>NW_026263337.1:0-702735 GCF_947179515.1 Apodemus sylvaticus
GTGATTTTCTGAAAAATTTTGACGAAAGAAAATTCTCCTTTTGGTTCTCTTTAGATGCTACATGTTAAGACGTACACGCCACAACAATTCTTTTCGAGATACAACGTGTAGTTTTGGAGATACAAGCTAATTTTGTACGATGCTTTATTTCTTCTCGTAAAGAGTTTCCAATGCGTACGTATATGTCTTTACTCTGCAAAACTGTATTTCCTTATGAAGTGGTATTCTTACATATCCTTTCGAGAGAAAACTGTCCTGTGCCTTCTCTTTTGAGGCTACACACTTAGACATACACGCAACATGAAAGCTTTTCGACTTACAACGTGTTGTTTAGGAAAAACAAGATAATTTCGCACGATGCGGGATTTCCTTAAAACGTGATTTTCTGAAAAATTTTGACGAAAGAATATTCTCCTTTTGGTTCTCTTTAGATGCTACATGTTAAGACGTACACGCCACAACAATTCTTTTCGAGATACAACGTGTAGTTTTGGAGATACAAGCTAATTTTGTAAGATGCGTTATTTCTTCTCGTAAAGAGTTTCCAATGCGTACGTATATGTCTTTACTCTGCAAAACTGTATTTCCTTATGAAGTGGTATTCTTACATATCCTTTCGAGAGAAAACTGTCCTGTGCCTTCTCTTTTGAGGCTACACACTTAGACATACACGCAACATGAAAGCTTTTCGACTTACAACGTGTTGTTTAGGAAAAACAAGATAATTTCGCACGATGCGGGATTTCCTTAAAACGTGATTTTCTGAAAAATTTTGACGAAAGAAAATTCTCCTTTTGGTTCTCTTTAGATGCTACATGTTAAGACGTACACGCCACAACAATTCTTTTCGAGATACAACGTGTAGTTTTGGAGATACAAACTAATTTTGTACTATGCGTTATTTCTTCTCGTAAAGAGTTTCCAATGCGTACGTATATGTCTTTACTCTGCAAAACTGTATTTCCTTATGACGTTTTATTCTTACATATCCTTTCGAGAGAAAACTGTCCTGTGCCTTCTCTTTTGAGGCTACACACTTAGACATACACGCAACATGAAAGCTTTTCGACTTACAACGTGTTGTTTAGGAAAAACAAGATAATTTCGCACGATGCGGGATTTCCTTAAAACGTGATTTTCTGAAAAATTTTGACGAAAGAAAATTCTCCTTTTGGTTCTCTTTAGATGCTACATGTTAAGACGTACACACCACAACAATTCTTTTCGAGATACAACGTGTAGTTTTGGAGATACAAGCTAATTTTGTACGATGCGTTATTTCTTCTCGTAAAGAGTTTCCAATGCGTACGTATATGTCTTTACTCTGCAAAACTGTATTTCCTTATGAAGTGGTATTCTTACATATCCTTTCGAGAGAAAACTGTGCTGTGCCTTCTCTTTTGAGGCTACACACTTAGACATACACGCAACATGAAAGCTTTTCGACTTACAACGTGTTGTTTAGGAAAAACAAGATAATTTCGCACGATGCGGGATTTCCTTAAAACGTGATTTTCTGAAAAATTTTGACGAAAGAAAATTCTCCTTTTGGTTCTCTTTAGATGCTACATTTTAAGACGTACACGCCACAACAATTCTTTTCGAGATACAACGTGTAGTTTTGGAGATACAAGCTAATTTTGTACTATGCGTTATTTCTTCTCGTAAAGAGTTTCCAATGCGTACGTATATGTCTTTACTCTGCAAAACTGTATTTCCTTATGAAGTGGTATTCTTACATATCCTTTCGAGAGAAAACTGTCCTGTGCCTTCTCTTTTGAGGCTACACACTTAGACATACACGCAACATGAAAGCTTTTCGACTTACAACGTGTTGTTTAGGAAAAACAAGATAATTTCGCACGATGCGGGATTTCCTTAAAACGTGATTTTCTGAAAAATTTTGACGAAAGAAAATTCTCCTTTTGGTTCTCTTTAGATGCTA
The DNA here is from genome assembly GCF_947179515.1 of Apodemus sylvaticus. Classification (NCBI taxonomy): domain Eukaryota; kingdom Metazoa; phylum Chordata; class Mammalia; order Rodentia; family Muridae; genus Apodemus; species Apodemus sylvaticus. The sequence goes on from NW_026263337.1 coordinate 1,946, forward strand.
CATGTTAAGACGTACACGCCACAACAATTCTTTTCGAGATACAACGTGTAGTTTTGGAGATACAAGCTAATTTTGTACGATGCGTTATTTCTTCTCGTAAAGAGTTTCCAATGCGTACGTATATGTCTTTACTCTGCAAAACTGTATTTCCTTATGAAGTGGTATTCTTACATATCCTTTCGAGAGAAAACTGTCCTGTGCCTTCTCTTTTGAGGCTACACACTTAGACATACACGCAACATGAAAGCTTTTCGACTTACAACGTGTTGTTTAGGAAAAACAAGATAATTTCGCACGATGCGGGATTTCCTTAAAACGTGATTTTCTGAAAAATTTTGACGAAAGAAAATTCTCCTTTTGGTTCTCTTTAGATGCTACATGTTAAGACGTACACGCCACAACAATTCTTTTTGAGATACAACGTGTAGTTTTGGAGATACAAGCTAATTTTGTACTATGCGTTATTTCTTCTCGTAAAGAGTTTCCAATGCGTACGTATATGTCTTTACTCTGCAAAACTGTATTTCCTTATGAAGTGGTATTCTTACATATCCTTTCCAGAGAAAACTGTCCTGTGCCTTCTCTTTTGAGGCTACACACGTAGACATACACGCAACATGAAAGGTTTTCGACTTACAACGTGTTGTTTAGGAAAAACAAGATAATTTCGCACGATGCGGGATTTCCTTAAAACGTGATTTTCTGAAAAATTTTGACGAAAGAAAATTCTTCTTTTGGTTCTCTTTAGATGCTACATGTTAAGACGTACACGCCACAACAATTCTTTTCGAGATACAACGTGTAGTTTTGGAGATACAAGCTAATTTTGTAAGATGCGTTATTTCTTCTCGTAAAGAGTTTCCAATGCGTACGTATATGTCTTTACTCTGCAAAACTGTATTTCCTTATGAAGTGGTATTCTTACATATCCTTTCGAGAGAAAACTGTGCTGTGCCTTCTCTTTTGAGGCTACACACTTAGACATACACGCAACATGAAAGCTTTTCGACTTACAACGTGTTGTTTAGGAAAAACAAGATAATTTCGCACGATGCGGGATTTCCTTAAAACGTGATTTTTCTGAAAAATCTTGACGAAAGAAAATTCTCCTTTTGGTTCTCTTTAGATGCTACATGTTAAGACGTACACGCCACAACAATTCTTTTCGAGATACAACGTGTAGTTTTGGAGATACAAGCTAATTTTGTAAGATGCGTTATTTCTTCTCGTAAAGAGTTTCCAATGCGTACGTATATGTCTTTACTCTGCAAAACTGTATTTCCTTATGAAGTGGTATTCTTACATATCCTTTCGAGAGAAAACTGTCCTGTGCCTTCTCTTTTGAGGCTACACACTTAGACATACACGCAACATGAAAGGTTTTCGACTTACAACGTGTTGTTTAGGAAAAACAAGATAATTTCGCACGATGCGGGATTTCCTTAAAACGTGATTTTCTGAAAAATTTTGACGAAAGAAAATTCTCCTTTTGGTTCTCTTTAGATGCTACATGTTAAGACGTACACGCCACAACAATTCTTTTCGAGATACAACGTGTAGTTTTGGAGATACAAGCTAATTTTTAAGATGCGTTATTTCTTCTCGTAAAGAGTTTCCAATGCGTACGTATATGTCTTTACTCTGCAAAACTGTATTTCCTTATGAAGTGGTATTCTTACATATCCTTTCGAGAGAAAACTGTCCTGTGCCTTCTCTTTTGAGGCTACACACGTAGACATACACGCAACATGAAAGCTTTTCGACTTACAACGTGTTGTTTAGGAAAAACAAGATAATTTCGCACGATGCGGGATTTCCTTAAAACGTGACAACACATTGTAACTCGAAAAGCTTTGGTGTTGCGTGTATGTCAAAGCGTGTAGCCTCAAAAGAGAACGCACAGGAGAGTTTTCTCTCGAAAGAATAGGTAAGAATACCACTTTATAAGGAAGTACAGTGTTGCTGAGTAAAGACAAAAACGTACATATTGGAAACCCTTAAACTTTACGAGATGAAATAAAGCATCGTACAAAATTAGCTTGTAACTCCTAAACAACACATTGTTACTCGAAAGGATTTGGTGTGGCCTGTACGTCTAAACGTGTAGCCTCAAAAGAGAACCCACAGGACAATTTTCTTTCTTCAAAATTTGTCAGAAAACCAAGTTTTAAGGAAATCCCGCATTGTGAGAAATTATCTTGTTCTTCCTAAACAACACGTTTTAACTCGAAAAGCTTAGGTGTTGTGTGTATATCTAAGCGTATAGCCTCAAAAGAGAACGCACAGGAGAGTTTTCTCTCGAAAGAATAAGTAAGAATACCACGTTATAAGGAAATACAGGGTTGCAAAGTAAAGACAAATACATATGTATTGGAAACACTTTATGAGAGAAATAACGCATCATGCAAAATTAGCTTGTATGTCCTAAACAACAAGTTTTAACTTGAAAACATTTGGTGTGCCGTGTATGTCTAAACATGTAGCCTCCAAAGAGAACCCCCAGTAGAATTTTCTTTCGTCAAAATTTTTCAGAAAACCACGTTTTAAGGAAATCCCGCATTGTGCGAAATTATCTTGTTTTTCATAAACAACACATTGTAACTCGAAAAGCTTTGGTGTTGCATGTATGTCTAAGCGTGTAGCCTCAAAAGAGAACGCACAGGAGAGGTTTCTCTCGAAAGAATATGTAAGAATACCACGTTATAAAGAAACACAGTGCTGCAGAGTAAAGACAAATACATAAGTAAGGGAAACACTTTACGAGAAGAAATAATGCATGGTACAAAATTAGCTTGTATCTCCTAAACAACAAGATAAAACTAAAAAATATTTGGTGTGGCGTGTATGTCTAAACGTTTAGCTTCAAAGGAGAACCCACAGGAGAATTTTCTTTCGTCAAAATTTGTCAGAAAACCACGTTTTAAGGAAATCCAGCATTGTGCTAAATTATCTTGTTTTTCTTAACAACACGTTGTAACTCGAAAAGCTTTGGTGTTGCGTGTATGTCTAAGCATGTAGCCTCAAAAGAGAACGCACAGGAGAGTTTTCTCTCGAAAGAATATGTAAGGATGCCACGTTATAAGGAAATACAGTGTTGCAGAGTAAAGACAAATACGTACATATTGGAAACACTTTATAAGAGAAATAACGCTTCTTGCCAAATTAGCTTGTATGTCCTAAACAACACGTTGTAACTCGAAAAGATTTGGTGTGGCGTGTACGTTTAAATGTGTAGCCTCAAAAGAGTACCCACAGGAGAGTTTTATTTCGTCAAAATTTGCCAGAAAACCACGTTTTAAGGAAATCCCGCATCGTGCGAAATTATGTTGTTTTTCATAAACAACACGTTGTAACTCGAAAAGCTTTGGTGTTGCGTGTTTGTCTAAGCATGTAGCCTCAAAGGAGAACGCACAGGAGAGTTTTCTATCGAAAGAATATGCAAGAAAACCACGTTATAAGGAAATACAGTGTTGCAGAGTAAAGGCAAATATGTACGTTATGGAAACACTTAAACTTCATGAGAAGAAATAACGCATCGTAAAAAAATTAGCATGTATCTCATAAACAACACGTTGTAACTCGAAAAGATTTGGTGTGGCGTGTACGGCTAAATGTGTAGCCTCAAAAGAGAACCCACAGGAGTATTTTCTTTCCTCAAAATTTGTAAGAAAACCACATTTTAAGGAAATCCCGCATTGTGCTAATTTATCTTGTTTTTCCTAAACAACACATTGTAACTCGAAAAGCTTTGGTGTTACGTGTATGTCAAAGCGTGTAGCCTCAAAAGAGAATGCACAGGAGAATTTTCTCTCGAAAGAATATGTAAGAATACCATGTTATAAGGAAATACAGTGTTGCAGAGCAAAGACAAATACGTACTTATTGGAAACACTTTATGAGAGAAATAACGCATCTTGCAAAATTAACTTGTATGTCCTAAACAACATGTTGTAACTCGAAAAGAACACACAGGAGAGTTTTCTCTCGAAAGAATATGTAAGAATACCACGTTATAAGGAAATACAGTGTTGCAGTGTAAAGACAAATACGTACTTATTTGAAACACTTAAACTTTACGAGAAGAAATAAGGCATCGTACAAAATTAGTTTTGGTGTGGTGTGTACGTCTAAACGTGTAGCCTCAAAAGAGAACCCACAGGATAATTTTCTTTCGTCAAAATTTGAGAGAAAACCACGTTTTAAGGAAATCCCTTATTGAGTTACAACATGTTGTTTAGGAAAATCAAGATAATTTTGCACGATGCGGGATTTCCTTAATACGTGGCTTTCTGACAAATTTTGACCAAAGAAAATTCTCCTATGGGTTCTCTTTTGAGGCTACACATTTAGACGTACAGGCCACACCAAATCTTTTTAAGTTACAACGCGTTGTTTAGGAGATACAAGCTAATTTTGTGCGATGCGTTATTTCTTCTCGTAAAGTGTTTCCAATACGTGCGTATTTGTCTTTACTCTGCAACACTGTATTTCCTAATAACGTGGTATTCTTATATATTCTTTCGAGAGAAAACTCTCCTTTGCGTTCTCTTTTGAGGCTACACGCTTAGAAATACACGCAACACCAAAGCTTTTCGAGTTACAACGTGTTGTTTAGGAAAAACAAGATGATTTCGCACGATGCGGGATTTCATTAAAACATGGTTTTCTGACAAATATTGACGAAAGAAAACTCTCCTGTGGGTTCTCTTTTGAGGCTACACGTTTAGACGTACATGCCACACCAAATCCTTTCGAGTTACAACGTGTTGTTTAGGAGATACAAGCTAATTTTTTAAGATGCGTTATTTCTCTCATAAAGTGTTTCCAATACGTACGTATTTGTCTTTACTCTGCCACACTGTATTTCCTTATAACGTGGTATTCTTACATATTCTTTCGAGAGAAAACTCTCCTGTGCGTTCTCCTTTGGGGCTACACGCTTAGACATACACCCAACACCAAAGCTTTTTGAGTTACAACGTGTTGTTTAGGAAGAACAAGATAATTTCTCATGATGCGGGATTTCCGTAATACGTGGTTTTCTGACAAATTTAGACGAAAGAAAATTGTCCTGTGGGTTCTCTTTTGAAGCTACACGTTTAGACGTACAGGCCACACCAAATCTTTTCGAGATACCACGTGTTGTTTAGGAGATACAAGCTAATTTTGTACGATGCTTTATTTCATCTCGTAAAATTTAAGGGTTTCCAATACATACATATTTGTCTTTACTCTGCAACACTGTATTTCCTTATAACGTGGTATTCTTACATATTCTTTCGAGAGAAAACTATCCTGTGCGTTCTCTTTGGAGGCTACATGCTTAGACATACACGCAACACCAAAGCTTTTTGAGTTACAACGTGTTGATTAGGAAAAACAAGATAATTTCGCAAGATGCGGGATTTCCTTAAAACGTGATTTTCTGACAAATTTTGACGTAAGAAAATTCTCCTGTGGGTTCTCTTTTGAGGCTACACATTTAGACTACACGCCACAACAAATCTTTTTGAGTTACCTCGTGTTGTTTAGGAGATACAAGATAATTTTGTACCATGCGTTATTTCTTCTCATAATATGTTTCCAATACGTATGTATTTGTCTTTACTCTGCAGCAATATATTTCCTTATAACATGGTATTCTTACATATTCTTTCGAGAGAAAACTCTCCTGTGCATTCTCTTTTGAGGCTACACGCTTAGACACACACCCAACACCAAAGCTTTTCGAGTTACAATGTTTTGTTTATGAAAAACAAGATAATTGCGCACGATGCGGGATTTCCTTTAAACGTAGTTTTCTGACAAATTTTGACGAAAGAAAATTCTCTTGTGGGTTCTCTTTTGAGGCTACACGTTTAGAGGTACACACCACACCAAATCTTTTCGAGTTACAACGTGTTGTTTAGGATATACAAGCTAATTTTGTACCATGCGTTATTTCTTCTCATAAAGTTTTTCCAATAAGTAAGTATTTGTCTTTTCTCTGCAACACTGTATTTCCTTAAAACGTGGTATTCTTACATATTCTTTCGAGAGAAAACTCTCCTGTGCATTCTCTTTTGAGGATACACGCTTAGACATACAGGCAACACCAAAGCATTTCGAGTTAGAACGTGTTGTTTAGGAAAAACAAGATAATTTCGCACGATGCGGGAATTCCTTAAAACGTGGTTTTCTGACAAATTTTGACGAAAGAAAATTCTTCTGAGGGTTTTCATTTGAGGCTACACGTTTAGACTTACACGCCACACCAAATCTTTTCGAGTTACAACGTGTTGTTTAGGAGATACAAGCTAATTTTTTACGATACTTTATATCTTCTCGTAAAGTTTAAGTGTTTCCAAAAGGTACGTATGTATCTTTAATTTGCCACAATGTATTTCCATATAACGTGGTATTTTTACATACTCGTTCGAGAGAAATCTCTCCTTTCCGTTCTCTTTTGAGGCTACATGCTTAGACATACACGCAACATCAAAGATTTTCGAGTTACAATGTGTTGTTTAGGAAAAACAAGATAGTTTCGCACGATGTGGGATTTCCTTAATAAGTGGTTTTCTGACAAATTTTGACGAAAGAAAATTCTCCTGTGTGTTCTCTTTTGAGGCTACACGTTTAGACGTGCATGCCACACCAAATCTTTTCGAGTTAACGTGTTGTTTAGGAGATACAAACTAATTTTTTACGATGCGTTATTTCTTCTCATAAAGTGTTTCAAATACATACGTATTTGTCTTTACTCTGCAAAACTGTATTTCCTTATAATGTTGTATTCTTACATGTTCCTTCGAGAGAAAACTCTCCTGTGCGTTCTCTTTTGAGGCTACACGCTTAAACATACAAGCAACATCAAAGCTTTTCGAGTTACAACATGTTGTTTAGGAAAAAAAAAAGATAATTTCGCACGATGAGTGATTTCCTTAAAACATGGTTTCTGACAAATTTTAACGAAAAACAATTCTCCTGTGGGTTCTTTTTTGAGGCTACATGTTTAGACGTAAATGCCACACCCAATCTTTTCGAGTTACAACGTGTTGTTTAGGAGATAGAAGCTAATTTTGTACGATGCATTATTTCTTCTCTAAAGTGTTTCCAATACGTACGTATTTGCCTTTAGTCTGCAACACTGTATTTCCTTATAACGTGGTATTCTTATATCTTCTTTCGAGAGAAAACTCTCCTGTGCGTCCTCTTTTGAGGTTACACGCTTAGACATACACGCAACACCAAAGCTTTTCGCGTTACAACGTGTTGTTTAGGAAAAACAAGATAATTTCGCACGATGAGGGATTTCCTTAATACGTGGTTTTCTGACAAATTTTGACCAAAGAAAATTCTCCTATGGGTTCTCTTTTGAGACTACACGTTAAGACGTACAGGCCACACCAAATCTTTTTAAGTTACAACGTGTTGGTTAGGAGATACAAGCTAATTTTGTACGATGCGTTATTTCTTCTCGTAAAGTTTTTCCAATAAGTAAGTATTTGTCTTTACTCAGCAACACTGTATTTCCTTATAACATGGTATTCTTACATATTTTTTCGAGAGAAAACTCTCCTGTGCATTCTCATTTGAGGCTACAGGCTTAGACATACAAGCAACAGCAAAGAGTTTCGAGTTACAACGTGTTGTTTAGGAAGAACAAGGTAATTTCTCACGATGCGGGAATTCCTTAAAACGTGGTTTTCTGACAAATTTTGACGAAAGAATATTCTCCTGTGGGTTCTCTTTTGAGGCTACACGTTTAGACGTACACGCCACACCAAATCTTTTTGAGTTACAACTTGTTGTTCAGGAGATACAAGCTAATTTTTTTACGATGCGTTATTTCTTCTCATAATGTTTAAGTGTTTCCAATACGTATGTATTTGCCTTTATTCTGCAACACTGTATTTCCTTATAATGTGGTATTCTTACATATTCTTTCGAGAGAAAACTCTCCTGTGCGTTCTCTTTGGAGGCTACACGCTTAGACATTCACGCAACACCAAACTTTTCGAGTTACAACGTGCTGTTTAGGAAAAACAAGATAATTTCGCATGATGCGGGATTTCCTTAAAACGTGGTTTTCTGACAAATTTTGACAAAAGAAAATTCTCCTGTGGGTTCTCTTTTGAGGCTACACGTTTAGACGTACACGCCACACCAAATCCTTTCGAGTTATAACGTGTTGTTTAGGATATACAAGCTAATTTTGTACTATGTTTTATTTCTTCTCGTAAAGTTTAAGTGTTTCCAATAAGTATGTATTTGTCTTTACTCCGCAACACTGTATTTCCTTATAACGTGGTATTCCTACATATTCTTTCGGGAGAAAACTCTCCTGTGCATTCTCGTTTGAGGCTACACGCTTAGACATATACGCAACACCAAAGCTTTTCGAGTTACAACATGTTGTTTAGGAAAAACAAGATAATTTCGCACGATGCAGGATTTCCTTAAAACGTGGTTTCCTGACAAATTTTGACGAAAGAAAACTCTCCTGTGGGTTCTCCTTTGAGGCTACACATTTAGTCGTACACGCCACACCAAATCTTTTCGAGTTACAACGTGTTGTTTAGAAGATACAAGCTAATTTTGCATGATGCGTTATTTCTTCTCGTAAAGTGTTTCCTATAAGTACATATTTGTCTATACTCTGCAACACTGTATTTCCTTATAACGTGGTATTCTTACATATTCTTTCGAGAGAAAACTATACTGTGCGTTCTCTTTGGAGGCTACACGCTTAGACATACAAGCAACACCAAAGCTTTTCTAGTTACAACGTGTTGATTAGGAAAAACAAGATAATTTCGCACAATGAGGGATTTACGTAAAATGTGGTTTTCTGACAAATTTTGACGTAAGAAAATTCTCCTGTGGGTTCTCTTTTGAGGCTACACATTTAGACGTACACGCCACACCAAATCTTTTTGAGTTACCACGTGTTGTTTAGGAGATACAAGCAAATTTTTACCATGCGTTATTTCTTCTCATAATATATTTCCAATACGTATGTATTTGTCTTTACTCTGCAGCAATATATTTCCTTATTACGTGGTATTCTTACATATTCTTTCGAGAGAAAACTCTCCTGTGCATTCTCTTTTGAGGCTACACGCTTACACATACACCCAACACCAAAGCTTTTCGAGTTACAATGTTTTGTTTATGAAAAACAAGATAATTGCGCACAATGCGGGATTTCCTTAAAACGTGGTTTTCTGACAAATTTTGACGAAAGAAAATTCTCCTGTGGGTTCTCTTTTGAGGCTACATGTTTAGACGTACACGCCACACCAAATCTTTTCGAGTTACAACGTGTTGTTTAGGAGATACAAGCTAATTTTGTACCATGCGTTATTTCTTCTCATAAAGTTTTTCCAATAAGTAAGTATTTGTCTTTACTCTGCAACACTGTATTTCCTTATAACGAGGTATTCTTACATATTCTTTCGAGAGAAAACTCTCCTGTGCGTTCTCATTTGAGGCTACACGCTTAGACATATACGCAACACCAAAGCTTTTCGAGTTACAACATGTTGTTTAGGAAAAACAAGATAATTTCGCACGATGCAGGATTTCCTTAAAACGTGGTTTCCTGACAAATTTTGACGAAAGAAAACTCTCCTGTGGGTTCTCCTTTGAGGCTACACATTTAGTCGTACACACCACACCAAATCTTTTCGAGTTACAACGTGTTGTTTAGAAGATACAAGCTAATTTTGCATGATGCGTTATTTCTTCTCGTAAGTGTTTCCTATAAGTACATATTTGTCTATACTCTGCAACACTGTATTTCCTTATAACGTGGTATTCTTACATATTCTTTCGAGAGAAAACTATACTGTGCGTTCTCTTTGGAGGCTACACGCTTAGACATACAAGCAACACCAAAGCTTTTCGAGTTACAACGTGTTGTTTAGGAAAAACAAGATAATTTCGCACAATGAGGGATTTACTTAAAATGTGGTTTTCTGACAAATTTTGACGTAAGAAAATTCTCCTGTGGGTTCTCTTTTGAGGCTACACATTTAGACGTACACGCCACACCAAATCTTTTTGAGTTACCACGTGTTGTTTAGGAGATACAAGCAAATTTTGTACCATGCGTTATTTCTTCTCATAATATATTTCCAATACGTATGTATTTGTCTTTACTCTGCAGCAATATATTTCCTTATTACGTGGTATTCTTACATATTCTTTCGAGAGAAAACTCTCCTGTGCATTCTCTTTTGAGGCTACACGCTTACACATACACCCAACACCAAAGCTTTTCGAGTTACAATGTTTTGTTTATGAAAAACAAGATAATTGCGCACAATGCGGGATTTCCTTAAAACGTGGTTTTCTGACAAATTTTGACGAAAGAAAATTCTCCTGTGGGTTCTCTTTTGAGGCTACACGTTTAGACGTACACGCCACACCAAATCTTTTCGAGTTACAACGTGTTGTTTAGGAGATACAAGCTAATTTTGTACCATGCGTTATTTCTTCTCATAAAGTTTTTCCAATAAGTAAGTATTTGTCTTTACTCTGCAACACTGTATTTCCTTATAACGTGGTATTCTTACATATTCTTTCGAGAGAAAACTCTCCTGTGCGTTCTCATTTGAGGCTACACGCTGAGACATACACCCAACAGCAAAGCTTTTCGAGTTACAACGTGTTGTTTAGGAAAAACAAGATAATTTCGCACGATGCGGGAATTACTTAAAACGTGGTTTTCTGACAAATTTTGACGAAAGAAAATTCTCCTGTGGGTTTTCATTTGAGGCTAAACGTTTAGACGTACACGCCACACCAAATGTTTTCGAGTTAAAACGTGTTGTTTAGGAGATACAAGCTAATTTTTTACGATGCTTTATATCTTCTTGTAAAGTTTAAGTGTTTCCAAAACGAACATATTTATCTTTAATTTGCCACAATGTATTTCCTTATAACGTGGTATTCTTACATACTCGTTCGAGAGAAATCTCTCCTGTGTGTTCTTTTTTGAGGCTACATGCTTAGGCATACACGCAACACCAAAGATTTTCGAGTTACAATGTGTTGTTTAGGAAAAACAAGATAGTTTCGCACGATGCGGGATTTCCTTAATAAGTGGTTTTCTGACAAATTTTGAGGAAAGAAAATTCTCCTGGGGGTTCTCTTTTGAGGCTACACGTTTAGACGTACATGCCACACCAAATCTTTTCGAGTTACAACGTGTTGTTTAGGAGATAAAAACTAATTTTTTGCGATGCGTTATTTCTTCTCATAGAGTGTTTCAAATACCTACGTATTTGTCTTTAATCTGCAAAACTGTATTTCCTTATAATCTGGTATTCTTACATGTTCTTTCGAGAGAAAACTCTCCTGTGCATTCTCTTTTGAGGCTACATGCTTAGACATACACGCAACATCAAAGCTTTTCGAGTTACAACGTGTTGTTTAGGAAAAACAAGATAATTTCGCACGATGAGTGATTTCCTTAAAATATGGATTTCTGACAAATTTTAACGAACAAAAATTCTCCTGTGGGTTCTATTTTGAGGCTACACGTTTAGACATACACGCCCCACCAAATCTTTTCGAGTTACAATGTGTTGTTTAGGAGATACAAGCTAATTTTGTAAGATGCGTTATTTCTTCTCGTAAAGTGTTTCCAATAAGTACGTATTTGCCTTTAGTCTGCAACACTGTATTTCCTTATAACGTGGTATTCTTACATATTCTTTCGAGAGAAAACTCTCCTGTGCGCCCTCTTTTGAGGCTACACGCTTAGACATACACGCAACACCAAAGCTTTTCGCATTACAACGTGTTGTTTAGGAAAAACAAGATAATTTCGCACGATGAGGGATTTCCTTAATACGTGGTTTTCTGACAAATTTTGACAAAAGAAATTTCTCCTATTGGTTCTCTTTTGAGACTACACGTTTAGACGTACAGGCCACACCAAATCTTTTTAAGTTTCAACGTGTTGTTTAGGAGATACAAGCTAATTTTGTACCATGCGTTATTTCTTCTCATAAAGTTTTTCCAATAAGTAATTATTTGTCTTTACTCTGCAACACTGTATTTCCTTATAACGTGGTATTCTTACATATTCTTTCGAGAGAAAACTCTCCTGTGCGTTCTCATTTGAGGCTACCCGCTGAGACATACACGCAACAGCAAAGCTTTTCGAGTTACAACGTGTTGTTTAGGAAAAACAAGATAATTTCTCACGACGCGGGATTTCCTTAAAACGTGGTTTTCTGACAAATTTTGACGAAAGAAAATTCTCCTGTGGGTTCTCTTTTAAGGCTAAACGTTTAGACGTACACGCCACACCAAATCTTTTTGAGTTACAACTTGTTGTTTAGGAGAATCAAGCTAATTTTTTTACGATGAATTATTTCTTCTCGTAAAGTTTAAGTGTTTCCAATACATATGTATTTGCCTCTACTCTGCAACACTGTATTTCCTTATAACGTGGTATTCTTACATATTCTTTCGAGAGAAAACTCTCCTGTGCGTTCTCTTTGGAGGCTACACACTTAGACATTCACGCAACACCAAAGCTTTTCGAGTTACAACCTGTTGTTTAGGAAAAACAAGATAATTTCGCATGATGCGGGATTTCCTTAAACGTGGTTTTCTGACAAATTTTGACGAAAGAAAATTCTCCTGTGGGTTCTCTTTTGAGGCTTCACGTTTAGATGTACACGCCACACCAAATCCTTTCGAGTTATAACGTGTTGTTTAGGATATACAAGCTAATATTGTACTATGTGTTTTTTCTTCTCGTAAAGCTTAAGTGTTTCCAATAAGTATGTATTTGTCTTTACTCTGCAACACTGTATTTCCTTATAACGTAGTATTCCTACATATTCTTTCGGGAGAAAACTCTCCTGTGCGGTCTCTTTTGAGGCTACACGTTTAGACGTACATGCCACACCAAATCTTTTTGAGTTACAACTTGTTGTTTAGCAGATACAAGCTAATTTTTTAACGATGAATTATTTCTTCTCGTAAAGTTTAAGTGTTTCCAATATGTATATATTTGCCTCTACTCTGCAACACTGTATTTCCTTATAACGTGGTATTCTTACATATTCTTTCGAGAGAAAACTCTCCTGTGCGTTCTCTTTGGAGGCTACACGCTTAGACATTCACGCAACACCAAAGCTTTTCGAGTTACAACGTGTTGTTTAGGAAAAACAAGATAATTTCGCATGATGCGGGATTTCCTTAAAACGTGGTTTTCTGACAAATTTTGATGAAACAAAATTCTCCTGTGGGTTCTCTTTTGAGGCTACACGTTTAGACGTACACGCCACACCAAATCCTTTCGAGTTATAACGTGTTGTTTAGGATATACAAACTAATTTTTACTATGTGTTATTTCTTCTCGTAAAGCTTAAGTGTTTCCAATAAGTATGCATTTGTCTTTACTCAGCAACACTGTATTTCCTTATAACGTGGTATTCCTACATATTCTTTCGGAAGAAAACTCTCCTGTGCGTTCTCTTTTGAGGCTATACGCTTAGACATACACGCAACACCAAAGCTTTTCGAGTTACAACATGTTTTTTAGGAAAAACAAGATAATTTCGCACGATGCGGTATTTCCTTAAAATGTGGTTTTCTAACAAATTTTGACGAAAGAACACTCTCCTGTGGGTTCTCTTTTGAGGCTACACGTTTAGACATACACGCCACACCAAATCTTGTCGAGTTACAACGTGTTGTTTAGGAGATACAAGCTAATTTTGCATGATGCGTTATTTCTTCTCCTAAAGTGTTTCCAATAAGTACGTATTTGTCTAAACTCTGCAACACTGTATTTCCTTATAACGTGGTATTCTTACATATTCTTTCGAGAGAAAACTATCCTGTGCGTTCTGTTTGGAGGCTACACGCTTAGACATACACGCAACACCAAAGCTTTTCGAGTTACAACGTGTTGATTAGGAAAAACAAGATAATTTCGCACGATGCGGGATTTCTTTAAAACGTAGTTTTCTGACAAATTTTGACGTAAGAAAATTCTCCTGTGGGTTCTCTTTTGAGGCTACACGTTTAGATGTACATGCCACACCAAATCATTTTGAGTTACCACGTGTTGTTTCGGAGATACAAGCTAATTTTTACCATGCGTTATTTCTTCTCATAATGTGTTTCCAATACGTACGTATTTGTCTTTACTCTGCAGCAATATATTTCCTTATAACGTGGTATTCTTACATATTCCTTCGAGAGAAAACTCTCCTGTGCATTCCCTTTTGAGGCTACACGCTTAGGCATACACGCAACACCAAAGCTTTTCTAGTTTCAACGTGTTGATAAGGAAAAACAATATAATTTCGCAGGATGCGGGATTTACTTAAAACGTGGTTTTCTGACAAATTTTGAGGAAAGAAAACTCTCCTGTGGGTTCTCTTTTGAGGCTACACTTTTAGACGTACACGCCACACCAAATCTTTTCGAGTTACGTGTTGTTTAGGACATACAAGCTAATTTTGCAAGATGCGTTATTTCTCTCATAAAGTGCTTCCATTATGTACGTATTTGTCTTTACTCTGCCACACTGTATTTCCTTATAACGTGGTATTCTTACATATTCTTTCGAGAGAAAATTCTCCTGTGGGTTCTCTTTTGAGGCTACACCTTTAGATGTAAACACTACACCAAATCCTTTCGAGTTACAACGTGTTGTTCAGGAGATACAAGCTAATTTTTTACTTTGCGTTATTTCTTCTCGTAAAGTGTTTCCAATACGTACATATTTGTCTTTACTCTGCAACACTGTTTTTCCATATAACGTGGTATTCTTACATATTCTTTCGAGAGAAAACTCTCCTGTGCGTTCTCTTTTGAGGCTACATTCTTAGACATACACCCAATACCAAAGCTTTTCGAGTTACAACGTGTTGTTTAGGAAAAACAAGATAATTTCTCAAGATGTGGGATTTCCTTAAAACGTGGTTTTCTGACAAATTTTGACCAAAGAAAATTCTCTTGTGGGTTCTCCTATAAGGCTACACGTTTAAACGTACACGCCACACCAAATCTTTTCGAGTTACGACGTGTTGTTTAGGAGAAACAAGCTAATTTCATACGATGCGATATTTCGTCTTGTAAACTGTTTCCAATACATATGTATTTGTCTTTATTCTGCAACACTGTATTTCCTTATAACTTGGTATTCTTACATATTCTTTCGAGAGAAAACTCTCCTGTGCATTCACTTTTGAGCCTACACGCTTAGACATACACGCTACACCAAAGCTTTTCGAGTTACAACTTGTTGATTAGGAAAAACAAGATAATTTCGCACGATGCGGGATTTCCTTAAAATGTGGTTTTCTGACAAATTTTGACCAAAGAAAATTCTCCTGTGTATTCTCTTTAGAGGCTACACGTTTAGACGTACACGCCACACCAAATCTTTTCGAGTTACAACGTGCTTTTTAGGAAATACAAGCTAATTTTGTACAATGCATTACTTCTTCTTGTAAAGTGTTTCCAATATGTATGTATCTGTCTTTACTCTGCAACACTGTATTTCCTTATAACGTGGTATTCTTACATATTCTTTCTAGAGAAAACTCTCCTGTGCGTTCTCTTTTGAGGCTACACGCTTAGACATGCACACAGCACCAACGCTTTTCGAGTCACAACGTGTTGTTTAGGAAAAACAAGATAATTTCGCACGAAGTGAGATTTCCTTAATACGTGGTTTTCTGACAAATTTTGACCAAAGAAAATTCTCCTGTGGGTTCTCTTTTCAGGCTAAACGTTTAGAAGTACACACCACACCAAATTTTTTCGACTTACAACGTGTTGTTTAGGAGATACAAGCTAATTTTGTACGATGCGTTATTTCTTCTCATAAAGTGTTTCCAATACGTATATATTTGTCTTTACTCTGCAACATTGTATTTCCTTATAACGTGGTATTCTTATATATTCTTTCGAGAGAAAACTCTCCTGTGCGTTCTCTTTGAGGCCACATGTTTAGAACGACACGCAACACCAAAGCTTTTCGAGTTAAAACGTGTTGTTTAGGAAGAACAAGATAATTTCGCACGATGCGGGATTTCCTTAAAACGTGGTTTTCTGACAAATTTTGACGAAAGAAAATTCTCCTGTGGGTTCTCTTTTGAGTCTACACGTTTCAACGTACATGCCACACCAAATCTCTTCGAGTTACAACGTGTTGTTTAGGAAATACAAGCTAATTTTGTACGATGTATTATTCCTTCTCGTAAAGTGTTTCCAATACGTATGTATCTGTCTTTACTCTGCAACACTGTATTTCGTTATAACGTGGTATTCTTACATATTCTTTCGAGAGAATACTCTACTGTGCGTTCTCTTTTAGGCTACACGCTTAGACATACACGCAACACCAAAGCTTTTCGAGTTACAACATGTTGTTTAGGAAAAACAAAATAATTTCGCACGATGCTGGATTTCCTTAAAACGTGGTTTCTGAAAAAATATTGACGAAGGAAAATACTCCTGTGGGTTCTGTTTTGAGGCTACACGTTTAGATGTAATCACCACATCAAATCCTTTTGAGTCACAACGTGTTGTTTAGGAGATACAAGCTAATTTTGAACCATGTGTTATTTCTTCTCGTAAAGTGTTTCCAATACGTACATATTTGTCTTTACTCTGCAACACTGTATTTCCATATAACGTGGTATTCTTACATATTCTTTCGAGAGAAACCTCTCCTGTGCGTTCTCTTTTGAGGCTACATGCTTAGACATACACGCAACTCCAAAGCTTTTCGAGTTACAACGTGTTGTTTTGGAAAAACAAAATAATTACGCACAATGCAGGATTTCCTTAACACGTGGTTTTCTGAAAAATTTTGACGAAAGAAAATTCTCCTGTGGGTTCTCTTTTGAGGCTACACGTTTAGACGTACACGCCACACCAAATCTTTTCGAGTTACAACATGTAGTTTTGGAGATACAAGCTAATATTGTACGATGCGTTATTTCTTCTCGTAAAGTGTTTCCAATACGTACGTATTTGTTTTTACTCTGCAACACTGTATTTCTTATAATGTGGTATTCTTACATATTCTTTCGAGAGAAACTCTCCTGTGCGTTCTCTTTAGAGGCCACACTTTTAGACATACATGCAACCCTAAAGCTTTTCGAGTTACAACGTGTTGTTTAGGAAAAACAAGATAATTTAGCATGATGCGGGATTTCCTTAAAACGTGGTTTTCTGAAAAAATTTTGACGAAAGAAAATTCTCCTGTGGGTTCTCTTTTGAGGCTACACGTTTAGATGTAAACACCAAACCAAACCTTTTCGAGTTACAACGTGTTGTTTAGGAGATACAAGCTAATTTTTTACAATGTGTTATTTCTTCTCATAAAGTGTTTCCAATATATACTTATTGGTCTTTACTCTGCAACACTATATTTCCAAATAACTTGGTATTCTTACATATTCTTTGGAGAGAAAACTCTCCTGTGTGTTCTCTTTTGAGGCTACACGCTTAGACATACACGAAACACCAATGCTTTTCGAGTTACAACGTGTTGTTTAGGAAAAACAAGATAATTTCGCATGATGCGGGATTTCCTTAAAACGTGGTTTTCTGACAAATTTTGATGAAAGAAAATTCTCCTGAGGGTTCCCTTTTAAGGCTACACGTTTAGACGTACACGCCACACCAAATCTTTTCAAGTTACAACGTGTTGTTTAGGAGATACAAGCTAGTTTAGTACGATACATTATTTCTTCTCTTAAAGTGTTTCCAATAAGTACCTATTTGTCTTTACTCTGCAACACTGTATTTCCTTATAACGTGGTATTTTTACATATTCTTTCGAGAGAAAACTTTCCTGTGTGTTCTCTTTTGAGGCTACACGCTTAGACATACACGCAGCACCAAAGCTTTTCGAGTCACAACGTGTAGTTTAGGAAAAACAAGATAATTTCGCACGATGCGGGATTTCCTTAATACGTGGTTTTCTGACAAATTTTGACCAAAAAAAATTCTCCTGTGGGTTCTCTTTTGAGGCTACATGTTTAGACATACACGCCACACCAAATCATTTCGAGTTACAAAGTGTTGTTTAGGAGATACAAGCTAATTTTGTACGATTCGTTACTTCTTCTCGTAAAGTGTTTCCAATACGTACGTATTTGTCTTTACTCTGCAACACTGTATTTCCTTATAATGTGGTATTCTTATATATTCTTTCGAGAGAAAACTCTCCTGTGCGTTCTCTTTGAGGCCACAGGTTAAACATACACGCAACACCAAAGCTTTTCGAGTTAAAACGTGTTGTTTAGGAAAAACAAGATAATTTCGCACGATGCGGAATTTCCTTAAAATGTGGTTTTCTGACAAATTTTGACGAAGGAAAATACTCCTGTGGGTTCTCTTTTGAGGCTACATGTTTAGATGTAATCACCACATCGAATCCTTTTGAGTCACAACGTTTTGTTTGACTCAGGAGATACAGGCTAATTTTGTACCATGCGTTATTTCGTCTTGTAAAGTGTTTCCAATATGCACATATTTGTCTTTACTCTGCAACACTGTATTTCCATATAACGTGGTATTCTTAAATATTCTTTCGAGAGAAACCTCTCCTGTGCGTTCTCTTTTGAGGCTGCACGCTTAGACATACACGCAACACCAAAGCTTTTCGAGTTACAAGGTATTGTTTTGGAAAAACAAAATAATTTCGCACGATGCGGGATTTCCTTAAAACGTGGTTTTCTGAAAAATTTTGACGAACGAAAATTCTCCTGTGGGTTCTCTTTTGAGGCTACACGTTTAGACGTTCACGCCACACCAAATCCTTTCGAGTTACAACGTGTTGTTTAGGAGATACAAGCTAATTTTGTAGATGCGTTATTTCTTCTCGTAAAGTGTTTACAATATGTACGTATTTGTCTTTACTCTGCAACACTGTATTTCCTTATAACGTGGTATTCTTACATATTCTTTGGAGAGAAAACTCTCCTGTGCGTTCTCTTTAGAGGCCACACGTTTAGACATACACGCAACCCCAAAGCTTTTCGAGTTAAAACGTGTTGTTTAGGAAAAACAAGATAATTTCGCACGATGCGGAATTTCCTTAAAATGTGGTTTTCTGACAAATTTTGACGAAAGAAAATTCTCCTGTGGTTTCTCTTTTGAGGCTACACATTTCAACGTACACGCCACACCAAATCTTTTCGAGTTACAACGTGTTGTTTAGGAGATACAAGCTAATTTTGTACGATGTATTATTCCTTCTCGTAAAGTGTTTTCAATACATATGTATCTGTCTTTACTCTGCAACACTGTATTTCCTTATAACGTGGTATTCTTACATATTCGTTCGAGAGAATACTCTACTGTACATTCTCTTTTGAGTCTACACGCTTAGACATACACGGAACACCAAAGCTTTTCGAGTTACAACGTGTTGTTTAGGAAAAACAAAATAATTTCCCTCGATGATGGATTTCCAAAAAACGTGGTTTTCTGAAAAAACAATTGACGAAGGAAAATACTCCTGTGGGTTCTCTTTTGAGGCTACATGTTTAGATGTAATCACCACATCAAATCCTTTTGAGTCACAACGTTTTGTTTAGGAGATACAGGCTAATTTTGTACCATGCGTTATTTCGTCTTGTAAAGCGTTTCCAATATGCACATATTTGTCTTTACTCTGCAACACTGTATTTCCATATAACGTGGTATTCTTAAATATTCTTTCGAGAGAAACCTCTCCTGTGCGTTCTCTTTTGAGGCTGCACGCTTAGACATACACGCAACACCAAAGCTTTTCGAGTTACAAGGTATTGTTTTGGAAAAACAAAATAATTTCGCACGATGCGGGATTTCCTTAAAACGTGGTTTTCTGAAAAATTTTGACGAACGAAAATTCTCCTGTGGGTTCTCTTTTGAGGCTACACGTTTAGACGTTCACTCCACACCAAATCCTTTCGAGTTACAACGTGTTGTTTAGGAGATACAAGCTAATTTTGTAGATGCGTTATTTCTTCTCGTAAAGTGTTTACAATATGTACGTATTTGTCTTTACTCTGCAACACTGTATTTCCTTATAACGTGGTATTCTTACATATTCTTTGGAGAGAAAAATCTCCTGTGCGTTCTCTTTAGAGGCTACACGTTTAGACATACACGCAACCCCAAAGCTTTTCGAGTTAAAACGTGTTGTTTAGGAAAAACAAGATAATTTCGCACGATGCGGAATTTCCTTAAAATGTGGTTTTCTGACAAATTTTGACGAAAGAAAATTCTCCTGTGGTTTCTCTTTTGAGGCTACACATTTCAACGTACACGCCACACCAAATCTTTTCGAGTTACAACGTGTTGTTTAGGAAATACAAGCTAATTTTGTACGATGTATTATTCCTTCTCGTAAAGTGTTTCCAATACATATGTATCTGTCTTTACTCTGCAACACTGTATTTCCTTATAACGTGGTATTCTTACATATTCGTTCGAGAGAATACTCTACTGTACATTCTCTTTTGAGTCTACACGCTTAGACATACACGGAACACCAAAGCTTTTCGAGTTACAACGTGTTGTTTAGGAAAAACAAAATAATTTCCCTCGATGATGGATTTCCAAAAAACGTGGTTTTCTGAAAAAACAATTGACGAAGGAAAATACTCCTGTGGGTTCTCTTTTGAGGCTACATGTTTAGATGTAATCACCACATCAAATCCTTTTGAGTCACAACGTTTTGTTTAGGAGATACAGGCTAATTTTGTACCATGCGTTATTTCGTCTTGTAAAGTGTTTCCAATATGTACATATTTGTCTTTACTCTGCAACACTGTATTTCCATATAATGTGTATTCTTAAATATTCTTTCGAGAGAAACCTCTCCTGTGCGTTCTCTTTTGAGGCTGCACGCTTAGACATACACGCAACACCAAAGCTTTTCGAGTTACAAGGTATTGTTTTGGAAAAACAAAATAATTTCGCACGATGCGGGATTTCCTTAAAACGTGGTTTTCTGAAAAAATTTGACGAACGAAAATTCTCCTGTGGGTTCTCTTTTGAGGCTACACGTTTAGACGTTCACGCCACACCAAATCCTTTCGAGTTACAACGTGCTGTTTAGGAGATACAAGCTAATTTTGTAGATGCGTTATTTCTTCTCGTAAAGTGTTTACAATATGTACGTATTTGTCTTTACTCTGCAACACTGTATTTCCTTATAACGTGGTATTCTTACATATTCTTTGGAGAGAAAACTCTCCTGTGCGTTCTCTTTAGAGGCCACACGTTTAGACATACACGCAACCCCAAAGCTTTTCCAGTTACAACGTGTTGTTTAGGAAAAACAAGATAATTTCGCATGATGCAGGATTTCCTTAAAACGTGGTTTTCTGAAAAAATTTTGACGAAAGAAAATTCTCCTGTGTGTTCTCTTTTGAGGCTACACGTTTAGATGTAAACACCACACCAAACCTTTTCGAGTTGCAACGTGTTGTTTAGGAGATACAAGCTAATATTTTACCATGCGTTATTTCTTCTTATAAAGTGTTTATAATACATACATATTGGTCTTTACTCTGCAACACTGTATTTCCAAATAACGTGGTATTCGTACATATTCTTTCGAGAGAAAACTCTCCTGTGCGTTCTCTATTGAGGCTACACGCTTAGACATTCACGAAACACCAATGCTTTTCGAGTTACAACGTGTTGTTTAGGAAAAACAAGATAATTTCGCACGATGCGGGATTTCCTTAAAACGTGGTTTTCTGACAAATTTTGACGAAAGAAAATTCTCCTGTGGTTTCCCTTTTGAGGCTACTCGTTTAGACGTACATGCCACACCAAATCTTTTCGAGTTACAACGTGTTGTTTAGGAGATACAAGCTAATTTTGTACGATACATTATTTCTTCTCGTAAAGTGTTTCCAATAAGTACCTATTTGTCTTTACTCTGCAACACTGTATTTCCTTATAACGTGGTATTCTTACATATTCTTTCGAGAGAAAACTCTCCTGTGCGTTCTCTTTTGAGGCAACACGCTTAGACATACACGCAGCACCAAAGGTTTTCGAGTCACAACGTGTTGTTTAGGAAAAACAAGATAATTTCGCACGATGCGGGATTTCCTTAATACGTGGTTTTCTGACAAATTTTGACCAAAAATAATTCTCCTGTGGGTTCTCTTTTGAGGCTACATGTTTAGACGTACACGCCACATGAAATCATTACGAGTTACAAAGTGTTGTTTAGGAGATACAAGCTAATTTTTTATGATGCGTTACTTCTTTTCATAAAGTGTTTCCAATACGTACGTATTTTCTTTACTCTGCAACAATGTATTTCCTTATAATGTGGTATTCTTATATATTCTTTCGAGAGAAAACTCTCCTGTGCGTTTTCTTTGAGGCCACACGTTTAGACATACACGCAACACCAAAGCTTTTCGAGTTAAAACGTGTTGTTTAGGAAAAACAAGATAATTTCGCACGATGCGGGATTTCCTTAAAATGTGGTTTTCTGACAAATTTTGACGAAAGAAAATTCTCCTGTGGGTTCTCTTTTGAGGCTACACGTTTCAACGTACACGCCACACCAAATCTTTTCGAGTTACAACGTGTTGTTTAGGAAATACAAGCTAATTTTGTACGATGTATTATTCCTTCTCGTAAAGGGTTTCCAATACGTATATATCTGTCTTTACTCTGCAACACTGTATTTCCTTATAACGTGGTATTCTTACATATTTGTTCGAGAGAATACTCTACTGTGCATTCTCTTTTGAGTCTACATGCTTAGACATACACGCAACACAAAAGCTTTTCGAGTTACAACGTGTTCTTTAGGAAAAACAACATAATTTCGCACGATGATGGATTTCCTTAAAACGTGGTTTTCTGAAAAAAATTTGACGAAAGAAAATACTCCTGTGGGTTCTTTTTGAGGCTACATGTTTAGATGTAATGACCACATCAAATCCTTTTGAGTTACAACGTGTTGTTTAGGAGATACAGGCTAATTTTGTACCATGCGTTATTTCTTCTTGTAAAGTGTTTCCAATATGTACATATTTGTCTTTACTCTGCAACACTGTATTTCCATATAACGTGGTATTCTTAAATATTCTTTCGAGAGAAACCTCTCCTGTGCGTTGTCTTTTGAGGCTACACGCTTAGACATACACGCAACACCAAAGCTTTCCGAGTTACAACGTGTTGTTTTGGAAAAACAAAATAATTTCGCACGATGCGGGATTTCCTTAAATCCTGGTTTTCTGAAAAATTTTGACGAACGAAAATTCTCCTGTGGGTTCTCTTTTGAGGCTTCACGTTTAGATGTACATGCCAAACCAAATCTTTTCGAGTTACAACGTGTTGTTTAGGAGATACAAGCTAATTTTGTAGACGCGTTATTTCTTCTCGTAAAGTGTTTACAATACGTACGTATTTGTCTTTACTCTGCAACACTGTATTTCCTTATAATGTGGTATTCTTACATATTCTTTCGAGAGAAAACTCTCCTGTGCGTTCTCTTTAGAGGCCACACGTTTAGACATACACGCAACCCCAAAGCTTTTCGAGTTACAACGTGTTGTTTAGGAAAAACAACATAATTTCTCATGATGCAGGATTTCATTAAAACGTGGTTTTCTGAAAAAATTTTGACGAAAGAATATTCTCCTGTGTGTTCTCTTTTGAGGCTACACGTTTAGATGTAAACACCACACCAAACCTTTTCGAGTTGCAACGTGTTGTTTAGGAGATACAAGCTAATTTTTTACCATGCGTTATTTCTTCTCATAAAGTGTTTCCAATACATACATATTGGTCTTTACTCTGCAACACTGTATTTCCAAATAACGTGGTATTCTTACATATTCTTTCAAGAGAAAACTCTCCTGTGCATTCTCTTTTGAGGCTACACGCTTAGACATACACGCAACACCAAAGCTTTTCAAGTTACAACGTGTTGTTTAGGAAAAACAAGATAATTTCGCACGAAGCGGGATTTCCTTAAAACGTGGTTTTCTGACAAATTTTGACGAAAGAAAATTCTCCTGTGGGTTCCCTTTTGAGGCTCCACGTTTAGATGTATACGCCACACCCAGAGTAAAGACAAATATTTATTGGAAAAACTTTACAAGAAGAAATAACGCATCTTACAAAATTAGCTTGTATCGCCTAAACATCACGTTGTAAATTAAAAAGATTTGGAGTGGCCTGTACGTCTAAACGTGTAGTCTCAAAAGAGAACCCATAGGAGAATTTTCTTTGGTCAAAATATATCAGAAAACGACGTATTAAGGAAATCCCTCATTGTGCGAAATTATCTTGTTTTTCCTAAACAACACGTTGTAACGCGAAAAGCTTTGGTGTTGCGTGTATGTCTAAGCGTGTAGCCTCAAAAGAGGATGCACAGGAGAGTTTTTTCTCGAAAGAATATGTAAGAATACCACGTTATAAGGAAATACAGTGTTGCAGACTAAAGGCAAATACATACGTATTGGAAACACTTTACTGGAAGAAATAACGCATCGTACAAAATTAGCTTGTATCTCCTAAACAACACGTTGTAACTCAAAAAGATTTGGTGTGGCGTGTACGTCTAAACGTGTAGCCTCAAAAGAGAACCCACAGGAGAATTTTCTTTCGCCAAAATTTTTCAGAAACCACGTTTTAAATACATCCCGCATCGTGCGAAATTATCTTGTTTTTCCTAAACAACACATTGTAACTCGAAAAGCTTTGGTGTTGCGTGTATGTCTAAGCGTGTAGCCTCAAAAGAGAACGCACAGGAGAGTTTTTTCTCGATAGAATTTGTAAGGATACCACGTTATAAGGAAATACAGTGTTGCAGAATAAAAACAAATACGTATGTATTGGAAACCCATAAACTTTATGAGATGAAATAAAGCATCGTACAAAATTAGCTTGTATCTCCTAAACAACACGTTGTAACTCGAAAAGATTTGGTGTGGCGTGTACGTGTAAACGTGTAGCCTCAAAAGAGAACCCACAGGACAATTTTCTTTCGTCAAAATTTGTCAGAAAACCACGTTTTAAGGAAATCCCGCATCGTGAGAAATTATCTTGTTCTTCCTAAACAACACGTTTTAACTCGAAAAGCTTTGGTGTAGGGTGTATTTCGAAGCGTGTAGCCCCAAAAGGGAACGCACAGGAGAGTTTTCTCTCGAAAGAATATGTAAGAATACCACGTTATAAGGAAATACAGTGTGGCAGAGTAAAGACAAATACGTCCGTATTGGAAGCACTTTATGAGAAAAATAACGAATCTTGCAAAATTAGCTTGTATGTCCTAAACAACATGTTGTAACTCAAAAGGATTTGGTGTGGCATGTACGTCTGAACGTGTAGCCTCAAAAGAGAACCCACAGGAGAGTTTTCTTTCGTCAAAATTTGTCAGAAAACCACGTTTTAAGGAAATCCCGCATCGTGCGAAATTATCTTGTTTTTCCTAAGCAACACGTTGTAACTAGAAAAGCTTTGGTGTTGCGTGTATGTCTAAGCGTGCAGCCTCAGAAGAGAATGCACAGGAGAGTTTTCTTTCGAAAGAATATGTAAGAATACCACGTTATAAGGAAATATATTGCTGCAGAGTAAAGACATATACGTACTTATTGGAAACACATTATGAGAAGAGATAACGCATGGTACAAAATTAGCTTGAATCTCCAAAACAACACGTGGTAACTCAGAAGGATTTGGTGTGGCATGTACGTCTGAACGTGTAGCCTCAAAAGAGAACACACAGGAGAATTTTCTTTGGTCAAATTTGTCAGAAAACCACGTATTAAGGAAATCCCGCATCGGGCGAAATTATCTTGTTTTTCCTAATCAACACGTTGTAACTCGAAAAGCTTTGGTGTTGCGTGTATGTCTAAGCATGTAGCCTCCAAAGACAATGCACAGGATAGTTTTCTCTCGAAAGAATATGTAAGAATACCATGTGATAAGGAAATACAGTGTTGCAGAGTAAAGACAAATACGTACTTATTGGAAACACTTTACGAGAAGAAATAACGCATCATGCAAAATTAGCTTGTATCTCCTAAACAACACGCTGTAACTCGAAAAGATTTGGTGTGGCGTGTACGTCTAAACGTGTAGCCTCAAAGAGAACCCACAGGAGATTTTTCTTTCCTCAAAATTTGTCAAAAACCACGTTTTAAGGAAATCCCGCATCGTGCATAATTATCTTGTTTTTCCTAAACAACATGTTGTAACTCGAAAAGCTTTGGTGTTGCGTGTATGTCTAAGCGTGTAGCCTTAAAAGAGAACGCACAGGAGAGTTTTTTCCCGAAAGAATATGTAGGAATACCACGTTATAAGGAAATACAGTGTTGCAGAGTAAAGACAAGTACATACTTATTGGAAACACTTAAACTTTACGAGTAGAAATAACACATAGTACAAAATTAGCTTGTATCTCCTAAACAACACGTTATAACTCGAAAGGATTTGGTGTGGCTTGTACGTCTAAACGTGTATCCGCAAAAGAGAACCCACAGGAGAATTTTCTTTCGTCAAAATTTGTCAGATAACCACGTTTTAAGGAAATCCCGCATCATGCGAAATTATCTTGTTTTTCCTAAACAACACGTTGTAACTCGAAAAGCTTTGGTTTTGCGTGTATGTCTAAGCATGTAGCCTCCAAAGAGAACACACAGGAGAGTTTTCTCTCGAAAGAATATGTAAGAATACCACGTTATAAGGAAATACAGTGTTGCAGAGTAAAGGCAAATACATACGTATTGAAAACACTTAAACTTTACGAGAAGAAATAATGCATCGTAAAAAAATTAGCATGTATCTCCTAAACAACACGTTGAAACTCAAAAAGATTTGGTGTGGCGTGTACATCTAAACGTGTAGCCTCAAAAGAGAACCCACAGGAGAATTTTCTTTCGTCAAAAATTGTCAGAAAACCACGTTTTAAGGAAATCCCGCATCGTGGGAAATTATCTTGTTCTTCCTAAACAACACGTTGTAACTCGAAAAGCTTTGGTGTTGCGTATATGTCTAAGCGTGTAGCCTCAAATGAGAACGCACAGGAGGGTTTTCTCTTGAAAGAATATGTAAGAATACCACGTTATACGGAAATACAGTGTTGCAGAATAAAGACATATTCTTACTTATTGGAAAAACTTTAGGAGAAGAAATAACGCATCGTACAAAATTAGCTTGTATCTCCTAAACAACACGTTGTAACTTAAAAAGATTTGGTGTGGCCTGCACGTCTAAACGTGTAGCCTCAAAAGAGAACCCATAGAGGAATTTTCCTTGGTCAAAATTTGTCAGAAAACCACTTATTAAGGAAATCCCGCATCGTGCGTAATTATCTTGTTTTTCGTAAACAACACGTTTAAACTCGAAAAGCTTTGGTGTTGCGTGTATGTCTAAGTGCGTAGCCTCAAAGGGGAACGCCCAGGAGAGTTTTCTCTCGAAAGAATATGTAAGAATGCCACGTTATAAGGAAATACAGTGTTGCAGAGTATAGACAAATACGTACTTATTGGAAACACTTTACGAGAAGACATAAAGCATCATGCAAAATTAGCTTGTATCTCCTAAACAACACATTGTAACTGGAAAAGATTTGGTGTGGTGTGTACGTCTAAACGTGTAGCCTCAAAAGAGAACCCACAGGAGAGTTTTCTTTGGTCAAAATTTGTCAAAAACCACGTTTTACGGAAATCCCGCATCGTGCGAAAATATCTTGTTTTTCCTAAATAACACGTTGTAACTCGAAAAGCTTTGGTGTTGCGTGTATTTCTAAGCGTGTAGCCTCAAAAGAGAACGCACAGGAGAGTTTTCTCCCGAAAGAATATGTAAGAATACCACGTTATAAGGAAATACAGTGTTGCAGAGTAAAGACAAATACATACTTATTGGAAACACTTAAACTTTACGAGAAGAAATAACACATAGTACAAAATTAGCTTGTATCTCCTAAACAACACGTTGAAACTCAAAAAGATTTGGTGTGGCGTGTACATCTAAACGTGTAGCCTCAAAAGAGAACCCACAGGAGAATTTTCTTTCGTCAAAAATTGTCAGAAAACCACGTTTTAAGGAAATCCCGCATCGTGGGAAATTATCTTGTTCTTCCTAAACAACACGTTGTAACTCGAAAAGCTTTGGTGTTGCGTATATGTCTAAGCGTGTAGCCTCAAATGAGAATGCACAGGAGAGTTTTCTCTTGAAAGAATATGTAAGAATACCACGTTATAAGGAAATACAGTGTTGCAGAATAAAGACATATACTTACTTATTGGAAAAAATTTAGGAGAAGAAATAACGCATCGTACAAAATTAGCTTGTATCTCCTAAACAACACGTTGTAACTTAAAAAGATTTGGTGTGGCCTGCACGTCTAAACGTGTAGCCTCAAAAGAGAGCCCATAGAGGAATTTTCCTTGGTCAAAATTTGTCAGAAAACCACTTATTAAGGAAATCCCGCATCGTGCATAATTATCTTGTTTTTCCTAAACAACACTTTGCAACTCGAAAAGCTTTGGTGTTGCGTGTATGTCTAAGTGCGTAGCCTCAAAGGGGAACGCCCAGGAGAGTTTTCTCTCGAAAGAATATGTAAGAATGCCACGTTATAAGGAAATACAGTGTTGCAGAGTATAGACAAATACGTACTTATTGGAAACACTTTACGAGAAGAAATAAAGCATCATGCAAAATTAGCTTGTATCTCCTAAACAACACATTGTAACTGGAAAAGATTTGGTGTGGTGTGTACGTCTAAACGTGTAGCCTCAAAAGAGAACCCACAGGAGAGGTTTCTTTGGTCAAAATTTGTCAAAAACTACGTTTTACGGAAATCCCGCATCGTGCGAAAATATCTTGTTTTTCCTAAACAACACGTTGTAACTCGAAAAGCTTTGGTGTTGCGTGTATTTCTAAGCGTGTAGCCTCAAAAGAGAACGCACAGGAGAGTTTTCTCCCGAAAGAATATGTAAGAATACCACGTTATAAGGAAATACAGTGTTGCAGAGTAAAGACAAATACATACTTATTGGAAACACTTAAACTTTACCAGAAGAAATAACACATAGTACAAAATTAGCTTGTATCTCCTAAACAACACGTTATAACTCGAAAGGATTTGGTGTGGCGTGTACGTCGAAACGTGTACCCTCAAAAGAGAACCCACAGGAGAATTTTCTTTCATCAAAATTTGTCAGAAAACCACGTTTAATGAAATCCCGCATCATGCGAAATTATCTTGTTTTTCCTAAACAACACGTTGTAACTCGCAAAGCTTTGGTGTTGCGTGTATGTCTAAGCGTGTAGCCTCCAAAGAAAATGCACAGGAGAGTTTACTGTCGAAAGAATATGTAAGAATACGACGTAATAAAGAAATACAGTGTTGCAGAGTAAAGGCAAATACATACGTATTGGAAACACTTAAACTTTACGAGAAGGAATAAGGCATCATAAAAAAATTAGCTTGTATCCCCTAAACAACACGTTGTAACTCAAAAAGATTTGGTGTGTTGTGTACGTCTAAACGTGTAGTCTCAATAGAGAACCCACAGGAGAATTTTCTTTCGTCAAAATTTGTCAGAAAACCACGTTTTAAGGAAATCCCGCATCGTCGGAAATTATCTTGTTCTTCCTAAACAACACATTGTAACTCGAAAAGCTTTGGTGTTGCGTGTTTGTCTAAGCGTGTAGCCTCAAATGAGAACGCACAGGAGAGTTTTCTCTCGAAAGAATATGTAAGAATACCACATTATAAGGAAATACAGTGTTGCAGAGTAAAGACATATTCTTACTTATTAGAAAAACTTTAAGAGAAGTAATAACCTATCGTACAAAATTAGCTTGTATCTCCTAAACAACACGTTGTAACTTAAAAAGATTAGGTGTGGCCTATACGTCTAAACGTGTAGCCTCAAAAGAGAACCCATAGGAGAATTATCCTTGGTCAAAATTTGTCAGAAAACCACTTATTAAGGAAATCCCGCATCGCGCGAAATTATATTGTTTTTCCTAAACAGCACGTTGTAACGCGAAAAACTTTGGTGTTGCCTGTATGTCTAAGCTTGTAGCCTCAAAGGGGAACACACTGGAGAGTTTTCTCTCGAACGAATATGTAAGAATACCACGTTATAAGGAAATACAGTGTGGCAGACTAAAGGCAAATACGTACGTAATGGAAACACTTTACGAGAAGAAATAACGCATCATAAAAAATTAGCTTGTATCTCCTAAACAACACGTTGTAACTTGAAAGGATTTGGTGTGGCATGTACGTCTAAACGTGTAGCCTCAAAAGAGAACCCACAGGACAATTTTCTTTCGTCAAAAATTTTCAGAAATCCACGTTTTAAGGAAATCCCGCATCGTGTGAAATTATCTTGTTTTTCCTAAACAACACATTGTAACTCGAAAAGCTTTGGTGTTGCGTGTATGTCTAAGCGTGTAGCCTCAAAAGAGAACGCACAGGAGAGTTTTCTCTCGAAAGAATATGTAAGAATATCACGTTATAAGGGAATACAGTGTTGCAGAGTAAAGACAAATACGTATGTATTGGAAACCCATAAACTTTACGAGATGAAATAAAGCATCGTACAAAATTAGCTTGTATCTCCTAAACAACACGTTGTAACTCGAAAAGATTTGGTGTGGTATGTAGTCTAAATGTGTAGCCTCAAAAGAGAACCCACAGGACAATTTTCTTTCATCAAATTTTGTCAGAAAACCACATTTTAAGGAAATCACGCAACGTGAGAAATTATCTAGTTCTTCCTAATCAACACGTTTTAACTCGAAAAGCTTTGGTGTTGGGTGTATGTCTAAGCATGTAGCCCCAAAAGAGAACGCAGAGGAGAGTTTTCTCTCGAAAGAATATGCAAGAATGCCACGTTATAAGGAAATACAGTGTTGCAGAGTAAAGACAAATATTTATTGGAAAAACTTTACAAGAAGAAATAACGCATCATACAAAATTAGCTTGTATCGCCTAAACAACACGTTGTAACTTAAAATGATTTGGAGTGGCCTATATGTCTAAACGTGTAGTCTCAAAAGAGAACCCATAGGAGAATTTTCTTTGGTCAAAATATATCAGAAAACCACGTATTAAGGAAATCCCTCATTGGGCGAAATTATCTTGTTTTTCCTAAACAACACGTTGTAACGCGAAAAGCTTTGGTGTTGCGTGTATGTCTAAGCGTGTAGCCTCAAAAGAGGATGCACAGGAGAGTTTTTTCTCGAAAGAATATGTAAGAATACCACGTTATAAAGAAATACAGTGTTGCAGACTAAAGGCAAATACGTACGTATTGGAAACACTTTACTAGAAGAAATAACGCATCGTACAAAATTAGCTTGTATCTCCTAAACAACACGTTGTAACTCAAAAAGATTTGGTGTGGCATGTACGTCTAAACGTGTAGCCTCAAAAGAGAACCCACAGGAGAATTTTCTTTCGTCAAAATTTTTCAGAAACCACGTTTTAAATACATCCCGCATCGTGCGAAATTATCTTGTTTTTCCTAAACAACACATTGTAACTCGAAAAGCTTTGGTGTTGCGTGTATGTCTAAGCGTGTAGCCTCAAAAGAGAACGCACAGGAGAGTTTTTTCTCGATAGAATTTGTAAGGATACCACGTTATAAGGAAATACAGTGTTGCAGAATAAAGACAAATACGTATGTATTGGAAACACATAAACTTTACGAGATGAAATAAAGCATCGTACAAAATTAGCTTGTATCTCCTAAACAACACGTTTTAACTCGAAAAGATTTGGTGTGGCGTGTACCTCTAAACGTGTAGCCTCAAAAGAGAACCTACAGGACAATTTTCTTTCGTCAAAATTTGTCAGAAAACCACGTTTTAAGGAAATCCCGCATCGTGCGAAAATATCTTCTTTTTCCTAAACAACACGTTGTAACTCGAAAAGCTTTGGTGTTGCGTGTATTTCTAAGCATGTAGCCTCAAAAGAGAACGCACAGGAGAGTTTTCTCCCGAAAGAATATGTAGGAATACCACGTTATAAGGAAATACAGTGTTGCAGAGTAAAGACAAATACATACTTTTTGGAAACACTTAAACTTTACGAGAAGAAATAACACATAGTACAAAATTAGCTTGTATCTCCTAAACAACACGTTATAACTCGAAAGGATTTGGTGTGGCGTGTATGTCTAAACGTGTACCCTCAAAAGAGAACCCACAGGAGAATTTTCTTTCATCAAAATTTGTCAGAAAACCACGTTTTAAGGAAATCCCGCATCATGCGAAATTATCTTGTTTTTCCTAAACAACACGTTGTAACTCGAAAAGCTTTGGTGTTGCGTGTATGTCTAAGCATGTAGCCTCCAAAGAGAATGCACAGGAGAGTTTACTGTTGAAAGAATATGTAAGAATACCACGTAATAAGGAAATACAGTGTTGCAGAGTAAAGGCAAATACATACGTATTGGAAACACTTAAACTTTACGAGAAGAAATAAGGCATCATAAAATAATTAGCTTGTATCTCCAAACAACACGTTGTAACTCAAAAAGATTTGGTGTGGTGTGTTCGTCTAAACGTGTAACCTCAATAGAGAACCCACAGAAGAATTTTCTTTCGTCAAAATTTGTCAGAAAACCACGTTTTAAGGAAATCCCGCATCGTGGGGAATTATCTTGTTCTTCCTAAACAACACATTGTAACTCGAAAAACTTTGGTGTTGCGTGTATGTCTAAGCGTGTAGCCTCAAATGAGAACGCACAGGAGAGTTTTCTCTCGAAAGAATATGTAAGAATACCACATTATAAGGAAATACAGTGTTGCAGAGTAAAGACATATTCTTACTTATTAGAAAAACTTTACGAGAAAAAATAACCTATCGTACAAAATTAGCTTGTATCTCCTAAACAACACGTTGTAACTTAAAAAGATTAGGTGTGGCCTGTACGTCTAAACGTGTAGCCTCAAAAGAGAACCCATAGGAGAATTTTCCTTGGTCAAAATTTGTCAGAAAACCACTTATTAAGGAAATCCCGCATCGCGCGAAATTATATTGTTTTTCCAAAACAACATGCTGTAACGCGAAAAGCTTTGGTGTTGCCTGTATGTCTAAGCGTGTAGCCTCAAAGGGGAACACACAGGAGAGTTTTCTCTCGAAAGAATATGTAAGAATACCACGTTATAAGGAAATACAGTGTTGCAGACTAAAGGCAAATACGTACGTATTGGAAACACTTTACGAGAAGAAATAACGCATCGTACAAAATTAGCTTGTATCTCCTAAACAACATGTTGTAACTTGAAAGGATTTGGTGTGGCGTGTACGTCTAAACGTGTAGCCTCAAAACAAAACCCACAGGACAATTTTCTTTCGTCAAAAATTTTCAGAAATCCACGTTTTAAGGAAATCCCGCATTGTGCGAAATTATCTTGTTTTTCCTATACAACACATTATAACTCGAATAGCTTTGGTGTTGCGTGTATGTCTAAGCGTGTAGCCTCAAAAGAGAACACACAGGAGAGTTTTCTCTCGAAAGAATATGTAAGAATATCACGTTATAAGGGAATACAGTGTTGCAGAGTAAAGACAAAAACGTATGTATTGGAAACCCATAAACTTTATGAGATGAAATAAAGCATCGTACAAAATTAGCTTGTATCTCCTAAACAACAAGTTGTAACTCGAAAAGATTTGGTGTGGCGTGTATGTCTAAACGTGTAGCCTCAAAAGAGAACCCACAGGACAATTTTCTTTCATCAAATTTTGTCAGAAAACCACGTTTAAAGGAAATCCCGCATCGTGAGAAATTATCTAGTTCTTCCTAAACAACATGTTTTAACTCGAAAAACTTTGGTGTTGGGTGTATGTCTAAGCATGTAGCCCCAAAAGAGAACGCAGAGGAGAGTTTTCTCTCAAAAGAATATGTAAGAATGCCACGTTATAAGGAAATACAGTGTTGCAGAGTAGAGACAAATACTTATTTATTGGAAAAACTTTACAAGAAGAAATAACGCATCATACAAAATTAGCTTGTATCGCCTAAACAACACGTTGTAACTTAAAAAGATTTGGAGTGGCCTGTACGTCTAAACGTGTAGTCTCAAAAGAGAACCCATAGGAGAATTTTCTTTGGTCAAAATATGTCAGAAAACCACGTATTAAGGAAATCCCTCATTGTGCGAAATTATCTTGTTTTTCCTAAACAACACGTTGTAACGCGAAAAGCTTTGGTGTTGCGTGTAAGTCTAAGCGTGTAGCCTCAAAAGAGGATGCACAGGAGAGTTTTCTCTCGAAAGAATATGTAAGAATACCACGTTATAAGGAAATACAGTGTTGCAGACTAAAGGCAAATACGTACGTATTGGAAACACTTTACTAGAAGAAATAACGCATCTTACAAAATTAGCTTGTATCTCCTAAACAACACGTTGTAACTCGAAAAGATTTGGTGTGGCGTGTACGTCTAAACGTGTAGCCTCAAAAGAGAACCCACAGGACAATTTTCTTTCATCAAATTTTGTCAGAAAACCACGTTTTAAGGAAATCCCGCATCGTGAGAAATTATCTAGTTCTTCCTAAACATGTTTTAACTCGAAAAGCTTTGGTGTTGGGTGTATGTCTAAACATGTAGCCCCAAAAGAGAACGCAGAGGAGAGTTTTCTCTCGAAAGAATATGTAAGAATGCCACGTTATAAGGAAATACAGTGTTGCAGAGTAAAGACAAATACTTATTTATTGGAAAAACTTTACAAGAAGAAATAACGCATCGTACAAAATTAGCTTGTATCGCCTAAACAACACGTTGTAACTTAAAATGATTTGGAGTGGCCTGTACATCTAAACGTGTAGTCCCAAAAGAGAACCCATAGGAGAATTTTCTTTGGTCAAAATATGACAGAAAACCACGTATTAAGGAAATCCCTCATTGTGCAAAATTATCTTGTTTTTCCTAAACAACACATTGTAACGCGAAAAGCTTTGGTGTTGCGTGTATGTCTAAGCGTGTAGCCTCAAAAGAGGATGCACAGGAGAGTTTTCTCTCTAAAGAATATGTAAGAATACCACGTTATAAGGAAATTCAGTGTTGCAGACTAAAGGCAAATACGTATGTATTGGAAACACTTTACTAGAAGAAATAACGCATCTTACAAAATTAGCTTGTATCTCCTAAACAACACATTGTAACTCGAAAGATTTGGTGTGGCGTGTACGTCTAAACGTGTAGCCTCAAAAGAGAACCCACAGGAGAATTTTCTTTCGTCAAAATTTTTCAGAAACCACGTTTTAAGTAAATCCCGCATCGTGTGAAATTATCTTGTTTTTCCTAAACATCACATTGTAACTCGAAAAGCTTTGGTGTTGCGTGTATGTCTAAGTGTGTAGCCTCAAAGGAGAACGCACAGGAGAGTTTTCTCTCGAAAGAATATGTAAGAATACCACGTTATAACGAAATACAGTGTTGCAGAGTAAAGAAAAATACGTATGTATTGGAAACCCATAAACTTTACGAGATGAAATAAAGCATCGTACAAAATTAGCTTGTATCTCCTAAACAACACGTTGTAACTCGAAAAGATTTGGTGTGGCGTGTACGTCTAAACGTGTAGCCTCAAAAGAGAACCACAGGACAATTTTCTTTCGTCAAAATTTGTCAGAAAACCACGTTTTAAGGAAATCCCGCATCGTGAGAAATTATCTTGTTCTTCCTAAACAACACGTTTTAACTCGAAAAGCTTTGGTGTTGGGTGTATGTCTAAGCGTGTAGCCCAAAAAGAGAATGCAGAGGAGAGTTTTCTCTCGAAACAATATGTAAGAATACCACGTTATAAGGAAATAGAGTGTTGCAGAGTTAAGACAAATACTTACTTATTGGAAAAACTTTACGAGAAGAAATAACGCATCGTACAAAATTAGCTTGTATCTCCTAAACAACACGTTGTAACTTAAAAAGATTTGGTGTGGCCTGTACGTCTAAACGTGTAGACTCAAAAGAGAACCCATAGGAGAATTTTCTTTGGTCAAAAATTTCCAGAAAACCACGTATTAAGGAAATCCCTCATCGTGCGAAATTATCTAGTTTTTCCTAAAAAACAAGTTGTAACTCGAAAAGCTTTGGTGTTGCGTGTATGTCTAAGCGTGTAGCCTCAAAAGAGGATGCACAGGAGAGTTTTCTCTCGAAAGAATATGTAAGAATACCACGTTATAAGGAAATACAGTGTTGCAGACTAAAGGCAAATACATATGTATTGGAAACACTTTATGAGAAGAAATAACGCATCATACAAAATTAGCTTGTATCTCCTAAACAACACGTTGTAACTCGAAAAGATTTGGTGTGGCATGTACGTCTAAATATGTAGCCTCAAAAGAGAACTCAGGAGAATTTTCTTTCCTCAAAATTTGTCAGAAAACCACTTATTAAGGAAATCCCGCATCGTGCGAAACTGTGTTGTTTTTCCTAATCAACACATTGTAACTCGAAAATCTTTGCTGTTGTGTGTATGTGTAAGCATGTAGCCTCAAAGGTGAACGCACAGGAGAGATTTCTCTCGAACGAATATGTAAGAATACCACGTTATAAGGAAATACATTGTGGCAAATTAAAGATAAATAGGTACCTTTTGGAAACACTTAAACTTTACAAGAAGATATAAAGCATCGTAAAAAATTAGCTTGTATCTCCTAAACAACACGTTGTAACTCGAAAAGATTTGGTGTGGCGTGTACGTCTAAACGTGTAGCCTCAAATGAAAACCCACAGGAGAATTTTCTTTCGTCAAAATTTTTCAGAAAACCACGTTTTAAGGAATTCCCGCATCGTGCGAAATT
The DNA here is from genome assembly GCF_947179515.1 of Apodemus sylvaticus. Classification (NCBI taxonomy): domain Eukaryota; kingdom Metazoa; phylum Chordata; class Mammalia; order Rodentia; family Muridae; genus Apodemus; species Apodemus sylvaticus. The sequence goes on from NW_026263337.1 coordinate 38,739, forward strand.
ATCTTGTTTTTCCTAAACAACACGTTGTAACTCGAAAAGCTTTGATGTTGGGTGTATGTCTAAGTACGTAGCCCCAAAAGAGAACGCACAGGAGAGTTTTCTCTAAAGAATACGTAAGAATACCACGTTATAAGGAAATATATTGCTGCAGAGTAAAGACAAATACGTACGTATTGGAAACACATTATGAGAAGAAATAGCACATGGTAAAAAATTAGCTTTTATCTCCGAAACAACACGTTGTAATTCAAAAAGATTTGGTGTGACGTGTACGTCTAAACGTGTAGCCTCAAAAGAGAACCCACAGGAGAATTTTCTTACGTCAAAATTTGTCAGAAAACCACGTTTTAAGGAAATCCCTTATCTTGCAAAATTATCTTGTTTTTCCTAATCAACACGTTGTAAGTCGAAAACCTTTGGTGTTGCGCGTATGTCTAAGCGTGTAGCCTCCAAAGAGAATGCACAGGATAGTTTTCTCTCGAAAGATTATGTAAGAATACCACGTTACAAGGAAATACAGTGTTGCAGAGTAAAGACAAATATATATGTATTGGAAACACATAAACTTTAAGAGATGAAATAAAGCATCGTACAAAATTAGCTTGTATCTCCTAAACAACACGTTGTAACTCGAAAAGATTTGGTGTGGCGTGTACATCTAAACGTGTAGCCACAAAAGAGAACCCACAGGACAATTTTCTTTCGTCAAAATTTTTCAGAAAACCACGTTTTAAGGAAATCCCACATCGTGAGAAATTATCTTGTTCTTCCTAAACAACACGTTTTAACTCGAAAAGCTTTGGTGTTGGGTGTATGTCTAAGCATGTAGCCCCAAAAGAGAACGCACAGGAGAGTTTTCTCTCGAAAGAATATGTAAGAATTCCACGTTATAAGAAAATTCAGTGTGGCAGAGTAAAGACAAATATGTATGTATTGGAAGCACTTTATGAGAGAAATAACGCATCTTGCAAAATTAGCTTGTATGTCCTAAACAACACGTTGTAACTCGAAAAGATTTGGTGTGGCGTGTACGTCTATACGTGTAGCCTCAAAAGAGAACCCACAGGAGAGTTTTCTTTCGTCAAAATTTGTCAGAAAACCACGTTTTAAGGAAATCCCTCATCGTGAGAAATTATCTTGTTTTTCCTAAACAACACGTTGTAACTAGAAAAGCTTTGCTGTTGCGTGTTTGTCTAAGCGTGTAGCCTCAAAAGAGAATGCACAGGAGAGTTTTCTCTCGAAAGAATATGTAAGAATACCACGTTATAAGGAAATATATGGCTGCAGAGTAAAGACAAATACGTACGTATTAGAAACACATTATGAGAAGAAATGATGCATGTTACAAAATTAGCCTGTATCTCTGAAACAACACGTGGTAACTCAAAAAGATTTGGCGCGGCATGTATGTCTAAACGTGTAGCTTCAAAAGAGAACCCACAGGAGAATTTTCTTACGTCAAAATTTGTCAGAAAACCACGTTTTAAGGAAATCCTGCATCGTGCGAAACTATCTTGTTTTTCCTCATCAACACGTTGTAACTCGAAAAGCTTTGGTGTTGCGTGTATGTCTAAGAGTGTAGCCTCCAGAGAGAACGCACAGGACAGTTTTCTCTCGAAATAATATGTAAGAATAACACGTTATAAGGAAATACAGTGTTGCAGAGTATAGACAAATATGTACTTATTGGAAACACTTTAGGAGAAGAAATAACGCATCATGCAAAATTAGCTTGTATCTCCTAAACAACACGTTGTAACTCGAAAAGATTTGGTGTGGCGTGTACGTCTAAACGTGTACCCTCAAAAGAGAACCCACAGGAGAGTTTTCTTTCGTCAAAATTTGTCAGAAAACCACGTTTTAAGGAAATACCGCATCGTGCAAAATTATCTTGTTTTTCCTAAACAACCTGTTGTAACTCGAAAAGCTTTGGTGTTGCATGTTTGTCTAAGCATGTAGCCTCAAAAGAGAACGCACAGGAGAGTTTTCTCCCGAAAGAATATGTAGGAATACCACGTTATAAGGAAATACAGTGTTGCAGAGTAAAGACAAATACGTACTTATTGGAAACACTTAAACTTTATGAGAAGAAATAACACATAGTAAAAAATTAGCTTGTATATCCTAAACAACACGTTATAACTCGGAAGGATTTAGTGTGGCGTGTACGTCTAAACGTGTAGCCTCAAAAGAGAACCCACTGGAGAGTTTTCTTTCGTCAAAATTTGTCAGAAAACCACGTTTTAAGGAAATCCTGCATCATGCGAAATTATCTTGTTTTTCCTAAACAACACGTTGTAACTCGAAAAGCTTTGGTGTTGCGTGAATGTCTAAGCGTGTAGCCTCCAGAGAGAACGCACAGGACAGTTTTCTCTCGAAATAATATGTAAGAATAACACGTTATAAGGAAATACAGTGTTGCAGAGTAAAGGCAAATACATACCTATTGGAAACACTTAAACTTTACGAGAAGAAATAGCGCATCGTAAAAAAATTAGCTTGTATCTCCTAAACAACAAGTTTTAACTCAAAAAGATTTGGTGTGGCATGTACGTCTAAACGTGTAGCCTCAAAAGAGAACCCACAGGAGAATTTTCTTTCGTCAAAATTTGTCAGAAAACCACGTTTTAAGGAAATCCCGCATCGTGAGAAATTATCTTGTTCTTCCTAAACAACACGTTGTAACTCGAAAAGCTTTGCTGTTGCGTGTATGTCTAAGCGTGTAGCCTCAAATGAGAACCCACAGGAGAGTTTTCTCTCGAAAAAATATGTAAGAATACCACGTTATAAGGAAATACAGTGTTGTAGAGTAAAGACAAATACTTACAGATTGGAAAAACTTTACGAGAAGAAATAACGCATCATACAAAATTAGCTTGTATCTCCTAAACAACACGTTGTAACTTAAAAAGATTTGTTTTGGCCTGTACGTCTACACGTGTAGTCTCAAAAGAGAACCCATAGGAGAATTTTCTTTAGTCAAATTTTTTTCAGAAAACCAGGTATTAAGGAAATCCCTCATCGTACGAAATTATCTTGTTTTTCCTAACCAACACGTGGTAACGCGAAAAGCTTTTTTGTTGCGTGTATGTCTAAGCGTGTAGCCTCAAAAGAGAATGCACAGGAGAGTTTTCTCTCGAAAGATTATGTAAGAATACCACGTTATAAGGAAATATATTGCTGCAGAGTAAAGACAAAGACATACGTATTGGAAACACATTGTGAGAAGAAAAAATGCATGGTACAAAATTAGCTTGTATCTCCGAAACAACATGTGGTAACTCAAAAAGATTTGGTGCGGCATGTATGTCCAAACGTGTAGTCTCAAAGGAGAACCCACAGGAGAATTTTCTTACGTCAAAATTTGTCAGAAAACCACGTTTTAAGGAAATCCTGCATCGTGTGAAATTATCTTGTTTTTCCTAATCAACACGTTTTAACTCGAAAAGCTTTGGTGTTGCGTGTATGTCTAAGAGTGTAGCCTCCAAAGAGTACGCACAGGATAGTTTTCTCTCGAAAGAATATGTAAGAATACCACGTTATAAGGAAATACAGTGTTGCAGAGTATAGACAAATATGTACTTATTGGAAAAACTTTAGGAGAAGAAATAACGCATCATGCAAAATTAGCTTGTATCTCCTAAACAACACATTGTAACTCGAAAAGATTTGGTGTGGCGTGTACGTCTAAATGAGTAGCCTCAAAAGAGAACCCACAGGAGAGTTTTCTTTTGTCAATATTTGTCAGAAAACCCCGTTTTAAGGAAATCCCGCATCGTGCGAAATTATCTTGTTTTTCCTAAACAACACGTTGTAACTAGAAAAGCTTTGGTGTTGCATGTATGTCTAAGCGTGTAGCCTCAAAAGAGAATGCACAGGAGAGTTTTCTCTCGAAAGAATATGTAAGAATTCCACGTTATAAGGAAATATCTTGCTGCAGAGTAAAGACAAATACGTACGTATTGGAAACACATTATGAGAAGAAATAATGCATGGTACAAAATTAGCTTGTATCTCTGAAGCAACACGTGGTAACTCAAAAAGATTTGGTGTGGCATGTATGTCTAAACGTGTAGCCTCAAAAGAGAACCCACAGGAGAATTTTCTTACGTCAAAATTTGTCAGAAAACCACGTTTTAAGGAAATCCCGCATCGTGCGAAATTATCTTGTTTTTCCTAACCAACACGTTTTAACTCGAAAAGCTTTGGTGTTGCGTGTATGTCTAAGTGTGTAGCCTCCAAAGAGAACGCACAGGATAGTTTTCTCCCAAAAGAATATGTAGGAATACCACGTTATAAGAAAATACAGTGTTGCAGAGTATAGACAAATATGTACTTATTGGAAACACTTTAGGAGAAGAAATAACGCATCATGCAAAATTAGCTTGTATTTCCTAAACAACACGTTGTAACTCGAAAAGATTTGGTGTGGCGTGTACGTCTAATCGTGTAGCCTCAAAAGAGAACCCACAGGAGAGTTTTCTTTCATCAAAATTCGTCAGAAAACCACGTTTTAAGGAAATACCGCATCGTGCGAAATTATCTTGTTTTTCCTAAACAACATGTTGAAACTCGAAAAGCTTTGGTGTTGCGAGTATGTCTAAGCGTGTAGCCTCAAAAGAGAACGCACAGGAGAATTTTCTCCCGAAAGAATATGTAGGAATACCACGTTGTAAGGAAATACAGTGTTGCAGAGTAAAGACAAATACGTACTTATTGGAAACACTTAAACTTTACGAGAAGAAATAACACATAGTAAAAAATTAGCTTTTATATCCTAAACAACACATTATAACTCGAAAGGATTTAGTGTGGCGTGTACGTCTAAACGTGTAGCCTCAAAAGAGAACCCACAGGAGAATTTTCTTTCGTCAAAATTTTTCAAAAAACCACGTTTTAAGGAAATACTGCATCATGCGAAATTATCTTGTTTTTCCTAAACAACACGTTGTAACTCGAAAAGCTTTGGTGTTGCGTGAATGTCTAAGCGTGTAGCCTCCAAAGAGAACACACAGGAGACTTTTCTCTCGAAAGAATATGTAAGAATAACACGTTATAAGGAAATACAGTGTTGCAGAGTAAAGGCAAATACATAAGTATTGGAAACACTTAAACTTTACGAGAAGAAATAAAGCATCGTAAAAAAATAGCTTGTATCTCCTAAACAACAAGTTGTAACTCAAAAAGATTTGGTGTGGCGTGTACGTCTAAACGTGTAGCCTCAATAGAGAACCCACAGGAGAATTTTCTTTCGTCAAAATTTGTCAGAAAACCACGTTTTAAGGATATCCCGCATCGTGAGAAATTATCTTGTTCTTCCTAAACAACACGTTGTAACTCGTAAAGCTTTGCTGATGCGTGTATGTCTAAGCGTGTAGCCTCAAAAGAGGACGCACAGGAGAGTTTTCTCTCGAAAGAATATGTAAGAATACCACGTTATAAGGAAATACAATGTTGCAGACTAAAGGCAAATACGTACTTATTGGAAACACTTTATGAGAAGAAATAACGCATCGTACAAAATTAGCTTGTATCTCCTAAACAACACGTTGTAACTCGAAAAGATTTGGTGTGGCGTGTACGTCTAAACATGTAGCCTCAAAAGAGAACCCACAGGAGAATTTTTTTTCGTTAAAATTTGTCAGAAAACCATGTTTTAAGGAAATCACTCATCGTGCGAAATTATCTTGTTTTTCCTAAACCACACGATGTAACTCGAAGAGCTTTGATGTTGCGTGTATGTCTAAGCGTGTAGCCTCAAAAGACAACGCACAGGAGAGTTTTCTCTCGAGAGAACATGTAAGAATACCACATTATAAGGAAATACAGTTTTGCAGAGTAAAGACAAATAAGTATGTATTTGAAACACTTTACGAGAAGAAATAACGCATTGTAAAAAATTAGTTTGTATCTCCTAAACAACACGTTGTAACTCGAAAAGATTTGGTGTGGCGTGTACGTCTAAACGTGTAGCCTCAAAAGAGAACCCACAGGAGAATTTTCTTTCGTCAAAATTTGTCAGAAAACCACTTATTAAGGAAATCCCGCATAGTGCGAAACTATCTTGTTTTTCCTAAACAACACATTGTAACTCGAAAATCTTTGGTGTTGCCTGTATGTCTAAGCATGTAGCCTCAAAAGAGAATGCACAGGAGAGATTTCTCTCGAACGAGTATGTAAGAATACCACGTTATAAGGAAATACATTGTCGCAAATTAAAGAAAAATACGTACCTTTTGGAAACACGTGAACTTTACAAGAAGATATAAAACATCGTAAAAAATTAGCTTGTATCTCCTAAACAACACGTTGTAACTCGAAAAGATTTGGTGTGGCGTGTACGTCTAATCGTGTAGCCTCAAAAGAGAACCCACAGGAGAGTTTTCTTTCATCAAAATTCGTCAGAAAACCACGTTTTAAGGAAATACCGCATCGTGCGAAATTATCTTGTTTTTCCTAAACAACACCTTCTAACTCGAAAAGCTTTGGTGTTGCGAGTATGTCTAAGCGTGTAGCCTCAAAAGAGAACGCACAGGAGAATTTTCTCCCGAAAGAATATGTAGGAATACCACGTTGTAAGGAAATACAGTGTTGCAGAGTAAAGACAAATACGTACTTATTGGAAACACTTAAACTTTACGAGAAGAAATAACACATAGTAAAAAATTAGCTTTTATATCCTAAACAACACATTATAACTCGAAAGGATTTAGTGTGGCGTGTACGTCTAAACGTGTAGCCTCAAAAGAGAACCCACAGGAGAATTTTCTTTCGTCAAAATTTTTCAAAAAACCACGTTTTAAGGAAATACTGCATCATGCGAAATTATCTTGTTTTTCCTAAACAACACGTTGTAACTCGAAAAGCTTTGGTGTTGCGTGAATGTCTAAGCGTGTAGCCTCCAAAGAGAACGCACAGGAGACTTTTCTCTCGAAAGAATATGTAAGAATAACACGTTATAAGGAAATACAGTGATGCAGAGTAAAGGCAAATACATAAGTATTGGAAACACTTAAACTTTACGAGAAGAAATAAAGCATCGTAAAAAAATAGCTTGTATCTCCTAAACAACAAGTTGTAACTCAAAAAGATTTGGTGTGGCGTGTACGTCTAAACGTGTAGCCTCAATAGAGAACCCACAGGAGAATTTTCTTTCGTCAAAATTTGTCAGAAAACCACGTTTTAAGGATATCCCGCATCGTGAGAAATTATCTTGTTCTTCCTAAACAACACGTTGTAACTCGTAAAGCTTTGCTGATGCATGTATGTCTAAGCGTGTAGCCTCAAAAGAGGACGCACAGGAGAGTTTTCTCTCGAAAGAATATGTAAGAATACCACGTTATAAGGAAATACAATGTTGCAGACTAAAGGCAAATACGTACTTATTGGAAACACTTTATGAGAAGAAATAACGCATCGTACAAAATTAGCTTGTATCTCCTAAACAACACGTTGTAACTCGAAAAGATTTGGTGTGGCGTGTACGTCTAAACATGTAGCCTCAAAAGAGAACCCACAGGAGAATTTTTTTTCGTTAAAATTTGTCAGAAAACCATGTTTTAAGGAAATCACTCATCGTGCGAAATTATCTTGTTTTTCCTAAACCACACGATGTAACTCGAAGAGCTTTGATGTTGCGTGTATGTCTAAGCGTGTAGCCTCAAAAGACAACGCACAGGAGAGTTTTCTCTCGAGAGAACATGTAAGAATACCACATTATAAGGAAATACAGTTTTGCAGAGTAAAGACAAATAAGTATGTATTTGAAACACTTTACGAGAAGAAATAACGCATTGTAAAAAATTAGTTTGTATCTCCTAAACAACACGTTGTAACTCGAAAAGATTTGGTGTGGCGTGTACGTCTAAACGTGTAGCCTCAAAAGAGAACCCACAGGAGAATTTTCTTTCGTCAAAATTTGTCAGAAAACCACTTATTAAGGAAATCCCGCATAGTGCGAAACTATCTTGTTTTTCCTAAACAACACATTGTAACTCGAAAATCTTTGGTGTTGCCTGTATGTCTAAGCATGTAGCCTCAAAAGAGAATGCACAGGAGAGATTTCTCTCGAACGAGTATGTAAGAATACCACGTTATAAGGAAATACATTGTCGCAAATTAAAGAAAAATACGTACCTTTTGGAAACACGTGAACTTTACAAGAAGATATAAAGCATCGTAAAAAATTAGCTTGTATCTCCTAAACAACACGTTGTAACTCGAAAAGATTTGGTGTGGCGTGTACGTCTAATCGTGTAGCCTCAAAAGAGAACCCACAGGAGAGTTTTCTTTCATCAAAATTCGTCAGAAAACCACGTTTTAAGGAAATACCGCATCGTGCGAAATTATCTTGTTTTTCCTAAACAACACCTTCTAACTCGAAAAGCTTTGGTGTTGCGAGTATGTCTAAGCGTGTAGCCTCAAAAGAGAACGCACAGGAGAATTTTCTCCCGAAAGAATATGTAGGAATACCACGTTGTAAGGAAATACAGTGTTGCAGAGTAAAGACAAATACGTACTTATTGGAAACACTTAAACTTTACGAGAAGAAATAACACATAGTAAAAAATTAGCTTTTATATCCTAAACAACACATTATAACTCGAAAGGATTTAGTGTGGCGTGTACGTCTAAACGTGTAGCCTCAAAAGAGAACCCACAGGAGAATTTTCTTTCGTCAAAATTTTTCAAAAAACCACGTTTTAAGGAAATACTGCATCATGCGAAATTATCTTGTTTTTCCTAAACAACACGTTGTAACTCGAAAAGCTTTGGTGTTGCGTGAATGTCTAAGCGTGTAGCCTCCAAAGAGAACGCACAGGAGACTTTTCTCTCGAAAGAATATGTAAGAATAACACGTTATAAGGAAATACAGTGTTGCAGAGTAAAGGCAAATACATAAGTATTGGAAACACTTAAACTTTACGAGAAGAAATAAAGCATCGTAAAAAAATAGCTTGTATCTCCTAAACAACAAGTTGTAACTCAAAAAGATTTGGTGTGGCGTGTACGTCTAAACGTGTAGCCTCAATAGAGAACCCACAGGAGAATTTTCTTTCGTCAAAATTTGTCAGAAAACCACGTTTTAAGGATATCCCGCATCGTGAGAAATTATCTTGTTCTTCCTAAACAACACGTTGTAACTCGTAAAGCTTTGCTGATGCGTGTATGTCTAAGCGTGTAGCCTCAAAAGAGGACGCACAGGAGAGTTTTCTCTCGAAAGAATATGTAAGAATACCACGTTATAAGGACATACAATGTTGCAGACTAAAGGCAAATAGGTACTTATTGGAAACACTTTATGAGAAGAAATAACGCATCGTACAAAATTAGCTTGTATCTCCTAAACAACACGTTGTAACTCGAAAAGATTTGGTGTGGCGTGTACGTCTAAACATGTAGCCTCAAAAGAGAACCCACAGGAGAATTTTTTTTCGTTAAAATTTGTCAGAAAACCATGTTTTAAGGAAATCACTCATCGTGCGAAATTATCTTGTTTTTCCTAAACCACACGATGTAACTCGAAGAGCTTTGATGTTGCGTGTATGTCTAAGCGTGTAGCCTCAAAAGACAACGCACAGGAGAGTTTTCTCTCGAGAGAACATGTAAGAATACCACATTATAAGGAAATACAGTTTTGCAGAGTAAAGACAAATAAGTATGTATTTGAAACACTTTACGAGAAGAAATAACGCATTGTAAAAAATTAGTTTGTATCTCCTAAACAACACATTGTAACTCGAAAAGATTTGGTGTTGTTGAGGAGATACAAGCTATTTTTTGCGATGTGTTATTTTTTCTCATAATGTTAAAGTGTTTCCAATATGTACGTATTTGTCTTTACTCTGCAACACTGTATTTCCTTATAACGTGGTATTCTTACATATTCTTTTGAGAGAAAACTCTCCATTGCCGTCTCTTTTGAGGCTACACGCTAAGACTTACACGCAACACCAAAGCTTTTCGAGTTACAACGTGTTGTTTAGGAAAAACAAGATAATTTCGCACGATGCGGGATGTATTTAAAACGTGGTTTCTGAAAAATTTTGGCGAAAGAAAATTCTCCTGTGGGTTCTCTTTTGAGGCTACACGTTTAGACGTACACGCCACACCAAATCTTTTCGAGTTACAACGTGTTGTTTAGGAGATACAAGCTAATTTCGTACGATCCGTTATTTCTTCCAGTAAAGTGTTTCCAATACGTATGTATTTGCCTTTAGTCTGCAACACTGTATTTCCTTATAACGTGGTATTCTTACATATTCTTTCGAGAAAAAACTCTCCTGTGCATCCTCTTTTGAGGCTACACGCTTAGACATACACGCAACACCAAAGCTTTTCGCGTTACAACGTGTTGTTTAGGAAAAACAAGATAATTTCGCACAATGAGGGATTTCCTTAATACGTCGTTTTCTGATATATTTTGACCAAAGAAAATTCTCCTATGGGTTCTCTTTTGAGACTACACGTTTAGACGTACAGGCCACTCCAAATCTTTTTAATTTACAACGTGATGTTTAGGCGATACAAGCTAATTTTGTAAGATGCGTTATTTCTTCTTGTAAAGTTTTTCCAATAAATATTTGTCTTTACTCTGCAACACTGTATTTCCTTATAACGTGGCATTCTTGCATATTCTTTCGAGAGAAAACTCTCCTCTGCGTTCTCTTTTGGGGCTACCTGCTTAGACATACACCCAACACCAAAGCTTTTCGAGTTAAAAAGTGTTGTTTAGGAAGAACTAGATAATTTCTCACGTTGCGTGAATTCCTTAAAACGTGGTTTTCTGACAAAATTTGATGAAAGAAAATTGTCCTGTGGGTTCTCTTTTGAGGCTACACGTTTAGACTACATACCACACCAAATCTTTTCGAGTTCCAACGTGTTGTTTAGGAGATACAAGCTAATTTTGTACGATGCTTTATTTCATCTTGTAAAGTTTATGGGTTTCCAATACATATGTATTTGTCTTTACTCTGCAACACTGTATTCCCTTATAACGTGGTATTCTTACATATTCTTTCGAGAGAAAACTCTCCTGTGCGTTCTCTTTTGAGGCTACACGCTTAGAGATACACGCAACACCAAAGCTTTTCGAGTTACAATGTGTTGTTTAGGAAAAACAAGATAATTTCACACGATGCGGGATTTCCTTAAAACGTGGATTTCTGAAAATTTTTGACGAAAGAAAATTGTCCTGTGGGTTCTCTTTTGAGGCTACACGTTTAGACGTACACACCACACCAAATCCTTTCAAGTTACAACGTGTTGTTTAGGAGATACAAGCTAATTTTGTATGATGCGTTATTTCTTCTCGTAAAGTGTTTCCAATACGTACGTATTTGCCTTTAGTCTGCAACACTGTATTTCCTTATAACGTGGTATTCTTACATATTCTTTCGAGAGAAAACTCTCCTGTGTGTTCCCCTTTGAGGCTACAAGCTTAGACATACAGGCAACACCAAAGTTTTTCGCGTTACAACGTGCTGTTTAGGAAAAACAATATAATTTCGCGCGATGCGGGATTTCCTTAATAAGTGGTTTTCTGACAAATTTTGACCAAGGATAATTCTCCTATGGGTTCTCTTTTGAGGCTACACGTTTAGACGTACAGGCCACACCTAATCTTTTTACGTTACAACGTGTTGTTTAGGAGATACAAGCTAATTTTGTACGATAGGTTATTTCTTCTCGTAAAGTTTTTCGAATAAGTAAGAATATGTCTTTACTCTGCAACACTGTATTTCCTTATAATGTGGTATTCTTACATATTCTTTCGAGAGAAAACTCTCCTGTGCATTCTCATTTGAGGCTACACGCTTAGAAATACACGCAACACCAAAGCTTTTCGAGTTACAACGTGTTGTTTAGGAAGATAATTTCCGACGATGCAGGATTTCCTTAAAACGTGGTTTTCTGACACATTTTGACGAAAGAAAATTCTCCTGTGGGTTCTCTATTGAGGCTACACGTTTAGACGTACACACCACACCAAATCTTTTTGAGTTACAACGTGTTGTTTAGGAGATACAAGCTATTTTTTTTATGATGCCTTATTTCTTCTCGTAAAGTTTAAGTGTTTCCAATACGTATGTATTTGCCTTTACTCTGCAACACTGTATTTCCTTATTACGTGGTATTCTTACATATTCTTTCGACAGTAAACTCTCCTGTGCGTTTTCTTTGGAGGCTACACGCTTAGACATACACGCAACACCAAAGCTTTTCGAGTTACAACGTGTTGTTTAGGAAAAACAAGATAATTTCGCATGATGCGGGATTTCCTTAAAACGTGGTTTTCTGACAAATTTTGATGAAAGAAAATTCTCCTGTGGGTTCTCTTTTGAGGATACACGTTTCGACGTACACGCCACACCAAATCCTTTCGAGTTATAACGTGTTGTTTAGGAGATACAAGCTAATTTTGTACTATGTGTTATTTCTTCTCGTAAAGTTTAAGTGTTTCCAATAAGTATGTATTTGTCTTTACTCTGCAACACTGTATTTCCTTATAACGTGGTATTCTTACATATTCTTTCGGGAGAAAACTCTCCTGTGCGTTCTCTTTTGAGGCTACACGCTTAGAAATACACGCAACACCAAAGCTTTTCGAGTTACAACGTGTTGTTTAGGAAAAACAAGATATTTTCGCACGATGCGGGATTTCCGTAAAACGTGGTTTTTGACAAATTTTGACCAAAGAAAACTCTCCTGTGGGTTCTCATTTGAGGCTACACGTTTAGACGTACACACCACACCAAATCTTTTCCAGTTACAACGTGTTGTTTAGGAGATACAAGCTAATTTTGCATGATGCTTTATTTCTTCTCATAAAGTGTTTCCAATAAGTACGTATTTGTCTATACTCTGCAACACTGTATTTCCCTATAACGTGGCATTCTTACATATTCTTTCGAGAGAAAACTCTCCTGGGCATTCCCCTTTGAGGCTACGCACTTAGACATACACGCAACACCAAAGCTTTTCGAGTTACAACGTGTTGTTTAGGAAAAACAAGATAATTACGCACGATGCGGGATTTCCTTAATAAGTGGTTTTCTGACAAATTTTGACCAAGGAAAATTCCTCTATGGGTTCTCTTTTGAGGCTACACGTTTAGACGTGCAGGCCACACCAAATCTTTTTAAGCTACAACGTGTTGTTTAGGAGATACAAGCTAATTTTGTACGATGCGTTATTTCTTCTCCTAAAGTTTTTCCAATAAGTAAGTATATGTCTTTATTCTGCAACACTGTATTTCCTTATAACGTGGTATTCTTACATATTCTTTCAAGAGAAAACTCTCCTGTGCGTTCTCATTTGAGGCTACACGCTTAGAAATATACGCAACACCAAAGCTTTTCGAGTTACAACGTGTTGTTTAGGAAGAACAAGATAATTTCCCACGATGCGGGATTTCCTTAAAACGTGGTTTTCTGACAATTTTTGACGAAAGAAAATCTCCTGTGGGATCTCTTTTGAGGCTACACGTTTAGATGTACACGCCACACCAAATCATATTGAGTTTCAACGTGTTGTTTAGGAGATACATGCTAATTTTTTTACGATGCGTTATTTCTTCTCGTAAAGTTTAAGTGTTTCCAATACGTATGTATTTGCCTTTACTCTGCAACACTGTATTTCCTTATAACGTGGTATTCTTACATATTCTTTCGAGAGAAAACTCTCCTGTGCGTTCTCTTTGGAGGCTACATGCTTAGACATACACGCAAAACCAAAGCTTTTCGAGTTACAACGTGTTGTTTAGGAAAAACAAGATAATTTCGCACGATGCGGGATTTCCTTAAAACGTGGTTTTCTGACAAATTTTGACGAAAGAAAAGTGTCCTGTGGGTTCTCTTTTGAGGCTACACGTTTAGTCGTACACGCCACAACAAATCATTTCGAGTTACAACGTGTTGTTTAGGAGATACAAGCTAATTTTGTACGATACTTTATTTCATCTCGTAAAGTTTATGGGTTTCCAATACATATGTATTTGTCTTTACTCTGCAACACTGTATTTCCTTATAACGTGGTATTCTTACAAATTCTATCGAGAAACAACTCTGCTGTGCGTTCTCTTTTGAGGCTACACGCTTAGACATACACGCAACACCAAAGCTTTTCGAGTTACAACATGTTGTTTAGGAAAAACAAGATAATTTCGCAGGATGCGGGATTTCCATAAAACGTGGTTTTCTGAAAAATTTTGACGAAAGAAAATTCTCCTGTGAGTTCTCTTTTGAGGCTTCACGTTTAGACGTACACGCCACACCAAATCTTTTCGAGTTACAACGTGTTGTTTAGGAGATACAAGCTAATTTTGTACGTTGCTTTATTTCTTCTCGTAAAGTGTTTCCAATACGTACGTATTTGCCTTTAGTCTGCAACACTGTATTTCCTTATAACGTGGTATTCTTACATATTCTTTCGAGAGAAAACTCTCCTGTGCGTTATCTTTTGAGGCTACACGCTTACACATACACGCAACACCAAAGCTTTTCGAGTTACAACGTGTTGTTTAGGAAAAACCAGATAATTGCGCACGATGCGGGATTTCCTTAAAACGTGGTTTTCTGGAAAATTTTGACGAAAGAAAATTCTCCAGTCGGTTCTCTTTTGAGGCTACACGTTTAGATGTACAGGCCACACCAAATCTTTTTAAGTTACAACGTGTTGTTTAGGAGATACAAGCTAATTTTTTACGATGCGTTATTTCTTCTCCTAAAGTTTTTCCAATAAGTAAGTATTTGTCTTTACTCTACAACACTGTGTTTCCTAATAACGTGGTATTCTTACATATTCTTTCGAGAAAAAACTCTCCTTTGCATTCTCTTTTGAGGCTACACGCTTAGACATACACGCAACAACAAAGCTTTTCGAGTTACAATGTGTTGTTTCGAAAAAACAAGATAATTTCGCACAATGCGGGATTTCCATAAAACGTGGTTTTCTGACAAATTTTGAAGAAAGAAAATTCTCCTGTCTGTTCTCTTTTGAGGCTACACATTTAGACGTACACGCCACACCAAATCTTTTCGAGTTATAACGTGTTGTTTAGGAGATACAAACTAATTTTGTACGATGCCTTATTTCTTCTCGAAAAGTTTAAGTGTTTCCAATAAGTACGTATTTGTCTTTACTCTGCAAAACTGTATTTCCTTATAACGTGGTATTCTTACATATTCTTTCGAGAGAAAACTCTCCTGTGCATTCTCTTTTGAGGCTACACACTTTGACATACACGTAACACCAAAGCTTTTCGAGTTACAATGTGTTGTTTAGGAAAAATAAGATAATTTAGCACGATGCGGGATTTCCTTAAAACGTGGTTTTCTGACAAATTTTGACGAAAGAAAATACTCATGTGGGTTCTCTTTTGAGGACACACGTTTAGACTTACACGCCACACCAAATCCTTTCGAGTTACAACGTGTTGGTTAGGAGATACAAGCTAATTTTTTAAGATGCATTATTTCTTCTCGTAAAGTTTAAATGTTTCCAATACGTACGTATTTGCCTTTACTCTGCAACACTGTATTTCTTTATAACGTTGTAATCTTGCATATTCTTTCGAGAGAAAAACTCTCCTGTGCTTTCTGTTTAGAGGCTACATGCTTAGACATACACGCAACACCAAAGCTTTTCGAATTACAACCTGTTGTTTAGGAAAAACAAGATAATTTCGGATGATGCGGGATTTCCTTAAAACGTGGTTTTCTGAAAAATTTTGACGAAAGAAAATTCTCCTGTGGGTTCTCTTTTTAGGCTACATGTTTAGCTGTAAACACCACACCAAAACTTTTCTAGTTACAACGTGTTGTTTAGGAGATACAAGCTAATTTTGTACCATGCGTTATTACTTCTCGAAAAGTGTTTCCAATAAGTACCTATTTGTCTTTACTCTGCAACACTGTATTTCCTTATAACGTGGTATTCTTACATATTCTTTCGAGAGAAAACTCTCCTGTGTGTTCTCTTTTGAGGCTACACGCTTAGACATACACGCAACACCAAAGCTTTTTGAGTTACAACGTGTTGTTTAGGAAGAACAAGATAATTTCGCACGATGCGGGATTTCCTTAAAACGTGGTTTTCTGACAAATTTTGACGAAAGAAAATTGTCCTGTGGTTCTCTTTTGAGGCTACACGTTTAGACGTACACGCCGCACCAAATCTTTTCGAGTTACAACGTGTTGTTTAGGAGATACAAGCTAATTTTGTATGATGCTTTATTTCATCTCGCTAATTTTAAGGGTTTCCAAAATGTAAGAATTTGTCTTTATTCTGCAACACTGTACTTCCTTTTAACGTGGTATTCTTACTCGAAAAGCTTTGGTGTTGCGTGAATGTCTAAGCGTGTAGCCTCAAAAGAGAACGCACAGGAGAGTTTTCTCTCGAAAGAATATGTAAGAATACCATGTTATTTGGAAATACAGTGTTGCAGAGTAAAGACCAATATGTATATATTGGAAACACTTTATGAGAAGAAATAACGTATGGTAAAAAATTTGCTTGTATCTCCTAAAAAACACGTTGTAACTCAAAAAGGTTTGGTGTGGTGTTTACATCTAAACGTGTAGCCTCAAAAGAGAACCCACAGGAGAATTTTCTTTCGTCAAAATTTTTTCAGAAAACCACGTTTTAAGGAAATCCTGAATCATGTGAAATTATCTTGTTTTTCCTAAACAACACGTTGTAACTCGAAAAGCTTTGGTGTTGCGTGTATGTCTAAACGTATGGCCTCAAAGAGAACCCACAGGGGAGTTTTCTCTCGAAAGAATATATAAGAATACCACGTTATAAGGAAATACAGTGTTGCAGAGTAAAGACAAATATGTACGTATTGCAAACACTTTTCGAGAAGAAAAAACGCATCGTACAAAATTAGCTTGTATCTCCTAAACAACACGTTGTAACTCGAAAAGATTTGATGTGGCGTGTACGTCTAAACG
Source organism: Apodemus sylvaticus (assembly GCF_947179515.1). Taxonomy (NCBI): domain Eukaryota; kingdom Metazoa; phylum Chordata; class Mammalia; order Rodentia; family Muridae; genus Apodemus; species Apodemus sylvaticus. The sequence continues at coordinate 55,697 of NW_026263337.1, forward strand.
CGTAGACTCAAAAGAGAACCCACAGGAGAATTTTCTTTGGTCAAAATTTGTCAGAAAACCACGTATTAAGGAAATCCTGCATCGTGCGAAATTATGTTGTTTTTCCTAAACAACACGTTGTGACTTGAATAGCTTTGGTGTTGCGTGTATGTCTAAGCATGTAGCCTCAAAAGAGAACGCACAGGAGAATTTTCTCTCGAAAGAATATGTAAGAATACCACGTTATAAGAAAATACAGTGTTGCAGAGTAAAGACAAATAGGTACTTATTGGAAACACTTTACGAGAAGAAATAATATATCGTACAAAATTAGCTTGTATCTCCTAAACAACACGTTGTAACTCGAAAAGATTCGGTGTGGCGTATACATCTAAACGTGGAGCCTCAAAAGGGAACCCACAGGAGAATTTTCTTTCGTCAAAATTTGTCAGAAAACCACGTTTTAAGGAAATCCCGCTTCGTGCGAAATTATCTTGTTTTTCCTAAACAACACGTTGTAACTTGAAAAGCTTTGGTGTTGCGTGTATGTCTAAGCGTGTAGCCTCAAAAGAGAATGCACAGGAGAGTTTTCTCTTGAAAGAATATGTAAGAATACCACGTTATTTGGAAATACAGTGTTGCAGAGTAAAGACCAATATGTATGTATTGGAAACACTTTATGAGAAGAAATAACGCATGGTAAAAAATTAGCTTGTATCTCCTAAACAACACGTTGCAACTCGAAAAGGTTTGGTGTGGTGTTTACATCTAAACGTGTAGCCTCAAAAGAGAACACACAGGAGAATATTCTTTCGTCAAAATTTTTTCAGAAAACCACGTTTTAATGAAATCCTGCATCATGAGAAATTATGTTGTTTTTCCTAAACAACACGTTGTAACTCGAAAAGCTTTGGGGTTGCGTGTATGTCTAAACGTGTGGCCTCTAAAGAGAACGCACAGGAGAGTTTTCTCTCGAAAGAATATGTAAGAATACCACATTATAAGGAAATACAGTGTTGCAGAGTAAAGACAAATACGTACGTATTGTAAACACTTTACGAGAAGAAATAACGCGTCTACAAAATTAGCTTGTATCTCCTAAACAACACGTTGTAACTCGAAAAGATTTGGTTTGGCATGTACATCTAAACGTGAAGCCTCAAAAGAGAACCCACAGGAGAATTTTCGTTCGTCAAAATTTTTCAGAAAACCAGGATTTAAGGAAATCCCGCATCGTGCGAAATTATTTTGTTTTTCCAAAACAACACGTTGTAACTCGGAAAGCTTTGGTGTTGCGTGTATGTCTAAGCGTGTAGCCTCAAAAGACAACGCACAGGAGAGGTTTCTCTCGAAAGAATATTTAAGAATACCACGTTATATGGAAATACAGTGTTGCAGAGTAAAGACAAATATGTACATATTGGAAACACTTTACAAGAAGAAATAACGCATGGTACAAAATTAGCCTGTATCTCCTAAACAACACGTTGTAACTCAAAAGGATTTGATGTGGTCATTACATCTAAACATGTAGCCTCAAAAAGAACCCACAGGAGTATTTTCTTTCATCAAATTTTTTTCAGAAAACCACGTTTTAAGGAAATCCATCATCGTGCGAAATTATGTTGTTTTTCCTAAAGAACACGTTGTAACTCGAAAAGCTTTTGTGTTGCGTGTATGTCTAAGCATGTAGACTCAAAAGAGAATGCACAGTAGAGTATTCTCTCGAACAAATATGTAAGAATACCACGTTATAAGGAAATACAGTGTTGCAGAGTAAAGACAGATATATACGTATTGGAAACCCTTTACGAGAAGGAATAATACATCGTACAAAATTAGCTTGTATTTCCTAAACAACACGTTGTAACTCGAAAAGATTTGGTGTGGCGTGTACGTTGAAACGTGTAGCCTCAAAAGAGAACCCACAGGAGAATTTTCTTTCGTCAAAATTTGTCAGAAAACCACATTTTAAGGAAATTCCGCATCGTGCGAAATTATCTTGTTTTTCCTAAACAACACGTTTTAACTCGAAAAGCTTTGGTGTTGCGTGTATGTCTAAACGTGTGGCCTCAAAGAAAACGCACAGGAGAGTTTTCTCTCGAAAGAATATATAAGAATACCACATTATAAGGAAATACATTGTTGCAGAGTAAAGAAAATACGTACGTATTGGAAACACTTTATAAAAAGAAGTAACGCATCATAAAAAATTAGCTTGTATCTCCTAAACAACACTTTGTAACTCGTAATGATTTCATGTGGCGTGTACGTCTAAACATGTAGCCTCAAAAGAGAACCCACAGGAGAATTATTTTTGGTCAAAATTTGTCAGAAAACCACGTATTAAGGAAATCCCGCATCGTGCGAAATTATCTTGTTTTTCCTAAACAACACGTTGTGACTCGAAAACCTTTGGTGCTGCGTGTATGTCTAAGCGTGTTGCCTCAAAAGAGAACGCACAGGAGAGTTTTCTCTCGAAAGAATATGTAAGAATACCACGTTATAAGGAAATACAGTGTTGCAGAGTAAAGACAAATAGGTACTTATTGGAAACACTTTACGAGAAGAAATAATGTATCGTACAAAATTAGCTTGTATCTCCTAAACAACACGTTGTAACTCGAAAAGATTTGGTGTGGCATGTACGTCTAAACGAGTAGCCTCAAAAGGGAAACCACAGGAGAATTTTCTTTCGTCAAAATTTGTCAGAAAACCACGTTTTAAGGAAATCCCGCATCGTGCGAAATTATCTTGTTTTTCCTAAACAACACGTTGTAACTCGAAAAGCATTGGTGTTTCGTGAATGTCTAAGCGTGTAGCCTCAATAGAGAACGCACAGGAGAGTTTTCTCTCGAAAGAATATGTACGAATACCACGTTATTTGGAAATACAGTGTTGCAGAGTAAAGACCAATATGTATGTATTATAAACACTTTATAAGAAGAAATAACGCATGGTAAAATATTAGCTTGTATCTCCTAAACAACACGTTGCAACTCGAAAAGGTTTGGTGTGGTGTTTACATCTAAACGTGTAGCCTCAAAAGAGAACACACAGGAGAATTTTCTTTCGTCAAAATTTTTTCAGAAAACCACGTTTTAAGGAAATCCTGCATCATGCGAAATTATCTTGTTTTTCCTAAACAACACGTTGTAACTGGAAAAGCTTTGGGGTTGCGTGTATGTCTAAACGTGTGGCCTCTAAAGAGAACGTACAGGAGAGTTTTCTCTCCAAAGAATATGTAAGAATACCACGTTATAAGGAAATACAGTGTTGCAGAGTAAAGACAAATACGTACATATTGTAAACACTTTACGAGAAGAAATAACGCATCTACAAAATTAGCTTGTATCTCCTAAACAGCACGTTGTAACTCGAAAGGATTTGGTGTGGCGTGAACGTCTAAACGTGTAGCCTCAAAAGAGAACCCACAGGAGAATTTTCGTTCGTCAAATTTTTTCAGAAAACCACGTTTTAAGGAAATCCCGCATCGTGCGAAATTATTTTGTTTTTCCAAAACAATACCTTGTAACTCGAAAAGCTTTGGTGTTGCGTGTATGTCTAAGCGTGCAGCCTCAAAAGAGAACGCACAGGAGAGGTTTCTCTCGAAAGAATATTTAAGAATACACATTATATGGAAATACAGTGTTGCAGAGTAAAGACAAATATGTACATATTGGAAACACTTTACAAGACGAAATAACGCATGGTACAAAATTAGCCTGTATCTCCTAAACAAAACGTTGTGACTCAAAAGGATTTGATGTGGTGATTACATCTAAACATGTAGCCTCAAAAGAGAACCCACAGGAGTATTTTCCTTCGTCAATTGTTTTTTCAGAAAACCACGTTTTTTGGAAATCCATCATCGAGGGAAATTATTTTGTTTTTCCTAAACAACACGTTGTAACTCGAAAAGCTTTGGTGTTCCGTGTATGTCTAAGCGTGTAGACTCAAAAGACAATGTACAGTAGAGTATTCTCTCGAACGAATATGTAAGAATACCACGTTATAAGGAAATACAGTGTTGCAGAGTAAAGACAGATACATATGTATTGGAAACACTTTACGAGAAGGAATAATACATCGTACAAAATTAGCTTGTATTTCCTAAACAACACGTTGTAACTCGAAAAGATTTGGTGTGGCGTGTACGTTGAAATGTGTAGCCTCAAAAGAGAAACCACAGGAGAATTTTCTTTCGTCAAAATTTGTCAGAAAACCACATTTTAAGGAAATTCCGCATCGTGCGAAATTATCTTGTTTTTCCTAAACAACACGTTTTAACTCGAAAAGCTTTGGGGTTGCGTGTATGTCTAAACGTGTGGCCTCTAAAGAGAACGCACAGGAGAGTTTTCTCTCCAAAGAATATGTAAGAATACCACGTTATAAAGAAATACAGTGTTGCAGAGTAAAGACAAATACGTACATATTGTAAACACTTTACGAGAAGAAATAACGCATCTACAAAATTAGCTTGTATCTCCTAAACAACACGTTGTAACTCGAAAGGATTTGGTGTGGCGTGAACGTCTAAACGTGTAGCCTCAAAAGAGAACCCACAGGAGAATTTTCGTTCGTCAAAATTTTTCAGAAAACCACGTTTTAAGGAAATCCCGCATCGTGCGAAATTATTTTGTTTTTCCAAAACAATACCTTGTAATTCGAAAAGCTTTGGTGTTGCGTGTATGTCTAAGCGTGCAGCCTCAAAAGAGAACGCACAGGAGAGGTTTCTCTCAAAAGAATATTTAAGAATACCACGTTATATGGAAATACAGTGTTGCAGAGTAAAGACAAATATGTGCATATTGGAAACACTTTACAAGACGAAATAACGCATGGTACAAAATTAGCCTGTATCTCCTAAACAAAATGTTGTGACTCAAAAGGATTCGATGTGGTGATTACATCTAAACATGTAGCCTCAAAAGAGAACCCACAGGAGTATTTTCCTTCGTCAATTTTTTTTCAGAAAACCATGTTTTATGGAAATCCATCATCGAGGGAAATTATTTTGTTTTTCCTAAACAACACGTTGTAACTCGAAAAGCTTTGGTGTTCCGTGTATGTCTAAGCGTGTAGACTCAAAAGAGAATGTACAGTAGAGTATTCTCTCGAACGAATATGTAAGAATACCACGTTATAAGGAAATACAGTGTTGCAGAGTAAAGACAGATACATATGTATTGGAAACACTTTACGAGAAGGAATAATACATCGTACAAAATTAGCTTGTATTTCCTAAACAACACGTTGTAACTCGAAAAGATTTGGTGTGGCGTGTACGTTGAAATGTGTAGCCTCAAAAGAGAAACCACAGGAGAATTTTCTTTCGTCAAAATTTGTCAGAAAACCACATTTTAAGGAAATTCCGCATCGTGCGAAATTATCTTGTTTTTCCTAAACAACACGTTTTAACTCGAAAAGCTTTGGGGTTGCGTGTATGTCTAAACGTGTGGCCTCTAATGAGAACGCACAGGAGAGTTTTCTCTCCAAAGAATATGTAAGAATACCACGTTATAAGGAAATACAGTGTTGCAGAATAAAGACAAATACGTACATATTGTAAACACTTTACGAGAAGAAATAACGCATCTACAAAATTAGCTTGTATCTCCTAAACAACACGTTGTAACTCGAAAGGATTTGGTGTGGCGTGAACGTCTAAACGTGTAGCCTCAAAAGAGAACCCACAGGAGAATTTTCGTTCGTCAAAATTTTTCAGAAAACCACGTTTTAATGAAATCCCGCATCGTGCGAAATTATTTTGTTTTTCCAAAACAATACCTTGTAACTCGAAAAGCTTTGGTGTTGCGTGTATGTCTAAGCGTGCAGCCTCAAAAGAGAACGCACAGGAGAGGTTTCTCTCAAAAGAATATTTAAGAATACCACGTTATATGGAAATACAGTGTTGCAGAGTAAAGACAAATATGTGCATATTGGAAACACTTTACAAGACGAAATAACGCATGGTACAAAATTAGCCTGTATCTCCTAAACAAAATGTTGTGACTCAAAAGGATTCGATGTGGTGATTACATCTAAACATGTAGCCTCAAAAGAGAACCCACAGGAGTATTTTCCTTCGTCAATTTTTTTTCAGAAAACCACGTTTTATGGAAATCCATCATCGAGGGAAATTATTTTGTTTTTCCTAAACAACACGTTGTAACTCGAAAAGCTTTGGTGTTCCGTGTATGTCTAAGCGTGTAGACTCAAAAGAGAATGTACAGTAGAGTATTCTCTCGAACGAATATGTAAGAATACCACGTTATAAGGAAATACAGTGTTGCAGAGTAAAGACAGATACATATGTATTGGAAACACTTTACGAGAAGGAATAATACATCGTACAAAATTAGCTTGTATTTCCTAAACAACACGTTGTAACTCGAAAAGATTTGGTGTGGCGTGTACGTTGAAATGTGTAGCCTCAAAAGAGAAACCACAGGAGAATTTTCTTTCGTCAAAATTTGTCAGAAAAACCACATTTTAAGGAAATTCCGCATCGTGCGAAATTATCTTGTTTTTCCTAAACAACACGTTTTAACTCGAAAAGCTTTGGTGTTGCATGTATGTTTAACCTGTGGCCTCAAAGAGAACGCACAGGAGAGTTTTCTCTCGAAAGAATATATAAGAATACCACATTATAAGGAAATACAGTGTTGCAGAGTAAAGACAAATACGTACGTATTGGAAACACTTTACGAGAAGAAGTAACGAATCGTACAAAATTAGCTTGTATCTCCTAAACAACACGTTGTAACTCGAAAGGATTTGGTGTGGCGTGAACGTCTAAACGTGTAGCCTCAAAAGAGAACCCACAGGAGAATTTTCGTTCGTCAAAATTTTTCAGAAAACCACGTTTTAAGGAAATCCCGCATCGTGCGAAATTATTTTGTTTTTCCAAAACAATACCTTGTAACTCGAAAAGCTTTGGTGTTGCGTGTATGTCTAAGCGTGCAGCCTCAAAAGAGAACGCACAGGAGAGGTTTCTCTCGAAAGAATATTTAAGAATACCACGTTATATGGAAATACAGTGTTGCAGAGTAAAGACAAATATGTGCATATTGGAAACACTTTACAAGACGAAATAACGCATGGTACAAAATTAGCCTGTATCTCCTAAACAAAATGTTGTGACTCAAAAGGATTCGATGTGGTGATTACATCTAAACATGTAGCCTCAAAAGAGAACCCACAGGAGTATTTTCCTTCGTCAATTTTTTTTCAGAAAACCACGTTTTATGGAAATCCATCATCGAGGGAAATTATTTTGTTTTTCCTAAACAACACGTTGTAACTCGAAAAGCTTTGGTGTTCCGTGTATGTCTAAGCGTGTAGACTCAAAAGAGAATGTACAGTAGAGTATTCTCTCGAACGAATATGTAAGAATACCACGTTATAAGGAAATACAGTGTTGCAGAGTAAAGACAGATACATATGTATTGGAAACACTTTACGAGAAGGAATAATACATCGTACAAAATTAGCTTGTATTTCCTAAACAACACGTTGTAACTCGAAAAGATTTGGTGTGGCGTGTACGTTGAAATGTGTAGCCTCAAAAGAGAAACCACAGGAGAATTTTCTTTCGTCAAAATTTGTCAGAAAACCACATTTTAAGGAAATTCCGCATCGTGCGAAATTATCTTGTTTTTCCTAAACAACACGTTTTAACTCGAAAAGCTTTTTTGGTTGCGTGTATGTCTAAACGTGTGGCCTCTAAAGAGAACGCACAGGAGAGTTTTCTCTCCAAAGAATATGTAAGAATACCACGTTATAAGGAAATACAGTGTTGCAGAGTAAAGACAAATACGTACATATTGTAAACACTTTACGAGAAGAAATAACGCATCTACAAAATTAGCTTGTATCTCCTAAACAACACGTTGTAACTCGAAAGGATTTGGTGTGGCGTGAACGTCTAAACGTGTAGCCTCAAAAGAGAACCCACAGGAGAATTTTCGTTCGTCAAAATTTTTCAGAAAACCACGTTTTAAGGAAATCCCGCATCGTGCGAAATTATTTTGTTTTTCCAAAACAATACCTTGTAACTCGAAAAGCTTTGGTGTTGCGTGTATGTCTAAGCGTGCAGCCTCAAAAGAGAACGCACAGGAGAGGTTTCTCTCGAAAGAATATTTAAGAATACCACGTTATATGGAAATACAGTGTTGCAGAGTAAAGACAAATATGTGCATATTGGAAACACTTTACAAGACGAAATAACGCATGGTACAAAATTAGCCTGTATCTCCTAAACAAAACGTTGTGACTCAAAAGGATTCGATGTGGTGATTACATCTAAACATGTAGCCTCAAAAGAGAACCCACAGGAGTATTTTCCTTCGTCAATTTTTTTTCAGAAAACCACGTTTTATGGAAATCCATCATCGAGGGAAATTATTTTGTTTTTCCTAAACAACACGTTGTAACTCGAAAAGCTTTGGTGTTCCGTGTATGTCTAAGCGTGTAGACTCAAAAGAGAATGTACAGTAGAGTATTCTCTCGAACGAATATGTAAGAATACCACGTTATAAGGAAATACAGTTTTGCAGAGTAAAGACAGATACATATGTATTGGAAACACTTTACGAGAAGGAATAATACATCGTACAAAATTAGCTTGTATTTCCTAAACAACACGTTGTAACTCGAAAAGATTTGGTGTGGCGTGTACGTTGAAATGTGTAGCCTCAAAAGAGAAACCACAGGAGAATTTTCTTTCGTCAAAATTTGTCAGAAAACCACATTTTAAGGAAATTCCGCATCGTGCGAAATTATCTTGTTTTTCCTAAACAACACGTTTTAACTCGAAAAGCTTTGGTGTTGCGTGTATGTTTAACCTGTGGCCTCAAAGAGAACGCACAGGAGAGTTTTCTCTCGAAAGAATATATAAGAATACCACATTATAAGGAAATACAGTGTTGCAGAGTAAAGACAAATACGTACGTATTGGAAACACTTTACGAGAAGAAGTAACGAATCGTACAAAATTAGCTTGTATCTCCTAAACAACACTTTGTAACTCGAAATGATTTGGTGTGGCGTGTATGTCTAAACATGTAGCCTCAAAAGAGAACCCACAGGAGAATTTTTTTTTGGTCAAAATTTGTCAGAAAACCACGTATTAAGGAAATCCCGCATCGTGCGAAATTATCTTGTTTTTCCTAAACTACACGTTGTGACTCGAAAAGCTTTGGTGCTGCGTGTATGTCTAAGCGTGTAGCCTCAAAAGAGAACACACAGGAAAGTTTTCTCTCGAAAGAATATGTAAGAATACCACGTTATAAGGAAATACAGTGTTGCAGAGTAAAGACAAATAGGTACTTATTGGAAACACTTTAAGAGAAGAAATAATGTATCGTACAAAACTAGCTTGTATCTCCTAAACAACACGTTGTAACTTGAAAAGATGTGGTGTGGCGTGTACGTCTAAACGTGTAGCCTTAAAAGGGAACCCTCAGGAGAATTTTCTTTCATCAAAATTTGTCAGAAAACCACGTTTTAAGGAAATCCCGCATCATGCGAAATTATCTTGTTTTTCCTAAACAACACGTTGCAACTCGAAAAGCATTGGTGTTTCGTGTATGTCTAAGCGTGTAGCCTCAAAAGAGAACACACAGGAGAGTTTTCTCTCCAAAGAATATGTAAGAATACCAAGTTATTTGGAAATATAGTGTTGCAGAGTAAAGACCAATAAGTATATATTGGAAACACTTTATGAGAAGAAATAACACATTGTAAAAAATTAGCTTGTATCTCCTAAACAACACGTTGTAACTCGAAAAGGTTTGGTTTGGTGTTTACATCTAAACGTGTAGCCTCAAAAGAGAACCCACAGGAGAATTTTCTTTCGTCAAAATTTTTTCAGAAAACCACGTTTTAAGGAAATCCCGCATCATGCTAAATTATCTTGTTTTTCCTAAACAACACGTTGTAACTCGAAAAGCTTTAGGGTTGCATGTATGTCTAAAAGTGTGGCCTCTAAAGAGAACGCACAGGAGAGTTTTCTCTCGAAAGAATATGTAAGAATACCACATTATAAGAAATACAGTGTTGCAGAGTAAAAACAAATACGTACGTATTGGAAACACTTTACGAGAAGAAATAACGCATCGTACAATATTAGCTTGTATCTCCAAAACTACATGTTGTAACTTGAAAAGATTTGGTGTGGCGTGTACGTCTAAACGTGTAGCCTCAAAAGAGAACCCACAGGAGAATTTTCTTTCGTCAAAATTTTTCAGAAAACCACGTGTTAAGGAAATCCTGCATTGTGCGTATTATTTTGTTTTTCCAAAACAACACGTTGTAACTCGAAAAGCTTTGGAGTTGCGTGTATGTCTAAGCATGTAGCCTCAAAAGAGAACGCACAGGAGAGGTTTCTCTCGAAAGAATATGTAAGAATACCACGTTATATGGAAATACAGTGTTGCAGAGTAAAGACAAATATGTACGTATTGGAAACACTTTACGAGAAGAAATAACACATGGTTCAAAATTAGCTTGTATCTCCTAAACAACACGTTGTGACTCAAAAGGATTTGATGTGGTGATTACATCTAAACGTGTAGCCTCAAAACAGAACCCACAGGAGTATTTTCCTTCGTCAATATTTTTTCAGAAACCACGTTTTAAGGAAATCCAGCATCGTGCGAAATTATTTTGTTTTTCCTAAACAACATGTTGTAACTCGAAAAGCTTTGGTGTTGCGTGTATGTCTAAGCGTGTAGCCTAAAAGAGAACGCACAGTAGAGTATTCTCTCGAAAGAATATGTAAGAATACCACGTTATAACGAAATACAGTGTTGCAGAGTAAAGACAGATACATACGTATTGGAAACACTTTACGAGAAGGAATAATACATCGTACAAAATTAGCTTGTATTTCCTAAACAACACGTTGTAACTCGAAGAGATTTGGTGTGGCATGTACGTTGAAACGTGTAGACTCAAAAGAGAACCCACAGGAGAATTTTCTTTCGTCAAAATTTGTCAGAAAACCACGTTTTAAGGAAATCCCGCATCGTGCGAAATTATCTTGTTCTTCCTAAACAACACGTTTTAACTCGAAAAGCTTTGGTGTTGCGTGTCGTTCTAAACATGTGGCCTCAAAGAGAACGCACAGGAGAGTTTTCTCTCGAAAGAATATATAAGAATACCACGTTATAAGGAAATACAATGTTGCAGAGTAAAGACAAATATATACGTATTGGAAACACTTTATGAGAAGAAATAACGCATCGTACAAAATTAGCTTGTATCTCCTAAACAACACGTTGTAAGTCGAAAAAATTTGGTGTGGTGTGTACTTCTAAACGTTTAGCCTGAAAAGAGAACCCACAGGAGAATTTTCTTTGGTCAAAATTTGTCAGAAAACCACGTATTAAGGAAATCTCACTTCGTGCGAAATTATCTTGTTTTTCCTAAACAACACGTTGTGACTCGAAAAGCGTTGGTGCTGTGTGCATGTCTAAGCGTGTAGCCTCAAAAGAGAACGCACAGGAGAGTTTTCTCTAGAAAGAATATGTAAGAATACCACGTTATAAGGAAATACAGTGTTGCAGAGTAAAGACAGATACATACATATTGGAAACACTTTACAAGAAGAAGTAATGCATTGTACAAAATTAGCTTGTATTTCCTAAAAAGCACGTTGTAACTCGAAAAGATTTGGTGTGGCGTGTACGTCTAAACGTGTAGCCTCTAAAGAGAATACACAGGAGAATTTTCTTTGGTCAAAATTTGTCAGAAAACCACATTTTAAGGAAATCCCGCATCGTGCGAAATTATCTTGTTTTTCCTAATCAACAAGTTGTAACTCGAAAAGCTTTGGTGTAGCGTGTATGTCTAAGCGTGTAGGCTCAAAAGTGAATGCACAGGAGAGTTTTCTCTCGAAAGAATATGTAAGAATACCAAGTTATAAGGAAATACAGTGTTGCAGAATAAAGACAAATACATATGTATTGGAAACAGTTTACAAGACGAAATATCGCATCGTATGAAATTAGCTTGTTTCTCCTAAACAACACGTCGTAACTCGAAAAGATTTGGTGTGGCGTGTACGTTTAAACGTGTAGCCTTATAGGAGAACCCACAAGAGAATTTTCTTTGGTCAAAATTTGTCAGAAAACCACGTTTTAAGGAAATCCCACATCTTGAGAAATTATCTTGTTTTTCCTAAACAACACGTTGTAACTCGAAAAGCTTTGGTATTGGGTGTATGTCTAAGAATGTAGCCTCAAAAGAGAACGCACAGGAGAGTTTTCTCTCGAAAGAATATGTAAGAATACCACGTTATATGGAAAAACAGTGTTGCAGAGTAAAGACAAATATGTACGTATTGGAAACACTTTACGAGAAGAAATAACGCAAAGTAAAAAATTAGCTTGTATCTCCTGAACAACACGTTGTAACTCGAAAGGATTTGGTGTAGTGTTTACATCTAAAGGTGTAGCCTCAAAAGAGAACCCACAGGAGAATTTTCTCTCGAAAGAATATGTAAGAATACCACGTTATAAGGAAATACAGTGTGGCAGAGTAAAGACAAATACGTACATAATGGAAGCACTTTATGAGAGAAATAACGCATCTTGCAAAATTAGCTTGTATGTCCTAAACAACACGTAACTCGAAAAGATTTGGTGTGGCGTGTACGTCTAAAAGTGTAGCCTCAAAAGAGAACCCACAGGAGAGTTTTCTTTCCTCAAAATTTGTCAGAAAACCACGTTTTAAGTAAATCCCGCATCCTGCGAAATTATATTGTTTTTCCTTATCAACACGTTGAAACTAGAAAAGCTTTGGTGTTGCGTGTATGCCTAAGCGTGTAGCCTCAAAAGGGAATGCACAGGAGAGTTTTCTCTCGAAGGAATATGTAAGAATACCACGTTATAAGGAAATATATTGCTGCAGAGTAAAGACAAATACGTACGTATTGGAAACACATTATGAGAAGAAATAACGCATGGTAAAAATTAGCTTGTATCTCCGAAACAACACGTGGTAACTCAAAATGATTTGGTGTGGCATGTACATCTAAACGTGTAGCCTCAAAAGAGAACCCACAGGAGAATTTTCTTACGTCAAAATTTGTCAGAAAACTACGTTTTAAAGAAATCCCGCATCGTGCGAAATTATCTTGTTTTTCCTAATCAACACGTTGTAACTCGAAAAGCTTTGGTGTTGCGTGTATGTCTAAGCGTGTAGCCTCCAAACAGAACGCACAGGATAGTTTTCTCTCGAAAGAATATGTAAGAATACCACGTTATAAGGAAATACAGTGTTGCAGAGTTTAGACAAATACGTACTTATTGGAAACACTTTAGGAGAAGAAATAACGCATCATGCAAAATTAGCTTGTATCTCCTAAACAACACGTTGTAACTCGACAAGATTTGGTGTGGCGTGTATGTCTAAACGTGTAGCCTCAAAAGAGAACCCACAGGAGAGTGTTCTTTCGTCAAAATTTGTTAGAAAACCACATTTTAAGGAAATACCGCATCGTGCGAAATTATCTTGTTTTTCCTAAAAAACATGTTGTAACTCGAAAAGCTTTGGTGTTGCGTGTATGTCTAAGCGTGTAGCCTCAAAAGAGAACGCACAGGAGAGTTTTCTTCCGAAAGAATATGTAGGAATACCACGTTATAAGGAAATACAGTGTTGCAGAGTAAAGACAAATGCATACTTATTGGAAACACTTAAGCTTTACGAGAAGAAATAACACATAGTAAACATTAGTTTGTATATCCTAAACAACACGTTATAACTCGAAAGGATTTGGTGTGGCGTGTACGTCTAAACGTGTAGCCTCAAAAGAGAACCCACAGGAGAATTTTGTTTCATCAAAATTTGTCAGAAAACCACGTTTTAAGGAAATCCCGCATCATGCGAAATTATCTTGTTTTTCCTAAACAACACGTTGTAACTCGAAAAGCTTTGGTGTTGCGTGAATGTCTAAGCGTGTAGCCTCCAAAGAGAACGCACAGGAGAGTTTTCTCTCGAAAGAATATGTAAGAATACCACGTTATAAGGAAATACAGTGTTGCAGAGTAGAGGCAAATATATACATATTGGAAACACTTAAACTTTACGAGAAGAAATAATTCATCGTTAAAAAATTAGCTTGTATCTGCTAAACAACAAGTTGTAACTCAAAAAGATTTGGTGTGGCATGTACGTCTAAACGTGTAGCCTCAAAAGAGACCGCACAGGAGAGTTTTCTCCCGAAAGAATATGTAGGAATACTACGTTATAAGGAAATACAGTGTTGCAGAGTAAAGACAAATACATACTTATTGGAAACACTTAAGCTTTACGAGAAGAAAAAACACATAGTACAATATTAGCTTGTATATCCTAAACAACACGTTATAACTCGAAAGGATTTGGTGTGGCGTGTACATCTAAACGTGAAGCCTCAAAAGAGAACCCACAGGAGAATTTTCTTTCGTCAAAATTTGTCAGAAAACCACGTTTAAGGAAATCCCGCATCATGCGAAATTATCTTGTTTTTCCTAAACAACACGTTGTAACTCGAAAAGCTTTGGTGTTGCGTGAATGTCTAAGTGTGTAGCCTCCAAAGAGAACGCACAGGAGAGTTTTCTCTCGAAAGAATATGTAAGAATACCACGTTATAAGGAAATACAGTGTTGCAGAGTAGAGGCAAATACATATGTATTGGAAACACTTAAACTTTACGAGAAGAAATAATTCATCGTAAAAAAATTAGCTTGATTCTCCTAAACAACAAGTTGTAACTCAAAAAGATTTGGTGTGGCGTGTACGTCTAAACGTTTAGCCTTAAAAGAGAACCCACAGGAGAATTTTCTTTCATCAAAATTTGTCAGAAAACCACGTTTTAAGGAAATCCCGCGTCGTGAGAAATTATCTTGTTTTTCCTAAACAACACGTTGTAACTCGAAAAGCTTTGCTGTTGCGTGTATGTCTCAGCGGGTAGCCTCAAATGAGAACGCACAGGAGAGTTTTCTCTCGAAAGAATATGTAAGAATACCACGTTATAAGGAAATACAGTGTTGCAGAGTAAAGACAAATAATTACTTATTGGAAAAACTTTATGAGAAGAAATAACGCATGGTACAAAATTAGCTTGTATCTCCTAAACAACACGTTGAAACTTAAAAAGATTTGGTGTGGCCTGTACGTCTAAACGTGTAGTCTCAAAAGAGAACCAATAGGAGAAATTTCTTTTGTCAAAATTTGTCAGAAAACCACGTATTAAGGAAATCCCTCATCGTGCGAAATTATCTTGTTTTTCCTAAACAACACGTTGTAATGCGAAAAGCTTTGGTGTTGCGTGTATGTCTAAGCGTGTAGCCTCAAAAGAGGACGCACAGGAGAGTTTTCTCTCGAAAGAATATGTAAGAATACCACGTTATAAGGAAATACAGTGTTGCAGACTAAAGGCAAATACGTACTTATTGGAAACACTTTACGAGAAGAAATAACGCATCTTACAAAATTAGCTTGTATCTCCTAAACAACACATTGTAACTCGAAAAGATTTGGTGGGGCGTGTATGTCTAAACGTGTAGCCTCAAAATAGAACCCACAGGAGAATTTTTGTTCGTTAAAATTTGTCAGAAATCCATATTTTAAGGAAATCACTCATCGTGCGAAATTATCTTGTTTTTCCTAAACAACACGTTGTAACTCGAAAAGCTTTGATGTTGCGTGTATGTCTAAGCGTGTAGCCTCAAAAGAGAACGCACAGGAGAGTTTTCTCTCGAAAGAACATGTAAGAATACCAGATTATAAGGAAATACAGTTTTGCAGATTAAAGACAAATACGTAGGTATTTGAAACACTCTTTGAGAAGAAATAACGCATCGCAAAAAATTAGTTTTTATCTCCTAAACAACACGTTGTAACTCGAAAAGATTTGGTGTGGCATGTACGTCTAAACGTGTAGCCTCAAAAGAGAACCCCCAGGAGAATTTTCTTTCCTCAAAATTTGTCAGAAAACCACTTATTAAGGAAATCCCGCATCGTGCGAAACTATCTTGTTTTTCCTAAACAACACATTGTAACTCGAAAATCTTTGGTGTTGCGTGTATGACTAAGCATGTAGCCTCAAAAAAGAACACACAGGAGAGATTTCTCTCGAACGAGAATGTAAGAATACCACGTTATAAGGAAATACATTGTGGCAAATTAAAGATAAATATGTTCGTTTTGGAAACACTTAAACTTTACAAGAAGATATAAAGCATCGTAAAAAATTAGCTTGTATCTCCTAAACAACACGTTTTAACTCGAAAACATTTGGTGTGGCGTGTACGTCTAAACGTTTAGCCTCAAATGAAAACCCACAGGAGAATTTTCTTTCGTCAAAATTTGTCAGAAAACCACGTTTTAAGTAATTCCCGCATCGTGCGAAATTATCTTGTTTTTCCTAAACAACACGTTGTAACTCGAAAAGCTTTGCTGTTGGGTGTATGTCTCAGCGTGTAGCCTCAAATGAGAACGCACAGGAGAGTTTTCTCTCGAAAGAATATGTAAGAATACCACGTTATAAGGAAATACAGTGTTTCAGAGTAAAGACAAATACTTACTTATTGGAAAAACTTTATGAGAAGAAATAACGCATGGTACAAAATTAGCTTGTATCTCCTAAACAACACGTTGTAACTCGAAAAGATTTGGTGTGGCGTGTACGTCTAAACATGTAGCCTCAAAAGAGAACCCACAGGAGAATTTTCTTTCGTCAAAATTTGTCAGAAAACCACGTTTTAAGGAAATCCCGCATTGTGCGCAATTATCTTTTTTTCATAAACAAAACATTGTAACTCGAAAAGCTTTGGTGTTGGGTGTATGTGTAAGCGTGTAGCCTCAAAAGAGAATGCACAGGAGAGTTTTCTCTCGAAAGAATATGTAAGAATACCACGTAATAAGGAAATATATTGCTGCAGAGTAAAGACAAATACATACGTATTGGAAATATATTATGAGAAGAAATAACGCATGGTACAAAATTTGCTTGTATCTCCTAAACAACACGTGGTAACTCAAAAAGATTTGGTGTGGCGTGTACGTCTAAATGTGTAGCCTCAAAAGAGAACCCACAGGAGAATTTTCTTACGTCAAAATTTGTCAGAAAACCACATTTTAAGTAAATCCCTCATTGTGCGAAATTATCTTGTTTTTCCTAAACAACACGTTGTAACTCGAAAAGCTTTGGTGTTGCTTGTATGTCTAAGCGTGTAGCCTCCAAAGAGAACGCACAGTATAGTTTTCTCTCGAAAGAATATGTAAGAATACCACGTTATAAGGAAATACAGTGTTGCAGAGTATAGACAAATATGTACTTATAGGAAATACTTACGAGAAGAAATAACGCATCATGCAAAATTAGCTTGTATCTTCTAAACAACACGTTGTAACTCGAAAAGATTTGGTGTGGTGTGTACGATTAAATGTGTAGCCTCAAAGGAGAACCCACAGGAGAGTTTTCTTTCGTCAAAATTTGTCAGGAAACCACGTTTTAAGGAAATCCTGCATCGTGCGAAATTATCTTGTTTTTCCTAAACAACATGTTGTAACTCGAAAAGCTTTGGTGTTGCGTATATGTCTAAGCGTGTAGCCTCAAATGAGAACGCACAGGAGAGTTTTCTCTCGAAAGAATATGTAAGAATACCTCGTTATAAGGAAATACAGTGTTGCAGAGTAAAGACAAATACTTACTTATTGGAAAAACTTTATGAGAAGAAATAACGCATGGTACAAAATTAGCTTGTATCTCCTAAACAACACGTTGTAACTCGAAAAGATTTGGTGTGGCGTGTACGTCTAAACATGTAGCCTCAAAAGAGAACCCACAGGAGAATTTTCTTTCGTCAAAATTTGTCAGAAAACCACGTTTTAAGGAAATCCCGCATTGTGCGCAATTATCTTGTTTTTCATAAACAAAACATTGTAACTCGAAAAGCTTTGGTGTTGGGTGTATGTGTAAGCGTGTAGCCTCAAAAGAGAATGCACAGGAGAGTTTTCTCTCGAAAGAATATGTAAGAATACTACGTTATAAGGAAATATATTGCTGCAGAGTAAAGACAAATACATACGTATTGGAAATATATTATGAGAAGAAATAACGCATGGTACAAAATTTGCTTGTATCTCCTAAACAACACGTGGTAACTCAAAAAGATTTGGTGTGGCGTGTACATCTAAATGTGTAGCCTCAAAAGAGAACCCACAGGAGAATTTTCTTACGTCAAAATTTGTCAGAAAACCACATTTTACGTAAATCCCTCATTGTGCGAAATTATCTTGTTTTTCCTAATCAACACGTTGTAACTCGAAAAGCTTTGGTGTTGCTTGTATGTCTAAGCGTGTAGCCTCCAAAGAGAACGCACAGTATAGTTTTCTCTCGAAAGAATATGTAAGAATACCACGTTATAAGGAAATACAGTGTTGCAGAGTATAGACAAATATGTACTTATAGGAAACACTTTACGAGAAGAAATAACGCATCATGCAAAATTAGCTTGTATCTTCTAAACAACACGTTGTAACTCGAAAAGATTTGGTGTGGCGTGTACGACTAAATGTGTAGCCTCAAAGGAGAACCCACAGGAGAGTTTTCTTTCGTCAAAATTTGTCAGGAAACCACGTTTTAAGGAAATCCTGCATCGTGCGAAATTATCTTGTTTTTCCTAAACAACATGTTGTAACTCGAAAAGCTTTGGTGTTGCGTATATGTCTAAGCGTGTAGCCTCAAACGAGAATGCACAGGAGAGTTTTCTCCCGAAAGAATATGTAGGAATACCACGTTATAAGGAAATACAGTGTTGCGGAGTAAAGACAAATACATACTTATTGGAAACACTTAAACTTTACGAGAAGAAATAAAACATAGTACAAAATTAGCTTGTATATCCTAAACAACACGTTATAACTCGAAAGGATTTGGTGTGGCGTGTACGTCTAAACGTGTAGCCTCAAAAGAGAACCCACAGGAGAATTTTCTTTTGTCAAAATTTGTCAGAAAACCACGTTTTAAGGAAATCCCGCATCATGCGAAATTATCTTGTTTTTCCTAAACAGCACGTTGTAACTCGAAAAGTTTGGTGTTGCGTGAATGTCTAAGCGTGTAGCCTCCAAAGAGAACGCACAGGAGAGTTTTCTCTCGAAAGAATATGTAAGAATACCACATTATAAGGAAATACAGTGTTGCAGAATAAAGGCAAATACATACGTATTGGAAACACTTAAACATTATGAGAAGAAATAACGCATCGTAAAAAAAATTAGCTTGTATCTCCTGAACAACAAGTTGTAACTCAAAAAGATTTGGTGTGGCGTGTACGTCTAAACGTGTAGCCTCAAAAGAGAACCCACAGGAGAATATTCTTTCGTCAAAATTTGTCAGAAAACCACGTTTTAAGGAATTCCCGCATCGTGAGAAATTACCTTGTTCTTCCTAAACAACACGTTGTAACTCGAAACTCTTTGCTGTTACTTGTATGTCTAAGCCTGTAGCCTCAAATGAGAATGCACAGGAGAGTTTTCTCTCGAAAAAATATGTAAGAATACCATGTTATAAGGAAATACAGTGTTGCTGAGTAAAGACAAATACTTACTTATTGGAAAAACTTTACGAGAAGAAATAACGCATCGTACAAAATTAGCTTGTATCTCCTAACCAACACGTTGTAACTTAAAAAGATTTGGTGTGGCCTGTACGTCTTAACGTGTAGTCTCAAAAGAGAACCCATAGGAGAATTTTCTTTGGTCAAAATTTGTCAGAAAACCACGTATTAAGGAAATCCCTCATCGTGCGAAATTATCTTGTTTTTCCTAAACAACACGTTGTAACGCGAAAAGCTTTGGTGTTGCGTGTATGTCTAAGCGTGTAGCCTCAAAAGAGGACGCACAGGAGAGTTTTCTCTCGAAAGAAGATATAAGAATACCACGTTATAAGGAAATACAGTGTTGCAGACTAAAGGCAAATACGTACGTATTGGAAACACTTTAGAGAAGAAATAATGCATCGTACAAAATTAGCTTCTATCTCCTAAACAACACGTTGTAACTCGAAAAGATTGGGTGTGGCATGTACGTCTAAACATGTAGCCTCAAAAAAGAACCCAGAGGAGAATTGTTTTTCGTTAAAATTTGTCAGAAAACCATGTTTTAAGGAAATCACTCATCGTGCGAAATTATCTTTTTTTTTTCCTAAACAACATGTTGTAACTCGAAAAGCTTTGATGTTGCTTGTATGTTTAAGCGTGTAGCCTCAAAAGAGAACGCACAGGAGAGTTTTCTCTCGAAGGAACATGTAAGAATACAACATTATAAGGAAATACAGTTTTGCAGAGTAAAGACAAATACGTATGTATTTGAAACACTTTATGAGAAGAAATAACGCATCGTAAAAAATTAGTTTGTATCTCCTAAACAACACGTTAACTCGAAAAGATTTGGTGTGGCATGCACGTCTAAACGTGTAGCCTCAAAAGAGAACACACAGGAGAATTTTCTTTCGTCAAAATTTGTCAGAAAACCACTCATTAAGGAAATCCCACATCGTGCGAAACTATCTTGTTTTTCCTAAACAACACATTGTAACTCGAAAATCTTTGATGTTGCGTGTATGTCTAAGCATGTAGCCTCAAAAGAGAACGGAAAGGAGAGATTTCTCTCGAACGAGTATGTAAAAATACCACGTTATATGGAAATACATTGTGGCAAATTAAAGATACATACGTACCTTTTGGAAACACTTAAACTTTACGAGAAGATATAAAGTATCGTAAAAAAATTAGCTTGTATCTCCTAAACAACACGTTGTAACTCGAAAAGATTTGGTGTGGCGTGTAAGTCTAAACGTGTAGCCTCAAATGAAAACCCTCAGAAGAATTTTCTTTCGTCAAAATTTGTCAGAAAACCACGTTTTAAGGAATTCCCGCATCGTGCGAAATTATCTTGTTTTTCCTAAACAACACGTTCTAACTCGAAATGCTTTGGTGTTGCCTGTATGTCTAAGCGTGTATCCTCAAAAGAGAATGCACAGGAGAGTTTTCTCTCGAAAGAATATGTAAGAATACCACGTTATAAGGAAATACAGTGTTGCAGAGAAAAGACAAATACTTACTTATTGGAAAAACTTTATGAGAAGAAATAACGCATGGTACAAAATTAGCTTGTATATCCTAAACAACACGTTGTAACTCGAAAAGATTTGGTGTGGTGTGTACCTCTAAACGTGTAGCCTCAAAAGAGAACCCACAAGAGAATTTTCTTTCGTCAAAATTTGTCAGAAAACTACGTTTAAAGGAAATCCCGCATCGTGCGCAATTATCTTGTTTTTCATAAACAAAACATTGTAACTCGAAAAGCTTTGGTGTTGGGTGTGTGTCTAAGCGTGTAGCCTCAAAAGAGAATGCACAGGAGAGTTTTCTCTCGAAAGAATATGTAAGAATACCATGTTATAAGGAAATATATTGCTGCAGAGTAAAGACAAATACATACGTATTGGAAACATATTATGAGAAGAAATAACGCATGGTACAAAATTATCTTGTATCTCCTAAACAACACGAGGTAACTCAAAAAGATTTGTTGTGGCGTGTAGTCTAAATGTGTAGCCTCAAAAGAGAACCCACAGGAGAATTTTCTTACGTCAAAATTTGTCAGAAAATCACGTTTTAAGGAAATCCCGCATCTTGCGAAATTATCTTGTTTTTCCTAATCAACACGTTGTAACTCAAAAAGCTTTGGTGTTGCGTGTATGTCTAAGCATGTAGCCTCCAAAGAGAACGCACAGGATAGTTTTCTCTCGAAAGAATATGTAAGAATACCACGTTATAAGGAAATACAGTGTTGCAGAGTAAAGACAAATATGTATGTATTGGAAACCCTTAAATTTTACGAGATGAAATAAAGCATCGTACAAAATTAGCTTGTATCTCCTAAACAACACGTGGTATCTCGAAAAGATTTGGTGTGGCCTGTACGTCTAAACGTGTAGCTTCAAAAGAGAACCCACAGGACAATTTTCTTTCGTCTAAATTTGTCAGAAAACCACGTATTACGGAAATCCCGCATCGTGAGAAATTATCTTGTTCTTCCTAAACAACACGTTGTAACTCAAAAAGCTTTGGTGTTGGGTGTATGTCTAAGCGTGTAGCCCCAAAGGAGAACGCACAGGAGAGTTTTCTCTCGAAAGAATATGTAAGAATACCACGTTATAAGGAAATACAGTGTGGCAGAGTAAAGACAAATACGTACGTATTGGAAACACTTTATGAGAGAAATAACGCATCTTAAAAAATTAGCTTGTATCTCCTAAACAACACGTTGTAACTCGAAAGGATTTGGTGTGGCATGTACGTCTAAACGTGTAGCCTCAAAAGAGAACCCACAGGAGAGTTTTCTTTCGTCAATATTTGTCAGAAAACCATGTTTTAATGAAATCCCGCATCGTGCGAAATCATCTTGTTTTTCCTAAACAACACGTTGTAACTCGAAAAGCTTTGGTGTTGCGTGTATTTCTAAGCGTGTAGCCTCAAAAGAGAACGCAAAGGAGAGTTTTCTCTCGAAAGAATATATAAGAATACCACGTTATTAGGAAATACAGTGTTGCAGAGTAAAGACAAATACGCACGTATTGGAAACACTTTACGAGAAGAAATAACGCATCGCACAAAATTAGCTTGTATCTCCTAAACAACGCGTTGTAACTTAAAAAGATTTGGTGTGGCCTGTACGTCTAAATGTGTAGCCTCAAAAGAGAACCCATAGGAGAATTTTCTTTGGTCAAAATTTGTCAGAAAGCCACGTATTAAGGAAATCCCGCATCGTGCAAAATTATCTTGATTTTCCTAAACAACATGTTGTAACTCAATAAGGGATTTCCTTAAAACGTGGTTTTCTCTCAAATTTTGACGAAAGAAAATTATCCTGTGGGTTCTCTTTTGAGGCTACACGTTTAGACGTACACACCACACCAAAACTAATTTTGTACGATGCCTTATTTCTTCTCGTAAAGTTTAAGTGTTTCAAATAAGTACGTATTTGTCTTTACACTGCAACACTGTATTTCCTTATAACGTGGTATTCTTACATATTCTTTCGAGAGAAAACTCTCCTGTGTGTTCTTTTCGAGTTACAACATGTTGTTTAGGACATACAAGTTAATTTTGCAAGATGCGTTATTTCTCTCATAAAGTGTTTCCAATAAGTACGTATTTGTCTTTGCTCTGCAACACTGTATTTCCTTATAACATGGTATTCTTACATATTCTTTCGAGAGAAAATTCTCCTGTGCATTCTCTTTTGAGGCTACACGCTTTGACATACACGTAACACCAAAGCTTTTCGAGTTACAATGTGTTGTTTAGGAAAAACAAGATAAATTAGCACAATGCGGGATTTCCTTAAAATGTGGTTTTCTTACAAATTTTGAGGAAAGAAAATACTCCTGTGGGTTCTCTTTTGAGGCTACACATTTAGCCGTACACGCCACACCAAATCTTTTCGAGTTACAACGTGTTGTTTATGAGATACATGCTAATTTTTTACGATGCGTTATTTCTTCTCATGAAGTTTAAGTGTTTCCATAACGTACATATTTGCCTTTACTCTGCAACACTGTATTTCCTTATAACGTGGTTTTCTTGCATATTCTTTCGATAGAAAACTCTCCTGTGCGTTCTCCTTTGAGGCTACATGCTTAGACAAACACGCAACACCAAAGCTTTTCGAGTTACAACGTGTTGTTTATGAAAAACAACATAATTTCGCACGATGCGGGATTTCCTTAAAACGTGGTTTTCTGGCAAATTTTGACGAAATAAAACTCTCCTGTGGGTACTCTTTTGAGGCTACACATTTAAACGTACACGCCACACCAAATCTTTTCGAGTTACAACGTGTTGTTTAGGACATACAAGCTAATTTGGCAAGAAGCGTTATTTCTCTTATAAAGTGTTTCCAATATGTACGTATTTGTCTTTACTCTGCAACACTGTATTTCCTTATAACGTGGCATCCTTACATATTCTTTCGAGAGAAAACTCTCCTGTGCGTTCTCTTTTGAGGCTACATGCTTAGACATACACGCAACACCAAAGCTTTTCGAGTTACAACGTGTTGTTAAGAAAAACAAGATAATTTAGCACAATGCTGGATTTCCTTAAAACGTGGTTTTCTGACAAATTTTGACGAAAGAAAATTCTCCTGTGGGTTCTCCTTTGAAGCTAAACGTTTAGACATACACGCCACACCAAATATTTTTTAGTTTTATCTTGTTGTTTAGGAGATACAAGCTAATTTTGTACCATGCATTATTTCTTCTCGTAAAGTGTTTCCCTTACTTATATATTTGTCTTTACTCTGCAGCACTGTGTTTCTTTATAACGTGGTATTCTTACATATTCTTTCGAGAGAAACCTCTCCTGTGCGTTCTCTTTTGAGGCTACACGCTTAGACATACATGCAACACCAAAGCTTTTCGAGTTACAATGTGTTGTTTATGAAAAACAAGATAATTTCGCACAATGCGGGATTTCCTTAAAACGTGGTTTTCTGAAAAATTTTGACGAAAGAAAATTCTACTGGGGGTTCTCTTTGGAGGCTACATGTTTAGACATACACGGCACACCAAATGTTTTCAAGTTACAACTTGTTGTTTAGGACATACAAGCTAATTTTGCATGATGCGTTATTTCTCTCATAAAGTGTTTCCAATACATATGTATTTGTCTTTACTTTGCAACCCTGTATTTCCTTATAACGTGGTATTCTTACTTATTCTTTCGAGAGAAAACTCTCCTGTGCGTTCTCTTTTGACGCTATACGCTTTGATATACACACAACACCTAAGCTTTTCGAGTTAAAACGTGTTGTTTAGGAAGAACAAGATAATTTCTCACAATGCGGGATTTCCTTAAAACTTGGTTTTCTGACAAATTTTGAAGAAAAAAAATTGTCCTGTGGGTTCTCTTTTGAGGCTACACGTTTAGACGTACAGGCCACACCAAATCCTTTCGAGTAACAATGTGTTGTTTAGGAGTTACAAGCTAATTTTGTACGATGCTTTATTTCATCTCGTAAAGTTTAAGGGTTTCCAATATGTACGTTTTTGTCTTTACTCAGCAACACTGTACTTCCTTATAAAGTGGTATTCTTACCTATTCCTTCGAGAGAAAACTCTCCTGTGCGTTCTCTTTTGAGGCTACATGCTTTGACATACACGCAACACCAAAGCTTTTCGAGTTACAATGTATTGTCACGTTTTAAGGAAATCCCGCATCGTGCGAAATTATCTTGTTTTTCCTAAACAACACGTTGTAAGTCGAAAAGCTTTCATGTTGCGTGTATGTCTACGTGTGTAGCCTCAAAAGAGAAGGCACAGGACAGTTTTCTCTCGAAAGGATATGTAAGAATACCACTTCATAAGGAAATACAGTTTTGCAGAGTAAAGACATATACGTACGCATTGGAAACTCTTTACGAGAAGAAATAACGCATAGTACAAAATTAGCTTGTATCTCCAAAACTACACGTTGTATCTCGAAAAGAATTGTTGTGGCGTGTACGTCTTAACATGTAGCATCTAAAGAGAACCAAAAGGAGAATTTTCTTTCGTCAAAATTTTTCAGAAAATCACGTTTTAAGGAAATCCCGCATCGTGCGAAATTATCTTGTTTTTCCTAAACAACACGTTGTAAGTCGAAAAGCTTTCATGTTGCGTGTATGTCTAAGTGTGTAGCCTCAAAAGAGAAGGCACAGGACAGTTTTCTCTCGAAAGGATATGTAAGAATACCACTTCATAAGGAAATACAGTTTTGCAGAGTAAAGACATATACGTACGCATTGGAAACTCTTTACGAGAAGAAATAACGCATCGTACAAAATTAGCTTGTATCTCCAAAACTACACGTTGTATCTCGAAAAGAATTGTTGTGGCGTGTACGTCTTAACATGTAGCATCTAAAGAGAACCAAAAGGAGAATTTTCTTTCGTCAAAATTTTTCAGAAAATCACGTTTTAAGGAAATCCCGCATCGTGCGAAATTATCTTGTTTTTCCTAAACAACACGTTGTAAGTCGAAAAGCTTTCATGTTGCGTGTATGTCTACGTGTGTAGCCTCAAAAGAGAAGGCACAGGACAGTTTTCTCTCGAAAGGATATGTAAGAATACCACTTCATAAGGAAATACAGTTTTGCAGAGTAAAGACATATACGTACGCATTGGAAACTCTTTACGAGAAGAAATAACGCATCTTACAAAATTAGCTTGTATCTCCAAAACTACACGTTGTATCTCGAAAAGAATTGTTGTGGCGTGTACGTCTTAACATGTAGCATCTAAAGAGAACCAAAAGGAGAATTTTCTTTCGTCAAAATTTTTCAGAAAATCACGTTTTAAGGAAATCCCGCATCGTGCGAAATTATCTTGTTTTTACTAAACAACACGTTGTAAGTCGAAAAGCTTTCATGTTGCGTGTATGTCTAAGTGTGTAGCCTCAAAAGAGAAGGCACAGGACAGTTTTCTCTCGAAAGGATATGTAAGAATACCACTTCATAAGGAAATACAGTTTTGCAGAGTAAAGACATATACGTACGCATTGGAAACTCTTTACGAGAAGAAATAACGCATAGTACAAAATTAGCTTGTATCTCCAAAACTACACGTTGTATCTCGAAAAGAATTGTTGTGGCGTGTACGTCTTAACATGTAGCATCTAAAGAGAACCAAAAGGAGAATTTTCTTTCGTCAAAAATTTTCAGAAAATCACGTTTTAAAGAAATCCCGCATCGTGTGAAATTATCTTGTTTTTCCTAAAAAACACGTTGTAAGTCGAAAAGCTTTCATGTTGCGTGTATGTCTACGTGTGTAGCCTCAAAAGAGAAGGCACAGGACAGTTTTCTCTCGAAAGGATATGTAAGAATACCACTTCATAAGGAAATACAGTTTTGCAGAGTAAAGACATATACGTACGCATTGGAAACTCTTTACGAGAAGAAATAACGCATCTTACAAAATTAGCTTGTATCTCCAAAACTACACGTTGTATCTCGAAAAGAATTGTTGTGGCGTGTACGTCTTAACATGTAGCATCTAAAGAGAACCAAAAGGAGAATTTTCTTTCGTCAAAATTTTTCAGAAAATCACGTTTTAAGGAAATCCCGCATCGTGCGAAATTATCTTGTTTTTCCTAAACAACACGTTGTAAGTCGAAAAGCTTTCATGTTGCGTGTATGTCTAAGTGTGTAGCCTCAAAAGAGAAGGCACAGGACAGTTTTCTCTCGAAAGGATATGTAAGAATACCACTTCATAAGGAAATACAGTTTTGCAGAGTAAAGACATATACGTACGCATTGGAAACTCTTTACGAGAAGAAATAACGCATAGTACAAAATTAGCTTGTATCTCCAAAACTACACGTTGTATCTCGAAAAGAATTGTTGTGGCGTGTACGTCTTAACATGTAGCATCTAAAGAGAAACAAAAGGAGAATTTTCTTTCGTCAAAATTTTTCAGAAAATCACGTTTTAAGGAAATCCCGCATCGTGCGAAATTATCTTGTTTTTCCTAAACAACACGTTGTAAGTCGAAAAGCTTTCATGTTGCGTGTATGTCTAAGTGTGTAGCCTCAAAAGAGAAGGCACAGGACAGTTTTCTCTCGAAAGGATATGTAAGAATAAAACTTCATAAGGAAATACAGTTTTGCAGAGTAAAGACATATACGTACGCATTGGAAACTCTTTACGACAAGAAATAACGCATAGTACAAAATTAGCTTGTATCTCCGAAACTACACGTTGTATCTCGAAAAGAATTGTTGTGGCGTGTACGTCTTAACATGTAGCATCTAAAGAGAACCAAAAGGAGAATTTTCTTTCGTCAAAATTTTTCAGAAAATCACGTTTTAAGGAAATCCCGCATCGTGCGAAATTATCTTGTTTTTCCTAAACAACACGTTGTAAGTCGAAAAGCTTTCATGTTGCGTGTATGTCTAAGTGTGTAGCCTCAAAAGAGAAGGCACAGGACAGTTTTCTCTCGAAAGGATATGTAAGAATACCACTTCATAAGGAAATACAGTTTTGCAGAGTAAAGACATATACGTACGCATTGGAAACTCTTTACGAGAAGAAATAGCGCATCGTACAAAATTAGCTTGTATCTCCAAAACTACACGTTGTATCTCGAAAAGAATTGTTGTGGCGTGTACGTCTTAACATGTAGCATCTAAGGAGAACCAAAAGGAGAATTTTCTTTCGTCAAAATTTTTCAGAAAATCACGTTTTAAGGAAATCCCGCATCGTGCGAAATTATCTTGTTTTTCCTAAACAACACGTTGTAAGTCGAAAAGCTTTCATGTTGCGTGTATGTCTAAGTGTGTAGCCTCAAAAGAGAAGGCACAGGACAGTTTTCTCTTGAAAGGATATGTAAGAATACCACTTCATAAGGAAATACAGTTTTGCAGAGTAAAGACATATACGTACGCATTGGAAACTCTTTACGAGAAGAAATAACGCATCGTACAAAATTAGCTTGTATCTCCAAAACTACACGTTGTATCTCGAAAAGAATTGTTGTGGCGTGTACGTCTTAACATGTAGCATCTAAAGCGAACCAAAAGGAGAATTTTCTTTCGTCAAAATTTTTCAGAAAATCACGTTTTAAGGAAATCCCGCATCGTGCGAAATTATCTTGTTTTTCCTAAACAACACGTTGTAAGTCGAAAAGCTTTCATGTTGCGTGTATGTCTAAGTGTGTAGCCTCAAAAGAGAAGGCACAGGACAGTTTTCTCTCGAAAGGATATGTAAGAATAAAACTTCATAAGGAAATACAGTTTTGCAGAGTAAAGACATATACGTACGCATTGGAAACTCTTTACGAGAAGAAATAACGCATCGTACAAAATTAGCTTGTATCTCCGAAACTACACGTTGTATCTCGAAAAGAATTGTTGTGGCGTGTACG
This sequence comes from Apodemus sylvaticus, assembly GCF_947179515.1. Lineage (NCBI taxonomy): Eukaryota > Metazoa > Chordata > Mammalia > Rodentia > Muridae > Apodemus > Apodemus sylvaticus. Next base: position 84,635 of record NW_026263337.1, read on the forward strand.
TCTTAACATGTAGCATCTAAAGAGAACCAAAAGGAGAATTTTCTTTCGTCAAAATTTTTCAGAAAATCACGTTTTAAGGAAATCCCGCATCGTGCGAAATTATCTTGTTTTTCCTAAACAACACGTTGTAAGTCGAAAAGCTTTCATGTTGCGTGTATGTCTAAGTGTGTAGCCTCAAAAGAGAAGGCACAGGACAGTTTTCTCTCGAAAGGATATGTAAGAATACCACTTCATAAGGAAATACAGTTTTGCAGAGTAAAGACATATACGTACGCATTGGAAACTCTTTAGGAGAAGAAATAACGCATCGTACAAAATTAGCTTGTATCTTCAAAACTACACGTTGTATCTCGAAAAGAATTGTTGTGGCGTGTACGTCTTAACATGTAGCATCTAAAGAGAACCAAAAGGAGAATTTTCTTTCGTCAAAATTTTTCAGAAAATCACGTTTTAAGGAAATCCCGCATCGTGCGAAATTATCTTGTTTTTCCTAAACAACACGTTGTAAGTCGAAAAGCTTTCATGTTGCGTGTATGTCTAAGTGTGTAGCCTCAAAAGAGAAGGCACAGGACAGTTTTCTCTCGAAAGGATATGTAAGAATACCACTTCATAAGGAAATACAGTTTTGCAGAGTAAAGACATATATGTACGCATTGGAAACTCTTTAGGAGAAGAAATAACGCATCGTACAAAATTAGCTTGTATCTCCAAAACTACACGTTGTATCTCGAAAAGAATTGTTGTGGCGTGTACGTCTTAACATGTAGCATCTAAAGAGAACCAAAAGGAGAATTTTCTTTCGTCAAAATTTTTCAGAAAATCACGTTTTAAGGAAATCCCGCATCGTGCGAAATTATCTTGTTTTTCCTAAACAACACGTTGTAAGTCGAAAAGCTTTCATGTTGCGTGTATGTCTAAGTGTGTAGCCTCAAAAGAGAAGGCACAGGACAGTTTTCTCTCGAAAGGATATGTAAGAATACCACTTCATAAGGAAATACAGTTTTGCAGAGTAAAGACATATACGTACGCATTGGAAACTCTTTAGGAGAAGAAATAACGCATCGTACAAAATTAGCTTGTATCTCCAAAACTACACGTTGTATCTCGAAAAGAATTGTTGTGGCGTGTACGTCTTAACATGTAGCATCTAAAGAGAACCAAAAGGAGAATTTTCTTTCGTCAAAATTTTTCAGAAAATCACGTTTTAAGGAAATCCCGCATCGTGCGAAATTATCTTGTTTTTCCTAAACAACACGTTGTAAGTCGAAAAGCTTTCATGTTGCGTGTATGTCTAAGTGTGTAGCCTCAAAAGAGAAGGCACAGGACAGTTTTCTCTCGAAAGGATATGTAAGAATACCACTTCATAAGGAAATACAGTTTTGCAGAGTAAAGACATATACGTACGCATTGGAAACTCTTTAGGAGAAGAAATAACGCCTCGTACAAAATTAGCTTGTATCTCCAAAACTACACGTTGTATCTCGAAAAGAATTGTTGTGGCGTGTACGTCTTAACATGTAGCATCTAAAGAGAACCAAAAGGAGAATTTTCTTTCGTCAAAATTTTTCAGAAAATCACGTTTTAAGGAAATCCCGCATCGTGCGAAATTATCTTGTTTTTCCTAAACAACACGTTGTAAGTCGAAAAGCTTTCATGTTGCGTGTATGTCTAAGTGTGTAGCCTCAAAAGAGAAGGCACAGGACAGTTTTCTCTCGAAAGGATATGTAAGAATACCACTTCATAAGGAAATACAGTTTTGCAGAGTAAAGACATATATGTACGCATTGGAAACTCTTTAGGAGAAGAAATAACGCATCGTACAAAATTAGCTTGTATCTCCAAAACTACACGTTGTATCTCGAAAAGAATTGTTGTGGCGTGTACGTCTTAACATGTAGCATCTAAAGAGAACCAAAAGGAGAATTTTCTTTCGTCAAAATTTTTCAGAAAATCACGTTTTAAGGAAATCCCGCATCGTGCGAAATTATCTTGTTTTTCCTAAACAACACGTTGTAAGTCGAAAAGCTTTCATGTTGCGTGTATGTCTAAGTGTGTAGCCTCAAAAGAGAAGGCACAGGACAGTTTTCTCTCGAAAGGATATGTAAGAATACCACTTCATAAGGAAATACAGTTTTGCAGAGTAAAGACATATACGTACGCATTGGAAACTCTTTACGAGAAGAAATAACGCATCGTACAAAATTAGCTTGTATCTCCAAAACTACACGTTGTATCTCGAAAAGAATTGTTGTGGCGTGTACGTCTTAACATGTAGCATCTAAAGAGAACCAAAAGGAGAATTTTCTTTCGTCAAAATTTTTCAGAAAATCACGTTTTAAGGAAATCCCGCATCGTGCGAAATTATCTTGTTTTTCCTAAACAACACGTTGTAAGTCGAAAAGCTTTCATGTTGCGTGTATGTCTAAGTGTGTAGCCTCAAAAGAGAAGGCACAGGACAGTTTTCTCTCGAAAGGATATGTAAGAATACCACTTCATAAGGAAATACAGTTTTGCAGAGTAAAGACATATACGTACGCATTGGAAACTCTTTAGGAGAAGAAATAACGCATCGTACAAAATTAGCTTGTATCTCCAAAACTACACGTTGTATCTCGAAAAGAATTGTTGTGGCGTGTACGTCTTAACATGTAGCATCTAAAGAGAACCAAAAGGAGAATTTTCTTTCGTCAAAGTTTTTCAGAAAATCACGTTTTAAGGAAATCCCGCATCGTGCGAAATTATCTTGTTTTTCCTAAACAACACGTTGTAAGTCGAAAAGCTTTCATGTTGCGTGTATGTCTAAGTGTGTAGCCTCAAAAGAGAAGGCACAGGACAGTTTTCTCTCGAAAGGATATGTAAGAATACCACTTCATAAGGAAATACAGTTTTGCAGAGTAAAGACATATACGTACGCATTGGAAACTCTTTACGAGAAGAAATAACGCATCGTACAAAATTAGCTTGTATCTCCAAAACTACACGTTGTATCTCGAAAAGAATTGTTGTGGCGTGTACGTCTTAACATGTAGCATCTAAAGCGAACCAAAAGGAGAATTTTCTTTCGTCAAAATTTTTCAGAAAATCACGTTTTAAGGAAATCCCGCATCGTGCGAAATTATCTTGTTTTTCCTAAACAACACGTTGTAAGTCGAAAAGCTTTCATGTTGCGTGTATGTCTAAGTGTGTAGCCTCAAAAGAGAAGGCACAGGACAGTTTTCTCTCGAAAGGATATGTAAGAATACCACTTCATAAGGAAATACAGTTTTGCAGAGTAAAGACATATACGTACGCATTGGAAACTCTTTAGGAGAAGAAATAACGCATCGTACAATATTAGCTTGTATCTCCAAAACTACACGTTGTATCTCGAAAAGAATTGTTGTGGCGTGTACGTCTTAACATGTAGCATCTAAGGAGAACCAAAAGGAGAATTTTCTTTCGTCAAAATTTTTCAGAAAATCACGTTTTAAGGAAATCCCGCATAGTGCGAAATTATCTTGTTTTTCCTAAACAACACGTTGTAAGTCGAAAAGCTTTCATGTTGCGTGTATGTCTACGTGTGTAGCCTCAAAAGAGAAGGCACAGGACAGTTTTCTCTCGAAAGGATATGTAAGAATACCACTTCATAAGGAAATACAGTTTTGCAGAGTAAAGACATATACGTACGCATTGGAAACTCTTTAGGAGAAGAAATAACGCATCGTACAAAATTAGCTTGTATCTCCAAAACTACACGTTGTATCTCGAAAAGAATTGTTGTGGCGTGTACGTCTTAACATGTAGCATCTAAAGAGAACCAAAAGGAGAATTTTCTTTCAACAAAATTTTTCAGAAAATCACGTTTTAAGGAAATCCCGCATCGTGCGAAATTATCTTGTTTTTCCTAAACAACACGTTGTAAGTCGAAAAGCTTTCATGTTGCGTGTATGTCTAAGTGTGTAGCCTCAAAAGAGAAGGCACAGGACAGTTTTCTCTCGAAAGGATATGTAAGAATACCACTTCATAAGGAAATACAGTTTTGCAGAGTAAAGACATATACGTACGCATTGGAAACTCTTTACGAGAAGAAATAACGCATCGTACAAAATTAGCTTGTATCTCCAAAACTACACGTTGTATCTCGAAAAGAATTGTTGTGGCGTGTACGTCTTAACATGTAGCATCTAAGGAGAACCAAAAGGAGAATTTTCTTTCGTCAAAATTTTTCAGAAAATCACGTTTTAAGGAAATCCCGCATCGTGCGAAATTATCTTGTTTTTCCTAAACAACACGTTGTAAGTCGAAAAGCTTTCATGTTGCGTGTATGTCTAAGTGTGTAGCCTCAAAAGAGAAGGCACAGGACAGTTTTCTCTCGAAAGGATATGTAAGAATACCACTTCATAAGGAAATACAGTTTTGCAGAGTAAAGACATATACGTACGCATTGGAAACTCTTTACGAGAAGAAATAACGCATCGTACAAAATTAGCTTGTATCTCCAAAACTACACGTTGTATCTCGAAAAGAATTGTTGTGGCGTGTACGTCTTAACATGTAGCATCTAAGGAGAACCAAAAGGAGAATTTTCTTTCGTCAAAATTTTTCAGAAAATCACGTTTTAAGGAAATCCCGCATCGTGCGAAATTATCTTGTTTTTCCTAAACAACACGTTGTAAGTCGAAAAGCTTTCATGTTGCGTGTATGTCTAAGTGTGTAGCCTCAAAAGAGAAGGCACAGGACAGTTTTCTCTCGAAAGGATATGTAAGAATACCACTTCATAAGGAAATACAGTTTTGCAGAGTAAAGACATATACGTACGCATTGGAAACTCTTTAGGAGAAGAAATAACGCATCGTACAAAATTAGCTTGTATCTCCAAAACTACACGTTGTATCTCGAAAAGAATTGTTGTGGCGTGTACGTCTTAACATGTAGCATCTAAGGAGAACCAAAAGGAGAATTTTCTTTCGTCAAAATTTTTCAGAAAATCACGTTTTAAGGAAATCCCGCATAGTGCGAAATTATCTTGTTTTTCCTAAACAACACGTTGTAAGTCGAAAAGCTTTCATGTTGCGTGTATGTCTAAGTGTGTAGCCTCAAAAGAGAAGGCACAGGACAGTTTTCTCTCGAAAGGATATGTAAGAATACCACTTCATAAGGAAATACAGTTTTGCAGAGTAAAGACATATACGTACGCATTGGAAACTCTTTACCAGAAGAAATAACGCATCGTACAAAATTAGCTTGTATCTCCAAAACTACACGTTGTATCTCGAAAAGAATTGTTGTGGCGTGTACGTCTTAACATGTAGCATCTAAAGAGAACCAAAAGGAGAATTTTCTTTCAACAAAATTTTTCAGAAAATCACGTTTTAAGGAAATCCCGCATCGTGCGAAATTATCTTGTTTTTCCTAAACAACACGTTGTAAGTCGAAAAGCTTTCATGTTGCGTGTATGTCTAAGTGTGTAGCCTCAAAAGAGAAGGCACAGGACAGTTTTCTCTCGAAAGGATATGTAAGAATACCACTTCATAAGGAAATACAGTTTTGCAGAGTAAAGACATATACGTACGCATTGGAAACTCTTTAAGAGAAGAAATAACGCATCGTACAAAATTAGCTTGTATCTCCGAAACTACACGTTGTATCTCGAAAAGAATTGTTGTGGCGTGTACGTCTTAACATGTAGCATCTAAAGAGAACCAAAAGGAGAATTTTCTTTCGTCAAAATTTTTCAGAAAATCACGTTTTAAGGAAATCCCGCATCGTGCGAAATTATCTTGTTTTTCCTAAACAACACGTTGTAAGTCGAAAAGCTTTCATGTTGCGTGTATGTCTAAGTGTGTAGCCTCAAAAGAGAAGGCACAGGACAGTTTTCTCTCGAAAGGATATGTAAGAATACCACTTCATAAGGAAATACAGTTTTGCAGAGTAAAGACATATACGTACGCATTGGAAACTCTTTACGAGAAGAAATAGCGCATCGTACAAAATTAGCTTGTATCTCCAAAACTACACGTTGTATCTCGAAAAGAATTGTTGTGGCGTGTACGTCTTAACATGTAGCATCTAAGGAGAACCAAAAGGAGAATTTTCTTTCGTCAAAATTTTTCAGAAAATCACGTTTTAAGGAAATCCCGCATCGTGCGAAATTATCTTGTTTTTCCTAAACAACACGTTGTAAGTCGAAAAGCTTTCATGTTGCGTGTATGTCTAAGTGTGTAGCCTCAAAAGAGAAGGCACAGGACAGTTTTCTCTCGAAAGGATATGTAAGAATACCACTTCATAAGGAAATACAGTTTTGCAGAGTAAAGACATATACGTACGCATTGGAAACTCTTTAGGAGAAGAAATAACGCATCGTACAAAATTAGCTTGTATCTCCAAAACTACACGTTGTATCTCGAAAAGAATTGTTGTGGCGTGTACGTCTTAACATGTAGCATCTAAAGAGAACCAAAAGGAGAATTTTCTTTCAACAAAATTTTTCAGAAAATCACGTTTTAAGGAAATCCCGCATCGTGCGAAATTATCTTGTTTTTCCTAAACAACACGTTGTAAGTCGAAAAGCTTTCATGTTGCGTGTATGTCTAAGTGTGTAGCCTCAAAAGAGAAGGCACAGGACAGTTTTCTCTCGAAAGGATATGTAAGAATACCAATTCATAAGGAAATACAGTTTTGCAGAGTAAAGAAATATACGTACGCATTGGAAACTCTTTACGAGAAGAAATAACGCATCGTACAAAATTAGCTTGTATCTCCAAAACTACACGTTGTATCTCGAAAAGAATTGTTGTGGCGTGTACGTCTTAACATGTAGCATCTAAGGAGAACCAAAAGGAGAATTTTCTTTCGTCAAAATTTTTCAGAAAATCACGTTTTAAGGAAATCCCGCATCGTGCGAAATTATCTTGTTTTTCCTAAACAACACGTTGTAAGTCGAAAAGCTTTCATGTTGCGTGTATGTCTAAGTGTGTAGCCTCAAAAGAGAAGGCACAGGACAGTTTTCTCTCGAAAGGATATGTAAGAATAAAACTTCATAAGGAAATACAGTTTTGCAGAGTAAAGACATATACGTACGCATTGGAAACTCTTTACGACAAGAAATAACGCATAGTACAAAATTAGCTTGTATCTCCGAAACTACACGTTGTATCTCGAAAAGAATTGTTGTGGCGTGTACGTCTTAACATGTAGCATCTAAAGAGAACCAAAAGGAGAATTTTCTTTCGTCAAAATTTTTCAGAAAATCACGTTTTAAGGAAATCCCGCATCGTGCGAAATTATCTTGTTTTTCCTAAACAACACGTTGTAAGTCGAAAAGCTTTCATGTTGCGTGTATGTCTAAGTGTGTAGCCTCAAAAGAGAAGGCACAGGACAGTTTTCTCTCGAAAGGATATGTAAGAATACCACTTCATAAGGAAATACAGTTTTGCAGAGTAAAGACATATACGTACGCATTGGAAACTCTTTACGAGAAGAAATAGCGCATCGTACAAAATTAGCTTGTATCTCCAAAACTACACGTTGTATCTCGAAAAGAATTGTTGTGGCGTGTACGTCTTAACATGTAGCATCTAAGGAGAACCAAAAGGAGAATTTTCTTTCGTCAAAATTTTTCAGAAAATCACGTTTTAAGGAAATCCCGCATCGTGCGAAATTATCTTGTTTTTCCTAAACAACACGTTGTAAGTCGAAAAGCTTTCATGTTGCGTGTATGTCTAAGTGTGTAGCCTCAAAAGAGAAGGCACAGGACAGTTTTCTCTCGAAAGGATATGTAAGAATACCAATTCATAAGGAAATACAGTTTTGCAGAGTAAAGAAATATACGTACGCATTGGAAACTCTTTACGAGAAGAAATAACGCATCGTACAAAATTAGCTTGTATCTCCAAAACTACACGTTGTATCTCGAAAAGAATTGTTGTGGCGTGTACGTCTTAACATGTAGCATCTAAGGAGAACCAAAAGGAGAATTTTCTTTCGTCAAAATTTTTCAGAAAATCACGTTTTAAGGAAATCCCGCATCGTGCGAAATTATCTTGTTTTTCCTAAACAACACGTTGTAAGTCGAAAAGCTTTCATGTTGCGTGTATGTCTAAGTGTGTAGCCTCAAAAGAGAAGGCACAGGACAGTTTTCTCTCGAAAGGATATGTAAGAATACCACTTCATAAGGAAATACAGTTTTGCAGAGTAAAGACATATACGTACGCATTGGAAACTCTTTAGGAGAAGAAATAACGCATCGTACAAAATTAGCTTGTATCTCCAAAACTACACGTTGTATCTCGAAAAGAATTGTTGTGGCGTGTACGTCTTAACATGTAGCATCTAAGGAGAACCAAAAGGAGAATTTTCTTTCGTCAAAATTTTTCAGAAAATCACGTTTTAAGGAAATCCCGCATAGTGCGAAATTATCTTGTTTTTCCTAAACAACACGTTGTAAGTCGAAAAGCTTTCATGTTGCGTGTATGTCTAAGTGTGTAGCCTCAAAAGAGAAGGCACAGGACAGTTTTCTCTCGAAAGGATATGTAAGAATACCACTTCATAAGGAAATACAGTTTTGCAGAGTAAAGACATATACGTACGCATTGGAAACTCTTTACGAGAAGAAATAACGCATCGTACAAAATTAGCTTGTATCTCCAAAACTACACGTTGTATCTCGAAAAGAATTGTTGTGGCGTGTACGTCTTAACATGTAGCATCTAAAGAGAACCAAAAGGAGAATTTTCTTTCAACAAAATTTTTCAGAAAATCACGTTTTAAGGAAATCCCGCATCGTGCGAAATTATCTTGTTTTTCCTAAACAACACGTTGTAAGTCGAAAAGCTTTCATGTTGCGTGTATGTCTAAGTGTGTAGCCTCAAAAGAGAAGGCACAGGACAGTTTTCTCTCGAAAGGATATGTAAGAATACCACTTCATAAGGAAATACAGTTTTGCAGAGTAAAGACATATACGTACGCATTGGAAACTCTTTACGAGAAGAAATAACGCATCGTACAAAATTAGCTTGTATCTCCGAAACTACACGTTGTATCTCGAAAAGAATTGTTGTGGCGTGTACGTCTTAACATGTAGCATCTAAAGAGAACCAAAAGGAGAATTTTCTTTCGTCAAAATTTTTCAGAAAATCACGTTTTAAGGAAATCCCGCATCGTGCAAAATTATCTTGTTTTTCCTAAACAACACGTTGTAAGTCGAAAAGCTTTCATGTTGCGTGTATGTCTAAGTGTGTAGCCTCAAAAGAGAAGGCACAGGACAGTTTTCTCTCGAAAGGATATGTAAGAATACCACTTCATAAGGAAATACAGTTTTGCAGAGTAAAGACATATACGTACGCATTGGAAACTCTTTACGAGAAGAAATAGCGCATCGTACAAAATTAGCTTGTATCTCCAAAACTACACGTTGTATCTCGAAAAGAATTGTTGTGGCGTGTACGTCTTAACATGTAGCATCTAAGGAGAACCAAAAGGAGAATTTTCTTTCGTCAAAATTTTTCAGAAAATCACGTTTTAAGGAAATCCCGCATCGTGCGAAATTATCTTGTTTTTCCTAAACAACACGTTGTAAGTCGAAAAGCTTTCATGTTGCGTGTATGTCTAAGTGTGTAGCCTCAAAAGAGAAGGCACAGGACAGTTTTCTCTCGAAAGGATATGTAAGAATACCACTTCATAAGGAAATACAGTTTTGCAGAGTAAAGACATATACGTACGCATTGGAAACTCTTTAGGAGAAGAAATAACGCATCGTACAAAATTAGCTTGTATCTCCAAAACTACACGTTGTATCTCGAAAAGAATTGTTGTGGCGTGTACGTCTTAACATGTAGCATCTAAAGAGAACCAAAAGGAGAATTTTCTTTCGTCAAAATTTTTCAGAAAATCACGTTTTAAGGAAATCCCGCATCGTGCGAAATTATCTTGTTTTTCCTAAACAACACGTTGTAAGTCGAAAAGCTTTCATGTTGCGTGTATGTCTAAGTGTGTAGCCTCAAAAGAGAAGGCACAGGACAGTTTTCTCTCGAAAGGATATGTAAGAATACCACTTCATAAGGAAATACAGTTTTGCAGAGTAAAGACATATACGTACGCATTGGAAACTCTTTACGAGAAGAAATAACGCATCGTACAAAATTAGCTTGTATCTCCAAAACTACACGTTGTATCTCGAAAAGAATTGTTGTGGCGTGTACGTCTTAACATGTAGCATCTAAGGAGAACCAAAAGGAGAATTTTCTTTCGTCAAAATTTTTCAGAAAATCACGTTTTAAGGAAATCCCGCATCGTGCGAAATTATCTTGTTTTTCCTAAACAACACGTTGTAAGTCGAAAAGCTTTCATGTTGCGTGTATGTCTAAGTGTGTAGCCTCAAAAGAGAAGGCACAGGACAGTTTTCTCTCGAAAGGATATGTAAGAATACCACTTCATAAGGAAATACAGTTTTGCAGAGTAAAGACATATACGTACGCATTGGAAACTCTTTAGGAGAAGAAATAACGCATCGTACAAAATTAGCTTGTATCTCCAAAACTACACGTTGTATCTCGAAAAGAATTGTTGTGGCGTGTACGTCTTAACATGTAGCATCTAAGGAGAACCAAAAGGAGAATTTTCTTTCGTCAAAATTTTTCAGAAAATCACGTTTTAAGGAAATCCCGCATCGTGCGAAATTATCTTGTTTTTCCTAAACAACACTTTGTAAGTCGAAAAGCTTTCATGTTGCGTGTATGTCTAAGTGTGTAGCCTCAAAAGAGAAGGCACAGGACAGTTTTCTCTCGAAAGGATATGTAAGAATACCACTTCATAAGGAAATACAGTTTTGCAGAGTAAAGACATATACGTACGCATTGGAAACTCTTTACGAGAAGAAATAGCGCATCGTACAAAATTAGCTTGTATCTCCAAAACTACACGTTGTATCTCGAAAAGAATTGTTGTGGCGTGTACGTCTTAACATGTAGCATCTAAGGAGAACCAAAAGGAGAATTTTCTTTCGTCAAAATTTTTCAGAAAATCACGTTTTAAGGAAATCCCGCATCGTGCGAAATTATCTTGTTTTTCCTAAACAACACGTTGTAAGTCGAAAAGCTTTCATGTTGCGTGTATGTCTAAGTGTGTAGCCTCAAAAGAGAAGGCACAGGACAGTTTTCTCTCGAAAGGATATGTAAGAATACCAATTCATAAGGAAATACAGTTTTGCAGAGTAAAGAAATATACGTACGCATTGGAAACTCTTTACGAGAAGAAATAACGCATCGTACAAAATTAGCTTGTATCTCCAAAACTACACGTTGTATCTCGAAAAGAATTGTTGTGGCGTGTACGTCTTAACATGTAGCATCTAAGGAGAACCAAAAGGAGAATTTTCTTTCGTCAAAATTTTTCAGAAAATCACGTTTTAAGGAAATCCCGCATCGTGCGAAATTATCTTGTTTTTCCTAAACAACACGTTGTAAGTCGAAAAGCTTTCATGTTGCGTGTATGTCTAAGTGTGTAGCCTCAAAAGAGAAGGCACAGGACAGTTTTCTCTCGAAAGGATATGTAAGAATACCACTTCATAAGGAAATACAGTTTTGCAGAGTAAAGACATATACGTACGCATTGGAAACTCTTTAGGAGAAGAAATAACGCATCGTACAAAATTAGCTTGTATCTCCAAAACTACACGTTGTATCTCGAAAAGAATTGTTGTGGCGTGTACGTCTTAACATGTAGCATCTAAGGAGAACCAAAAGGAGAATTTTCTTTCGTCAAAATTTTTCAGAAAATCACGTTTTAAGGAAATCCCGCATAGTGCGAAATTATCTTGTTTTTCCTAAACAACACGTTGTAAGTCGAAAAGCTTTCATGTTGCGTGTATGTCTAAGTGTGTAGCCTCAAAAGAGAAGGCACAGGACAGTTTTCTCTCGAAAGGATATGTAAGAATACCACTTCATAAGGAAATACAGTTTTGCAGAGTAAAGACATATACGTACGCATTGGAAACTCTTTACGAGAAGAAATAACGCATCGTACAAAATTAGCTTGTATCTCCAAAACTACACGTTGTATCTCGAAAAGAATTGTTGTGGCGTGTACGTCTTAACATGTAGCATCTAAAGAGAACCAAAAGGAGAATTTTCTTTCAACAAAATTTTTCAGAAAATCACGTTTTAAGGAAATCCCGCATCGTGCGAAATTATCTTGTTTTTCCTAAACAACACGTTGTAAGTCGAAAAGCTTTCATGTTGCGTGTATGTCTAAGTGTGTAGCCTCAAAAGAGAAGGCACAGGACAGTTTTCTCTCGAAAGGATATGTAAGAATACCACTTCATAAGGAAATACAGTTTTGCAGAGTAAAGACATATACGTACGCATTGGAAACTCTTTACGAGAAGAAATAACGCATCGTACAAAATTAGCTTGTATCTCCGAAACTACACGTTGTATCTCGAAAAGAATTGTTGTGGCGTGTACGTCTTAACATGTAGCATCTAAAGAGAACCAAAAGGAGAATTTTCTTTCGTCAAAATTTTTCAGAAAATCACGTTTTAAGGAAATCCCGCATCGTGCAAAATTATCTTGTTTTTCCTAAACAACACGTTGTAAGTCGAAAAGCTTTCATGTTGCGTGTATGTCTAAGTGTGTAGCCTCAAAAGAGAAGGCACAGGACAGTTTTCTCTCGAAAGGATATGTAAGAATACCACTTCATAAGGAAATACAGTTTTGCAGAGTAAAGACATATACGTACGCATTGGAAACTCTTTACGAGAAGAAATAGCGCATCGTACAAAATTAGCTTGTATCTCCAAAACTACACGTTGTATCTCGAAAAGAATTGTTGTGGCGTGTACGTCTTAACATGTAGCATCTAAGGAGAACCAAAAGGAGAATTTTCTTTCGTCAAAATTTTTCAGAAAATCACGTTTTAAGGAAATCCCGCATCGTGCGAAATTATCTTGTTTTTCCTAAACAACACGTTGTAAGTCGAAAAGCTTTCATGTTGCGTGTATGTCTAAGTGTGTAGCCTCAAAAGAGAAGGCACAGGACAGTTTTCTCTCGAAAGGATATGTAAGAATACCACTTCATAAGGAAATACAGTTTTGCAGAGTAAAGACATATACGTACGCATTGGAAACTCTTTAGGAGAAGAAATAACGCATCGTACAAAATTAGCTTGTATCTCCAAAACTACACGTTGTATCTCGAAAAGAATTGTTGTGGCGTGTACGTCTTAACATGTAGCATCTAAAGAGAACCAAAAGGAGAATTTTCTTTCGTCAAAATTTTTCAGAAAATCACGTTTTAAGGAAATCCCGCATCGTGCGAAATTATCTTGTTTTTCCTAAACAACACGTTGTAAGTCGAAAAGCTTTCATGTTGCGTGTATGTCTAAGTGTGTAGCCTCAAAAGAGAAGGCACAGGACAGTTTTCTCTCGAAAGGATATGTAAGAATACCACTTCATAAGGAAATACAGTTTTGCAGAGTAAAGACATATACGTACGCATTGGAAACTCTTTACGAGAAGAAATAACGCATCGTACAAAATTAGCTTGTATCTCCAAAACTACACGTTGTATCTCGAAAAGAATTGTTGTGGCGTGTACGTCTTAACATGTAGCATCTAAGGAGAACCAAAAGGAGAATTTTCTTTCGTCAAAATTTTTCAGAAAATCACGTTTTAAGGAAATCCCGCATCGTGCGAAATTATCTTGTTTTTCCTAAACAACACGTTGTAAGTCGAAAAGCTTTCATGTTGCGTGTATGTCTAAGTGTGTAGCCTCAAAAGAGAAGGCACAGGACAGTTTTCTCTCGAAAGGATATGTAAGAATACCACTTCATAAGGAAATACAGTTTTGCAGAGTAAAGACATATACGTACGCATTGGAAACTCTTTAGGAGAAGAAATAACGCATCGTACAAAATTAGCTTGTATCTCCAAAACTACACGTTGTATCTCGAAAAGAATTGTTGTGGCGTGTACGTCTTAACATGTAGCATCTAAGGAGAACCAAAAGGAGAATTTTCTTTCGTCAAAATTTTTCAGAAAATCACGTTTTAAGGAAATCCCGCATCGTGCGAAATTATCTTGTTTTTCCTAAACAACACTTTGTAAGTCGAAAAGCTTTCATGTTGCGTGTATGTCTAAGTGTGTAGCCTCAAAAGAGAAGGCACAGGACAGTTTTCTCTCGAAAGGATATGTAAGAATACCAATTCATAAGGAAATACAGTTTTGCAGAGTAAAGAAATATACGTACGCATTGGAAACTCATTACGAGAAGAAATAACGCATCGTACAAAATTAGCTTGTATCTCCAAAACTACACGTTGTATCTCGAAAAGAATTGTTGTGGCGTGTACGTCTTAACATGTAGCATCTAAGGAGAACCAAAAGGAGAATTTTCTTTCGTCAAAATTTTTCAGAAAATCACGTTTTAAGGAAATCCCGCATCGTGCGAAATTATCTTGTTTTTCCTAAACAACACGTTGTAAGTCGAAAAGCTTTCATGTTGCGTGTATGTCTAAGTGTGTAGCCTCAAAAGAGAAGGCACAGGACAGTTTTCTCTCGAAAGGATATGTAAGAATACCACTTCATAAGGAAATACAGTTTTGCAGAGTAAAGACATATACGTACGCATTGGAAACTCTTTACGAGAAGAAATAACGCATCGTACAAAATTAGCTTGTATCTCCAAAACTACACGTTGTATCTCGAAAAGAATTGTTGTGGCGTGTACGTCTTAACATGTAGCATCTAAGGAGAACCAAAAGGAGAATTTTCTTTCGTCAAAATTTTTCAGAAAATCACGTTTTAAGGAAATCCCGCATCGTGCGAAATTATCTTGTTTTTCCTAAACAACACGTTGTAAGTCGAAAAGCTTTCATGTTGCGTGTATGTCTAAGTGTGTAGCCTCAAAAGAGAAGGCACAGGACAGTTTTCTCTCGAAAGGATATGTAAGAATACCACTTCATAAGGAAATACAGTTTTGCAGAGTAAAGACATATACGTACGCATTGGAAACTCTTTAGGAGAAGAAATAACGCATCGTACAAAATTAGCTTGTATCTCCAAAACTACACGTTGTATCTCGAAAAGAATTGTTGTGGCGTGTACGTCTTAACATGTAGCATCTAAGGAGAACCAAAAGGAGAATTTTCTTTCGTCAAAATTTTTCAGAAAATCACGTTTTAAGGAAATCCCGCATCGTGCGAAATTATCTTGTTTTTCCTAAACAACACTTTGTAAGTCGAAAAGCTTTCATGTTGCGTGTATGTCTAAGTGTGTAGCCTCAAAAGAGAAGGCACAGGACAGTTTTCTCTCGAAAGGATATGTAAGAATACCAATTCATAAGGAAATACAGTTTTGCAGAGTAAAGAAATATACGTACGCATTGGAAACTCTTTACGAGAAGAAATAACGCATCGTACAAAATTAGCTTGTATCTCCAAAACTACACGTTGTATCTCGAAAAGAATTGTTGTGGCGTGTACGTCTTAACATGTAGCATCTAAGGAGAACCAAAAGGAGAATTTTCTTTCGTCAAAATTTTTCAGAAAATCACGTTTTAAGGAAATCCCGCATCGTGCGAAATTATCTTGTTTTTCCTAAACAACACGTTGTAAGTCGAAAAGCTTTCATGTTGCGTGTATGTCTAAGTGTGTAGCCTCAAAAGAGAAGGCACAGGACAGTTTTCTCTCGAAAGGATATGTAAGAATACCACTTCATAAGGAAATACAGTTTTGCAGAGTAAAGACATATACGTACGCATTGGAAACTCTTTAGGAGAAGAAATAACGCATCGTACAAAATTAGCTTGTATCTCCAAAACTACACGTTGTATCTCGAAAAGAATTGTTGTGGCGTGTACGTCTTAACATGTAGCATCTAAGGAGAACCAAAAGGAGAATTTTCTTTCGTCAAAATTTTTCAGAAAATCACGTTTTAAGGAAATCCCGCATAGTGCGAAATTATCTTGTTTTTCCTAAACAACACGTTGTAAGTCGAAAAGCTTTCATGTTGCGTGTATGTCTAAGTGTGTAGCCTCAAAAGAGAAGGCACAGGACAGTTTTCTCTCGAAAGGATATGTAAGAATACCACTTCATAAGGAAATACAGTTTTGCAGAGTAAAGACATATACGTACGCATTGGAAACTCTTTACGAGAAGAAATAACGCATCGTACAAAATTAGCTTGTATCTCCAAAACTACACGTTGTATCTCGAAAAGAATTGTTGTGGCGTGTACGTCTTAACATGTAGCATCTAAAGAGAACCAAAAGGAGAATTTTCTTTCAACAAAATTTTTCAGAAAATCACGTTTTAAGGAAATCCCGCATCGTGCGAAATTATCTTGTTTTTCCTAAACAACACGTTGTAAGTCGAAAAGCTTTCATGTTGCGTGTATGTCTAAGTGTGTAGCCTCAAAAGAGAAGGCACAGGACAGTTTTCTCTCGAAAGGATATGTAAGAATACCACTTCATAAGGAAATACAGTTTTGCAGAGTAAAGACATATACGTACGCATTGGAAACTCTTTACGAGAAGAAATAACGCATCGTACAAAATTAGCTTGTATCTCCGAAACTACACGTTGTATCTCGAAAAGAATTGTTGTGGCGTGTACGTCTTAACATGTAGCATCTAAAGAGAACCAAAAGGAGAATTTTCTTTCGTCAAAATTTTTCAGAAAATCACGTTTTAAGGAAATCCCGCATCGTGCAAAATTATCTTGTTTTTCCTAAACAACACGTTGTAAGTCGAAAAGCTTTCATGTTGCGTGTATGTCTAAGTGTGTAGCCTCAAAAGAGAAGGCACAGGACAGTTTTCTCTCGAAAGGATATGTAAGAATACCACTTCATAAGGAAATACAGTTTTGCAGAGTAAAGACATATACGTACGCATTGGAAACTCTTTACGAGAAGAAATAGCGCATCGTACAAAATTAGCTTGTATCTCCAAAACTACACGTTGTATCTCGAAAAGAATTGTTGTGGCGTGTACGTCTTAACATGTAGCATCTAAGGAGAACCAAAAGGAGAATTTTCTTTCGTCAAAATTTTTCAGAAAATCACGTTTTAAGGAAATCCCGCATCGTGCGAAATTATCTTGTTTTTCCTAAACAACACGTTGTAAGTCGAAAAGCTTTCATGTTGCGTGTATGTCTAAGTGTGTAGCCTCAAAAGAGAAGGCACAGGACAGTTTTCTCTCGAAAGGATATGTAAGAATACCACTTCATAAGGAAATACAGTTTTGCAGAGTAAAGACATATACGTACGCATTGGAAACTCTTTAGGAGAAGAAATAACGCATCGTACAAAATTAGCTTGTATCTCCAAAACTACACGTTGTATCTCGAAAAGAATTGTTGTGGCGTGTACGTCTTAACATGTAGCATCTAAAGAGAACCAAAAGGAGAATTTTCTTTCGTCAAAATTTTTCAGAAAATCACGTTTTAAGGAAATCCCGCATCGTGCGAAATTATCTTGTTTTTCCTAAACAACACGTTGTAAGTCGAAAAGCTTTCATGTTGCGTGTATGTCTAAGTGTGTAGCCTCAAAAGAGAAGGCACAGGACAGTTTTCTCTCGAAAGGATATGTAAGAATACCACTTCATAAGGAAATACAGTTTTGCAGAGTAAAGACATATACGTACGCATTGGAAACTCTTTACGAGAAGAAATAACGCATCGTACAAAATTAGCTTGTATCTCCAAAACTACACGTTGTATCTCGAAAAGAATTGTTGTGGCGTGTACGTCTTAACATGTAGCATCTAAGGAGAACCAAAAGGAGAATTTTCTTTCGTCAAAATTTTTCAGAAAATCACGTTTTAAGGAAATCCCGCATCGTGCGAAATTATCTTGTTTTTCCTAAACAACACGTTGTAAGTCGAAAAGCTTTCATGTTGCGTGTATGTCTAAGTGTGTAGCCTCAAAAGAGAAGGCACAGGACAGTTTTCTCTCGAAAGGATATGTAAGAATACCACTTCATAAGGAAATACAGTTTTGCAGAGTAAAGACATATACGTACGCATTGGAAACTCTTTAGGAGAAGAAATAACGCATCGTACAAAATTAGCTTGTATCTCCAAAACTACACGTTGTATCTCGAAAAGAATTGTTGTGGCGTGTACGTCTTAACATGTAGCATCTAAGGAGAACCAAAAGGAGAATTTTCTTTCGTCAAAATTTTTCAGAAAATCACGTTTTAAGGAAATCCCGCATAGTGCGAAATTATCTTGTTTTTCCTAAACAACACTTTGTAAGTCGAAAAGCTTTCATGTTGCGTGTATGTCTAAGTGTGTAGCCTCAAAAGAGAAGGCACAGGACAGTTTTCTCTCGAAAGGATATGTAAGAATACCACTTCATAAGGAAATACAGTTTTGCAGAGTAAAGACATATACTTACGCATTGGAAACTCTTTACGAGAAGAAATAACGCATCGTACAAAATTAGCTTGTATCTCCAAAACTACACGTTGTATCTCGAAAAGAATTGTTGTGGCGTGTACGTCTTAACATGTAGCATCTAAAGAGAACCAAAAGGAGAATTTTCTTTCAACAAAATTTTTCAGAAAATCACGTTTTAAGGAAATCCCGCATCGTGCGAAATTATCTTGTTTTTCCTAAACAACACGTTGTAAGTCGAAAAGCTTTCATGTTGCGTGTATGTCTAAGTGTGTAGCCTCAAAAGAGAAGGCACAGGACAGTTTTCTCTCGAAAGGATATGTAAGAATACCACTTCATAAGGAAATACAGTTTTGCAGAGTAAAGACATATACGTACGCATTGGAAACTCTTTACGAGAAGAAATAATGCATCGTACAAAATTAGCTTGTATCTCCAAAACTACACGTTGTATCTCGAAAAGAATTGTTGTGGCGTGTACGTCTTAACATGTAGCATCTAAGGAGAACCAAAAGGAGAATTTTCTTTCGTCAAAATTTTTCAGAAAATCACGTTTTAAGGAAATCCCGCATCGTGCGAAATTATCTTGTTTTTCCTAAACAACACGTTGTAAGTCGAAAAGCTTTCATGTTGCGTGTATGTCTAAGTGTGTAGCCTCAAAAGAGAAGGCACAGGACAGTTTTCTCTCGAAAGGATATGTAAGAATACCACTTCATAAGGAAATACAGTTTTGCAGAGTAAAGACATATACGTACGCATTGGAAACTCTTTACGAGAAGAAATAACGCATCGTACAAAATTAGCTTGTATCTCCAAAACTACACGTTGTATCTCGAAAAGAATTGTTGTGGCGTGTACGTCTTAACATGTAGCATCTAAGGAGAACCAAAAGGAGAATTTTCTTTCGTCAAAATTTTTCAGAAAATCACGTTTTAAGGAAATCCCGCATCGTGCGAAATTATCTTGTTTTTCCTAAACAACACGTTGTAAGTCGAAAAGCTTTCATGTTGCGTGTATGTCTAAGTGTGTAGCCTCAAAAGAGAAGGCACAGGACAGTTTTCTCTCGAAAGGATATGTAAGAATACCACTTCATAAGGAAATACAGTTTTGCAGAGTAAAGACATATACGTACGCATTGGAAACTCTTTAGGAGAAGAAATAACGCATCGTACAAAATTAGCTTGTATCTCCAAAACTACACGTTGTATCTCGAAAAGAATTGTTGTGGCGTGTACGTCTTAACATGTAGCATCTAAGGAGAACCAAAAGGAGAATTTTCTTTCGTCAAAATTTTTCAGAAAATCACGTTTTAAGGAAATCCCGCATAGTGCGAAATTATCTTGTTTTTCCTAAACAACACGTTGTAAGTCGAAAAGCTTTCATGTTGCGTGTATGTCTAAGTGTGTAGCCTCAAAAGAGAAGGCACAGGACAGTTTTCTCTCGAAAGGATATGTAAGAATACCACTTCATAAGGAAATACAGTTTTGCAGAGTAAAGACATATACTTACGCATTGGAAACTCTTTACGAGAAGAAATAACGCATCGTACAAAATTAGCTTGTATCTCCAAAACTACACGTTGTATCTCGAAAAGAATTGTTGTGGCGTGTACGTCTTAACATGTAGCATCTAAAGAGACCCAAAAGGAGAATTTTCTTTCAACAAAATTTTTCAGAAAATCACGTTTTAAGGAAATCCCGCATCGTGCGAAATTATCTTGTTTTTCCTAAACAACACGTTGTAAGTCGAAAAGCTTTCATGTTGCGTGTATGTCTAAGTGTGTAGCCTCAAAAGAGAAGGCACAGGACAGTTTTCTCTCGAAAGGATATGTAAGAATACCACTTCATAAGGAAATACAGTTTTGCAGAGTAAAGACATATACGTACGCATTGGAAACTCTTTACGAGAAGAAATAATGCATCGTACAAAATTAGCTTGTATCTCCAAAACTACACGTTGTATCTCGAAAAGAATTGTTGTGGCGTGTACGTCTTAACATGTAGCATCTAAGGAGAACCAAAAGGAGAATTTTCTTTCGTCAAAATTTTTCAGAAAATCACGTTTTAAGGAAATCCCGCATCGTGCGAAATTATCTTGTTTTTCCTAAACAACACGTTGTAAGTCGAAAAGCTTTCATGTTGCGTGTATGTCTAAGTGTGTAGCCTCAAAAGAGAAGGCACAGGACAGTTTTCTCTCGAAAGGATATGTAAGAATACCACTTCATAAGGAAATACAGTTTTGCAGAGTAAAGACATATACGTACGCATTGGAAACTCTTTACGAGAAGAAATAACGCATCGTACAAAATTAGCTTTTATCTCCAAAACTACACGTTGTATCTCGAAAAGAATTGTTGTGGCGTGTACGTCTTAACATGTAGCATCTAAGGAGAACCAAAAGGAGAATTTTCTTTCGTCAACATTTTTCAGAAAATCACGTTTTAAGGAAATCCCGCATCGTGCGAAATTATCTTGTTTTTCCTAAACAACACGTTGTAAGTCGAAAAGCTTTCATGTTGCGTGTATGTCTAAGTGTGTAGCCTCAAAAGAGAAGGCACAGGACAGTTTTCTCTCGAAAGGATATGTAAGAATACCACTTCATAAGGAAATACAGTTTTGCAGAGTAATGACATATACGTACGCATTGGAAACTCTTTACGAGAAGAAATAACGCATCGTACAAAATTAGCTTGTATCTCCAAAACTACACGTTGTATCTCGAAAAGAATTGTTGTGGCGTGTACGTCTTAACATGTAGCATCTAAAGAGAACCAAAAGGAGAATTTTCTTTCGTCAAAATTTTTCAGAAAATCACGTTTTAAGGAAATCCCGCATCGTGCGAAATTATCTTGTTTTTCCTAAACAACACGTTGTAAGTCGAAAAGCTTTCATGTTGCGTGTATGTCTAAGTGTGTAGCCTCAAAAGAGAAGGCACAGGACAGTTTTCTCTCGAAAGGATATGTAAGAATACCACTTCATAAGGAAATACAGTTTTGCAGAGTAAGGACATATACGTACGCATTGGAAACTCTTTACGAGAAGAAATAACGCATCGTACAAAATTAGCTTGTATCTCCAAAACTACACGTTGTATCTCGAAAAGAATTGTTGTGGCGTGTACGTCTTAACATGTAGCATCTAAGGAGAACCAAAAGGAGAATTTTCTTTCGTCAAAATTTTTCAGAAAATCACGTTTTAAGGAAATCCCGCATCGTGCGAAATTATCTTGTTTTTCCTAAACAACACGTTGTAAGTCGAAAAGCTTTCATGTTGCGTGTATGTCTAAGTGTGTAGCCTCAAAAGAGAAGGCACAGGACAGTTTTCTCTTGAAAGGATATGTAAGAATACCACTTCATAAGGAAATACAGTTTTGCAGAGTAAAGACATATACGTACGCATTGGAAACTCTTTACGAGAAGAAATAACGCATCGTACAAAATTAGCTTGTATCTCCAAAACTACACGTTGTATCTCGAAAAGAATTGTTGTGGCGTGTACGTCTTAACATGTAGCATCTAAAGCGAACCAAAAGGAGAATTTTCTTTCGTCAAAATTTTTCAGAAAATCACGTTTTAAGGAAATCCCGCATCGTGCGAAATTATCTTGTTTTTCCTAAACAACACGTTGTAAGTCGAAAAGCTTTCATGTTGCGTGTATGTCTAAGTGTGTAGCCTCAAAAGAGAAGGCACAGGACAGTTTTCTCTCGAAAGGATATGTAAGAATAAAACTTCATAAGGAAATACAGTTTTGCAGAGTAAAGACATATACGTACGCATTGGAAACTCTTTACGAGAAGAAATAACGCATAGTACAAAATTAGCTTGTATCTCCGAAACTACACGTTGTATCTCGAAAAGAATTGTTGTGGCGTGTACGTCTTAACATGTAGCATCTAAAGAGAACCAAAAGGAGAATTTTCTTTGGTCAAAATTTTTCAGAAAATCACGTTTTAAGGAAATCCCGCATCGTGCGAAATTATCTTGTTTTTCCTAAACAACACGTTGTAAGTCGAAAAGCTTTCATGTTGCGTGTATGTCTAAGTGTGTAGCCTCAAAAGAGAAGGCACAGGACAGTTTTCTCTCGAAAGGATATGTAAGAATACCACTTCATAAGGAAATACAATTTTGCAGAGTAAAGACATATACGTACGCATTGGAAACTCTTTAGGAGAAGAAATAACGCATCGTACAAAATTAGCTTGTATCTCCAAAACTACACGTTGTATCTCGAAAAGAATTGTTGTGGCGTGTACGTCTTAACATGTAGCATCTAAAGAGAACCAAAAGGAGAATTTTCTTTCGTCAAAATTTTTCAGAAAATCACGTTTTAAGGAAATCCCGCATCGTGCGAAATTATCTTGTTTTTCCTAAACAACACGTTGTAAGTCGAAAAGCTTTCATGTTGCGTGTATGTCTAAGTGTGTAGCCTCAAAAGAGAAGGCACAGGACAGTTTTCTCTCGAAAGGATATGTAAGAATACCACTTCATAAGGAAATACAGTTTTGCAGAGTAAAGACATATACGTACGCATTGGAAACTCTTTAGGAGAAGAAATAACGCATCGTACAAAATTAGCTTGTATCTCCAAAACTACACGTTGTATCTCGAAAAGAATTGTTGTGGCGTGTACGTCTTAACATGTAGCATCTAAAGAGAACCAAAAGGAGAATTTTCTTTCGTCAAAATTTTTCAGAAAATCACGTTTTAAGGAAATCCCGCATCGTGCGAAATTATCTTGTTTTTCCTAAACAACACGTTGTAAGTCGAAAAGCTTTCATGTTGCGTGTATGTCTAAGTGTGTAGCCTCAAAAGAGAAGGCACAGGACAGTTTTCTCTCGAAAGGATATGTAAGAATACCACTTCATAAGGAAATACAGTTTTGCAGCGTAAAGACATATACGTACGCATTGGAAACTCTTTAGGAGAAGAAATAACGCATCGTACAAAATTAGCTTGTATCTCCAAAACTACACGTTGTATCTCGAAAAGAATTGTTGTGGCGTGTACGTCTTAACATGTAGCATCTAAAGAGAACCAAAAGGAGAATTTTCTTTCGTCAAAATTTTTCAGAAAATCACGTTTTAAGGAAATCCCGCATCGTGCGAAATTATCTTGTTTTTCCTAAACAACACGTTGTAAGTCGAAAAGCTTTCATGTTGCGTGTATGTCTAAGTGTGTAGCCTCAAAAGAGAAGGCACAGGACAGTTTTCTCTCGAAAGGATATGTAAGAATACCACTTCATAAGGAAATACAGTTTTGCAGAGTAAAGACATATACGTACGCATTGGAAACTCTTTAGGAGAAGAAATAACGCATCGTACAAAATTAGCTTGTATCTCCAAAACTACACGTTGTATCTCGAAAAGAATTGTTGTGGCGTGTACGTCTTAACATGTAGCATCTAAAGAGAACCAAAAGGAGAATTTTCTTTCGTCAAAATTTTTCAGAAAATCACGTTTTAAGGAAATCCCGCATCGTGCGAAATTATCTTGTTTTTCCTAAACAACACGTTGTAAGTCGAAAAGCTTTCA
This sequence comes from Apodemus sylvaticus, assembly GCF_947179515.1. Classification (NCBI taxonomy): domain Eukaryota; kingdom Metazoa; phylum Chordata; class Mammalia; order Rodentia; family Muridae; genus Apodemus; species Apodemus sylvaticus. Next base: position 108,532 of record NW_026263337.1, read on the forward strand.
TGTTGCGTGTATGTCTAAGTGTGTAGCCTCAAAAGAGAAGGCACAGGACAGTTTTCTCTCGAAAGGATATGTAAGAATACCACTTCATAAGGAAATACAGTTTTGCAGAGTAAAGACATATATGTACGCATTGGAAACTCTTTAGGAGAAGAAATAACGCATCGTACAAAATTAGCTTGTATCTCCAAAACTACACGTTGTATCTCGAAAAGAATTGTTGTGGCGTGTACGTCTTAACATGTAGCATCTAAAGAGAACCAAAAGGAGAATTTTCTTTCGTCAAAATTTTCAGAAAATCACGTTTTAAGGAAATCCCGCATCGTGCGAAATTATCTTGTTTTTCCTAAACAACACGTTGTAAGTCGAAAAGCTTTCATGTTGCGTGTATGTCTAAGTGTGTAGCCTCAAAAGAGAAGGCACAGGACAGTTTTCTCTCGAAAGGATATGTAAGAATACCACTTCATAAGGAAATACAGTTTTGCAGAGTAAAGACATATACGTACGCATTGGAAACTCTTTACGAGAAGAAATAACGCATCGTACAAAATTAGCTTGTATCTCCAAAACTACACGTTGTATCTCGAAAAGAATTGTTGTGGCGTGTACGTCTTAACATGTAGCATCTAAAGAGAACCAAAAGGAGAATTTTCTTTCGTCAAAATTTTTCAGAAAATCACGTTTTAAGGAAATCCCGCATCGTGCGAAATTATCTTGTTTTTCCTAAACAACACGTTGTAAGTCGAAAAGCTTTCATGTTGCGTGTATGTCTAAGTGTGTAGCCTCAAAAGAGAAGGCACAGGACAGTTTTCTCTCGAAAGGATATGTAAGAATACCACTTCATAAGGAAATACAGTTTTGCAGAGTAAAGACATATACGTACGCATTGGAAACTCTTTAGGAGAAGAAATAACGCATCGTACAAAATTAGCTTGTATCTCCAAAACTACACGTTGTATCTCGAAAAGAATTGTTGTGGCGTGTACGTCTTAACATGTAGCATCTAAAGAGAACCAAAAGGAGAACTTTCTTTCGTCAAAATTTTTCAGAAAATCACGTTTTAAGGAAATCCCGCATCGTGCGAAATTATCTTGTTTTTCCTAAACAACACGTTGTAAGTCGAAAAGCTTTCATGTTGCGTGTATGTCTAAGTGTGTAGCCTCAAAAGAGAAGGCACAGGACAGTTTTCTCTCGAAAGGATATGTAAGAATACCACTTCATAAGGAAATACAGTTTTGCAGAGTAAAGACATATACGTACGCATTGGACACTCTTTACGAGAAGAAATAACGCATCGTACAAAATTAGCTTGTATCTCCAAAACTACACGTTGTATCTCGAAAAGAATTGTTGTGGCGTGTACGTCTTAACATGTAGCATCTAAAGCGAACCAAAAGGAGAATTTTCTTTCGTCAAAATTTTTCAGAAAATCACGTTTTAAGGAAATCCCGCATCGTGCGAAATTATCTTGTTTTTCCTAAACAACACGTTGTAAGTCGAAAAGCTTTCATGTTGCGTGTATGTCTAAGTGTGTAGCCTCATAAGAGAAGGCACAGGACAGTTTTTTCTCGAAAGGATATGTAAGAATAAAACTTCATAAGGAAATACAGTTTTGCAGAGTAAAGACATATACGTACGCATTGGAAACTCTTTACGAGAAGAAATAGCGCATCGTACAAAATTAGCTTGTATCTCCAAAACTACACGTTGTATCTCGAAAAGAATTGTTGTGGCGTGTACGTCTTAACATGTAGCATCTAAGGAGAACCAAAAGGAGAATTTTCTTTCGTCAAAATTTTTCAGAAAATCACGTTTTAAGGAAATCCCGCATCGTGCGAAATTATCTTGTTTTTCCTAAACAACACGTTGTAAGTCGAAAAGCTTTCATGTTGCGTGTATGTCTAAGTGTGTAGCCTCAAAAGAGAAGGCACAGGACAGTTTTCTCTCGAAAGGATATGTAAGAATACCACTTCATAAGGAAATACAGTTTTGCAGAGTAAAGACATATACGTACGCATTGGAAACTCTTTAGGAGAAGAAATAACGCCTCGTACAAAATTAGCTTGTATCTCCAAAACTACACGTTGTATCTCTAAAAGAATTGTTGTGGCGTGTACGTCTTAACATGTAGCATCTAAAGAGAACCAAAAGGAGAATTTTCTTTCGTCAAAATTTTTCAGAAAATCACGTTTTAAGGAAATCCCGCATCGTGCGAAATTATCTTGTTTTTCCTAAACAACACGTTGTAAGTCGAAAAGCTTTCATGTTGCGTGTATGTCTAAGTGTGTAGCCTCAAAAGAGAAGGCACAGGACAGTTTTCTCTCGAAAGGATATGTAAGAATACCACTTCATAAGGAAATACAGTTTTGCAGAGTAAAGACATATACGTACGCATTGGAAACTCTTTACGAGAAGAAATAACGCATCGTACAAAATTAGCTTGTATCTCCAAAACTACACGTTGTATCTCGAAAAGAATTGTTGTGGCGTGTACGTCTTAACATGTAGCATCTAAGGAGAACCAAAAGGAGAATTTTCTTTCGTCAAAATTTTTCAGAAAATCACGTTTTAAGGAAATCCCGCATCGTGCGAAATTATCTTGTTTTTCCTAAACAACACGTTGTAAGTCGAAAAGCTTTCATGTTGCGTGTATGTCTAAGTGTGTAGCCTCAAAAGAGAAGGCACAGGACAGTTTTCTCTCGAAAGGATATGTAAGAATACCACTTCATAAGGAAATACAGTTTTGCAGAGTAAAGACATATACGTACGCATTGGAAACTCTTTAGGAGAAGAAATAACGCATCGTACAAAATTAGCTTGTATCTCCAAAACTACACGTTGTATCTCGAAAAGAATTGTTGTGGCGTGTACGTCTTAACATGTAGCATCTAAGGAGAACCAAAAGGAGAATTTTCTTTCGTCAAAATTTTTCAGAAAATCACGTTTTAAGGAAATCCCGCATCGTGCGAAATTATCTTGTTTTTCCTAAACAACACGTTGTAAGTCGAAAAGCTTTCATGTTGCGTGTATGTCTAAGTGTGTAGCCTCAAAAGAGAAGGCACAGGACAGTTTTCTCTCGAAAGGATATGTAAGAATACCACTTCATAAGGAAATACAGTTTTGCAGAGTAAAGACATATACGTACGCATTGGAAACTCTTTACGAGAAGAAAAAACGCATCGTACAAAATTAGCTTGTATCTCCAAAACTACACGTTGTATCTCGAAAAGAATTGTTGTGGCGTGTACGTCTTAACATGTAGCATCTAAAGAGAACCAAAAGGAGAATTTTCTTTCGTCAAAATTTTTCAGAAAATCACGTTTTAAGGAAATCCCGCATCGTGCGAAATTATCTTGTTTTTCCTAAACAACACGTTGTAAGTCGAAAAGCTTTCATGTTGCGTGTATGTCTAAGTGTGTAGCCTCAAAAGAGAAGGCACAGGACAGTTTTCTCTCGAAAGGATATGTAAGAATACCACTTCATAAGGAAATACAGTTTTGCAGAGTAAAGACATATACGTACGCATTGGAAACTCTTTAGGAGAAGAAATAACGCATCGTACAAAATTAGCTTGTATCTCCAAAACTACACGTTGTATCTCGAAAAGAATTGTTGTGGCGTGTACGTCTTAACATGTAGCATCTAAAGAGAACCAAAAGGAGAATTTTCTTTCGTCAAAATTTTTCAGAAAATCACGTTTTAAGGAAATCCCGCATCGTGCGAAATTATCTTGTTTTTCCTAAACAACACGTTGTAAGTCGAAAAGCTTTCATGTTGCGTGTATGTCTAAGTGTGTAGCCTCAAAAGAGAAGGCACAGGACAGTTTTCTCTCGAAAGGATATGTAAGAATACCACTTCATAAGGAAATACAGTTTTGCAGAGTAAAGACATATATGTACGCATTGGAAACTCTTTAGGAGAAGAAATAACGCATCGTACAAAATTAGCTTGTATCTCCAAAACTACACGTTGTATCTCGAAAAGAATTGTTGTGGCGTGTACGTCTTAACATGTAGCATCTAAAGAGAACCAAAAGGAGAATTTTCTTTCGTCAAAATTTTTCAGAAAATCACGTTTTAAGGAAATCCCGCATCGTGCGAAATTATCTTGTTTTTCCTAAACAACACGTTGTAAGTCGAAAAGCTTTCATGTTGCGTGTATGTCTAAGTGTGTAGCCTCAAAAGAGAAGGCACAGGACAGTTTTCTCTCGAAAGGATATGTAAGAATACCACTTCATAAGGAAATACAGTTTTGCAGAGTAAAGACATATACGTACGCATTGGAAACTCTTTACGAGAAGAAATAACGCATCGTACAAAATTAGCTTGTATCTCCAAAACTACACGTTGTATCTCGAAAAGAATTGTTGTGGCGTGTACGTCTTAACATGTAGCATCTAAGGAGAACGAAAAGGAGAATTTTCTTTCGTCAAAATTTTTCAGAAAATCACGTTTTAAGGAAATCCCGCATCGTGCGAAATTATCTTGTTTTTCCTAAACAACACGTTGTAAGTCGAAAAGCTTTCATGTTGCGTGTATGTCTAAGTGTGTAGCCTCAAAAGAGAAGGCACAGGACAGTTTTCTCTCGAAAGGATATGTAAGAATACCACTTCATAAGGAAATACAGTTTTGCAGAGTAAAGACATATACGTACGCATTGGAAACTCTTTAGGAGAAGAAATAACGCATCGTACAAAATTAGCTTGTATCTCCAAAACTACACGTTGTATCTCGAAAAGAATTGTTGTGGCGTGTACGTCTTAACATGTAGCATCTAAGGAGAACCAAAAGGAGAATTTTCTTTCGTCAAAATTTTTCAGAAAATCACGTTTTAAGGAAATCCCGCATCGTGCGAAATTATCTTGTTTTTCCTAAACAACACGTTGTAAGTCGAAAAGCTTTCATGTTGCGTGTATGTCTAAGTGTGTAGCCTCATAAGAGAAGGCACAGGACAGTTTTTTCTCGAAAGGATATGTAAGAATAAAACTTCATAAGGAAATACAGTTTTGCAGAGTAAAGACATATACGTACGCATTGGAAACTCTTTACGAGAAGAAATAGCGCATCATACAAAATTAGCTTGTATCTCCAAAACTACACGTTGTATCTCGAAAAGAATTGTTGTGGCGTGTACGTCTTAACATGTAGCATCTAAGGAGAACCAAAAGGAGAATTTTCTTTCGTCAAAATTTTTCAGAAAATCACGTTTTAAGGAAATCCCGCATCGTGCGAAATTATCTTGTTTTTCCTAAACAACACGTTGTAAGTCGAAAAGCTTTCATGTTGCGTGTATGTCTAAGTGTGTAGCCTCAAAAGAGAAGGCACAGGACAGTTTTCTCTCGAAAGGATATGTAAGAATACCACTTCATAAGGAAATACAGTTTTGCAGAGTAAAGACATATACGTACGCATTGGAAACTCTTTAGGAGAAGAAATAACGCCTCGTACAAAATTAGCTTGTATCTCCAAAACTACACGTTGTATCTCGAAAAGAATTGTTGTGGCGTGTACGTCTTAACATGTAGCATCTAAAGAGAACCAAAAGGAGAATTTTCTTTCGTCAAAATTTTTCAGAAAATCACGTTTTAAGGAAATCCCGCATCGTGCGAAATTATCTTGTTTTTCCTAAACAACACGTTGTAAGTCGAAAAGCTTTCATGTTGCGTGTATGTCTAAGTGTGTAGCCTCAAAAGAGAAGGCACAGGACAGTTTTCTCTCGAAAGGATATGTAAGAATACCACTTCATAAGGAAATACAGTTTTGCAGAGTAAAGACATATACGTACGCATTGGAAACTCTTTAGGAGAAGAAATAACGCATCGTACAAAATTAGCTTGTATCTCCAAAACTACACGTTGTATCTCGAAAAGAATTGTTGTGGCGTGTACGTCTTAACATGTAGCATCTAAGGAGAACCAAAAGGAGAATTTTCTTTCGTCAAAATTTTTCAGAAAATCACGTTTTAAGGAAATCCCGCATCGTGCGAAATTATCTTGTTTTTCCTAAACAACACGTTGTAAGTCGAAAAGCTTTCATGTTGCGTGTATGTCTAAGTGTGTAGCCTCAAAAGAGAAGGCACAGGACAGTTTTCTCTCGAAAGGATATGTAAGAATACCACTTCATAAGGAAATACAGTTTTGCAGAGTAAAGACATATACGTACGCATTGGAAACTCTTTACGAGAAGAAAAAACGCATCGTACAAAATTAGCTTGTATCTCCAAAACTACACGTTGTATCTCGAAAAGAATTGTTGTGGCGTGTACGTCTTAACATGTAGCATCTAAAGAGAACCAAAAGGAGAATTTTCTTTCGTCAAAATTTTTCAGAAAATCACGTTTTAAGGAAATCCCGCATCGTGCGAAATTATCTTGTTTTTCCTAAACAACACGTTGTAAGTCGAAAAGCTTTCATGTTGCGTGTATGTCTAAGTGTGTAGCCTCAAAAGAGAAGGCACAGGACAGTTTTCTCTCGAAAGGATATGTAAGAATACCACTTCATAAGGAAATACAGTTTTGCAGAGTAAAGACATATACGTACGCATTGGAAACTCTTTAGGAGAAGAAATAACGCATCGTACAAAATTAGCTTGTATCTCCAAAACTACACGTTGTATCTCGAAAAGAATTGTTGTGGCGTGTACGTCTTAACATGTAGCATCTAAAGAGAACCAAAAGGAGAATTTTCTTTCGTCAAAATTTTTCAGAAAATCACGTTTTAAGGAAATCCCGCATCGTGCGAAATTATCTTGTTTTTCCTAAACAACACGTTGTAAGTCGAAAAGCTTTCATGTTGCGTGTATGTCTAAGTGTGTAGCCTCAAAAGAGAAGGCACAGGACAGTTTTCTCTCGAAAGGATATGTAAGAATACCACTTCATAAGGAAATACAGTTTTGCAGAGTAAAGACATATATGTACGCATTGGAAACTCTTTAGGAGAAGAAATAACGCATCGTACAAAATTAGCTTGTATCTCCAAAACTACACGTTGTATCTCGAAAAGAATTGTTGTGGCGTGTACGTCTTAACATGTAGCATCTAAAGAGAACCAAAAGGAGAATTTTCTTTCGTCAAAATTTTTCAGAAAATCACGTTTTAAGGAAATCCCGCATCGTGCGAAATTATCTTGTTTTTCCTAAACAACACGTTGTAAGTCGAAAAGCTTTCATGTTGCGTGTATGTCTAAGTGTGTAGCCTCAAAAGAGAAGGCACAGGACAGTTTTCTCTCGAAAGGATATGTAAGAATACCACTTCATAAGGAAATACAGTTTTGCAGAGTAAAGACATATACGTACGCATTGGAAACTCTTTACGAGAAGAAATAACGCATCGTACAAAATTAGCTTGTATCTCCAAAACTACACGTTGTATCTCGAAAAGAATTGTTGTGGCGTGTACGTCTTAATATGTAGCATCTAAGGAGAACGAAAAGGAGAATTTTCTTTCGTCAAAATTTTTCAGAAAATCACGTTTTAAGGAAATCCCGCATCGTGCGAAATTATCTTGTTTTTCCTAAACAACACGTTGTAAGTCGAAAAGCTTTCATGTTGCGTGTATGTCTAAGTGTGTAGCCTCAAAAGAGAAGGCACAGGACAGTTTTCTCTCGAAAGGATATGTAAGAATACCACTTCATAAGGAAATACAGTTTTGCAGAGTAAAGACATATACGTACGCATTGGAAACTCTTTAGGAGAAGAAATAACGCATCGTACAAAATTAGCTTGTATCTCCAAAACTACACGTTGTATCTCGAAAAGAATTGTTGTGGCGTGTACGTCTTAACATGTAGCATCTAAGGAGAACCAAAAGGAGAATTTTCTTTCGTCAAAATTTTTCAGAAAATCACGTTTTAAGGAAATCCCGCATCGTGCGAAATTATCTTGTTTTTCCTAAACAACACGTTGTAAGTCGAAAAGCTTTCATGTTGCGTGTATGTCTAAGTGTGTAGCCTCATAAGAGAAGGCACAGGACAGTTTTTTCTCGAAAGGATATGTAAGAATAAAACTTCATAAGGAAATACAGTTTTGCAGAGTAAAGACATATACGTACGCATTGGAAACTCTTTACGAGAAGAAATAGCGCATCGTACAAAATTAGCTTGTATCTCCAAAACTACACGTTGTATCTCGAAAAGAATTGTTGTGGCGTGTACGTCTTAACATGTAGCATCTAAGGAGAACCAAAAGGAGAATTTTCTTTCGTCAAAATTTTTCAGAAAATCACGTTTTAAGGAAATCCCGCATCGTGCGAAATTATCTTGTTTTTCCTAAACAACACGTTGTAAGTCGAAAAGCTTTCATGTTGCGTGTATGTCTAAGTGTGTAGCCTCAAAAGAGAAGGCACAGGACAGTTTTCTCTCGAAAGGATATGTAAGAATACCACTTCATAAGGAAATACAGTTTTGCAGAGTAAAGACATATACGTACGCATTGGAAACTCTTTAGGAGAAGAAATAACGCCTCGTACAAAATTAGCTTGTATCTCCAAAACTACACGTTGTATCTCGAAAAGAATTGTTGTGGCGTGTACGTCTTAACATGTAGCATCTAAAGAGAACCAAAAGGAGAATTTTCTTTCGTCAAAATTTTTCAGAAAATCACGTTTTAAGGAAATCCCGCATCGTGCGAAATTATCTTGTTTTTCCTAAACAACACGTTGTAAGTCGAAAAGCTTTCATGTTGCGTGTATGTCTAAGTGTGTAGCCTCAAAAGAGAAGGCACAGGACAGTTTTCTCTCGAAAGGATATGTAAGAATACCACTTCATAAGGAAATACAGTTTTGCAGAGTAAAGACATATACGTACGCATTGGAAACTCTTTACGAGAAGAAATAACGCATCGTACAAAATTAGCTTGTATCTCCAAAACTACACGTTGTATCTCGAAAAGAATTGTTGTGGCGTGTACGTCTTAACATGTAGCATCTAAGGAGAACGAAAAGGAGAATTTTCTTTCGTCAAAATTTTTCAGAAAATCACGTTTTAAGGAAATCCCGCATCGTGCGAAATTATCTTGTTTTTCCTAAACAACACGTTGTAAGTCGAAAAGCTTTCATGTTGCGTGTATGTCTAAGTGTGTAGCCTCAAAAGAGAAGGCACAGGACAGTTTTCTCTCGAAAGGATATGTAAGAATACCACTTCATAAGGAAATACAGTTTTGCAGAGTAAAGACATATACGTACGCATTGGAAACTCTTTAGGAGAAGAAATAACGCATCGTACAAAATTAGCTTGTATCTCCAAAACTACACGTTGTATCTCGAAAAGAATTGTTGTGGCGTGTACGTCTTAACATGTAGCATCTAAGGAGAACCAAAAGGAGAATTTTCTTTCGTCAAAATTTTTCAGAAAATCACGTTTTAAGGAAATCCCGCATAGTGCGAAATTATCTTGTTTTTCCTAAACAACACGTTGTAAGTCGAAAAGCTTTCATGTTGCGTGTATGTCTAAGTGTGTAGCCTCAAAAGAGAAGGCACAGGACAGTTTTCTCTCGAAAGGATATGTAAGAATACCACTTCATAAGGAAATACAGTTTTGCAGAGTAAAGACATATACGTACGCATTGGAAACTCTTTACGAGAAGAAATAACGCATCGTACAAAATTAGCTTGTATCTCCAAAACTACACGTTGTATCTCGAAAAGAATTGTTGTGGCGTGTACGTCTTAACATGTAGCATCTAAAGAGAACCAAAAGGAGAATTTTCTTTCAACAAAATTTTTCAGAAAATCACGTTTTAAGGAAATCCCGCATCGTGCGAAATTATCTTGTTTTTCCTAAACAACACGTTGTAAGTCGAAAAGCTTTCATGTTGCGTGTATGTCTAAGTGTGTAGCCTCAAAAGAGAAGGCACAGGACAGTTTTCTCTCGAAAGGATATGTAAGAATACCACTTCATAAGGAAATACAGTTTTGCAGAGTAAAGACATATACGTACGCATTGGAAACTCTTTACGAGAAGAAATAACGCATCGTACAAAATTAGCTTGTATCTCCAAAACTACACGTTGTATTTCGAAAAGAATTGTTGTGGCGTGTACGTCTTAACATGTAGCATCTAAGGAGAACCAAAAGGAGAATTTTCTTTCGTCAAAATTTTTCAGAAAATCACATTTTAAGGAAATCCCGCATCGTGCGAAATTATCTTGTTTTTCCTAAACAACACGTTGTAAGTCGAAAAGCTTTCATGTTGCGTGTATGTCTAAGTGTGTAGCCTCAAAAGAGAAGGCACAGGACAGTTTTCTCTCGAAAGGATATGTAAGAATACCACTTCATAAGGAAATACAGTTTTGCAGAGTAAAGACATATACGTACGCATTGGAAACTCTTTACGAGAAGAAATAACGCATCGTACAAAATTAGCTTGTATCTCCAAAACTACACGTTGTATCTCGAAAAGAATTGTTGTGGCGTGTACGTCTTAACATGTAGCATCTAAGGAGAACCAAAAGGAGAATTTTCTTTCGTCAAAATTTTTCAGAAAATCACGTTTTAAGGAAATCCCGCATCGTGCGAAATTATCTTGTTTTTCCTAAACAACACGTTGTAAGTCGAAAAGCTTTCATGTTGCGTGTATGTCTAAGTGTGTAGCCTCAAAAGAGAAGGCACAGGACAGTTTTCTCTCGAAAGGATATGTAAGAATACCACTTCATAAGGAAAAACAGTTTTGCAGAGTAAAGACATATACGTACGCATTGGAAACTCTTTAGGAGAAGAAATAACGCATCGTACAAAATTAGCTTGTATCTCCAAAACTACACGTTGTATCTCGAAAAGAATTGTTGTGGCGTGTACGTCTTAACATGTAGCATCTAAGGAGAACCAAAAGGAGAATTTTCTTTCGTCAAAATTTTTCAGAAAATCACGTTTTAAGGAAATCCCGCATAGTGCGAAATTATCTTGTTTTTCCTAAACAACACGTTGTAAGTCGAAAAGCTTTCATGTTGCGTGTATGTCTAAGTGTGTAGCCTCAAAAGAGAAGGCACAGGACAGTTTTCTCTCGAAAGGATATGTAAGAATACCACTTCATAAGGAAATACAGTTTTGCAGAGTAAAGACATATACGTACGCATTGGAAACTCTTTACGAGAAGAAATAACGCATCGTACAAAATTAGCTTGTATCTCCAAAACTACACGTTGTATCTCGAAAAGAATTGTTGTGGCGTGTACGTCTTAACATGTAGCATCTAAAGAGAACCAAAAGGAGAATTTTCTTTCGTCAAAATTTTTCAGAAAATCACGTTTTAAGGAAATCCCGCATCGTGCGAAATTATCTTGTTTTTCCTAAACAACACGTTGTAAGTCGAAAAGCTTTCATGTTGCGTGTATGTCTAAGTGTGTAGCCTCAAAAGAGAAGGCACAGGACAGTTTTCTCTCGAAAGGATATGTAAGAATACCACTTCATAAGGAAATACAGTTTTGCAGAGTAAAGACATATACGTACGCATTGGAAACTCTTTACGAGAAGAAATAACGCATCGTACAAAATTAGCTTGTATCTCCAAAACTACACGTTGTATCTCGAAAAGAATTGTAGTGGCGTGTACGTCTTAACATGTAGCATCTAAAGAGAACCAAAAGGAGAATTTTCTTTCGTCAAAATTTTTCAGAAAATCACGTTTTAAGGAAATCCCGCATCGTGCGAAATTATCCTGTTTTTCCTAAACAACACGTTGTAAGTCGAAAAGCTTTCATGTTGCGTGTATGTCTAAGTGTGTAGCCTCAAAAGAGAAGGCACAGGACAGTTTTCTCTCGAAAGGATATGTAAGAATACCACTTCATAAGGAAATACAGTTTTGCAGAGTAAAGACATATACGTACGCATTGGAAACTCTTTACGAGAAGAAATAACGCATCGTACAAAATTAGCTTGTATCTCCAAAACTACACGTTGTATCTCGAAAAGAATTGTTGTGGCGTGTACGTCTTAACATGTAGCATCTAAAGAGAACCAAAAGGAGAATTTTCTTTCGTCAAAATTTTTCAGAAAATCACGTTTTAAGGAAATCCCGCATCGTGCGAAATTATCTTGTTTTTCCTAAACAACACGTTGTAAGTCGAAAAGCTTTCATGTTGCGTGTATGTCTAAGTGTGTAGCCTCAAAAGAGAAGGCACAGGACAGTTTTCTCTCGAAAGGATATGTAAGAATACCACTTCATAAGGAAATACAGTTTTGCAGAGTAAAGACATATACGTACGCATTGGAAACTCTTTAGGAGAAGAAATAACGCATCGTACAAAATTAGCTTGTATCTCCAAAACTACACGTTGTATCTCGAAAAGAATTGTTGTGGCGTGTACGTCTTAACATGTAGCATCTAAGGAGAACCAAAAGGAGAATTTTCTTTCGTCAAAATTTTTCAGAAAATCACGTTTTAAGGAAATCCCGCATCGTGCGAAATTATCTTGTTTTTCCTAAACAACACGTTGTAAGTCGAAAAGCTTTCATGTTGCGTGTATGTCTAAGTGTGTAGCCTCAAAAGAGAAGGCACAGGACAGTTTTCTCTCGAAAGGATATGTAAGAATACCACTTCATAAGGAAATACAGTTTTGCAGAGTAAAGACATATACGTACTCATTGGAAACTCTTTAGGAGAAGAAATAACGCATCGTACAAAATTAGCTTGTATCTCCAAAACTACACGTTGTATCTCGAAAAGAATTGTTGTGGCGTGTACGTCTTAACATGTAGCATCTAAAGAGAACCAAAAGGAGAATTTTCTTTCGTCAAAATTTTTCAGAAAATCAAGTTTTAAGGAAATCCCGCATCGTGCGAAATTATCTTGTTTTTCCTAAACAACACGTTGTAAGTCGAAAAGCTTTCATGTTGCGTGTATGTCTAAGTGTGTAGCCTCAAAAGAGAAGGCACAGGACAGTTTTCTCTCGAAAGGATATGTAAGAATACCACTTCATAAGGAAATACAGTTTTGCAGAGTAAAGACATATACGTACGCATTGGAAACTCTTTACGAGAAGAAATAACGCATCGTACAAAATTAGCTTGTATCTCCGAAACTACACGTTGTATCTCGAAAAGAATTGTTGTGGCGTGTACGTCTTAACATGTAGCATCTAAAGAGAACCAAAAGGAGAATTTTCTTTCGTCAAAATTTTTCAGAAAATCACGTTTTAAGGAAATCCCGCATCGTGCTAAATTATCTTGTTTTTCCTAAACAACACGTTGTAAGTCGAAAAGCTTTCATGTTGCGTGTATGTCTAAGTGTGTAGCCTCAAAAGAGAAGGCACAGGACAGTTTTCTCTCGAAAGGATATGTAAGAATACCACTTCATAAGGAAATACAGTTTTGCAGAGTAAAGACATATACGTACGCATTGGAAACTCTTTACGAGAAGAAATAACGCATCGTACAAAATTAGCTTGTATCTCCGAAACTACACGTTGTATCTCGAAAAGAATTGTTGTGGCGTGTACGTCTTAACATGTAGCATCTAAAGAGAACCAAAAGGAGAATTTTCTTTCGTCAAAATTTTTCAGAAAATCACGTTTTAAGGAAATCCCGCATCGTGCGAAATTATCTTGTTTTTCCTAAACAACACGTTGTAAGTCGAAAAGCTTTCATGTTGCGTGTATGTCTAAGTGTGTAGCCTCAAAAGAGAAGGCACAGGACAGTTTTCTCTCGAAAGGATATGTAAGAATACCACTTCATAAGGAAATACAGTTTTGCAGAGTAAAGACATATACGTACGCATTGGAAACTCTTTACGAGAAGAAATAACGCATCGTACAAAATTAGCTTGTATCTCCAAAACTACACGTTGTATCTCGAAAAGAATTGTTGTGGCGTGTACGTCTTAACATGTAGCATCTAAGGAGAACCAAAAGGAGAATTTCCTTTCGTCAAAATTTTTCAGAAAATCACGTTTTAAGGAAATCCCGCATCGTGCGAAATTATCTTGTTTTTCCTAAACAACACGTTGTAAGTCGAAAAGCTTTCATGTTGCGTGTATGTCTAAGTGTGTAGCCTCAAAAGAGAAGGCACAGGACAGTTTTCTCTCGAAAGGATATGTAAGAATACCACTTCATAAGGAAATACAGTTTTGCAGAGTAAAGACATATACGTACGCATTGGAAACTCTTTACGAGAAGAAATAGCGCATCGTACAAAATTAGCTTGTATCTCCGAAACTACACGTTGTATCTCGAAAAGAATTGTTGTGGCATGTACGTCTTAACATGTAGCATCTAAAGAGAACCAAAAGGAGAATTTTCTTTCGTCAAAATTTTTCAGAAAATCACGTTTTAAGGAAATCCCGCATCGTGCGAAATTATCTTGTTTTTCCTAAACAACACGTTGTAAGTCGAAAAGCTTTCATGTTGCGTGTATGTCTAAGTGTGTAGCCTCAAAAGAGAAGGCACAGGACAGTTTTCTCTCGAAAGGATATGTAAGAATACCACTTCATAAGGAAATACAGTTTTGCAGAGTAAAGACATATACGTACGCATTGGAAACTCTTTACGAGAAGAAATAACGCATCGTACAAAATTAGCTTGTATCTCCAAAACTACACGTTGTATCTCGAAAAGAATTGTTGTGGCGTGTACGTCTTAACATGTAGCATCTAAAGAGAACCAAAAGGAGAATTTTCTTTCGTCAAAATTTTTCAGAAAATCACGTTTTAAGGAAATCCCGCATCGTGCGAAATTATCTTGTTTTTCCTAAACAACACGTTGTAAGTCGAAAAGCTTTCATGTTGCGTGTATGTCTAAGTGTGTAGCCTCAAAAGAGAAGGCACAGGACAGTTTTCTCTCGAAAGGATATGTAAGAATACCACTTCATAGGGAAATACAGTTTTGCAGAGTAAAGACATATACGTACGCATTGGAAACTCTTTAGGAGAAGAAATAACGCATCGTACAAAATTAGCTTGTATCTCCAAAACTACACGTTGTATCTCGAAAAGAATTGTTGTGGCGTGTACGTCTTAACATGTAGCATCTAAAGAGAACCAAAAGGAGAATTTTCTTTCGTCAAAGTTTTTCAGAAAATCACGTTTTAAGGAAATCCCGCATCGTGCGAAATTATCTTGTTTTTCCTAAACAACACGTTGTAAGTCGAAAAGCTTTCATGTTGCGTGTATGTCTAAGTGTGTAGCCTCAAAAGAGAAGGCACAGGACAGTTTTCTCTCGAAAGGATATGTAAGAATACCACTTCATAAGGAAATACAGTTTTGCAGAGTAAAGACATATACGTACGCATTGGAAACTCTTTACGAGAAGAAATAACGCATCGTACAAAATTAGCTTGTATCTCCAAAACTACACGTTGTATCTCGAAAAGAATTGTTGTGGCGTGTACGTCTTAACATGTAGCATCTAAAGCAAACCAAAAGGAGAATTTTCTTTCGTCAAAATTTTTCAGAAAATCACGTTTTAAGGAAATCCCGCATCGTGCGAAATTATCTTGTTTTTCCTAAACAACACGTTGTAAGTCGAAAAGCTTTCATGTTGCGTGTATGTCTAAGTGTGTAGCCTCAAAAGAGAAGGCACAGGACAGTTTTCTCTCGAAAGGATATGTAAGAATACCACTTCATAAGGAAATACAGTTTTGCAGAGTAAAGACATATACGTACGCATTGGAAACTCTTTAGGAGAAGAAATAACGCATCGTACAATATTAGCTTGTATCTCCAAAACTACACGTTGTATCTCGAAAAGAATTGTTGTGGCGTGTACGTCTTAACATGTAGCATCTAAGGAGAACCAAAAGGAGAATTTTCTTTCGTCAAAATTTTTCAGAAAATCACGTTTTAAGGAAATCCCGCATAGTGCGAAATTATCTTGTTTTTCCTAAACAACACGTTGTAAGTCGAAAAGCTTTCATGTTGCGTGTATGTCTACGTGTGTAGCCTCAAAAGAGAAGGCACAGGACAGTTTTCTCTCGAAAGGATATGTAAGAATACCACTTCATAAGGAAATACAGTTTTGCAGAGTAAAGACATATACGTACGCATTGGAAACTCTTTACGAGAAGAAATAACGCATCGTACAAAATTAGCTTGTATCTCCAAAACTACACGTTGTATCTCGAAAAGAATTGTTGTGGCGTGTACGTCTTAACATGTAGCATCTAAGGAGAACCAAAAGGAGAATTTCCTTTCGTCAAAATTTTTCAGAAAATCACGTTTTAAGGAAATCCCGCATAGTGCGAAATTATCTTGTTTTTCCTAAACAACACGTTGTAAGTCGAAAAGCTTTCATGTTGCGTGTATGTCTAAGTGTGTAGCCTCAAAAGAGAAGGCACAGGACAGTTTTCTCTCGAAAGGATATGTAAGAATACCACTTCATAAGGAAATACAGTTTTGCAGAGTAAAGACATATACGTACGCATTGGAAACTCTTTACGAGAAGAAATAGCGCATCGTACAAAATTAGCTTGTATCTCCGAAACTACTCGTTGTATCTCGAAAAGAATTGTTGTGGCATGTACGTCTTAACATGTAGCATCTAAAGAGAACCAAAAGGAGAATTTTCTTTCGTCAAAATTTTTCAGAAAATCACGTTTTAAGGAAATCCCGCATCGTGCGAAATTATCTTGTTTTTCCTAAACAACACGTTGTAAGTCGAAAAGCTTTCATGTTGCGTGTATGTCTAAGTGTGTAGCCTCAAAAGAGAAGGCACAGGACAGTTTTCTCTCGAAAGGATATGTAAGAATACCACTTCATAAGGAAATACAGTTTTGCAGAGTAAAGACATATACGTACGCATTGGAAACTCTTTACGAGAAGAAATAACGCATCGTACAAAATTAGCTTGTATCTCCAAAACTACACGTTGTATCTCGAAAAGAATTGTTGTGGCGTGTACGTCTTAACATGTAGCATCTAAAGAGAACCAAAAGGAGAATTTTCTTTCGTCAAAATTTTTCAGAAAATCACGTTTTAAGGAAATCCCGCATCGTGCGAAATTATCTTGTTTTTCCTAAACAACACGTTGTAAGTCGAAAAGCTTTCATGTTGCGTGTATGTCTAAGTGTGTAGCCTCAAAAGAGAAGGCACAGGACAGTTTTCTCTCGAAAGGATATGTAAGAATACCACTTCATAGGGAAATACAGTTTTGCAGAGTAAAGACATATACGTACGCATTGGAAACTCTTTAGGAGAAGAAATAACGCATCGTACAAAATTAGCTTGTATCTCCAAAACTACACGTTGTATCTCGAAAAGAATTGTTGTGGCGTGTACGTCTTAACATGTAGCATCTAAAGAGAACCAAAAGGAGAATTTTCTTTCGTCAAAGTTTTTCAGAAAATCACGTTTTAAGGAAATCCCGCATCGTGCGAAATTATCTTGTTTTTCCTAAACAACACGTTGTAAGTCGAAAAGCTTTCATGTTGCGTGTATGTCTAAGTGTGTAGCCTCAAAAGAGAAGGCACAGGACAGTTTTCTCTCGAAAGGATATGTAAGAATACCACTTCATAAGGAAATACAGTTTTGCAGAGTAAAGACATATACGTACGCATTGGAAACTCTTTACGAGAAGAAATAACGCATCGTACAAAATTAGCTTGTATCTCCAAAACTACACGTTGTATCTCGAAAAGAATTGTTGTGGCGTGTACGTCTTAACATGTAGCATCTAAAGCGAACCAAAAGGAGAATTTTCTTTCGTCAAAATTTTTCAGAAAATCACGTTTTAAGGAAATCCCGCATCGTGCGAAATTATCTTGTTTTTCCTAAACAACACGTTGTAAGTCGAAAAGCTTTCATGTTGCGTGTATGTCTAAGTGTGTAGCCTCAAAAGAGAAGGCACAGGACAGTTTTCTCTCGAAAGGATATGTAAGAATACCACTTCATGAGGAAATACAGTTTTGCAGAGTAAAGACATATACGTACGCATTGGAAACTCTTTAGGAGAAGAAATAACGCATCGTACAATATTAGCTTGTATCTCCAAAACTACACGTTGTATCTCGAAAAGAATTGTTGTGGCGTGTACGTCTTAACATGTAGCATCTAAGGAGAACCAAAAGGAGAATTTTCTTTCGTCAAAATTTTTCAGAAAATCACGTTTTAAGGAAATCCCGCATAGTGCGAAATTATCTTGTTTTTCCTAAACAACACGTTGTAAGTCGAAAAGCTTTCATGTTGCGTGTATGTCTACGTGTGTAGCCTCAAAAGAGAAGGCACAGGACAGTTTTCTCTCGAAAGGATATGTAAGAATACCACTTCATAAGGAAATACAGTTTTGCAGAGTAAAGACATATACGTACGCATTGGAAACTCTTTAGGAGAAGAAATAACGCATCGTACAAAATTAGCTTGTATCTCCAAAACTACACGTTGTATCTCGAAAAGAATTGTTGTGGCGTGTACGTCTTAACATGTAGCATCTAAAGAGAACCAAAAGGAGAATTTTCTTTCAACAAAATTTTTCAGAAAATCACGTTTTAAGGAAATCCCGCATCGTGCGAAATTATCTTGTTTTTCCTAAACAACACGTTGTAAGTCGAAAAGCTTTCATGTTGCGTGTATGTCTAAGTGTGTAGCCTCAAAAGAGAAGGCACAGGACAGTTTTCTCTCGAAAGGATATGTAAGAATACCACTTCATAAGGAAATACAGTTTTGCAGAGTAAAGACATATACGTACGCATTGGAAACTCTTTACGAGAAGAAATAACGCATCGTACAAAATTAGCTTGTATCTCCAAAACTACACGTTGTATCTCGAAAAGAATTGTTGTGGCGTGTACGTCTTAACATGTAGCATCTAAGGAGAACCAAAAGGAGAATTTTCTTTCGTCAAAATTTTTCAGAAAATCACGTTTTAAGGAAATCCCGCATCGTGCGAAATTATCTTGTTTTTCCTAAACAACACGTTGTAAGTCGAAAAGCTTTCATGTTGCGTGTATGTCTAAGTGTGTAGCCTCAAAAGAGAAGGCACAGGACAGTTTTCTCTCGAAAGGATATGTAAGAATACCACTTCATAAGGAAATACAGTTTTGCAGAGTAAAGACATATACGTACGCATTGGAAACTCTTTACGAGAAGAAATAACGCATCGTACAAAATTAGCTTGTATCTCCAAAACTACACGTTGTATCTCGAAAAGAATTGTTGTGGCGTGTACGTCTTAACATGTAGCATCTAAGGAGAACCAAAAGGAGAATTTTCTTTCGTCAAAATTTTTCAGAAAATCACGTTTTAAGGAAATCCCGCATCGTGCGAAATTATCTTGTTTTTCCTAAACAACACGTTGTAAGTCGAAAAGCTTTCATGTTGCGTGTATGTCTAAGTGTGTAGCCTCAAAAGAGAAGGCACAGGACAGTTTTCTCTCGAAAGGATATGTAAGAATACCACTTCATAAGGAAATACAGTTTTGCAGAGTAAAGACATATACGTACGCATTGGAAACTCTTTAGGAGAAGAAATAACGCATCGTACAAAATTAGCTTGTATCTCCAAAACTACACGTTGTATCTCGAAAAGAATTGTTGTGGCGTGTACGTCTTAACATGTAGCATCTAAGGAGAACCAAAAGGAGAATTTTCTTTCGTCAAAATTTTTCAGAAAATCACGTTTTAAGGAAATCCCGCATAGTGCGAAATTATCTTGTTTTTCCTAAACAACACGTTGTAAGTCGAAAAGCTTTCATGTTGCGTGTATGTCTAAGTGTGTAGCCTCAAAAGAGAAGGCACAGGACAGTTTTCTCTCGAAAGGATATGTAAGAATACCACTTCATAAGGAAATACAGTTTTGCAGAGTAAAGACATATACGTACGCATTGGAAACTCTTTACCAGAAGAAATAACGCATCGTACAAAATTAGCTTGTATCTCCAAAACTACACGTTGTATCTCGAAAAGAATTGTTGTGGCGTGTACGTCTTAACATGTAGCATCTAAAGAGAACCAAAAGGAGAATTTTCTTTCAACAAAATTTTTCAGAAAATCACGTTTTAAGGAAATCCCGCATCGTGCGAAATTATCTTGTTTTTTCCTAAACAACACGTTGTAAGTCGAAAAGCTTTCATGTTGCGTGTATGTCTAAGTGTGTAGCCTCAAAAGAGAAGGCACAGGACAGTTTTCTCTCGAAAGGATATGTAAGAATACCACTTCATAAGGAAATACAGTTTTGCAGAGTAAAGACATATACGTACGCATTGGAAACTCTTTACGAGAAGAAATAACGCATCGTACAAAATTAGCTTGTATCTCCGAAACTACACGTTGTATCTCGAAAAGAATTGTTGTGGCGTGTACGTCTTAACATGTAGCATCTAAAGAGAACCAAAAGGAGAATTTTCTTTCGTCAAAATTTTTCAGAAAATCACGTTTTAAGGAAATCCCGCATCGTGCGAAATTATCTTGTTTTTCCTAAACAACACGTTGTAAGTCGAAAAGCTTTCATGTTGCGTGTATGTCTAAGTGTGTAGCCTCAAAAGAGAAGGCACAGGACAGTTTTCTCTCGAAAGGATATGTAAGAATACCACTTCATAAGGAAATACAGTTTTGCAGAGTAAAGACATATACGTACGCATTGGAAACTCTTTACGAGAAGAAATAGCGCATCGTACAAAATTAGCTTGTATCTCCAAAACTACACGTTGTATCTCGAAAAGAATTGTTGTGGCGTGTACGTCTTAACATGTAGCATCTAAGGAGAACCAAAAGGAGAATTTTCTTTCGTCAAAATTTTTCAGAAAATCACGTTTTAAGGAAATCCCGCATCGTGCGAAATTATCTTGTTTTTCCTAAACAACACGTTGTAAGTCGAAAAGCTTTCATGTTGCGTGTATGTCTAAGTGTGTAGCCTCAAAAGAGAAGGCACAGGACAGTTTTCTCTCGAAAGGATATGTAAGAATACCACTTCATAAGGAAATACAGTTTTGCAGAGTAAAGACATATACGTACGCATTGGAAACTCTTTAGGAGAAGAAATAACGCATCGTACAAAATTAGCTTGTATCTCCAAAACTACACGTTGTATCTCGAAAAGAATTGTTGTGGCGTGTACGTCTTAACATGTAGCATCTAAAGAGAACCAAAAGGAGAATTTTCTTTCGTCAAAATTTTTCAGAAAATCACGTTTTAAGGAAATCCCGCATCGTGCGAAATTATCTTGTTTTTCCTAAACAACACGTTGTAAGTCGAAAAGCTTTCATGTTGCGTGTATGTCTAAGTGTGTAGCCTCAAAAGAGAAGGCACAGGACAGTTTTCTCTCGAAAGGATATGTAAGAATACCACTTCATAAGGAAATACAGTTTTGCAGAGTAAAGACATATACGTACGCATTGGAAACTCTTTACGAGAAGAAATAACGCATCGTACAAAATTAGCTTGTATCTCCAAAACTACACGTTGTATCTCGAAAAGAATTGTTGTGGCGTGTACGTCTTAACATGTAGCATCTAAGGAGAACCAAAAGGAGAATTTTCTTTCGTCAAAATTTTTCAGAAAATCACGTTTTAAGGAAATCCCGCATCGTGCGAAATTATCTTGTTTTTCCTAAACAACACGTTGTAAGTCGAAAAGCTTTCATGTTGCGTGTATGTCTAAGTGTGTAGCCTCAAAAGAGAAGGCACAGGACAGTTTTCTCTCGAAAGGATATGTAAGAATACCACTTCATAAGGAAATACAGTTTTGCAGAGTAAAGACATATACGTACGCATTGGAAACTCTTTAGGAGAAGAAATAACGCATCGTACAAAATTAGCTTGTATCTCCAAAACTACACGTTGTATCTCGAAAAGAATTGTTGTGGCGTGTACGTCTTAACATGTAGCATCTAAGGAGAACCAAAAGGAGAATTTTCTTTCGTCAAAATTTTTCAGAAAATCACGTTTTAAGGAAATCCCGCATAGTGCGAAATTATCTTGTTTTTCCTAAACAACACGTTGTAAGTCGAAAAGCTTTCATGTTGCGTGTATGTCTAAGTGTGTAGCCTCAAAAGAGAAGGCACAGGACAGTTTTCTCTCGAAAGGATATGTAAGAATACCACTTCATAAGGAAATACAGTTTTGCAGAGTAAAGACATATACGTACGCATTGGAAACTCTTTACGAGAAGAAATAACGCATCGTACAAAATTAGCTTGTATCTCCAAAACTACACGTTGTATCTCGAAAAGAATTGTTGTGGCGTGTACGTCTTAACATGTAGCATCTAAAGAGAACCAAAAGGAGAATTTTCTTTCAACAAAATTTTTCAGAAAATCACGTTTTAAGGAAATCCCGCATCGTGCGAAATTATCTTGTTTTTCCTAAACAACACGTTGTAAGTCGAAAAGCTTTCATGTTGCGTGTATGTCTAAGTGTGTAGCCTCAAAAGAGAAGGCACAGGACAGTTTTCTCTCGAAAGGATATGTAAGAATACCACTTCATAAGGAAATACAGTTTTGCAGAGTAAAGACATATACGTACGCATTGGAAACTCTTTACGAGAAGAAATAACGCATCGTACAAAATTAGCTTGTATCTCCGAAACTACACGTTGTATCTCGAAAAGAATTGTTGTGGCGTGTACGTCTTAACATGTAGCATCTAAAGAGAACCAAAAGGAGAATTTTCTTTCGTCAAAATTTTTCAGAAAATCACGTTTAAGGAAATCCCGCAGCGTGCGAAATTATCTTGTTTTTCCTAAACAACACGTTGTAAGTCGAAAAGCTTTCATGTTGCGTGTATGTCTAAGTGTGTAGCCTCAAAAGAGAAGGCACAGGACAGTTTTCTCTCGAAAGGATATGTAAGAATACCACTTCATAAGGAAATACAGTTTTGCAGAGTAAAGACATATACGTACGCATTGGAAACTCTTTACGAGAAGAAATAGCGCATCGTACAAAATTAGCTTGTATCTCCAAAACTACACGTTGTATCTCGAAAAGAATTGTTGTGGCGTGTACGTCTTAACATGTAGCATCTAAGGAGAACCAAAAGGAGAATTTTCTTTCGTCAAAATTTTTCAGAAAATCACGTTTTAAGGAAATCCCGCATCGTGCGAAATTATCTTGTTTTTCCTAAACAACACGTTGTAAGTCGAAAAGCTTTCATGTTGCGTGTATGTCTAAGTGTGTAGCCTCAAAAGAGAAGGCACAGGACAGTTTTCTCCTGAAAGGATATGTAAGAATACCACTTCATAAGGAAATACAGTTTTGCAGAGTAAAGACATATACGTACGCATTGGAAACTCTTTACGAGAAGAAATAACGCATAGTACAAAATTAGCTTGTATCTCCAAAACTACACGTTGTATCTCGAAAAGAATTGTTGTGGCGTGTACGTCTTAACATGTAGCATCTAAAGAGAACCAAAAGGAGAATTTTCTTTCGTCAAAATTTTTCAGAAAATCACGTTTTAAGGAAATCCCGCATCGTGCGAAATTATCTTGTTTTTCCTAAACAACACGTTGTAAGTCGAAAAGCTTTCATGTTGCGTGTATGTCTAAGTGTGTAGCCTCAAAAGAGAAGGCACAGGACAGTTTTCTCTCGAAAGGATATGTAAGAATACCACTTCATAAGGAAATACAGTTTTGCAGAGTAAAGACATATACGTACGCATAGGAAACTCTTTACGAGAAGAAATAACGCATCGTACAAAATTAGCTTGTATCTCCAAAACTACACGTTGTATCTCGAAAAGAATTGTTGTGGCGTGTACGTCTTAACATGTAGCATCTAAAGAGAACCAAAAGGAGAATTTTCTTTCGTCAAAATTTTTCAGAAAATCACGTTTTAAGGAAATCCCGCATCGTGCGAAATTATCTTGTTTTTCCTAAACAACACGTTGTAAGTCGAAAAGCTTTCATGTTGCGTGTATGTCTAAGTGTGTAGCCTCAAAAGAGAAGGCACAGGACAGTTTTCTCTCGAAAGGATATGTAAGAATACCACTTCATAAGGAAATACAGTTTTGCAGAGTAAAGACATATACGTACACATTGGAAACTCTTTACGAGAAGAAATAACGCATCGTACAAAATTAGCTTGTATCTCCAAAACTACACGTTGTATCTCGAAAAGAATTGTTGTGGCATGTACGTCTTAACATGTAGCATCTAAAGAGAACCAAAAGGAGAATTTTCTTTCGTCAAAATTTTTCAGAAAATCACGTTTTAAGGAAATCCCGCATCGTGCGAAATTATCTTGTTTTTCCTAAACAACACGTTGTAAGTCGAAAAGCTTTCATGTTGCGTGTATGTCTACGTGTGTAGCCTCAAAAGAGAAGGCACAGGACGGTTTTCTCTCGAAAGGATATGTAAGAATACCACTTCATAAGGAAATACAGTTTTGCAGAGTAAAGACATATACGTACGCATTGGAAACTCTTTACGAGAAGAAATAACGCATCGTACAAAATTAGCTTGTATCTCCAAAACTACACGTTGTATCTCGAAAAGAATTGTTGTGGCGTGTACGTCTTAACATGTAGCATCTAAAGAGAACCAAAAGGAGAATTTTCTTTCGTCAAAATTTTTCAGAAAATCACGTTTTAAGGAAATCCCGCATCGTGCGAAATTATCTTGTTTTTCCTAAACAACACGTTGTAAGTCGAAAAGCTTTCATGTTGCGTGTATGTCTAAGTGTGTAGCCTCAAAAGAGAAGGCACAGGACAGTTTTCTCTCGAAAGGATATGTAAGAATACCACTTCATAAGGAAATACAGTTTTGCAGAGTAAAGACATATACGTACGCATTGGAAACTCTTTACGAGAAGAAATAACGCATCGTACAAAATTAGCTTGTATCTCCAAAACTACACGTTGTATCTCGAAAAGAATTGTTGTGGCGTGTACGTCTTAACATGTAGCATCTAAAGAGAACCAAAAGGAGAATTTTCTTTCGTCAAAATTTTTCAGAAAATCACGTTTTAAGGAAATCCCGCATCGTGCGAAATTATCTTGTTTTTCCTAAACAACACGTTGTAAGTCGAAAAGCTTTCATGTTGCGTGTATGTCTAAGTGTGTAGCCTCAAAAGAGAAGGCACAGGACAGTTTTCTCTCGAAAGGATATGTAAGAATACCACTTCATAAGGAAATACAGTTTTGCAGAGTAAAGACATATACGTACGCATTGGAAACTCTTTACGAGAAGAAATAACGCATAGTACTAAATTAGCTTGTATCTCCAAAACTACACGTTGTATCTCGAAAAGAATTGTTGTGGCGTGTACGTCTTAACATGTAGCATCTAAAGAGAACCAAAAGGAGAATTTTCTTTCGTCAAAATTTTTCAGAAAATCACGTTTTAAGGAAATCCCGCATCGTGCGAAATTATCTTGTTTTTCCTAAACAACACGTTGTAAGTCGAAAAGCTTTCATGTTGCGTGTATGTCTAAGTGTGTAGCCTAAAAAGAGAAGGCACAGGACAGTTTTCTCTCGAAAGGATATGTAAGAATACCACTTCATAAGGAAATACAGTTTTGCAGAGTAAAGACATATACGTACGCATTGGAAACTCTTTACGAGAAGAAATAACGCATCGTACAAAATTAGCTTGTATCTCCAAAACTACACGTTGTATCTCGAAAAGAATTGTTGTGGCGTGTACGTCTTAACATGTAGCATCTAAAGAGAACCAAAAGGAGAATTTTCTTTCGTCAAAATTTTTCAGAAAATCACGTTTTAAGGAAATCCCGCATCGTGCGAAATTATCTTGTTTTTCCTAAACAACACGTTGTAAGTCGAAAAGCTTTCATGTTGCGTGTATGTCTAAGTGTGTAGCCTCAAAAGAGAAGGCACAGGACAGTTTTCTCTCGAAAGGATATGTAAGAATACCACTTCATAAGGAAATACAGTTTTGCAGAGTAAAGACATATACGTACGCATTGGAAACTCTTTACGAGAAGAAATAACGCATAGTACTAAATTAGCTTGTATCTCCAAAACTACACGTTGTATCTCGAAAAGAATTGTTGTGGCGTGTATGTCTTAACATGTAGAATCTAAAGAGAACCAAAAGGAGAATTTTCTTTCGTCAAAATTTTTCGGAAAATCACGTTTTAAGGAAATCCCGCATCGTGCGAAATTATCTTGTTTTTCCTAAACAACACGTTGTAAGTCGAAAAGCTTTCATGTTGCGTGTATGTCTAAGTGTGTAGCCTCAAAAGAGAAGGCACAGGACAGTTTTCTCTCGAAAGGATATGTAAGAATACCACTTCATAAGGAAATACAGTTTTGCAGAGTAAAGACATATACATACGCATTGGAAACTCTTTACGAGAAGAAATAACGCATAGTACAAAATTAGCTTGTATCTCCAAAACTACACGTTGTATCTCGAAAAGAATTGTTGTGGCGTGTACGTCTTAACATGTAGCATCTAAAGAGAACCAAAAGGAGAATTTTCTTTCGTCAAAATTTTTCAGAAAATCACGTTTTAAGGAAATCCCGCATCTTGCGAAATTATCTTGTTTTTCCTAAACAACACGTTGTAAGTCGAAAAGCTTTCATGTTGCGTGTATGTCTAAGAGTGTAGCCTCAAAAGAGAAGGCACAGGACAGTTTTCTCTCGAAAGGATATGTAAAAATACCACTTCATAAGGAAATACAGTTTTGCAGAGTAAAGACATATACGTACGCATTGGAAACTCTTTACGAGAAGAAATAACGCATCGTACAAAATTAGCTTGTATCTCCAAAACTACACGTTGTATCTCGAAAAGAATTGTTGTGGCGTGTACGTCTTAACATGTAGCATCTAAAGAGAACCAAAAGGAGAATTTTCTTTCGTCAAAATTTTTCAGAAAATCACGTTTTAAGGAAATCCCGCATCGTGCGAAATTATCTTGTTTTTCCTAAACAACACGTTGTAAGTCGAAAAGCTTTCATGTTGCGTGTATGTCTAAGTGTGTAGCCTCAAAAGAGAAGGCACAGGACAGTTTTCTCTCGAAAGGATATGTAAGAATACCACTTCATAAGGAAATACAGTTTTGCAGAGTAAAGACATATACGTACACATTGGAAACTCTTTACGAGAAGAAATAACGCATCGTACAAAATTAGCTTGTATCTCCAAAACTACACGTTGTATCTCGAAAAGAATTGTTGTGGCATGTACGTCTTAACATGTAGCATCTAAAGAGAACCAAAAGGAGAATTTTCTTTCGTCAAAATTTTTCAGAAAATCACGTTTTAAGGAAATCCCGCATCGTGCGAAATTATCTTGTTTTTCCTAAACAACACGTTGTAAGTCGAAAAGCTTTCATGTTGCGTGTATGTCTAAGTGTGTAGCCTCAAAAGAGAAGGCACAGGACAGTTTTCTCTCGAAAGGATATGTAAGAATACCACTTCATAAGGAAATACAGTTTTGCAGAGTAAAGACATATACGTACGCATTGGAAACTCTTTACGAGAAGAAATAACGCATCGTACAAAATTAGCTTGTATCTCCAAAACTACACGTTGTATCTCGAAAAGAATTGTTGTGGCGTGTACGTCTTAACATGTAGCATCTAAAGAGAACCAAAAGGAGAATTTTCTTTCGTCAAAATTTTTCAGAAAATCACGTTTTAAGGAAATCCCGCATCGTGCGAAATTATCTTGTTTTTCCTAAACAACACGTTGTAAGTCGAAAAGCTTTCATGTTGCGTGTATGTCTACGTGTGTAGCCTCAAAAGAGAAGGCACAGGACGGTTTTCTCTCGAAAGGATATGTAAGAATACCACTTCATAAGGAAATACAGTTTTGCAGAGTAAAGACATATACGTACGCATTGGAAACTCTTTACGAGAAGAAATAACGCATCGTACAAAATTAGCTTGTATCTCCAAAACTACACGTTGTATCTCGAAAAGAATTGTTGTGGCGTGTACGTCTTAACATGTAGCATCTAAAGAGAACCAAAAGGAGAATTTTCTTTCGTCAAAATTTTTCAGAAAATCACGTTTTAAGGAAATCCCGCATCGTGCGAAATTATCTTGTTTTTCCTAAACAACACGTTGTAAGTCGAAAAGCTTTCATGTTGCGTGTATGTCTAAGTGTGTAGCCTCAAAAGAGAAGGCACAGGACAGTTTTCTCTCGAAAGGATATGTAAGAATACCACTTCATAAGGAAATACAGTTTTGCAGAGTAAAGACATATACGTACGCATTGGAAACTCTTTACGAGAAGAAATAACGCATCGTACAAAATTAGCTTGTATCTCCAAAACTACACGTTGTATCTCGAAAAGAATTGTTGTGGCGTGTACGTCTTAACATGTAGCATCTAAAGAGAACCAAAAGGAGAATTTTCTTTCGTCAAAATTTTTCAGAAAATCACGTTTTAAGGAAATCCCGCATCGTGCGAAATTATCTTGTTTTTCCTAAACAACACGTTGTAAGTCGAAAAGCTTTCATGTTGCGTGTATGTCTAAGTGTGTAGCCTCAAAAGAGAAGGCACAGGACAGTTTTCTCTCGAAAGGATATGTAAGAATACCACTTCATAAGGAAATACAGTTTTGCAGAGTACAGACATATACGTACGCATTGGAAACTCTTTACGAGAAGAAATAACGCATAGTACTAAATTAGCTTGTATCTCCAAAACTACACGTTGTATCTCGAAAAGAATTGTTGTGGCGTGTACGTCTTAACATGTAGCATCTAAAGAGAACCAAAAGGAGAATTTTCTTTCGTCAAAATTTTTCAGAAAATCACGTTTTAAGGAAATCCCGCATCGTGTGAAATTATCTTGTTTTTCCTAAACAACACGTTGTAAGTCGAAAAGCTTTCATGTTGCGTGTATGTCTAAGTGTGTAGCCTCAAAAGAGAAGGCACAGGACAGTTTTCTCTCGAAAGGATATGTAAGAATACCACTTCATAAGGAAATACAGTTTTGCAGAGTAAAGACATATACGTACGCATTGGAAACTCTTTACGAGAAGAAATAACGCATCGTACAAAATTAGCTTGTATCTCCAAAACTACACGTTGTATCTCGAAAAGAATTGTTGTGGCGTGTACGTCTTAACATGTAGCATCTAAAGAGAACCAAAAGGAGAATTTTCTTTCGTCAAAATTTTTCAGAAAATCACGTTTTAAGGAAATCCCGCATCGTGCGAAATTATCTTGTTTTTCCTAAACAACACGTTGTAAGTCGAAAAGCTTTCATGTTGCGTGTATGTCTAAGTGTGTAGCCTCAAAAGAGAAGGCACAGGACAGTTTTCTCTCGAAAGGATATGTAAGAATACCACTTCATAAGGAAATACAGTTTTGCAGAGTAAAGACATATACGTACGCATTGGAAACTCTTTACGAGAAGAAATAACGCATAGTACTAAATTAGCTTGTATCTCCAAAACTACACGTTGTATCTCGAAAAGAATTGTTGTGGCGTGTACGTCTTAACATGTAGCATCTAAAGAGAACCAAAAGGAGAATTTTCTTTCGTCAAAATTTTTCAGAAAATCACGTTTTAAGGAAATCCCGCATCGTGCGAAATTATCTTGTTTTTCCTAAACAACACGTTGTAAGTCGAAAAGCTTTCATGTTGCGTGTATGTCTAAGTGTGTAGCCTCAAAAGAGAAGGCACAGGACAGTTTTCTCTCGAAAGGATATGTAAGAATACCACTTCATAAGGAAATACAGTTTTGCAGAGTAAAGACATATACGTACGCATTGGAAACTCTTTACGAGAAGAAATAACGCATAGTACTAAATTAGCTTGTATCTCCAAAACTACACGTTGTATCTCGAAAAGAATTGTTGTGGCGTGTACGTCTTAACATGTAGCATCTAAAGAGAACCAAAAGGAGAATTTTCTTTCGTCAAAATTTTTCAGAAAATCACGTTTTAAGGAAATCCCGCATCGTGCGAAATTATCTTGTTTTTCCTAAACAACACGTTGTAAGTCGAAAAGCTTTCATGTTGCGTGTATGTCTAAGTGTGTAGCCTCAAAAGAGAAGGCACAGGACAGTTTTCTCTCGAAAGGATATGTAAGAATACCACTTCATAAGGAAGTACAGTTTTGCAGAGTAAAGACATATACATACGCATTGGAAACTCTTTACGAGAAGAAATAACGCATAGTACAAAATTAGCTTGTATCTCCAAAACTACACGTTGTATCTCGAAAAGAATTGTTGTGGCGTGTACGTCTTAACATGTAGCATCTAAAGAGAACCAAAAGGAGAATTTTCTTTCGTCAAAATTTTTCAGAAAATCACGTTTTAAGGAAATCCCGCATCTTGCGAAATTATCTTGTTTTTCCTAAACAACACGTTGTAAGTCGAAAAGCTTTCATGTTGCGTGTATGTCTAAGTGTGTAGCCTCAAAAGAGAAGGCACAGGACAGTTTTCTCTCGAAAGGATATGTAAGAATACCACTTCATAAGGAAATACAGTTTTGCAGAGTAAAGACATATACGTACGCATTGGAAACTCTTTACGAGAAGAAATAACGCATCGTACAAAATTAGCTTGTATCTCCAAAACTACACGTTGTATCTCGAAAAGAATTGTTGTGGCGTGTACGTCTTAACATGTAGCATCTAAAGAGAACCAAAAGGAGAATTTTCTTTCGTCAAAATTTTTCAGAAAATCACGTTTTAAGGAAATCCCGCATCGTGCGAAATTATCTTGTTTTTCCTAAACAACACGTTGTAAGTCGAAAAGCTTTCATGTTGCGTGTATGTCTAAGTGTGTAGCCTCAAAAGAGAAGGCACAGGACAGTTTTCTCTCGAAAGGATATGTAAGAATACCACTTCATAAGGAAATACAGTTTTGCAGAGTAAAGACATATACGTACACATTGGAAACTCTTTACGAGAAGAAATAACGCATCGTACAAAATTAGCTTGTATCTCCAAAACTACACGTTGTATCTCGAAAAGAATTGTTGTGGCATGTACGTCTTAACATGTAGCATCTAAAGAGAACCAAAAGGAGAATTTTCTTTCGTCAAAATTTTCAGAAAATCACGTTTTAAGGAAATCCCGCATCGTGCGAAATTATCTTGTTTTTCCTAAACAACACGTTGTAAGTCGAAAAGCTTTCATGTTGCGTGTATGTCTAAGTGTGTAGCCTCAAAAGAGAAGGCACAGGACAGTTTTCTCTCGAAAGGATATGTAAGAATACCACTTCATAAGGAAATACAGTTTTGCAGAGTAAAGACATATACGTACGCATTGGAAACTCTTTACGAGAAGAAATAACGCATCGTACAAAATTAGCTTGTATCTCCAAAACTACACGTTGTATCTCGAAAAGAATTGTTGTGGCGTGTACGTCTTAACATGTAGCATCTAAAGAGAACCAAAAGGAGAATTTTCTTTCGTCAAAATTTTTCAGAAAATCACGTTTTTAAGGAAATCCCGCATCGTGCGAAATTATCTTGTTTTTCCTAAACAACACGTTGTAAGTCGAAAAGCTTTCATGTTGCGTGTATGTCTAAGTGTGTAGCCTCAAAAGAGAAGGCACAGGACAGTTTTCTCTCGAAAGGATATGTAAGAATACCACTTCATAAGGAAATACAGTTTTGCAGAGTAAAGACATATACGTACGCATTGGAAACTCTTTACGAGAAGAAATAACGCATCGTACAAAATTAGCTTGTATCTCCAAAACTACACGTTGTATCTCGAAAAGAATTGTTGTGGCGTGTACGTCTTAACATGTAGCATCTAAAGAGAACCAAAAGGAGAATTTTCTTTCGTCAAAATTTTTCAGAAAATCACGTTTTAAGGAAATCCCGCATCGTGCGAAATTATCTTGTTTTTCCTAAACAACACGTTGTAAGTCGAAAAGCTTTCATGTTGCGTGTATGTCTACGTGTGTAGCCTCAAAAGAGAAGGCACAGGACGGTTTTCTCTCGAAAGGATATGTAAGAATACCACTTCATAAGGAAATACAGTTTTGCAGAGTAAAGACATATACGTACGCATTGGAAACTCTTTACGAGAAGAAATAACGCATCGTACAAAATTAGCTTGTATCTCCAAAACTACACGTTGTATCTCGAAAAGAATTGTTGTGGCGTGTACGTCTTAACATGTAGCATCTAAAGAGAACCAAAAGGAGAATTTTCTTTCGTCAAAATTTTTCAGAAAATCACGTTTTAAGGAAATCCCGCATCGTGCGAAATTATCTTGTTTTTCCTAAACAACACGTTGTAAGTCGAAAAGCTTTCATGTTGCGTGTATGTCTAAGTGTGTAGCCTCAAAAGAGAAGGCACAGGACAGTTTTCTCTCGAAAGGATATGTAAGAATACCACTTCATAAGGAAATACAGTTTTGCAGAGTAAAGACATATACGTACGCATTGGAAACTCTTTACGAGAAGAAATAACGCATCGTACAAAATTAGCTTGTATCTCCAAAACTACACGTTGTATCTCGAAAAGAATTGTTGTGGCGTGTACGTCTTAACATGTAGCATCTAAAGAGAACCAAAAGGAGAATTTTCTTTCGTCAAAATTTTTCAGAAAATCACGTTTTAAGGAAATCCCGCATCGTGCGAAATTATCTTGTTTTTCCTAAACAACACGTTGTAAGTCGAAAAGCTTTCATGTTGCGTGTATGTCTAAGTGTGTAGCCTCAAAAGAGAAGGCACAGGACAGTTTTCTCTCGAAAGGATATGTAAGAATACCACTTCATAAGGAAATACAGTTTTGCAGAGTAAAGACATATACGTACGCATTGGAAACTCTTTAGGAGAAGAAATAACGCATCGTACAAAATTAGCTTGTATCTCCAAAACTACACGTTGTATCTCGAAAAGAATTGTTGTGGCGTGTACGTCTTAACATGTAGCATCTAAAGAGAACCAAAAGGAGAATTTTCTTTCGTCAAAATTTTTCAGAAAATCACTTTTTAAGGAAATCCCGCATCGTGCGAAATTATCTTGTTTTTCCTAAACAACACGTTGTAAGTCGAAAAGCTTTCATGTTGCGTGTATGTCTAAGTGTGTAGCCTCAAAAGAGAAGGCACAGGACAGTTTTCTCTCGAAAGGATATGTAAGAATACCACTTCATAAGGAAATACAGTTTTGCAGAGTAAAGACATATACGTACGCATTGGAAACTCTTTACGAGAAGAAATAACGCATCGTACAAAATTAGCTTGTATCTCCAAAACTACACGTTGTATCTCGAAAAGAATTGTTGTGGCGTGTACGTCTTAACATGTAGCATCTAAAGAGAACCAAAAGGAGAATTTTCTTTCGTCAAAATTTTTCAGAAAATCACGTTTTAAGGAAATCCCGCATCGTGCGAAATTATCTTGTTTTTCCTAAACAACACGTTGTAAGTCGAAAAGCTTTCATGTTGCGTGTATGTCTAAGTGTGTAGCCTCAAAAGAGAAGGCACAGGACAGTTTTCTCTCGAAAGGATATGTAAGAATACCACTTCATAAGGAAATACAGTTTTGCAGAGTAAAGACATATACGTACGCATTGGAAACTCTTTACGAGAAGAAATAACGCATCGTACAAAATTAGCTTGTATCTCCAAAACTACACGTTGTATCTCGAAAAGAATTGTTGTGGCGTGTACGTCTTAACATGTAGCATCTAAAGAGAACCAAAAGGAGAATTTTCTTTCGTCAAAATTTTTCAGAAAATCACGTTTTAAGGAAATCCCGCATCGTGCGAAATTATCTTGTTTTTCCTAAACAACACGTTGTAAGTCGAAAAGCTTTCATGTTGCGTGTATGTCTAAGTGTGTAGCCTCAAAAGAGAAGGCACAGGACAGTTTTCTCTCGAAAGGATATGTAAGAATACCACTTCATAAGGAAATACAGTTTTGCAGAGTAAAGACATATACGTACGCATTGGAAACTCTTTAGGAGAAGAAATAACGCATCGTACAAAATTAGCTTGTATCTCCAAAACTACACGTTGTATCTCGAAAAGAATTGTTGTGGCGTGTACGTCTTAACATGTAGCATCTAAAGAGAACCAAAAGGAGAATTTTCTTTCGTCAAAATTTTTCAGAAAATCACTTTTTAAGGAAATCCCGCATCGTGCGAAATTATCTTGTTTTTCCTAAACAACACGTTGTAAGTCGAAAAGCTTTCATGTTGCGTGTATGTCTAAGTGTGTAGCCTCAAAAGAGAAGGCACAGGACAGTTTTCTCTCGAAAGGATATGTAAGAATACCACTTCATAAGGAAATACAGTTTTGCAGAGTAAAGACATATACGTACGCATTGGAAACTCTTTACGAGAAGAAATAACGCATCGTACAAAATTAGCTTGTATCTCCAAAACTACACGTTGTATCTCGAAAAGAATTGTTGTGGCGTGTACGTCTTAACATGTAGCATCTAAAGAGAACCAAAAGGAGAATTTTCTTTCGTCAAAATTTTTCAGAAAATCACGTTTTAAGGAAATCCCGCATCGTGCGAAATTATCTTGTTTTTCCTAAACAACACGTTGTAAGTCGAAAAGCTTTCATGTTGCGTGTATGTCTAAGTGTGTAGCCTCAAAAGAGAAGGCACAGGACAGTTTTCTCTCGAAAGGATATGTAAGAATACCACTTCATAAGGAAATACAGTTTTGCAGAGTAAAGACATATACGTACGCATTGGAAACTCTTTACGAGAAGAAATAACGCATAGTACTAAATTAGCTTGTATCTCCAAAACTACACGTTGTATCTCGAAAAGAATTGTTGTGGCGTGTACGTCTTAACATGTAGCATCTAAAGAGAACCAAAAGGAGAATTTTCTTTCGTCAAAATTTTTCAGAAAATCACGTTTTAAGGAAATCCCGCATCGTGCGAAATTATCTTGTTTTTCCTAAACAACAGGTTGTAAGTCGAAAAGCTTTCATGTTGCGTGTATGTCTACGTGTGTAGCCTCAAAAGAGAAGGCACATGACGGTTTTCTCTCGAAAGGATATGTAAGAATACCACTTCATAAGGAAATACAGTTTTGCAGAGTAAAGACATATACGTACGCATTGGAAACTCTTTACGAGAAGAAATAACGCATCGTACAAAATTAGCTTGTATCTCCAAAACTACACGTTGTATCTCGAAAAGAATTGTTGTGGCGTGTACGTCTTAACATGTAGCATCTAAAGAGAACCAAAAGGAGAATTTTCTTTCGTCAAAATTTTTCAGAAAATCACGTTTTAAGGAAATCCCGCATCGTGCGAAATTATCTTGTTTTTCCTAAACAACACGTTGTAAGTCGAAAAGCTTTCATGTTGCGTGTATGTCTAAGTGTGTAGCCTCAAAAGAGAAGGCACAGGACAGTTTTCTCCTGAAAGGATATGTAAGAATACCACTTCATAAGGAAATACAGTTTTGCAGAGTAAAGACATATACGTACGCATTGGAAACTCTTTACGAGAAGAAATAACGCATAGTACAAAATTAGCTTGTATCTCCAAAACTACACGTTGTATCTCGAAAAGAATTGTTGTGGCGTGTACGTCTTAACATGTAGCATCTAAAGAGAACCAAAAGGAGAATTTTCTTTCGTCAAAATTTTTCAGAAAATCACGTTTTAAGGAAATCCCGCATCGTGCGAAATTATCTTGTTTTTCCTAAACAACACGTTGTAAGTCGAAAAGCTTTCATGTTGCGTGTATGTCTAAGTGTGTAGCCTCAAAAGAGAAGGCACAGGACAGTTTTCTCTCGAAAGGATATGTAAGAATACCACTTCATAAGGAAATACAGTTTTGCAGAGTAAAGACATATACGTACGCATAGGAAACTCTTTACGAGAAGAAATAACGCATCGTACAAAATTAGCTTGTATCTCCAAAACTACACGTTGTATCTCAAAAAGAATTGTTGTGGCGTGTACGTCTTAACATGTAGCATCTAAAGAGAACCAAAAGGAGAATTTTCTTTCGTCAAAATTTTTCAGAAAATCACGTTTTAAGGAAATCCCGCATCGTGCGAAATTATCTTGTTTTTCCTAAACAACACGTTGTAAGTCGAAAAGCTTTCATGTTGCGTGTATGTCTAAGTGTGTAGCCTCAAAAGAGAAGGCACAGGACAGTTTTCTCTCGAAAGGATATGTAAGAATACCACTTCATAAGGAAATACAGTTTTGCAGAGTAAAGACATATACGTACACATTGGAAACTCTTTACGAGAAGAAATAACGCATCGTACAAAATTAGCTTGTATCTCCAAAACTACACGTTGTATCTCGAAAAGAATTGTTGTGGCATGTACGTCTTAACATGTAGCATCTAAAGAGAACCAAAAGGAGAATTTTCTTTCGTCAAAATTTTTCAGAAAATCACGTTTTAAGGAAATCCCGCATCGTGCGAAATTATCTTGTTTTTCCTAAACAACACGTTGTAAGTCGAAAAGCTTTCATGTTGCGTGTATGTCTACGTGTGTAGCCTCAAAAGAGAAGGCACAGGACGGTTTTCTCTCGAAAGGATATGTAAGAATACCACTTCATAAGGAAATACAGTTTTGCAGAGTAAAGACATATACGTACGCATTGGAAACTCTTTACGAGAAGAAATAACGCATCGTACAAAATTAGCTTGTATCTCCAAAACTACACGTTGTATCTCGAAAAGAATTGTTGTGGCGTGTACGTCTTAACATGTAGCATCTAAAGAGAACCAAAAGGAGAATTTTCTTTCGTCAAAATTTTTCAGAAAATCACGTTTTAAGGAAATCCCGCATCGTGCGAAATTATCTTGTTTTTCCTAAACAACACGTTGTAAGTCGAAAAGCTTTCATGTTGCGTGTATGTCTAAGTGTGTAGCCTCAAAAGAGAAGGCACAGGACAGTTTTCTCTCGAAAGGATATGTAAGAATACCACTTCATAAGGAAATACAGTTTTGCAGAGTAAAGACATATACGTACGCATTGGAAACTCTTTACGAGAAGAAATAACGCATCGTACAAAATTAGCTTGTATCTCCAAAACTACACGTTGTATCTCGAAAAGAATTGTTGTGGCGTGTACGTCTTAACATGTAGCATCTAAAGAGAACCAAAAGGAGAATTTTCTTTCGTCAAAATTTTTCAGAAAATCACGTTTTAAGGAAATCCCGCATCGTGCGAAATTATCTTGTTTTTCCTAAACAACACGTTGTAAGTCGAAAAGCTTTCATGTTGCGTGTATGTCTAAGTGTGTAGCCTCAAAAGAGAAGGCACAGGACAGTTTTCTCTCGAAAGGATATGTAAGAATACCACTTCATAAGGAAATACAGTTTTGCAGAGTAAAGACATATACGTACGCATTGGAAACTCTTTACGAGAAGAAATAACGCATAGTACTAAATTAGCTTGTATCTCCAAAACTACACGTTGTATCTCGAAAAGAATT
Organism: Apodemus sylvaticus; assembly: GCF_947179515.1. Lineage (NCBI taxonomy): Eukaryota > Metazoa > Chordata > Mammalia > Rodentia > Muridae > Apodemus > Apodemus sylvaticus. Next base: position 145,693 of record NW_026263337.1, read on the forward strand.
GTTGTGGCGTGTACGTCTTAACATGTAGCATCTAAAGAGAACCAAAAGGAGAATTTTCTTTCGTCAAAATTTTTCAGAAAATCACGTTTTAAGGAAATCCCGCATCGTGCGAAATTATCTTGTTTTTCCTAAACAACACGTTGTAAGTCGAAAAGCTTTCATGTTGCGTGTATGTCTAAGTGTGTAGCCTAAAAAGAGAAGGCACAGGACAGTTTTCTCTCGAAAGGATATGTAAGAATACCACTTCATAAGGAAATACAGTTTTGCAGAGTAAAGACATATACGTACGCATTGGAAACTCTTTACGAGAAGAAATAACGCATCGTACAAAATTAGCTTGTATCTCCAAAACTACACGTTGTATCTCGAAAAGAATTGTTGTGGCGTGTACGTCTTAACATGTAGCATCTAAAGAGAACCAAAAGGAGAATTTTCTTTCGTCAAAATTTTTCAGAAAATCACGTTTTAAGGAAATCCCGCATCGTGCGAAATTATCTTGTTTTTCCTAAACAACACGTTGTAAGTCGAAAAGCTTTCATGTTGCGTGTATGTCTAAGTGTGTAGCCTCAAAAGAGAAGGCACAGGACAGTTTTCTCTCGAAAGGATATGTAAGAATACCACTTCATAAGGAAATACAGTTTTGCAGAGTAAAGACATATACGTACGCATTGGAAACTCTTTACGAGAAGAAATAACGCATAGTACTAAATTAGCTTGTATCTCCAAAACTACACGTTGTATCTCGAAAAGAATTGTTGTGGCGTGTATGTCTTAACATGTAGAATCTAAAGAGAACCAAAAGGAGAATTTTCTTTCGTCAAAATTTTTCGGAAAATCACGTTTTAAGGAAATCCCGCATCGTGCGAAATTATCTTGTTTTTCCTAAACAACACGTTGTAAGTCGAAAAGCTTTCATGTTGCGTGTATGTCTAAGTGTGTAGCCTCAAAAGAGAAGGCACAGGACAGTTTTCTCTCGAAAGGATATGTAAGAATACCACTTCATAAGGAAATACAGTTTTGCAGAGTAAAGACATATACATACGCATTGGAAACTCTTTACGAGAAGAAATAACGCATAGTACAAAATTAGCTTGTATCTCCAAAACTACACGTTGTATCTCGAAAAGAATTGTTGTGGCGTGTACGTCTTAACATGTAGCATCTAAAGAGAACCAAAAGGAGAATTTTCTTTCGTCAAAATTTTTCAGAAAATCACGTTTTAAGGAAATCCCGCATCTTGCGAAATTATCTTGTTTTTCCTAAACAACACGTTGTAAGTCGAAAAGCTTTCATGTTGCGTGTATGTCTAAGAGTGTAGCCTCAAAAGAGAAGGCACAGGACAGTTTTCTCTCGAAAGGATATGTAAAAATACCACTTCATAAGGAAATACAGTTTTGCAGAGTAAAGACATATACGTACGCATTGGAAACTCTTTACGAGAAGAAATAACGCATCGTACAAAATTAGCTTGTATCTCCAAAACTACACGTTGTATCTCGAAAAGAATTGTTGTGGCGTGTACGTCTTAACATGTAGCATCTAAAGAGAACCAAAAGGAGAATTTTCTTTCGTCAAAATTTTTCAGAAAATCACGTTTTAAGGAAATCCCGCATCGTGCGAAATTATCTTGTTTTTCCTAAACAACACGTTGTAAGTCGAAAAGCTTTCATGTTGCGTGTATGTCTAAGTGTGTAGCCTCAAAAGAGAAGGCACAGGACAGTTTTCTCTCGAAAGGATATGTAAGAATACCACTTCATAAGGAAATACAGTTTTGCAGAGTAAAGACATATACGTACACATTGGAAACTCTTTACGAGAAGAAATAACGCATCGTACAAAATTAGCTTGTATCTCCAAAACTACACGTTGTATCTCGAAAAGAATTGTTGTGGCATGTACGTCTTAACATGTAGCATCTAAAGAGAACCAAAAGGAGAATTTTCTTTCGTCAAAATTTTTCAGAAAATCACGTTTTAAGGAAATCCCGCATCGTGCGAAATTATCTTGTTTTTCCTAAACAACACGTTGTAAGTCGAAAAGCTTTCATGTTGCGTGTATGTCTAAGTGTGTAGCCTCAAAAGAGAAGGCACAGGACGGTTTTCTCTCGAAAGGATATGTAAGAATACCACTTCATAAGGAAATACAGTTTTGCAGAGTAAAGACATATACGTACGCATTGGAAACTCTTTACGAGAAGAAATAACGCATCGTACAAAATTAGCTTGTATCTCCAAAACTACACGTTGTATCTCGAAAAGAATTGTTGTGGCGTGTACGTCTTAACATGTAGCATCTAAAGAGAACCAAAAGGAGAATTTTCTTTCGTCAAAATTTTTCAGAAAATCACGTTTTAAGGAAATCCCGCATCGTGCGAAATTATCTTGTTTTTCCTAAACAACACGTTGTAAGTCGAAAAGCTTTCATGTTGCGTGTATGTCTACGTGTGTAGCCTCAAAAGAGAAGGCACAGGACGGTTTTCTCTCGAAAGGATATGTAAGAATACCACTTCATAAGGAAATACAGTTTTGCAGAGTAAAGACATATACGTACGCATTGGAAACTCTTTACGAGAAGAAATAACGCATCGTACAAAATTAGCTTGTATCTCCAAAACTACACGTTGTATCTCGAAAAGAATTGTTGTGGCGTGTACGTCTTAACATGTAGCATCTAAAGAGAACCAAAAGGAGAATTTTCTTTCGTCAAAATTTTTCAGAAAATCACGTTTTAAGGAAATCCCGCATCGTGCGAAATTATCTTGTTTTTCCTAAACAACACGTTGTAAGTCGAAAAGCTTTCATGTTGCGTGTATGTCTAAGTGTGTAGCCTCAAAAGAGAAGGCACAGGACAGTTTTCTCTCGAAAGGATATGTAAGAATACCACTTCATAAGGAAATACAGTTTTGCAGAGTAAAGACATATACGTACGCATTGGAAACTCTTTACGAGAAGAAATAACGCATCGTACAAAATTAGCTTGTATCTCCAAAACTACACGTTGTATCTCGAAAAGAATTGTTGTGGCGTGTACGTCTTAACATGTAGCATCTAAAGAGAACCAAAAGGAGAATTTTCTTTCGTCAAAATTTTTCAGAAAATCACGTTTTAAGGAAATCCCGCATCGTGCGAAATTATCTTGTTTTTCCTAAACAACACGTTGTAAGTCGAAAAGCTTTCATGTTGCGTGTATGTCTAAGTGTGTAGCCTCAAAAGAGAAGGCACAGGACAGTTTTCTCTCGAAAGGATATGTAAGAATACCACTTCATAAGGAAATACAGTTTTGCAGAGTACAGACATATACGTACGCATTGGAAACTCTTTACGAGAAGAAATAACGCATAGTACTAAATTAGCTTGTATCTCCAAAACTACACGTTGTATCTCGAAAAGAATTGTTGTGGCGTGTACGTCTTAACATGTAGCATCTAAAGAGAACCAAAAGGAGAATTTTCTTTCGTCAAAATTTTTCAGAAAATCACGTTTTAAGGAAATCCCGCATCGTGTGAAATTATCTTGTTTTTCCTAAACAACACGTTGTAAGTCGAAAAGCTTTCATGTTGCGTGTATGTCTAAGTGTGTAGCCTCAAAAGAGAAGGCACAGGACAGTTTTCTCTCGAAAGGATATGTAAGAATACCACTTCATAAGGAAATACAGTTTTGCAGAGTAAAGACATATACGTACGCATTGGAAACTCTTTACGAGAAGAAATAACGCATCGTACAAAATTAGCTTGTATCTCCAAAACTACACGTTGTATCTCGAAAAGAATTGTTGTGGCGTGTACGTCTTAACATGTAGCATCTAAAGAGAACCAAAAGGAGAATTTTCTTTCGTCAAAATTTTTCAGAAAATCACGTTTTAAGGAAATCCCGCATCGTGCGAAATTATCTTGTTTTTCCTAAACAACACGTTGTAAGTCGAAAAGCTTTCATGTTGCGTGTATGTCTAAGTGTGTAGCCTCAAAAGAGAAGGCACAGGACAGTTTTCTCTCGAAAGGATATGTAAGAATACCACTTCATAAGGAAATACAGTTTTGCAGAGTAAAGACATATACGTACGCATTGGAAACTCTTTACGAGAAGAAATAACGCATCGTACAAAATTAGCTTGTATCTCCAAAACTACACGTTGTATCTCGAAAAGAATTGTTGTGGCGTGTACGTCTTAACATGTAGCATCTAAAGAGAACCAAAAGGAGAATTTTCTTTCGTCAAAATTTTTCAGAAAATCACGTTTTAAGGAAATCCCGCATCGTGCGAAATTATCTTGTTTTTCCTAAACAACACGTTGTAAGTCGAAAAGCTTTCATGTTGCGTGTATGTCTAAGTGTGTAGCCTCAAAAGAGAAGGCACAGGACAGTTTTCTCTCGAAAGGATATGTAAGAATACCACTTCATAAGGAAATACAGTTTTGCAGAGTAAAGACATATACGTACGCATTGGAAACTCTTTACGAGAAGAAATAACGCATAGTACTAAATTAGCTTGTATCTCCAAAACTACACGTTGTATCTCGAAAAGAATTGTTGTGGCGTGTACGTCTTAACATGTAGCATCTAAAGAGAACCAAAAGGAGAATTTTCTTTCGTCAAAATTTTTCAGAAAATCACGTTTTAAGGAAATCCCGCATCGTGCGAAATTATCTTGTTTTTCCTAAACAACACGTTGTAAGTCGAAAAGCTTTCATGTTGCGTGTATGTCTAAGTGTGTAGCCTCAAAAGAGAAGGCACAGGACAGTTTTCTCTCGAAAGGATATGTAAGAATACCACTTCATAAGGAAGTACAGTTTTGCAGAGTAAAGACATATACATACGCATTGGAAACTCTTTACGAGAAGAAATAACGCATAGTACAAAATTAGCTTGTATCTCCAAAACTACACGTTGTATCTCGAAAAGAATTGTTGTGGCGTGTACGTCTTAACATGTAGCATCTAAAGAGAACCAAAAGGAGAATTTTCTTTCGTCAAAATTTTTCAGAAAATCACGTTTTAAGGAAATCCCGCATCTTGCGAAATTATCTTGTTTTTCCTAAACAACACGTTGTAAGTCGAAAAGCTTTCATGTTGCGTGTATGTCTAAGTGTGTAGCCTCAAAAGAGAAGGCACAGGACAGTTTTCTCTCGAAAGGATATGTAAGAATACCACTTCATAAGGAAATACAGTTTTGCAGAGTAAAGACATATACGTACGCATTGGAAACTCTTTACGAGAAGAAATAACGCATCGTACAAAATTAGCTTGTATCTCCAAAACTACACGTTGTATCTCGAAAAGAATTGTTGTGGCGTGTACGTCTTAACATGTAGCATCTAAAGAGAACCAAAAGGAGAATTTTCTTTCGTCAAAATTTTTCAGAAAATCACGTTTTAAGGAAATCCCGCATCGTGCGAAATTATCTTGTTTTTCCTAAACAACACGTTGTAAGTCGAAAAGCTTTCATGTTGCGTGTATGTCTAAGTGTGTAGCCTCAAAAGAGAAGGCACAGGACAGTTTTCTCTCGAAAGGATATGTAAGAATACCACTTCATAAGGAAATACAGTTTTGCAGAGTAAAGACATATACGTACACATTGGAAACTCTTTACGAGAAGAAATAACGCATCGTACAAAATTAGCTTGTATCTCCAAAACTACACGTTGTATCTCGAAAAGAATTGTTGTGGCATGTACGTCTTAACATGTAGCATCTAAAGAGAACCAAAAGGAGAATTTTCTTTCGTCAAAATTTTTCAGAAAATCACGTTTTAAGGAAATCCCGCATCGTGCGAAATTATCTTGTTTTTCCTAAACAACACGTTGTAAGTCGAAAAGCTTTCATGTTGCGTGTATGTCTAAGTGTGTAGCCTCAAAAGAGAAGGCACAGGACAGTTTTCTCTCGAAAGGATATGTAAGAATACCACTTCATAAGGAAATACAGTTTTGCAGAGTAAAGACATATACGTACGCATTGGAAACTCTTTACGAGAAGAAATAACGCATCGTACAAAATTAGCTTGTATCTCCAAAACTACACGTTGTATCTCGAAAAGAATTGTTGTGGCGTGTACGTCTTAACATGTAGCATCTAAAGAGAACCAAAAGGAGAATTTTCTTTCGTCAAAATTTTTCAGAAAATCACGTTTTAAGGAAATCCCGCATCGTGCGAAATTATCTTGTTTTTCCTAAACAACACGTTGTAAGTCGAAAAGCTTTCATGTTGCGTGTATGTCTAAGTGTGTAGCCTCAAAAGAGAAGGCACAGGACAGTTTTCTCTCGAAAGGATATGTAAGAATACCACTTCATAAGGAAATACAGTTTTGCAGAGTAAAGACATATACGTACGCATTGGAAACTCTTTACGAGAAGAAATAACGCATAGTACTAAATTAGCTTGTATCTCCAAAACTACACGTTGTATCTCGAAAAGAATTGTTGTGGCGTGTACGTCTTAACATGTAGCATCTAAAGAGAACCAAAAGGAGAATTTTCTTTCGTCAAAATTTTTCAGAAAATCACGTTTTAAGGAAATCCCGCATCGTGCGAAATTATCTTGTTTTTCCTAAACAACACGTTGTAAGTCGAAAAGCTTTCATGTTGCGTGTATGTCTAAGTGTGTAGCCTCAAAAGAGAAGGCACAGGACAGTTTTCTCTCGAAAGGATATGTAAGAATACCACTTCATAAGGAAATACAGTTTTGCAGAGTAAAGACATATACGTACGCATTGGAAACTCTTTACGAGAAGAAATAACGCATCGTACAAAATTAGCTTGTATCTCCAAAACTACACGTTGTATCTCGAAAAGAATTGTTGTGGCGTGTACGTCTTAACATGTAGCATCTAAAGAGAACCAAAAGGAGAATTTTCTTTCGTCAAAATTTTTCAGAAAATCACGTTTTAAGGAAATCCCGCATCGTGCGAAATTATCTTGTTTTTCCTAAACAACACGTTGTAAGTCGAAAAGCTTTCATGTTGCGTGTATGTCTAAGTGTGTAGCCTCAAAAGAGAAGGCACAGGACAGTTTTCTCTCGAAAGGATATGTAAGAATACCACTTCATAAGGAAATACAGTTTTGCAGAGTAAAGACATATACGTACGCATTGGAAACTCTTTACGAGAAGAAATAACGCATAGTACTAAATTAGCTTGTATCTCCAAAACTACACGTTGTATCTCGAAAAGAATTGTTGTGGCGTGTATGTCTTAACATGTAGCATCTAAAGAGAACCAAAAGGAGAATTTTCTTTCGTCAAAATTTTTCAGAAAATCACGTTTTAAGGAAATCCCGCATCGTGCGAAATTATCTTGTTTTTCCTAAACAACACGTTGTAAGTCGAAAAGCTTTCATGTTGCGTGTATGTCTAAGTGTGTAGCCTCAAAAGAGAAGGCACAGGACAGTTTTCTCTCGAAAGGATATGTAAGAATACCACTTCATAAGGAAATACAGTTTTGCAGAGTAAAGACATATACGTACGCATTGGAAACTCTTTACGAGAAGAAATAACGCATCGTACAAAATTAGCTTGTATCTCCAAAACTACACGTTGTATCTCGAAAAGAATTGTTGTGGCGTGTACGTCTTAACATGTAGCATCTAAAGAGAACCAAAAGGAGAATTTTCTTTCGTCAAAATTTTTCAGAAAATCACTTTTTAAGGAAATCCCGCATCGTGCGAAATTATCTTGTTTTTCCTAAACAACACGTTGTAAGTCGAAAAGCTTTCATGTTGCGTGTATGTCTAAGTGTGTAGCCTCAAAAGAGAAGGCACAGGACAGTTTTCTCTCGAAAGGATATGTAAGAATACCACTTCATAAGGAAATACAGTTTTGCAGAGTAAAGACATATACGTACGCAGTGGAAACTCTTTAAGAGAAGAAATAACGCATAGTACTAAATTAGCTTGTATCTCCAAAACTACACGTTGTATCTCGAAAAGAATTGTTGTGGCGTGTACGTCTTAATATGTAGCATCTAAAGAGAACCAAAAGGAGAATTTTCTTTCGTCAAAATTTTTCAGAAAATCACGTTTTAAGGAAATCCCGCATCGTGCGAAATTATCTTCTTTTTCCTAAACAACACGTTGTAAGTCGAAAAGCTTTCATGTTGCGTGTATGTCTACGTGTGTAGCCTCAAAAGAGAAGGCACAGGACGGTTTTCTCTCGAAAGGATATGTAAGAATACCACTTCATAAGGAAATACAGTTTTGCAGAGTAAAGACATATACGTACGCATTGGAAACTCTTTACGAGAAGAAATAACGCATAGTACAAAATTAGCTTGTATCTCCAAAACTACACCTTGTATCTCGAAAAGAATTGTTGTGGCGTGTACGTCTTAACATGTAGCATCTAAAGAGAACCAAAAGGAGAATTTTCTTTCGTCAAAATTTTTCAGAAAATCACGTTTTAAGGAAAAACCGCATCGTGCGAAATTATCTTGTTTTTCCTAAACAACACGTTGTAAGTCGAAAAGCTTTCATGTTGCGTGTATGTCTAAGTGTGTAGCCTCAAAAGAGAAGGCACAGGACAGTTTTCTCTCGAAAGGATATGTAAGAATACCACTTCATAAGGAAATACAGTTTTGCAGAGTAAAGACATATACGTACGCATTGGAAACTCTTTACGAGAAGAAATAACTCATAGTACAAAATTAGCTTGTATCTCCAAAACTACACGTTGTATCTCGAAAAGAATTGTTGTGGCGTGTACGTCTTAACATGTAGCATCTAAAGAGAACCAAAAGGAGAATTTTCTTTCGTCAAAATTTTTCAGAAAATCACGTTTTAAGGAAATCCCGCATCGTGCGAAATTATCTTGTTTTTCCTAAACAACACGTTGTAAGTCGAAAAGCTTTCATGTTGCGTGTATGTCTAAGTGTGTAGCCTCAAAAGAGAAGGCACAGGACAGTTTTCTCTCGAAAGGATATGTAAGAATACCACTTCATAAGGAAATACAGTTTTGCAGAGTAAAGACATATACGTACGCATTGGAAACTCTTTAAGAGAAGAAATAACGCATAGTACAAAATTAGCTTGTATCTCCAAAACTACACGTTGTATCTCGAAAAGAATTTTTGTGGCGTGTACGTCTTAACATGTAGCATCTAAAGAGAACCAAAAGGAGAATTTTCTTTCGTCAAAATTTTTCAGAAAATCACGTTTTAAGGAAATCCCGCATCGTGCGAAATTATCTTGTTTTTCCTAAACAACACGTTGTAAGTCGAAAAGCTTTCATGATGCGTGTATGTCTAAGTGTGTAGCCTCAAAAGAGAAGGCACAGGACAGTTTTCTCTCGAAAGGATATGTAAGAATACCACTTCATAAGGAAATACAGTTTTGCAGAGTAAAGACATATACGTACGCATTGGAAACTCTTTACGAGAAGAAATAACGCATAGTACAAAATTAGCTTGTATCTCCAAAACTACAGGTTGTATCTCGAAAAGAATTGTTGTGGCGTGTACGTCTTAACATGTAGCATCTAAAGAGAACCAAAAGGAGAATTTTCTTTCGTCAAAATTTTTCAGAAAATCACGTTTTAAGGAAATCCCGCATCGTGCGAAATTATCTTGTTTTTCCTAAACAACACGTTGTAAGTCGAAAAGCTTTCATGTTGCGTGTATGTCTAAGTGTGTAGCCTCAAAAGAGAAGGCACAGGACAGTTTTCTCTCGAAAGGATATGTAAGAATACCACTTCATAAGGAAATACAGTTTTGCAGAGTAAAGACATATACTTACGCATTGGAAACTCTTTACGAGAAGAAATAACGCATCGTACAAAATTAGCTTGTATCTCCAAAACTACACGTTGTATCTCGAAAAGAATTGTTGTGGCGTGTACGTCTTAACATGTAGCATCTAAAGAGAACCAAAAGGAGAATTTTCTTTCGTCAAAATTTTTCAGAAAATCACGTTTTAAGGAAATCCCGCATCGTGCGAAATTATCTTGTTTTTCCTAAACAACACGTTGTAAGTCGAAAAGCTTTCATGTTGCGTGTATGTCTACGTGTGTAGCCTCAAAAGAGAAGGCACAGGACGGTTTTCTCTCGAAAGGATATGTAAGAATACCACTTCATAAGGAAATACAGTTTTGCAGAGTAAAGACATATACGTACGCATTGGAAACTCTTTACGAGAAGAAATAACGCATCGTACAAAATTAGCTTGTATCTCCAAAACTACACGTTGTATCTCGAAAAGAATTGTTGAGGCGTGTACGTCTTAACATGTAGCATCTAAAGAGAACCAAAAGGAGAATTTTCTTTCGTCAAAATTTTTCAGAAAATCACGTTTTAAGGAAATCCCGCATCGTGCGAAATTATCTTGTTTTTCCTAAACAACACGTTGTAAGTCGAAAAGCTTTCATGTTGCGTGTATGTCTAAGTGTGTAGCCTCAAAAGAGAAGGCACAGGACAGTTTTCTCTCGAAAGGATATGTAAGAATACCACTTCATAAGGAAATACAGTTTTGCAGAGTAAAGACATATACGTACGCATTGGAAACTCTTTACGAGAAGAAATAACGCATCGTAAAAAATTAGCTTGTATCTCCAAAACTACACGTTGTATCTCGAAAAGAATTGTTGTGGCGTGTACGTCTTAACATGTAGCATCTAAAGAGAACCAAAAGGAGAATTTTCTTTCGTCAAAATTTTTCAGAAAATCACGTTTTAAGGAAATCCCGCATCGTGCGAAATTATCTTGTTTTTCCTAAACAACACGTTGTAAGTCGAAAAGCTTTCATGTTGCGTGTATGTCTAAGTGTGTAGCCTCAAAAGAGAAGGCACAGGACAGTTTTCTCTCGAAAGGATATGTAAGAATACCACTTCATAAGGAAATACAGTTTTGCAGAGTAAAGACATATACGTACGCATTGGAAACTCTTTAGGAGAAGAAATAACGCATAGTACAAAATTAGCTTGTATCTCCAAAACTACACGTTGTATCTCGAAAAGAATTGTTGTGGCGTGTACGTCTTAACATGTAGCATCTAAAGAGAACCAAAAGGAGAATTTTCTTTCGTCAAAATTTTTCAGAAAATCACGTTTTAAGGAAAAACCGCATCGTGCGAAATTATCTTGTTTTTCCTAAACAACACGTTGTAAGTCGAAAAGCTTTCATGTTGCGTGTATGTCTAAGTGTGTAGCCTCAAAAGAGAAGGCACAGGACAGTTTTCTCTCGAAAGGATATGTAAGAATACCACTTCATAAGGAAATACAGTTTTGCAGAGTAAAGACATATACGTACGCATTGGAAACTCTTTACGAGAAGAAATAACTCATAGTACAAAATTAGCTTGTATCTCCAAAACTACACGTTGTATCTCGAAAAGAATTGTTGTGGCGTGTACGTCTTAACATGTAGCATCTAAAGAGAACCAAAAGGAGAATTTTCTTTCGTCAAAATTTTTCAGAAAATCACGTTTTAAGGAAATCCCGCATCGTGCGAAATTATCTTGTTTTTCCTAAACAACACGTTGTAAGTCGAAAAGCTTTCATGTTGCGTGTATGTCTAAGTGTGTAGCCTCAAAAGAGAAGGCACAGGACAGTTTTCTCTCGAAAGGATATGTAAGAATACCACTTCATAAGGAAATACAGTTTTGCAGAGTAAAGACATATACGTACGCATTGGAAACTCTTTACGAGAAGAAATAACGCATAGTACAAAATTAGCTTGTATCTCCAAAACTACACGTTGTATCTCGAAAAGAATTTTTGTGGCGTGTACGTCTTAACATGTAGCATCTAAAGAGAACCAAAAGGAGAATTTTCTTTCGTCAAAATTTTTCAGAAAATCACGTTTTAAGGAAATCCCGCATCGTGCGAAATTATCTTGTTTTTCCTAAACAACACGTTGTAAGTCGAAAAGCTTTCATGATGCGTGTATGTCTAAGTGTGTAGCCTCAAAAGAGAAGGCACAGGACAGTTTTCTCTCGAAAGGATATGTAAGAATACCACTTCATAAGGAAATACAGTTTTGCAGAGTAAAGACATATACGTACGCATTGGAAACTCTTTACGAGAAGAAATAACGCATAGTACAAAATTAGCTTGTATCTCCAAAACTACAGTTTGTATCTCGAAAAGAATTGTTGTGGCGTGTACGTCTTAACATGTAGCATCTAAAGAGAACCAAAAGGAGAATTTTCTTTCGTCAAAATTTTTCAGAAAATCACGTTTTAAGGAAATCCCGCATCGTGCGAAATTATCTTGTTTTTCCTAAACAACACGTTGTAAGTCGAAAAGCTTTCATGTTGCGTGTATGTCTAAGTGTGTAGCCTCAAAAGAGAAGGCACAGGACAGTTTTCTCTCGAAAGGATATGTAAGAATACCACTTCATAAGGAAATACAGTTTTGCAGAGTAAACACATATACTTACGCATTGGAAACTCTTTACGAGAAGAAATAACGCATCGTACAAAATTAGCTTGTATCTCCAAAACTACACGTTGTATCTCGAAAAGAATTGTTGTGGCGTGTACGTCTTAACATGTAGCATCTAAAGAGAACCAAAAGGAGAATTTTCTTTCGTCAAAATTTTTCAGAAAATCACGTTTTAAGGAAATCCCGCATCGTGCGAAATTATCTTGTTTTTCCTAAACAACACGTTGTAAGTCGAAAAGCTTTCATGTTGCGTGTATGTCTAAGTGTGTAGCCTCAAAAGAGAAGGCACAGGACAGTTTTCTCTCGAAAGGATATGTAAGAATACCACTTCATAAGGAAATACAGTTTTGCAGAGTAAAGACATATACGTACGCATTGGAAACTCTTTACGAGAAGAAATAACGCATCGTAAAAAATTAGCTTGTATCTCCAAAACTACACGTTGTATCTCGAAAAGAATTGTTGTGGCGTGTACGTCTTAACATGTAGCATCTAAAGAGAACCAAAAGGAGAATTTTCTTTCGTCAAAATTTTTCAGAAAATCACGTTTTAAGGAAATCCCGCATCGTGCGAAATTATCTTGTTTTTCCTAAACAACACGTTGTAAGTCGAAAAGCTTTCATGTTGCGTGTATGTCTAAGTGTGTAGCCTCAAAAGAGAAGGCACAGGACAGTTTTCTCTCGAAAGGATATGTAAGAATACCACTTCATAAGGAAATATAGTTTTGCAGAGTAAAGACATATACGTACGCATTGGAAACTCTTTACGAGAAGAAATAACGCATAGTACTAAATTAGCTTGTATCTCCAAAACTACACGTTGTATCTCGAAAAGAATTGTTGTGGCGTGTACGTCTTAACATGTAGCATCTAAAGAGAACCAAAAGGAGAATTTTCTTTCGTCAAAATTTTTCAGAAAATCACGTTTTAAGGAAATCCCGCATCGTGCGAAATTATCTTGTTTTTCCTAAACAACACGTTGTAAGTCGAAAAGCTTTCATGTTGCGTGTATGTCTACGTGTGTAGCCTCAAAAGAGAAGGAACAGGACGGTTTTCTCTCGAAAGGATATGTAAGAATACCACTTCATAAGGAAATACAGTTTTGCAGAGTAAAGACATATACGTACGCATTGGAAACTCTTTACGAGAAGAAATAACGCATAGTACAAAATTAGCTTGTATCTCCAAAACTACACGTTGTATCTCGAAAAGAATTGTTGTGGCGTGTACGTCTTCACATGTAGCATCTAAAGAGAACCAAAAGGAGAATTTTCTTTCGTCAAAATTTTTCAGAAAATCACGTTTTAAGGAAATCCCGCATCGTGCGAAATTATCTTGTTTTTCCTAAACAACACGTTGTAAGTCGAAAAGCTTTCATGTTGCGTGTATGTCTAAGTGTGTAGCCTCAAAAGAGAAGGCACAGGACAGTTTTCTCTCGAAAGGGTATGTAAGAATACCACTTAATAAGGAAATACAGTTTTGCAGAGTAAAGACATATACGTACGCATTGGAAACTCTTTACGAGAAGAAATAACGCATAGTACAAAATTAGCTTGTATCTCCAAAACTACACGTTGTATCTCGAAAAGAATTGTTGTGGCGTGTACGTCTTAACATGTAGCATCTAAAGAGAACCAAAAGGAGAATTTTCTTTCGTCAAAATTTTTCAGAAAATCACGTTTTAAGGAAATCCCGCATCGTGCGAAATTATCTTGTTTTTCCTAAACAACACGTTGTAAGTCGAAAAGCTTTCATGTTGCGTGTATGTCTAAGTGTGTAGCCTCAAAAGAGAAGGCACAGGACAGTTTTCTCTCGAAAGGATATGTAAGAATACCACTTCATAAGGAAATACAGTTTTGCAGAGTAAAGACATATACGTACGCATTGGAAACTCTTTACGAGAAGAAATAACGCATCGTACAAAATTAGCTTGTATCTCCAAAACTACACGTTGTATCTCGAAAAGAATTGTTGTGGCGTGTACGTCTTAACATGTAGCATCTAAAGAGAACCAAAAGGAGAATTTTCTTTCGTCAAAATTTTTCAGAAAATCACGTTTTAAGGAAATCCCGCATCGTGCGAAATTATCTTGTTTTTCCTAAACAACACGTTGTAAGTCGAAAAGCTTTCATGTTGCGTGTATGTCTAAGTGTGTAGCCTCAAAAGAGAAGGCACAGGACAGTTTTCTCTCGAAAGGATATGTAAGAATACCACTTCATAAGGAAATACAGTTTTGCAGAGTAAAGACATATACGTACGCATTGGAAACTCTTTACGAGAAGAAATAACGCATCGTACAAAATTAGCTTGTATCTCCAAAACTACACGTTGTATCTCGAAAAGAATTGTTGTGGCGTGTACGTCTTAACATGTAGCATCTAAAGAGAACCAAAAGGAGAATTTTCTTTCGTCAAAATTTTTCAGAAAATCACGTTTTAAGGAAATCCCGCATCGTGCGAAATTATCTTGTTTTTCCTAAACAACACGTTGTAAGTCGAAAAGCTTTCATGTTGCGTGTATGTCTACGTGTGTAGCCTCAAAAGAGAAGGCACAGGACGGTTTTCTCTCGAAAGGATATGTAAGAATACCACTTCATAAGGAAATACAGTTTTGCAGAGTAAAGACATATACGTACGCATTGGAAACTCTTTACGAGAAGAAATAACGCATCGTACAAAATTAGCTTGTATCTCCAAAACTACACGTTGTATCTCGAAAAGAATTGTTGTGGCGTGTACGTCTTAACATGTAGCATCTAAAGAGAACCAAAAGGAGAATTTTCTTTCGTCAAAATTTTTCAGAAAATCACGTTTTAAGGAAATCCCGCATCGTGCGAAATTATCTTGTTTTTCCTAAACAACACGTTGTAAGTCGAAAAGCTTTCATGTTGCGTGTATGTCTAAGTGTGTAGCCTCAAAAGAGAAGGCACAGGACAGTTTTCTCTCGAAAGGATATGTAAGAATACCACTTCATAAGGAAATACAGTTTTGCAGAGTAAAGACATATACGTACACATTGGAAACTCTTTATGAGAAGAAATAACGCATAGTACTAAATTAGCTTGTATCTCCAAAACTACACGTTGTATCTCGAAAAGAATTGTTGTGGCGTGTACGTCTTAACATGTAGCATCTAAAGAGAACCAAAAGGAGAATTTTCTTTCGTCAAAATTTTTCAGAAAATCACGTTTTAAGGAAATCCCGCATCGTGCGAAATTATCTTGTTTTTCCTATACAACACGTTGTAAGTCGAAAAGCTTTCATGTTGCGTGTATGTCTAAGTGTGTAGCCTCAAAAGAGAAGGCACAGGACAGTTTTCTCTCGAAAGGATATGTAAGAATACCACTTCATAAGGAAATACAGTTTTGCAGAGTAAAGACATATACATACGCATTGGAAACTCTTTACGAGAAGAAATAACGCATAGTACAAAATTAGCTTGTATCTCCAAAACTACACGTTGTATCTCGAAAAGAATTGTTGTGGCGTGTACGTCTTAACATGTAGCATCTAAAGAGAACCAAAAGGAGAATTTTCTTTCGTCAAAATTTTTCAGAAAATCACGTTTTAAGGAAATCCCGCATCTTGCGAAATTATCTTGTTTTTCCTAAACAACACGTTGTAAGTCGAAAAGCTTTCATGTTGCGTGTATGTCTGAGAGTGTAGCCTCAAAAGAGAAGGCACAGGACAGTTTTCTCTCGAAAGGATATGTAAAAATACCACTTCATAAGGAAATACAGTTTTGCAGAGTAAAGACATATACGTACGCATTGGAAACTCTTTACGAGAAGAAATAACGCATCGTACAAAATTAGCTTGTATCTCCAAAACTACACGTTGTATCTCGAAAAGAATTGTTGTGGCGTGTACGTCTTAACATGTAGCATCTAAAGAGAACCAAAAGGAGAATTTTCTTTCGTCAAAATTTTTCAGAAAATCACGTTTTAAGGAAATCCCGCATCGTGCGAAATTATCTTGTTTTTCCTAAACAACACGTTGTAAGTCGAAAAGCTTTCATGTTGCGTGTATGTCTAAGTGTGTAGCCTCAAAAGAGAAGGCACAGGACAGTTTTCTCTCGAAAGGATATGTAAGAATACCACTTCATAAGGAAATACAGTTTTGCAGAGTAAAGACATATACGTACACATTGGAAACTCTTTACGAGAAGAAATAACGCATCGTACAAAATTAGCTTGTATCTCCAAAACTACACGTTGTATCTCGAAAAGAATTGTTGTGGCATGTACGTCTTAACATGTAGCATCTAAAGAGAACCAAAAGGAGAATTTTCTTTCGTCAAAATTTTTCAGAAAATCACGTTTTAAGGAAATCCCGCATCGTGCGAAATTATCTTGTTTTTCCTAAACAACACGTTGTAAGTCGAAAAGCTTTCATGTTGCGTGTATGTCTAAGTGTGTAGCCTCAAAAGAGAAGGCACAGGACAGTTTTCTCTCGAAAGGATATGTAAGAATACCACTTCATAAGGAAATACAGTTTTGCAGAGTAAAGACATATACGTACGCATTGGAAACTCTTTACGAGAAGAAATAACGCATCGTACAAAATTAGCTTGTATCTCCAAAACTACACGTTGTATCTCGAAAAGAATTGTTGTGGCGTGTACGTCTTAACATGTAGCATCTAAAGAGAACCAAAAGGAGAATTTTCTTTCGTCAAAATTTTTCAGAAAATCACGTTTTAAGGAAATCCCGCATCGTGCGAAATTATCTTGTTTTTCCTAAACAACACGTTGTAAGTCGAAAAGCTTTCATGTTGCGTGTATGTCTAAGTGTGTAGCCTCAAAAGAGAAGGCACAGGACAGTTTTCTCTCGAAAGGATATGTAAGAATACCACTTCATAAGGAAATACAGTTTTGCAGAGTAAAGACATATACGTACGCATTGGAAACTCTTTACGAGAAGAAATAACGCATAGTACTAAATTAGCTTGTATCTCCAAAACTACACGTTGTATCTCGAAAAGAATTGTTGTGGCGTGTACGTCTTAACATGTAGCATCTAAAGAGAACCAAAAGGAGAATTTTCTTTCGTCAAAATTTTTCAGAAAATCACGTTTTAAGGAAATCCCGCATCGTGCGAAATTATCTTGTTTTTCCTAAACAACACGTTGTAAGTCGAAAAGCTTTCATGTTGCGTGTATGTCTAAGTGTGTAGCCTCAAAAGAGAAGGCACAGGACAGTTTTCTCTCGAAAGGATATGTAAGAATACCACTTCATAAGGAAATACAGTTTTGCAGAGTAAAGACATATACGTACGCATTGGAAACTCTTTACGAGAAGAAATAACGCATAGTACAAAATTAGCTTGTATCTCCAAAACTACACGTTGTATCTCGAAAAGAATTGTTGTGGCGTGTACGTCTTAACATGTAGCATCTAAAGAGAACCAAAAGGAGAATTTTCTTTCGTCAAAATTTTTCAGAAAATCACGTTTTAAGGAAATCCCGCATCGTGCGAAATTATCTTGTTTTTCCTAAACAACACGTTGTAAGTCGAAAAGCTTTCATGTTGCGTGTATGTCTAAGTGTGTAGCCTCAAAAGAGAAGGCACAGGACAGTTTTCTCTCGAAAGGATATGTAAGAATACCACTTCATAAGGAAATACAGTTTTGCAGAGTAAAGACATATACGTACGCATTGGAAACTCTTTACGAGAAGAAATAACGCATCGTACAAAATTAGCTTGTATCTCCAAAACTACACGTTGTATCTCGAAAAGAATTGTTGTGGCGTGTACGTCTTAACATGTAGCATCTAAAGAGAACCAAAAGGAGAATTTTCTTTCGTCAAAATTTTTCAGAAAATCACTTTTTAAGGAAATCCCGCATCGTGCGAAATTATCTTGTTTTTCCTAAACAACACGTTGTAAGTCGAAAAGCTTTCATGTTGCGTGTATGTCTAAGTGTGTAGCCTCAAAAGAGAAGGCACAGGACAGTTTTCTCTCGAAAGGATATGTAAGAATACCACTTCATAAGGAAATACAGTTTTGCAGAGTAAAGACATATACGTACGCAGTGGAAACTCTTTACTAGAAGAAATAACTCATAGTACTAAATTAGCTTGTATCTCCAAAACTACACGTTGTATCTCGAAAAGAATTGTTGTGGCGTGTACGTCTTAACATGTAGCATCTAAAGAGAACCAAAAGGAGAATTTTCTTTCGTCAAAATTTTTCAGAAAATCACGTTTTAAGGAAATCCCGCATCGTGCGAAATTATCTTGTTTTTCCTAAACAACACGTTGTAAGTCGAAAAGCTTTCATGTTGCGTGTATGTCTACGTGTGTAGCCTCAAAAGAGAAGGCACAGGACGGTTTTCTCTCGAAAGGATATGTAAGAATACCACTTCATAAGGAAATACAGTTTTGCAGAGTAAAGACATATACGTACGCATTGGAAACTCTTTACGAGAAGAAATAACGCATAGTACAAAATTAGCTTGTATCTCCAAAACTACACGTTGTATCTCGAAAAGAATTGTTGTGGCGTGTACGTCTTAACATGTAGCATCTAAAGAGAACCAAAAGGAGAATTTTCTTTCGTCAAAATTTTTCAGAAAATCACGTTTTAAGGAAAAACCGCATCGTGCGAAATTATCTTGTTTTTCCTAAACAACACGTTGTAAGTCGAAAAGCTTTCATGTTGCGTGTATGTCTAAGTGTGTAGCCTCAAAAGAGAAGGCACAGGACAGTTTTCTCTCGAAAGGATATGTAAGAATACCACTTCATAAGGAAATACAGTTTTGCAGAGTAAAGACATATACGTACGCATTGGAAACTCTTTACGAGAAGAAATAACTCATAGTACAAAATTAGCTTGTATCTCCAAAACTACACGTTGTATCTCGAAAAGAATTGTTGTGGCGTGTACGTCTTAACATGTAGCATCTAAAGAGAACCAAAAGGAGAATTTTCTTTCGTCAAAATTTTTCAGAAAATCACGTTTTAAGGAAATCCCGCATCGTGCGAAATTATCTTGTTTTTCCTAAACAACACGTTGTAAGTCGAAAAGCTTTCATGTTGCGTGTATGTCTAAGTGTGTAGCCTCAAAAGAGAAGGCACAGGACAGTTTTCTCTCGAAAGGATATGTAAGAATACCACTTCATAAGGAAATACAGTTTTGCAGAGTAAAGACATATACGTACGCATTGGAAACTCTTTACGAGAAGAAATAACGCATAGTACAAAATTAGCTTGTATCTCCAAAACTACACGTTGTATCTCGAAAAGAATTGTTGTGGCGTGTACGTCTTAACATGTAGCATCTAAAGAGAACCAAAAGGAGAATTTTCTTTCGTCAAAATTTTTCAGAAAATCACGTTTTAAGGAAATCCCGCATCGTGCGAAATTATCTTGTTTTTCCTAAACAACACGTTGTAAGTCGAAAAGCTTTCATGATGCGTGTATGTCTAAGTGTGTAGCCTCAAAAGAGAAGGCACAGGACAGTTTTCTCTCGAAAGGATATGTAAGAATACCACTTCATAAGGAAATACAGTTTTGCAGAGTAAAGACATATACGTACGCATTGGAAACTCTTTACGAGAAGAAATAACGCATAGTACAAAATTAGCTTGTATCTCCAAAACTACAGGTTGTATCTCGAAAAGAATTGTTGTGGCGTGTACGTCTTAACATGTAGCATCTAAAGAGAACCAAAAGGAGAATTTTCTTTCGTCAAAATTTTTCAGAAAATCACGTTTTAAGGAAATCCCGCATCGTGCGAAATTATCTTGTTTTTCCTAAACAACACGTTGTAAGTCGAAAAGCTTTCATGTTGCGTGTATGTCTAAGTGTGTAGCCTCAAAAGAGAAGGCACAGGACAGTTTTCTCTCGAAAGGATATGTAAGAATACCACTTCATAAGGAAATACAGTTTTGCAGAGTAAAGACATATACTTACGCATTGGAAACTCTTTACGAGAAGAAATAACGCATCGTACAAAATTAGCTTGTATCTCCAAAACTACACGTTGTATCTCGAAAAGAATTGTTGTGGCGTGTACGTCTTAACATGTAGCATCTAAAGAGAACCAAAAGGAGAATTTTCTTTCGTCAAAATTTTTCAGAAAATCACGTTTTAAGGAAATCCCGCATCGTGCGAAATTATCTTGTTTTTCCTAAACAACACGTTGTAAGTCGAAAAGCTTTCATGTTGCGTGTATGTCTACGTGTGTAGCCTCAAAAGAGAAGGCACAGGACGGTTTTCTCTCGAAAGGATATGTAAGAATACTACTTCATAAGGAAATACAGTTTTGCAGAGTAAAGACATATACGTACGCATTGGAAACTCTTTACGAGAAGAAATAACGCATTGTACAAAATTAGCTTGTATCTCCAAAACTACACGTTGTATCTCGAAAAGAATTGTTGAGGCGTGTACGTCTTAACATGTAGCATCTAAAGAGAACCAAAAGGAGAATTTTCTTTCGTCAAAATTTTTCAGAAAATCACGTTTTAAGGAAATTCCGCATCGTGCGAAATTATCTTGTTTTTCCTAAACAACACGTTGTAATTCGAAAAGCTTTCATGTTGCGTGTATGTCTAAGTGTGTAGCCTCAAAAGAGAAGGCACAGGACAGTTTTCTCTCGAAAGGATATGTAAGAATACCACTTCATAAGGAAATACAGTTTTGCAGAGTAAAGACATATACGTACGCATTGGAAACTCTTTACGAGAAGAAATAACGCATCGTAAAAAATTAGCTTGTATCTCCAAAACTACACGTTGTATCTCGAAAAGAATTGTTGTGGCGTGTACGTCTTAACATGTAGCATCTAAAGAGAACCAAAAGGAGAATTTTCTTTCGTCAAAATTTTTCAGAAAATCACGTTTTAAGGAAATCCCGCATCGTGCGAAATTATCTTGTTTTTCCTAAACAACACGTTGTAAGTCGAAAAGCTTTCATGTTGCGTGTATGTCTAAGTGTGTAGCCTCAAAAGAGAAGGCACAGGACAGTTTTCTCTCGAAAGGATATGTAAGAATACCACTTCATAAGGAAATACAGTTTTGCAGAGTAAAGACATATACGTACGCATTGGAAACTCTTTACGAGAAGAAATAACGCATAGTACTAAATTAGCTTGTATCTCCAAAACTACACGTTGTATCTCGAAAAGAATTGTTGTGGCGTGTACGTCTTAACATGTAGCATCTAAAGAGAACCAAAAGGAGAATTTTCTTTCGTCAAAATTTTTCAGAAAATCACGTTTTAAGGAAATCCCGCATCGTGCGAAATTATCTTGTTTTTCCTAAACAACACGTTGTAAGTCGAAAAGCTTTCATGTTGCGTGTATGTCTACGTGTGTAGCCTCAAAAGAGAAGGCACAGGACGGTTTTCTCTCGAAAGGATATGTAAGAATACCACTTCATAAGGAAATACAGTTTTGCAGAGTAAAGACATATACGTACGCATTGGAAACTCTTTACGAGAAGAAATAACGCATAGTACAAAATTAGCTTGTATCTCCAAAACTACACGTTGTATCTCGAAAAGAATTGTTGTGGCGTGTACGTCTTAACATGTAGCATCTAAAGAGAACCAAAAGGAGAATTTTCTTTCGTCAAAATTTTTCAGAAAATCACGTTTTAAGGAAATCCCGCATCATGCGAAATTATCTTGTTTTTCCTAAACAACACGTTGTAAGTCGAAAAGCTTTCATGTTGCGTGTATGTCTAAGTGTGTAGCCTCAAAAGAGAAGGCACAGGACAGTTTTCTCTCGAAAGGATATGTAAGAATACCACTTCATAAGGAAATACAGTTTTGCAGAGTAAAGACATATACGTACGCATTGGAAACTCTTTACGAGAAGAAATAACGCATAGTACAAAATTAGCTTGTATCTCCAAAACTACACGTTGTATCTCGAAAAGAATTGTTGTGGCGTGTACGTCTTAACATGTAGCATCTAAAGAGAACCAAAAGGAGAATTTTCTTTCGTCAAAATTTTTCAGAAAATCACGTTTTAAGGAAATCCCGCATCGTGCGAAATTATCTTGTTTTTCCTAAACAACACGTTGTAAGTCGAAAAGCTTTCATGTTGCGTGTATGTCTAAGTGTGTAGCCTCAAAAGAGAAGGCACAGGACAGTTTTCTCTCGAAAGGATATGTAAGAATACCACTTCATAAGGAAATACAGTTTTGCAGAGTAAAGACATATACGTACGCATTGGAAACTCTTTACGAGAAGAAATAACGCATCGTACAAAATTAGCTTGTATCTCCAAAACTACACGTTGTATCTCGAAAAGAATTGTTGTGGCGTGTACGTCTTAACATGTAGCATCTAAAGAGAACCAAAAGGAGAATTTTCTTTCGTCAAAATTTTTCAGAAAATCACGTTTTAAGGAAATCCCGCATCGTGCGAAATTATCTTGTTTTTCCTAAACAACACGTTGTAAGTCGAAAAGCTTTCATGTTGCGTGTATGTCTAAGTGTGTAGCCTCAAAAGAGAAGGCACAGGACAGTTTTCTCTCGAAAGGATATGTAAGAATACCACTTCATAAGGAAATACAGTTTTGCAGAGTAAAGACATATACGTACGCATTGGAAACTCTTTACGAGAAGAAATAACGCATAGTACTAAATTAGCTTGTATCTCCAAAACTACACGTTGTATCTCGAAAAGAATTGTTGTGGCGTGTACGTCTTAACATGTAGCATCTAAAGAGAACCAAAAGGAGAATTTTCTTTCGTCAAAATTTTTCAGAAAATCACGTTTTAAGGAAATCCCGCATCGTGCGAAATTATCTTGTTTTTCCTAAACAACACGTTGTAAGTCGAAAAGCTTTCATGTTGCGTGTATGTCTACGTGTGTAGCCTCAAAAGAGAAGGCACAGGACGGTTTTCTCTCGAAAGGATATGTAAGAATACCACTTCATAAGGAAATACAGTTTTGCAGAGTAAAGACATATACGTACGCATTGGAAACTCTTTACGAGAAGAAATAACGCATCGTACAAAATTAGCTTGTATCTCCAAAACTACACGTTGTATCTCGAAAAGAATTG
Source organism: Apodemus sylvaticus (assembly GCF_947179515.1). Lineage (NCBI taxonomy): Eukaryota > Metazoa > Chordata > Mammalia > Rodentia > Muridae > Apodemus > Apodemus sylvaticus. The sequence continues at coordinate 169,068 of NW_026263337.1, forward strand.
TTGTGGCGTGTACGTCTTAACATGTAGCATCTAAAGAGAACCAAAAGGAGAATTTTCTTTCGTCAAAATTTTTCAGAAAATCACGTTTTAAGGAAATCCCGCATCGTGCGAAATTATCTTGTTTTTCCTAAACAACACGTTTTAAGTCGAAAAGCTTTCATGTTGCGTGTATGTCTAAGTGTGTAGCCTCAAAAGAGAAGGCACAGGACAGTTTTCTCTCGAAAGGATATGTAAGAATACCACTTCATAAGGAAATACAGTTTTGCAGAGTAAAGACATATACGTACGCATTGGAAACTCTTTATGAGAAGAAATAACGCATAGTACTAAATTAGCTTGTATCTCCAAAACTACACGTTGTATCTCGAAAAGAATTGTTGTGGCGTGTACGTCTTAACATGTAGCATCTAAAGAGAACCAAAAGGAGAATTTTCTTTCGTCAAAATTTTTCAGAAAATCACGTTTTAAGGAAATCCCGCATCGTGCGAAATTATCTTGTTTTTCCTAAACAACACGTTGTAAGTCGAAAAGCTTTCATGTTGCGTGTATGTCTAAGTGTGTAGCCTCAAAAGAGAAGGCACAGGACAGTTTTCTCTCGAAAGGATATGTAAGAATACCACTTCATAAGGAAATACAGTTTTGCAGAGTAAAGACATATACGTACGCATTGGAAACTCTTTACGAGAAGAAATAACGCATCGTACAAAATTAGCTTGTATCTCCAAAACTACACGTTGTATCTCGAAAAGAATTGTTGTGGCGTGTACGTCTTAACATGTAGCATCTAAAGAGAACCAAAAGGAGAATTTTCTTTCGTCAAAGTTTTTCAGAAAATCACGTTTTAAGGAAATCCCGCATCGTGCGAAATTATCTTGTTTTTCCTAAACAACACATTGTAAGTCGAAAAGCTTTCATGTTGCGTGTATGTCTAAGTGTGTAGCCTCAAAAGAGAAGGCACAGGACAGTTTTCTCTCGAAAGGATATGTAAGAATACCACTTCATAAGGAAATACAGTTTTGCAGAGTAAAGACATATACGTACGCATTGGAAACTCTTTACGAGAAGAAATAACGCATAGTACTAAATTAGCTTGTATCTCCAAAACTACACGTTGTATCTCGAAAAGAATTGTTGTGGCGTGTACGTCTTAATATGTAGCATCTAAAGAGAACCAAAAGGAGAATTTTCTTTCGTCAAAATTTTTCAGAAAATCACGTTTTAAGGAAATCCCGCATCGTGCGAAATTATCTTGTTTTTCCTAAACAACACGTTGTAAGTCGAAAAGCTTTCATGTTGCGTGTATGTCTAAGTGTGTAGCCTCAAAAGAGAAGGCACAGGACAGTTTTCTCTCGAAAGGATATGTAAGAATACCACTTCATAAGGAAATACAGTTTTGCAGAGTAAAGACATATACGTACGCATTGGAAACTCTTTAGGAGAAGAAATAACGCATCGTACAAAATTAGCTTGTATCTCCAAAACTACACGTTGTATCTCGAAAAGAATTGTTGTGGCGTGTACGTCTTAACATGTAGCATCTAAAGAGAACCAAAAGGAGAATTTTCTTTCGTCAAAATTTTTCAGAAAATCACGTTTTAAGGAAATCCCGCATCGTGCGAAATTATCTTGTTTTTCCTAAACAACACGTTGTAAGTCGAAAAGCTTTCATGTTGCGTGTATGTCTAAGTGTGTAGCCTCAAAAGAGAAGGCACAGGACAGTTTTCTCTCGAAAGGATATGTAAGAATACCACTTCATAAGGAAATACAGTTTTGCAGAGTAAAGACATATACGTACACATTGGAAACTCTTTACAAGAAGAAATAACGCATAGTACTAAATTAGCTTGTATCTCCAAAACTACACGTTGTATCTCGAAAAGAATTGTTGTGGCGTGTACGTCTTAACATGTAGCATCTAAAGAGAACCAAAAGGAGAATTTTCTTTCGTCAAAATTTTTCAGAAAATCACGTTTTAAGGAAATCCCGCATCGTGCGAAATTATCTTGTTTTTCCTAAACAACACGTTGTAAGTCGAAAAGCTTTCATGTTGCGTGTATGTCTAAGTGTGTAGCCTCAAAAGAGAAGGCACAGGACAGTTTTCTCTCGAAAGGATATGTAAGAATACCACTTCATAAGGAAATACAGTTTTGCAGAGTAAAGACATATACGTACGCATTGGAAACTCTTTACGAGAAGAAATAACGCATCGTACAAAATTAGCTTGTATCTCCAAAACTACACGTTGTATCTCGAAAAGAATTGTTGTGGCGTGTACGTCTTAACATGTAGCATCTAAAGAGAACCAAAAGGAGAATATTCTTTCGTCAAAATTTTTCAGAAAATCACGTTTTAAGGAAATCCCGCATCGTGCGAAATTATCTTGTTTTTCCTAAACAACACATTGTAAGTCGAAAAGCTTTCATGTTGCGTGTATGTCTAAGTGTGTAGCCTCAAAAGAGAAGGCACAGGACAGTTTTCTCTCGAAAGGATATGTAAGAATACCACTTCATAAGGAAATACAGTTTTGCAGAGTAAAGACATATACGTACGCATTGGAAACTCTTTACGAGAAGAAATAACGCATCGTACAAAATTAGCTTGTATCTCCAAAACTACACGTTGTATCTCGAAAAGAATTGTTGTGGCGTGTACGTCTTAACATGTAGCATCTAAAGAGAACCAAAAGGAGAATTTTCTTTCGTCAAAATTTTTCAGAAAATCACGTTTTAAGGAAATCCCGCATCGTGCGAAATTATCTTGTTTTTCCTAAACAACACGTTGTAAGTCGAAAAGCTTTCATGTTGCGTGTATGTCTAAGTGTGTAGCCTCAAAAGAGAAGGCACAGGACAGTTTTCTCTCGAAAGGATATGTAAGAATACCACTTCATAAGGAAATACAGTTTTGCAGAGTAAAGACATATACGTACGCATTGGAAACTCTTTACGAGAAGAAATAACGCATCGTACAAAATTAGCTTGTATCTCCAAAACTACACGTTGTATCTCGAAAAGAATTGTTGTGGCGTGTACGTCTTAACATGTAGCATCTAAAGAGAACCAAAAGGAGAATTTTCTTTCGTCAAAATTTTTCAGAAAATCACGTTTTAAGGAAATCCCGCATCGTGCGAAATTATCTTGTTTTTCCTAAACAACACGTTGTAAGTCGAAAAGCTTTCATGTTGCGTGTATGTCTAAGTGTGTAGCCTCAAAAGAGAAGGCACAGGACAGTTTTCTCTCGAAAGGATATGTAAGAATACCACTTCATAAGGAAATACAGTTTTGCAGAGTAAAGACATATACGTACGCATTGGAAACTCTTTACGAGAAGAAATAACGCATAGTACTAAATTAGCTTGTATCTCCAAAACTACACGTTGTATCTCGAAAAGAATTGTTGTGGCGTGTACGTCTTAACATGTAGCATCTAAAGAGAACCAAAAGGAGAATTTTCTTTCGTCAAAATTTTTCAGAAAATCACGTTTTAAGGAAATCCCGCATCGTGCGAAATTATCTTGTTTTTCCTAAACAACACGTTGTAAGTCGAAAAGCTTTCATGTTGCGTGTATGTCTACGTGTGTAGCCTCAAAAGAGAAGGCACAGGACGGTTTTCTCTCGAAAGGATATGTAAGAATACCACTTCATAAGGAAATACAGTTTTGCAGAGTAAAGACATATACGTACGCATTGGAAAGTCTTTACGAGAAGAAATAACGCATCGTACAAAATTAGCTTGTATCTCCAAAACTACACGTTGTATCTCGAAAAGAATTGTTGTGGCGTGTACGTCTTAACATGTAGCATCTAAAGAGAACCAAAAGGAGAATTTTCTTTCGTCAAAATTTTTCAGAAAATCACGTTTTAAGGAAATCCCGCATCGTGCGAAATTATCTTGTTTTTCCTAAACAACACGTTGTAAGTCGAAAAGCTTTCATGTTGCGTGTATGTCTACGTGTGTAGCCTCAAAAGAGAAGGCACAGGACGGTTTTCTCTCGAAAGGATATGTAAGAATACCACTTCATAAGGAAATACAGTTTTGCAGAGTAAAGACATATACGTACGCATTGGAAACTCTTTACGAGAAGAAATAACGCATCGTACAAAATTAGCTTGTATCTCCAAAACTACACGTTGTATCTCGAAAAGAATTGTTGTGGCGTGTACGTCTTAACATGTAGCATCTAAAGAGAACCAAAAGGAGAATTTTCTTTCGTCAAAATTTTTCAGAAAATCACGTTTTAAGGAAATCCCGCATCGTGCGAAATTATCTTGTTTTTCCTAAACAACACGTTGTAAGTCGAAAAGCTTTCATGTTGCGTGTATGTCTAAGTGTGTAGCCTCAAAAGAGAAGGCACAGGACAGTTTTCTCTCGAAAGGATATGTAAGAATACCACTTCATAAGGAAATACAGTTTTGCAGAGTAAAGACATATACGTACGCATTGGAAACTCTTTATGAGAAGAAATAACGCATAGTACTAAATTAGCTTGTATCTCCAAAACTACACGTTGTATCTCGAAAAGAATTGTTGTGGCGTGTACGTCTTAACATGTAGCATCTAAAGAGAACCAAAAGGAGAATTTTCTTTCGTCAAAATTTTTCAGAAAATCACGTTTTAAGGAAATCCCGCATCGTGCGAAATTATCTTGTTTTTCCTAAACAACACGTTGTAAGTCGAAAAGCTTTCATGTTGCGTGTATGTCTAAGTGTGTAGCCTCAAAAGAGAAGGCACAGGACAGTTTTCTCTCGAAAGGATATGTAAGAATACCACTTCATAAGGAAATACAGTTTTGCAGAGTAAAGACATATACGTACGCATTGGAAACTCTTTACGAGAAGAAATAACGCATCGTACAAAATTAGCTTGTATCTCCAAAACTACACGTTGTATCTCGAAAAGAATTGTTGTGGCGTGTACGTCTTAACATGTAGCATCTAAAGAGAACCAAAAGGAGAATTTTCTTTCGTCAAAGTTTTTCAGAAAATCACGTTTTAAGGAAATCCCGCATCGTGCGAAATTATCTTGTTTTTCCTAAACAACACATTGTAAGTCGAAAAGCTTTCATGTTGCGTGTATGTCTAAGTGTGTAGCCTCAAAAGAGAAGGCACAGGACAGTTTTCTCTCGAAAGGATATGTAAGAATACCACTTCATAAGGAAATACAGTTTTGCAGAGTAAAGACATATACGTACGCATTGGAAACTCTTTACGAGAAGAAATAACGCATAGTACTAAATTAGCTTGTATCTCCAAAACTACACGTTGTATCTCGAAAAGAATTGTTGTGGCGTGTACGTCTTAATATGTAGCATCTAAAGAGAACCAAAAGGAGAATTTTCTTTCGTCAAAATTTTTCAGAAAATCACGTTTTAAGGAAATCCCGCATCGTGCGAAATTATCTTGTTTTTCCTAAACAACACGTTGTAAGTCGAAAAGCTTTCATGTTGCGTGTATGTCTAAGTGTGTAGCCTCAAAAGAGAAGGCACAGGACAGTTTTCTCTCGAAAGGATATGTAAGAATACCACTTCATAAGGAAATACAGTTTTGCAGAGTAAAGACATATACGTACGCATTGGAAACTCTTTAGGAGAAGAAATAACGCATCGTACAAAATTAGCTTGTATCTCCAAAACTACACGTTGTATCTCGAAAAGAATTGTTGTGGCGTGTACGTCTTAACATGTAGCATCTAAAGAGAACCAAAAGGAGAATTTTCTTTCGTCAAAATTTTTCAGAAAATCACGTTTTAAGGAAATCCCGCATCGTGCGAAATTATCTTGTTTTTCCTAAACAACACGTTGTAAGTCGAAAAGCTTTCATGTTGCGTGTATGTCTAAGTGTGTAGCCTCAAAAGAGAAGGCACAGGACAGTTTTCTCTCGAAAGGATATGTAAGAATACCACTTCATAAGGAAATACAGTTTTGCAGAGTAAAGACATATACGTACACATTGGAAACTCTTTACAAGAAGAAATAACGCATAGTACTAAATTAGCTTGTATCTCCAAAACTACACGTTGTATCTCGAAAAGAATTGTTGTGGCGTGTACGTCTTAACATGTAGCATCTAAAGAGAACCAAAAGGAGAATTTTCTTTCGTCAAAATTTTTCAGAAAATCACGTTTTAAGGAAATCCCGCATCGTGCGAAATTATCTTGTTTTTCCTAAACAACACGTTGTAAGTCGAAAAGCTTTCATGTTGCGTGTATGTCTAAGTGTGTAGCCTCAAAAGAGAAGGCACAGGACAGTTTTCTCTCGAAAGGATATGTAAGAATACCACTTCATAAGGAAATACAGTTTTGCAGAGTAAAGACATATACGTACGCATTGGAAACTCTTTACGAGAAGAAATAACGCATCGTACAAAATTAGCTTGTATCTCCAAAACTACACGTTGTATCTCGAAAAGAATTGTTGTGGCGTGTACGTCTTAACATGTAGCATCTAAAGAGAACCAAAAGGAGAATATTCTTTCGTCAAAATTTTTCAGAAAATCACGTTTTAAGGAAATCCCGCATCGTGCGAAATTATCTTGTTTTTCCTAAACAACACATTGTAAGTCGAAAAGCTTTCATGTTGCGTGTATGTCTAAGTGTGTAGCCTCAAAAGAGAAGGCACAGGACAGTTTTCTCTCGAAAGGATATGTAAGAATACCACTTCATAAGGAAATACAGTTTTGCAGAGTAAAGACATATACGTACGCATTGGAAACTCTTTACGAGAAGAAATAACGCATCGTACAAAATTAGCTTGTATCTCCAAAACTACACGTTGTATCTCGAAAAGAATTGTTGTGGCGTGTACGTCTTAACATGTAGCATCTAAAGAGAACCAAAAGGAGAATTTTCTTTCGTCAAAATTTTTCAGAAAATCACGTTTTAAGGAAATCCCGCATCGTGCGAAATTATCTTGTTTTTCCTAAACAACACGTTGTAAGTCGAAAAGCTTTCATGTTGCGTGTATGTCTAAGTGTGTAGCCTCAAAAGAGAAGGCACAGGACAGTTTTCTCTCGAAAGGATATGTAAGAATACCACTTCATAAGGAAATACAGTTTTGCAGAGTAAAGACATATACGTACGCATTGGAAACTCTTTACTAGAAGAAATAACGCATCGTACAAAATTAGCTTGTATCTCCAAAACTACACGTTGTATCTCGAAAAGAATTGTTGTGGCGTGTACGTCTTAACATGTAGCATCTAAAGAGAACCAAAAGGAGAATTTTCTTTCGTCAAAATTTTTCAGAAAATCACGTTTTAAGGAAATCCCGCATCGTGCGAAATTATCTTGTTTTTCCTAAACAACACGTTGTAAGTCGAAAAGCTTTCATGTTGCGTGTATGTCTAAGTGTGTAGCCTCAAAAGAGAAGGCACAGGACAGTTTTCTCTCGAAAGGATATGTAAGAATACCACTTCATAAGGAAATACAGTTTTGCAGAGTAAAGACATATACGTACGCATTGGAAACTCTTTAGGAGAAGAAATAACGCATCGTACAAAATTAGCTTGTATCTCCAAAACTACACGTTGTATCTCGAAAAGAATTGTTGTGGCGTGTACGTCTTAACATGTAGCATCTAAAGAGAACCAAAAGGAGAATTTTCTTTCGTCAAAATTTTTCAGAAAATCACTTTTTAAGGAAATCCCGCATCGTGCGAAATTATCTTGTTTTTCCTAAACAACACGTTGTAAGTCGAAAAGCTTTCATGTTGCGTGTATGTCTAAGTGTGTAGCCTCAAAAGAGAAGGCACAGGACAGTTTTCTCTCGAAAGGATATGTAAGAATACCACTTCATAAGGAAATACAGTTTTGCAGAGTAAAGACATATACGTACGCATTGGAAACTCTTTACGAGAAGAAATAACGCATCGTACAAAATTAGCTTGTATCTCCAAAACTACACGTTGTATCTCGAAAAGAATTGTTGTGGCGTGTACGTCTTAACATGTAGCATCTAAAGAGAACCAAAAGGAGAATTTTCTTTCGTCAAAATTTTTCAGAAAATCACGTTTTAAGGAAATCCCGCATCGTGCGAAATTATCTTGTTTTTCCTAAACAACACGTTGTAAGTCGAAAAGCTTTCATGTTGCGTGTATGTCTAAGTGTGTAGCCTCAAAAGAGAAGGCACAGGACAGTTTTCTCTCGAAAGGATATGTAAGAATACCACTTCATAAGGAAATACAGTTTTGCAGAGTAAAGACATATACGTACACATTGGAAACTCTTTACGAGAAGAAATAACGCATAGTACTAAATTAGCTTGTATCTCCAAAACTACACGTTGTATCTCGAAAAGAATTGTTGTGGCGTGTACGTCTTAATATGTAGCATCTAAAGAGAACCAAAAGGAGAATTTTCTTTCGTCAAAATTTTTCAGAAAATCACGTTTTAAGGAAATCCCGCATCGTGCGAAATTATCTTGTTTTTCCTAAACAACACGTTGTAAGTCGAAAAGCTTTCATGTTGCGTGTATGTCTAAGTGTGTAGCCTCAAAAGAGAAGGCACAGGACAGTTTTCTCTCGAAAGGATATGTAAGAATACCACTTCATAAGGAAATACAGTTTTGCAGAGTAAAGACATATACGTACGCATTGGAAACTCTTTAGGAGAAGAAATAACGCATCGTACAAAATTAGCTTGTATCTCCAAAACTACACGTTGTATCTCGAAAAGAATTGTTGTGGCGTGTACGTCTTAACATATAGCATCTAAAGAGAACCAAAAGGAGAATTTTCTTTCGTCAAAATTTTTCAGAAAATCACTTTTTAAGGAAATCCCGCATCCTGCGAAATTATCTTGTTTTTCCTAAACAACACGTTGTAAGTCGAAAAGCTTTCATGTTGCGTGTATGTCTAAGTGTGTAGCCTCAAAAGAGAAGGCACAGGACAGTTTTCTCTCGAAAGGATATGTAAGAATACCACTTCATAAGGAAATACAGTTTTGCAGAGTAAAGACATATACGTACGCATTGGAAACTCTTTACGAGAAGAAATAACGCATAGTACTAAATTAGCTTGTATCTCCAAAACTACACGTTGTATCTCGAAAAGAATTGTTGTGGCGTGTACGTCTTAACATGTAGCATCTAAAGAGAACCAAAAGGAGAATTTTCTTTCGTCAAAATTTTTCAGAAAATCACGTTTTAAGGAAATCCCGCATCGTGCGAAATTATCTTGTTTTTCCTAAACAACACGTTGTAAGTCGAAAAGCTTTCATGTTGCGTGTATGTCTAAGTGTGTAGCCTCAAAAGAGAAGGCACAGGACGGTTTTCTCTCGAAAGGATATGTAAGAATACCACTTCATAAGGAAATACAGTTTTGCAGAGTAAAGACATATACGTACGCATTGGAAACTCTTTACGAGAAGAAATAACGCATCGTACAAAATTAGCTTGTATCTCCAAAACTACACGTTGTATCTCGAAAAGAATTGTTGTGGCGTGTACGTCTTAACATGTAGCATCTAAAGAGAACCAAAAGGAGAATTTTCTTTCGTCAAAATTTTTCAGAAAATCACTTTTTAAGGAAATCCCGCATCGTGCGAAATTATCTTGTTTTTCCTAAACAACACGTTGTAAGTCGAAAAGCTTTCATGTTGCGTGTATGTCTAAGTGTGTAGCCTCAAAAGAGAAGGCACAGGACAGTTTTCTCTCGAAAGGATATGTAAGAATACCACTTCATAAGGAAATACAGTTATGCAGAGTAAAGACATATACGTACGCATTGGAAACTCTTTACGAGAAGAAATAACGCATCGTACAAAATTAGCTTGTATCTCCAAAACTACACGTTGTATCTCGAAAAGAATTGTTGTGGCGTGTACGTCTTAACATGTAGCATCTAAAGAGAACCAAAAGGAGAATTTTCTTTCGTCAAAATTTTTCAGAAAATCACGTTTTAAGGAAATCCCGCATCGTGCGAAATTATCTTGTTTTTCCTAAACAACACGTTGTAAGTCGAAAAGCTTTCATGTTGCGTGTATGTCTAAGTGTGTAGCCTCAAAAGAGAAGGCACAGGACAGTTTTCTCTCGAAAGGATATGTAAGAATACCACTTCATAAGGAAATACAGTTTTGCAGAGTAAAGACATATACGTACGCATTGGAAACTCTTTACGAGAAGAAATAACGCATAGTACTAAATTAGCTTGTATCTCCAAAACTACACGTTGTATCTCGAAAAGAATTGTTGTGGCGTGTACGTCTTAACATGTAGCATCTAAAGAGAACCAAAAGGAGAATTTTCTTTCGTCAAAATTTTTCAGAAAATCACGTTTTAAGGAAATCCCGCATCGTGCGAAATTATCTTGTTTTTCCTAAACAACACGTTGTAAGTCGAAAAGCTTTCATGTTGCGTGTATGTCTAAGTGTGTAGCCTCAAAAGAGAAGGCACAGGACAGTTTTCTCTCGAAAGGATATGTAAGAATACCACTTCATAAGGAAATACAGTTTTGCAGAGTAAAGACATATACGTACGCATTTGAAACTCTTTACGAGAAGAAATAACGCATCGTACAAAATTAGCTTGTATCTCCAAAACTACACGTTGTATCTCGAAAAGAATTGTTGTGGCGTGTACGTCTTAACATGTAGCATCTAAAGAGAACCAAAAGGAGAATTTTCTTTCGTCAAAATTTTTCAGAAAATCACGTTTTAAGGAAATCCCGCATCGTGCGAAATTATCTTGTTTTTCCTAAACAACACGTTTTAAGTCGAAAAGCTTTCATGTTGCGTGTATGTCTAAGTGTGTAGCCTCAAAAGAGAAGGCACAGGACAGTTTTCTCTCGAAAGGATATGTAAGAATACCACTTCATAAGGAAATACAGTTTTGCAGAGTAAAGACATATACGTACGCATTGGAAACTCTTTACGAGAAGAAATAACGCATAGTACTAAATTAGCTTGTATCTCCAAAACTATACGTTGTATCTCGAAAAGAATTGTTGTGGCGTGTACGTCTTAACATGTAGCATCTAAAGAGAACCAAAAGGAGAATTTTCTTTCGTCAAAATTTTTCAGAAAATCACGTTTTAAGGAAATCCCGCATCGTGCGAAATTATCTTGTTTTTCCTAAACAACACGTTGTAAGTCGAAAAGCTTTCATGTTGCGTGTATGTCTAAGTGTGTAGCCTCAAAAGAGAAGGCACAGGACAGTTTTCTCTCGAAAGGATATGTAAGAATACCACTTCATAAGGAAATACAGTTTTGCAGAGTAAAGACATATACGTACGCATTGGAAACTCTTTACGAGAAGAAATAACGCATAGTACTAAATTAGCTTGTATCTCCAAAACTACACGTTGTATCTCGAAAAGAATTGTTGTGGCGTGTACGTCTTAACATGTAGCATCTAAAGAGAACCAAAAGGAGAATTTTCTTTCGTCAAAATTTTTCAGAAAATCACGTTTTAAGGAAATCCCGCATCGTGCGAAATTATCTTGTTTTTCCTAAACAACACGTTGTAAGTCGAAAAGCTTTCATGTTGCGTGTATGTCTACGTGTGTAGCCTCAAAAGAGAAGGCACAGGACGGTTTTCTCTCGAAAGGATATGTAAGAATACCACTTCATAAGGAAATACAGTTTTGCAGAGTAAAGACATATACGTACGCATTGGAAACTCTTTACGAGAAGAAATAATGCATCGTACAAAATTAGCTTGTATCTCCAAAACTACACGTTGTATCTCGAAAAGAATTGTTGTGGCGTGTACGTCTTAACATGTAGCATCTAAAGAGAACCAAAAGGAGAATTTTCTTTCGTCAAAATTTTTCAGAAAATCACGTTTTAAGGAAATCCCGCATCGTGCGAAATTATCTTGTTTTTCCTAAACAACACGTTGTAAGTCGAAAAGCTTTCATGTTGCGTGTATGTCTAAGTGTGTAGCCTCAAAAGAGAAGGCACAGGACAGTTTTCTCTCGAAAGGATATGTAAGAATACCACTTCATAAGGAAATACAGTTTTGCAGAGTAAAGACATATACGTACGCATTGGAAACTCTTTACGAGAAGAAATAACGCATCGTACAAAATTAGCTTGTATCTCCAAAACTACACGTTGTATCTCGAAAAGAATTGTTGTGGCGTGTACGTCTTAACATGTAGCATCTAAAGAGAACCAAAAGGAGAATTTTCTTTCGTCAAAATTTTTCAGAAAATCACGTTTTAAGGAAATCCCGCATCGTGCGAAATTATCTTGTTTTTCCTAAACAACACGTTGTAAGTCGAAAAGCTTTCATGTTGCGTGTATGTCTAAGTGTGTAGCCTCAAAAGAGAAGGCACAGGACAGTTTTCTCTCGAAAGGATATGTAAGAATACCACTTCATAAGGAAATACAGTTTTGCAGAGTAAAGACATATACGTACGCATTGGAAACTCTTTACGAGAAGAAATAACGCATAGTACTAAATTAGCTTGTATCTCCAAAACTACACGTTGTATCTCGAAAAGAATTGTTGTGGCGTGTACGTCTTAACATGTAGCATCTAAAGAGAACCAAAAGGAGAATTTTCTTTCGTCAAAATTTTTCAGAAAATCACGTTTTAAGGAAATCCCGCATCGTGCGAAATTATCTTGTTTTTCCTAAACAACACGTTGTAAGTCGAAAAGCTTTCATGTTGCGTGTATGTCTAAGTGTGTAGCCTCAAAAGAGAAGGCACAGGACAGTTTTCTCTCGAAAGGATATGTAAGAATACCACTTCATAAGGAAATACAGTTTTGCAGAGTAAAGACATATACGTACGCATTGGAAACTCTTTACGAGAAGAAATAACGCATCGTACAAAATTAGCTTGTATCTCCAAAACTACACGTTGTATCTCGAAAAGAATTGTTGTGGCGTGTACGTCTTAACATGTAGCATCTAAAGAGAACCAAAAGGAGAATTTTCTTTCGTCAAAATTTTTCAGAAAATCACTTTTTAAGGAAATCCCGCATCGTGCGAAATTATCTTGTTTTTCCTAAACAACACGTTGTAAGTCGAAAAGCTTTCATGTTGCGTGTATGTCTAAGTGTGTAGCCTCAAAAGAGAAGGCACAGGACAGTTTTCTCTCGAAAGGATATGTAAGAATACCACTTCATAAGGAAATACAGTTTTGCAGAGTAAAGACATATACGTACGCATTGGAAACTCTTTACGAGAAGAAATAACGCATAGTACTAAATTAGCTTGTATCTCCAAAACTACACGTTGTATCTCGAAAAGAATTGTTGTGGCGTGTACGTCTTAACATGTAGCATCTAAAGAGAACCAAAAGGAGAATTTTCTTTCGTCAAAATTTTTCAGAAAATCACGTTTTAAGGAAATCCCGCATCGTGCGAAATTATCTTGTTTTTCCTAAACAACACGTTGTAAGTCGAAAAGCTTTCATGTTGCGTGTATGTCTAAGTGTGTAGCCTCAAAAGAGAAGGCACAGGACGGTTTTCTCTCGAAAGGATATGTAAGAATACCACTTCATAAGGAAATACAGTTTTGCAAAGTAAAGACATATACGTACGCATTGGAAACTCTTTACGAGAAGAAATAACGCATCGTACAAAATTAGCTTGTATCTCCAAAACTACACGTTGTATCTCGAAAAGAATTGTTGTGGCGTGTACGTCTTAACATGTAGCATCTAAAGAGAACCAAAAGGAGAATTTTCTTTCGTCAAAATTTTTCAGAAAATCACTTTTTAAGGAAATCCCGCATCGTGCGAAATTATCTTGTTTTTCCTAAACAACACGTTGTAAGTCGAAAAGCTTTCATGTTGCGTGTATGTCTAAGTGTGTAGCCTCAAAAGAGAAGGCACAGGACAGTTTTCTCTCGAAAGGATATGTAAGAATACCACTTCATAAGGAAATACAGTTTTGCAGAGTAAAGACATATACGTACGCATTGGAAACTCTTTACGAGAAGAAATAACGCATAGTACTAAATTAGCTTGTATCTCCAAAACTACACGTTGTATCTCGAAAAGAATTGTTGTGGCGTGTACGTCTTAACATGTAGCATCTAAAGAGAACCAAAAGGAGAATTTTCTTTCGTCAAAATTTTTCAGAAAATCACGTTTTAAGGAAATCCCGCATCGTGCGAAATTATCTTGTTTTTCCTAAACAACACGTTGTAAGTCGAAAAGCTTTCATGTTGCGTGTATGTCTACGTGTGTAGCCTCAAAAGAGAAGGCACAGGACGGTTTTCTCTCGAAAGGATATGTAAGAATACCACTTCATAAGGAAATACAGTTTTGCAGAGTAAAGACACATACGTACGCATTGGAAACTCTTTAGGAGAAGAAATAATGCATCGTACAAAATTAGCTTGTATCTCCAAAACTACACGTTGTATCTCGAAAAGAATTGTTGTGGCGTGTACGTCTTAACATGTAGCATCTAAAGAGAACCAAAAGGAGAATTTTCTTTCGTCAAAATTTTTCAGAAAATCACGTTTTAAGGAAATCCCGCATCGTGCGAAATTATCTTGTTTTTCCTAAACAACACGTTGTAAGTCGAAAAGCTTTCATGTTGCGTGTATGTCTAAGTGTGTAGCCTCAAAAGAGAAGGCACAGGACAGTTTTCTCTCGAAAGGATATGTAAGAATACCACTTCATAAGGAAATACAGTTTTGCAGAGTAAAGACATATACGTACGCATTGGAAACTCTTTAGGAGAAGAAATAACGCATCGTACAAAATTAGCTTGTATCTCCAAAACTACACGTTGTATCTCGAAAAGAATTGTTGTGGCGTGTACGTCTTAACATATAGCATCTAAAGAGAACCAAAAGGAGAATTTTCTTTCGTCAAAATTTTTCAGAAAATCACTTTTTAAGGAAATCCCGCATCCTGCGAAATTATCTTGTTTTTCCTAAACAACACGTTGTAAGTCGAAAAGCTTTCATGTTGCGTGTATGTCTAAGTGTGTAGCCTCAAAAGAGAAGGCACAGGACAGTTTTCTCTCGAAAGGATATGTAAGAATACCACTTCATAAGGAAATACAGTTTTGCAGAGTAAAGACATATACGTACGCATTGGAAACTCTTTACGAGAAGAAATAACGCATAGTACTAAATTAGCTTGTATCTCCAAAACTACACGTTGTATCTCGAAAAGAATTGTTGTGGCGTGTACGTCTTAACATGTAGCATCTAAAGAGAACCAAAAGGAGAATTTTCTTTCGTCAAAATTTTTCAGAAAATCACGTTTTAAGGAAATCCCGCATCGTGCGAAATTATCTTGTTTTTCCTAAACAACACGTTGTAAGTCGAAAAGCTTTCATGTTGCGTGTATGTCTAAGTGTGTAGCCTCAAAAGAGAAGGCACAGGACGGTTTTCTCTCGAAAGGATATGTAAGAATACCACTTCATAAGGAAATACAGTTTTGCAGAGTAAAGACATATACGTACGCATTGGAAACTCTTTACGAGAAGAAATAACGCATCGTACAAAATTAGCTTGTATCTCCAAAACTACACGTTGTATCTCGAAAAGAATTGTTGTGGCGTGTACGTCTTAACATGTAGCATCTAAAGAGAACCAAAAGGAGAATTTTCTTTCGTCAAAATTTTTCAGAAAATCACTTTTTAAGGAAATCCCGCATCGTGCGAAATTATCTTGTTTTTCCTAAACAACACGTTGTAAGTCGAAAAGCTTTCATGTTGCGTGTATGTCTAAGTGTGTAGCCTCAAAAGAGAAGGCACAGGACAGTTTTCTCTCGAAAGGATATGTAAGAATACCACTTCATAAGGAAATACAGTTATGCAGAGTAAAGACATATACGTACGCATTGGAAACTCTTTACGAGAAGAAATAACGCATCGTACAAAATTAGCTTGTATCTCCAAAACTACACGTTGTATCTCGAAAAGAATTGTTGTGGCGTGTACGTCTTAACATGTAGCATCTAAAGAGAACCAAAAGGAGAATTTTCTTTCGTCAAAATTTTTCAGAAAATCACGTTTTAAGGAAATCCCGCATCGTGCGAAATTATCTTGTTTTTCCTAAACAACACGTTGTAAGTCGAAAAGCTTTCATGTTGCGTGTATGTCTAAGTGTGTAGCCTCAAAAGAGAAGGCACAGGACAGTTTTCTCTCGAAAGGATATGTAAGAATACCACTTCATAAGGAAATACAGTTTTGCAGAGTAAAGACATATACGTACGCATTGGAAACTCTTTACGAGAAGAAATAACGCATAGTACTAAATTAGCTTGTATCTCCAAAACTACACGTTGTATCTCGAAAAGAATTGTTGTGGCGTGTACGTCTTAACATGTAGCATCTAAAGAGAACCAAAAGGAGAATTTTCTTTCGTCAAAATTTTTCAGAAAATCACGTTTTAAGGAAATCCCGCATCGTGCGAAATTATCTTGTTTTTCCTAAACAACACGTTGTAAGTCGAAAAGCTTTCATGTTGCGTGTATGTCTAAGTGTGTAGCCTCAAAAGAGAAGGCACAGGACAGTTTTCTCTCGAAAGGATATGTAAGAATACCACTTCATAAGGAAATACAGTTTTGCAGAGTAAAGACATATACGTACGCATTGGAAACTCTTTACGAGAAGAAATAACGCATAGTACTAAATTAGCTTGTATCTCCAAAACTACACGTTGTATCTCGAAAAGAATTGTTGTGGCGTGTACGTCTTAACATGTAGCATCTAAAGAGAACCAAAAGGAGAATTTTCTTTCGTCAAAATTTTTCAGAAAATCACGTTTTAAGGAAATCCCGCATCGTGCGAAATTATCTTGTTTTTCCTAAACAACACGTTGTAAGTCGAAAAGCTTTCATGTTGCGTGTATGTCTACGTGTGTAGCCTCAAAAGAGAAGGCACAGGACGGTTTTCTCTCGAAAGGATATGTAAGAATACCACTTCATAAGGAAATACAGTTTTGCAGAGTAAAGACATATACGTACGCATTGGAAACTCTTTACGAGAAGAAATAATGCATCGTACAAAATTAGCTTGTATCTCCAAAACTACACGTTGTATCTCGAAAAGAATTGTTGTGGCGTGTACGTCTTAACATGTAGCATCTAAAGAGAACCAAAAGGAGAATTTTCTTTCGTCAAAATTTTTCAGAAAATCACGTTTTAAGGAAATCCCGCATCGTGCGAAATTATCTTGTTTTTCCTAAACAACACGTTGTAAGTCGAAAAGCTTTCATGTTGCGTGTATGTCTAAGTGTGTAGCCTCAAAAGAGAAGGCACAGGACAGTTTTCTCTCGAAAGGATATGTAAGAATACCACTTCATAAGGAAATACAGTTTTGCAGAGTAAAGACATATACGTACGCATTGGAAACTCTTTACGAGAAGAAATAACGCATCGTACAAAATTAGCTTGTATCTCCAAAACTACACGTTGTATCTCGAAAAGAATTGTTGTGGCGTGTACGTCTTAACATGTAGCATCTAAAGAGAACCAAAAGGAGAATTTTCTTTCGTCAAAATTTTTCAGAAAATCACGTTTTAAGGAAATCCCGCATCGTGCGAAATTATCTTGTTTTTCCTAAACAACACGTTGTAAGTCGAAAAGCTTTCATGTTGCGTGTATGTCTAAGTGTGTAGCCTCAAAAGAGAAGGCACAGGACAGTTTTCTCTCGAAAGGATATGTAAGAATACCACTTCATAAGGAAATACAGTTTTGCAGAGTAAAGACATATACGTACGCATTGGAAACTCTTTACGAGAAGAAATAACGCATAGTACTAAATTAGCTTGTATCTCCAAAACTACACGTTGTATCTCGAAAAGAATTGTTGTGGCGTGTACGTCTTAACATGTAGCATCTAAAGAGAACCAAAAGGAGAATTTTCTTTCGTCAAAATTTTTCAGAAAATCACGTTTTAAGGAAATCCCGCATCGTGCGAAATTATCTTGTTTTTCCTAAACAACACGTTGTAAGTCGAAAAGCTTTCATGTTGCGTGTATGTCTAAGTGTGTAGCCTCAAAAGAGAAGGCACAGGACAGTTTTCTCTCGAAAGGATATGTAAGAATACCACTTCATAAGGAAATACAGTTTTGCAGAGTAAAGACATATACGTACGCATTGGAAACTCTTTACGAGAAGAAATAACGCATCGTACAAAATTAGCTTGTATCTCCAAAACTACACGTTGTATCTCGAAAAGAATTGTTGTGGCGTGTACGTCTTAACATGTAGCATCTAAAGAGAACCAAAAGGAGAATTTTCTTTCGTCAAAATTTTTCAGAAAATCACTTTTTAAGGAAATCCCGCATCGTGCGAAATTATCTTGTTTTTCCTAAACAACACGTTGTAAGTCGAAAAGCTTTCATGTTGCGTGTATGTCTAAGTGTGTAGCCTCAAAAGAGAAGGCACAGGACAGTTTTCTCTCGAAAGGATATGTAAGAATACCACTTCATAAGGAAATACAGTTTTGCAGAGTAAAGACATATACGTACGCATTGGAAACTCTTTACGAGAAGAAATAACGCATAGTACTAAATTAGCTTGTATCTCCAAAACTACACGTTGTATCTCGAAAAGAATTGTTGTGGCGTGTACGTCTTAACATGTAGCATCTAAAGAGAACCAAAAGGAGAATTTTCTTTCGTCAAAATTTTTCAGAAAATCACGTTTTAAGGAAATCCCGCATCGTGCGAAATTATCTTGTTTTTCCTAAACAACACGTTGTAAGTCGAAAAGCTTTCATGTTGCGTGTATGTCTAAGTGTGTAGCCTCAAAAGAGAAGGCACAGGACGGTTTTCTCTCGAAAGGATATGTAAGAATACCACTTCATAAGGAAATACAGTTTTGCAAAGTAAAGACATATACGTACGCATTGGAAACTCTTTACGAGAAGAAATAACGCATCGTACAAAATTAGCTTGTATCTCCAAAACTACACGTTGTATCTCGAAAAGAATTGTTGTGGCGTGTACGTCTTAACATGTAGCATCTAAAGAGAACCAAAAGGAGAATTTTCTTTCGTCAAAATTTTTCAGAAAATCACTTTTTAAGGAAATCCCGCATCGTGCGAAATTATCTTGTTTTTCCTAAACAACACGTTGTAAGTCGAAAAGCTTTCATGTTGCGTGTATGTCTAAGTGTGTAGCCTCAAAAGAGAAGGCACAGGACAGTTTTCTCTCGAAAGGATATGTAAGAATACCACTTCATAAGGAAATACAGTTTTGCAGAGTAAAGACATATACGTACGCATTGGAAACTCTTTACGAGAAGAAATAACGCATAGTACTAAATTAGCTTGTATCTCCAAAACTACACGTTGTATCTCGAAAAGAATTGTTGTGGCGTGTACGTCTTAACATGTAGCATCTAAAGAGAACCAAAAGGAGAATTTTCTTTCGTCAAAATTTTTCAGAAAATCACGTTTTAAGGAAATCCCGCATCGTGCGAAATTATCTTGTTTTTCCTAAACAACACGTTGTAAGTCGAAAAGCTTTCATGTTGCGTGTATGTCTACGTGTGTAGCCTCAAAAGAGAAGGCACAGGACGGTTTTCTCTCGAAAGGATATGTAAGAATACCACTTCATAAGGAAATACAGTTTTGCAGAGTAAAGACACATACGTACGCATTGGAAACTCTTTAGGAGAAGAAATAATGCATCGTACAAAATTAGCTTGTATCTCCAAAACTACACGTTGTATCTCGAAAAGAATTGTTGTGGCGTGTACGTCTTAACATGTAGCATCTAAAGAGAACCAAAAGGAGAATTTTCTTTCGTCAAAATTTTTCAGAAAATCACGTTTTAAGGAAATCCCGCATCGTGCGAAATTATCTTGTTTTTCCTAAACAACACGTTGTAAGTCGAAAAGCTTTCATGTTGCGTGTATGTCTAAGTGTGTAGCCTCAAAAGAGAAGGCACAGGACAGTTTTCTCTCGAAAGGATATGTAAGAATACCACTTCATAAGGAAATACAGTTTTGCAGAGTAAAGACATATACGTACGCATTGGAAACTCTTTACGAGAAGAAATAACGCATCGTACAAAATTAGCTTGTATCTCCAAAACTACACGTTGTATCTCGAAAAGAATTGTTGTGGCGTGTACGTCTTAACATGTAGCATCTAAAGAGAACCAAAAGGAGAATTTTCTTTCGTCAAAATTTTTCAGAAAATCACGTTTTAAGGAAATCCCGCATCGTGCGAAATTATCTTGTTTTTCCTAAACAACACGTTGTAAGTCGAAAAGCTTTCATGTTGCGTGTATGTCTAAGTGTGTAGCCTCAAAAGAGAAGGCACAGGACAGTTTTCTCTCGAAAGGATATGTAAGAATACCACTTCATAAGGAAATACAGTTTTGCAGAGTAAAGACATATACGTACGCATTGGAAACTCTTTACGAGAAGAAATAACGCATAGTACTAAATTAGCTTGTATCTCCAAAACTACACGTTGTATCTCGAAAAGAATTGTTGTGGCGTGTACGTCTTAACATGTAGCATCTAAAGAGAACCAAAAGGAGAATTTTCTTTCGTCAAAATTTTTCAGAAAATCACGTTTTAAGGAAATCCCGCATCGTGCGAAATTATCTTGTTTTTCCTAAACAACACGTTGTAAGTCGAAAAGCTTTCATGTTGCGTGTATGTCTAAGTGTGTAGCCTCAAAAGAGAAGGCACAGGACAGTTTTCTCTCGAAAGGATATGTAAGAATACCACTTCATAAGGAAATACAGTTTTGCAGAGTAAAGACATATACGTACGCATTGGAAACTCTTTACGAGAAGAAATAACGCATCGTACAAAATTAGCTTGTATCTCCAAAACTACACGTTGTATCTCGAAAAGAATTGTTGTGGCGTGTACGTCTTAACATGTAGCATCTAAAGAGAACCAAAAGGAGAATTTTCTTTCGTCAAAATTTTTCAGAAAATCACTTTTTAAGGAAATCCCGCATCGTGCGAAATTATCTTGTTTTTCCTAAACAACACGTTGTAAGTCGAAAAGCTTTCATGTTGCGTGTATGTCTAAGTGTGTAGCCTCAAAAGAGAAGGCACAGGACAGTTTTCTCTCGAAAGGATATGTAAGAATACCACTTCATAAGGAAATACAGTTTTGCAGAGTAAAGACATATACGTACGCATTGGAAACTCTTTACGAGAAGAAATAACGCATAGTACTAAATTAGCTTGTATCTCCAAAACTACACGTTGTATCTCGAAAAGAATTGTTGTGGCGTGTACGTCTTAACATGTAGCATCTAAAGAGAACCAAAAGGAGAATTTTCTTTCGTCAAAATTTTTCAGAAAATCACGTTTTAAGGAAATCCCGCATCGTGCGAAATTATCTTGTTTTTCCTAAACAACACGTTGTAAGTCGAAAAGCTTTCATGTTGCGTGTATGTCTAAGTGTGTAGCCTCAAAAGAGAAGGCACAGGACGGTTTTCTCTCGAAAGGATATGTAAGAATACCACTTCATAAGGAAATACAGTTTTGCAAAGTAAAGACATATACGTACGCATTGGAAACTCTTTACGAGAAGAAATAACGCATCGTACAAAATTAGCTTGTATCTCCAAAACTACACGTTGTATCTCGAAAAGAATTGTTGTGGCGTGTACGTCTTAACATGTAGCATCTAAAGAGAACCAAAAGGAGAATTTTCTTTCGTCAAAATTTTTCAGAAAATCACTTTTTAAGGAAATCCCGCATCGTGCGAAATTATCTTGTTTTTCCTAAACAACACGTTGTAAGTCGAAAAGCTTTCATGTTGCGTGTATGTCTAAGTGTGTAGCCTCAAAAGAGAAGGCACAGGACAGTTTTCTCTCGAAAGGATATGTAAGAATACCACTTCATAAGGAAATACAGTTTTGCAGAGTAAAGACATATACGTACGCATTGGAAACTCTTTACGAGAAGAAATAACGCATAGTACTAAATTAGCTTGTATCTCCAAAACTACACGTTGTATCTCGAAAAGAATTGGTGTGGCGTGTACGTCTTAACATGTAGCACCTAAAGAGAACCAAAAGGAGAATTTTCTTTCGTCAAAATTTTTCAGAAAATCACGTTTTAAGGAAATCCCGCATCGTGCGAAATTATCTTGTTTTTCCTAAACAACACGTTGTAAGTCGAAAAGCTTTCATGTTGCGTGTATGTCTACGTGTGTAGCCTCAAAAGAGAAGGCACAGGACGGTTTTCTCTCGAAAGGATATGTAAGAATACCACTTCATAAGGAAATACAGTTTTGCAGAGTAAAGACATATACGTACGCATTGGAAACTCTTTACGAGAAGAAATAACGCATAGTACAAAATTAGCTTGTATCTCCAAAACTACACGTTGTATCTCGAAAAGAATTGTTGTGGCGTGTACGTCTTAACATGTAGCATCTAAAGAGAACCAAAAGGAGAATTTTCTTTCGTCAAAATTTTTCAGAAAATCACGTTTTAAGGAAATCCCGCATCGTGCGAAATTATCTTGTTTTTCCTAAACAACACGTTGTAAGTCGAAAAGCTTTCATGTTGCGTGTATGTCTAAGTGTGTAGCCTCAAAAGAGAAGGCACAGGACGGTTTTCTCTCGAAAGGATATGTAAGAATACCACTTCATAAGGAAATACAGTTTTGCAGAGTAAAGACATATACGTACGCATTGGAAACTCTTTACGAGAAGAAATAACGCATCGTACAAAATTAGCTTGTATCTCCAAAACTACACGTTGTATCTCGAAAAGAATTGTTGTGGCGTGTACGTCTTAACATGTAGCATCTAAAGAGAACCAAAAGGAGAATTTTCTTTCGTCAAAATTTTTCAGAAAATCACTTTTTAAGGAAATCCCGCATCGTGCGAAATTATCTTGTTTTTCCTAAACAACACGTTGTAAGTCGAAAAGCTTTCATGTTGCGTGTATGTCTAAGTGTGTAGCCTCAAAAGAGAAGGCACAGGACAGTTTTCTCTCGAAAGGATATGTAAGAATACCACTTCATAAGGAAATACAGTTTTGCAGAGTAAAGACATATACGTACGCATTGGAAACTCTTTACGAGAAGAAATAACGCATAGTACTAAATTAGCTTGTATCTCCAAAACTACACGTTGTATCTCGAAAAGAATTGTTGTGGCGTGTACGTCTTAACATGTAGCATCTAAAGAGAACCAAAAGGAGAATTTTCTTTCGTCAAAATTTTTCAGAAAATCACGTTTTAAGGAAATCCCGCATCGTGCGAAATTATCTTGTTTTTCCTAAACAACACGTTGTAAGTCGAAAAGCTTTCATGTTGCGTGTATGTCTAAGTGTGTAGCCTCAAAAGAGAAGGCACAGGACGGTTTTCTCTCGAAAGGATATGTAAGAATACCACTTCATAAGGAAATACAGTTTTGCAAAGTAAAGACATATACGTACGCATTGGAAACTCTTTACGAGAAGAAATAACGCATCGTACAAAATTAGCTTGTATCTCCAAAACTACACGTTGTATCTCGAAAAGAATTGTTGTGGCGTGTACGTCTTAACATGTAGCATCTAAAGAGAACCAAAAGGAGAATTTTCTTTCGTCAAAATTTTTCAGAAAATCACTTTTTAAGGAAATCCCGCATCGTGCGAAATTATCTTGTTTTTCCTAAACAACACGTTGTAAGTCGAAAAGCTTTCATGTTGCGTGTATGTCTAAGTGTGTAGCCTCAAAAGAGAAGGCACAGGACAGTTTTCTCTCGAAAGGATATGTAAGAATACCACTTCATAAGGAAATACAGTTTTGCAGAGTAAAGACATATACGTACGCATTGGAAACTCTTTACGAGAAGAAATAACGCATAGTACTAAATTAGCTTGTATCTCCAAAACTACACGTTGTATCTCGAAAAGAATTGGTGTGGCGTGTACGTCTTAACATGTAGCACCTAAAGAGAACCAAAAGGAGAATTTTCTTTCGTCAAAATTTTTCAGAAAATCACGTTTTAAGGAAATCCCGCATCGTGCGAAATTATCTTGTTTTTCCTAAACAACACGTTGTAAGTCGAAAAGCTTTCATGTTGCGTGTATGTCTACGTGTGTAGCCTCAAAAGAGAAGGCACAGGACGGTTTTCTCTCGAAAGGATATGTAAGAATACCACTTCATAAGGAAATACAGTTTTGCAGAGTAAAGACATATACGTACGCATTGGAAACTCTTTACGAGAAGAAATAACGCATAGTACAAAATTAGCTTGTATCTCCAAAACTACACGTTGTATCTCGAAAAGAATTGTTGTGGCGTGTACGTCTTAACATGTAGCATCTAAAGAGAACCAAAAGGAGAATTTTCTTTCGTCAAAATTTTTCAGAAAATCACGTTTTAAGGAAATCCCGCATCGTGCGAAATTATCTTGTTTTTCCTAAACAACACGTTGTAAGTCGAAAAGCTTTCATGTTGCGTGTATGTCTAAGTGTGTAGCCTCAAAAGAGAAGGCACAGGACGGTTTTCTCTCGAAAGGATATGTAAGAATACCACTTCATAAGGAAATACAGTTTTGCAGAGTAAAGACATATACGTACGCATTGGAAACTCTTTACGAGAAGAAATAACGCATCGTACAAAATTAGCTTGTATCTCCAAAACTACACGTTGTATCTCGAAAAGAATTGTTGTGGCGTGTACGTCTTAACATGTAGCATCTAAAGAGAACCAAAAGGAGAATTTTCTTTCGTCAAAATTTTTCAGAAAATCACTTTTTAAGGAAATCCCGCATCGTGCGAAATTATCTTGTTTTTCCTAAACAACACGTTGTAAGTCGAAAAGCTTTCATGTTGCGTGTATGTCTAAGTGTGTAGCCTCAAAAGAGAAGGCACAGGACAGTTTTCTCTCGAAAGGATATGTAAGAATACCACTTCATAAGGAAATACAGTTTTGCAGAGTAAAGACATATACGTACGCATTGGAAACTCTTTACGAGAAGAAATAACGCATAGTACTAAATTAGCTTGTATCTCCAAAACTACACGTTGTATCTCGAAAAGAATTGTTGTGGCGTGTACGTCTTAACATGTAGCATCTAAAGAGAACCAAAAGGAGAATTTTCTTTCGTCAAAATTTTTCAGAAAATCACGTTTTAAAGAAATCCCGCATCGTGCGAAATTATCTTGTTTTTCCTAAACAACACGTTGTAAGTCGGAAAGCTTTCATGTTGCGTGTATGTCTACGTGTGTAGCCTCAAAAGAGAAGGCACAGGACGGTTTTCTCTCGAAAGGATATGTAAGAATACCACTTCATAAGAAAATACAGTTTTGCAGAGTAAAGACATATACGTACGCATTGGAAACTCTTTACGAGAAGAAATAACGCATAGTACAAAATTAGCTTGTATCTCCAAAACTACACGTTGTATCTCGAAAAGAATTGTTGTGGCGTGTACGTCTTAACATGTAGCATCTAAAGAGAACCAAAAGGAGAATTTTCTTTCGTCAAAATTTTTCAGAAAATCACGTTTTAAGGAAATCCCGCATCGTGCGAAATTATCTTGTTTTTCCTAAACAACACGTTGTAAGTCGAAAAGCTTTCATGTTGCGTGTATGTCTAAGTGTGTAGCCTCAAAAGAGAAGGCACAGGACGGTTTTCTCTCGAAAGGATATGTAAGAATACCACTTCATAAGGAAATACAGTTTTGCAGAGTAAAGACATATACGTACGCATTGGAAACTCTTTACGAGAAGAAATAACGCATCGTACAAAATTAGCTTGTATCTCCCAAACTACACGTTGTATCTCGAAAAGAATTGTTGTGGCGTGTACGTCTTAACATGTAGCATCTAAAGAGAACCAAAAGGAGAATTTTCTTTCGTCAAAATTTTTCAGAAAATCACGTTTTAAGGAAATCCCGCATCGTGCGAAATTATCTTGTTTTTCCTAAACAACACGTTGTAAGTCGAAAAGCTTTCATGTTGCGTGTATGTCTAAGTGTGTAGCCTCAAAAGAGAAGGCACAGGACAGTTTTCTCTCGAAAGGATATGTAAGAATACCACTTCATAAGGAAATACAGTTTTGCAGAGTAAAGACATATACGTACGCATTGGAAACTCTTTACGAGAAGAAATAACGCATAGTACTAAATTAGCTTGTATCTCCAAAACTACACGTTGTATCTCGAAAAGAATTGTTGTGGCGTGTACGTCTTAACATGTAGCATCTAAAGAGAACCAAAAGGAGAATTTTCTTTCGTCAAAATTTTTCAGAAAATCACGTTTTAAGGAAATCCCGCATCGTGCGAAATTATCTTGTTTTTCCTAAACAACACGTTGTAAGTCGAAAAGCTTTCATGTTGCGTGTATGTCTACGTGTGTAGCCTCAAAAGAGAAGGCACAGGACGGTTTTCTCTCGAAAGGATATGTAAGAATACCACTTCATAAGGAAATACAGTTTTGCAGAGTAAAGACATATACGTACGCATTGGAAACTCTTTACGAGAAGAAATAACGCATAGTACAAAATTAGCTTGTATCTCCAAAACTACACGTTGTATCTCGAAAAGAATTGTTGTGGCGTGTACGTCTTAACATGTAGCATCTAAAGAGAACCAAAAGGAGAATTTTCTTTCGTCAAAATTTTTCAGAAAATCACGTTTTAAGGAAATCCCGCATCGTGCGAAATTATCTTGTTTTTCCTAAACAACACGTTGTAAGTCGAAAAGCTTTCATGTTGCGTGTATGTCTAAGTGTGTAGCCTCAAAAGAGAAGGCACAGGACAGTTTTCTCTCGAAAGGATATGTAAGAATACCACTTCATAAGGAAATACAGTTTTGCAGAGTAAAGACATATACGTACGCATTGGAAACTCTTTACGAGAAGAAATAACGCATAGTACAAAATTAGCTTGTATCTCCAAAACTACACGTTGTATCTCGAAAAGAATTGTTGTGGCGTGTACGTCTTAACATGTAGCATCTAAAGAGAACCAAAAGGAGAATTTTCTTTCGTCAAAATTTTTCAGAAAATCACGTTTTAAGGAAATCCCGCATCGTGCGAAATTATCTTGTTTTTCCTAAACAACACGTTGTAAGTCGAAAAGCTTTCATGTTGCGTGTATGTCTAAGTGTGTAGCCTCAAAAGAGAAGGCACAGGACAGTTTTCTCTCGAAAGGATATGTAAGAATACCACTTCATAAGGAAATACAGTTTTGCAGAGTAAAGACATATACGTACGCATTGGAAACTCTTTACGAGAAGAAATAACGCATAGTACTAAATTAGCTTGTATCTCCAAAACTACACGTTGTATCTCGAAAAGAATTGTTGTGGCGTGTACGTCTTAACATGTAGCATCTAAAGAGAACCAAAAGGAGAATTTTCTTTCGTCAAAATTTTTCAGAAAATCACGTTTTAAGGAAATCCCGCATCGTGCGAAATTATCTTGTTTTTCCTAAACAACACGTTGTAAGTCGAAAAGCTTTCATGTTGCGTGTATGTCTACGTGTGTAGCCTCAAAAGAGAAGGCACAGGACGGTTTTCTCTCGAAAGGATATGTAAGAATACCACTTCATAAGGAAATACAGTTTTGCAGAGTAAAGACATATACGTACGCATTGGAAACTCTTTACGAGAAGAAATAACGCATAGTACTAAATTAGCTTGTATCTCCAAAACTACACGTTGTATCTCGAAAAGAATTGTTGTGGCGTGTACGTCTTAACATGTAGCATCTAAAGAGAACCAAAAGGAGAATTTTCTTTCGTCAAAATTTTTCAGAAAATCATGTTTTAAGGAAATCCCGCATCGTGCGAAATTATCTTGTTTTTCCTAAACAACACGTTGTAAGTCGAAAAGCTTTCATGTTGCGTGTATGTCTAAGTGTGTAGCCTCAAAAGAGAAGGCACAGGACGGTTTTCTCTCGGAAGGATATGTAAGAATACCACTTCATAAGGAAATACAGTTTTGCAGAGTAAAGACATATACGTACGCATTGGAAACTCTTTACGAGAAGAAATAACGCATCATACAAAATTAGCTTGTATCTCCAAAACTACACGTTGTATCTCGAAAAGAATTGTTGTGGCGTGTACGACTTAACATGTAGCATCTAAAGAGAACCAAAAGGAGAATTTTCTTTCGTCAAAATTTTTCAGAAAATCACTTTTTAAGGAAATCCCGCATCGTGCGAAATTATCTTGTTTTTCCTAAACAACACGTTGTAAGTCGAAAAGCTTTCATGTTGCGTGTATGTCTAAGTGTGTAGCCTCAAAAGAGAAGGCACAGGACAGTTTTCTCTTGAAAGGATATGTAAGAATACCACTTCATAAGGAAATACAGTTTTGCAGAGTAAAGACATATACGTACGCATTGGAAACTCTTTACGCGAAGAAATAACGCATCGTACAAAATTAGCTTGTATCTCCAAAACTACACGTTGTATCTCGAAAAGAATTGTTGTGGCGTGTACGTCTTAACATGTAGCATCTAAAGAGAACCAAAAGGAGAATTTTCTTTCGTCAAAATTTTTCAGAAAATCACGTTTTAAGGAAATCCCGCATCGTGCGAAATTATCTTGTTTTTCCTAAACAACACGTTGTAAGTCGAAAAGCTTTCATGTTGCGTGTATGTCTAAGTGTGTAGCCTCAAAAGAGAAGGCACAGGACAGTTTTCTCTCGAAAGGATATGTAAGAATACCACTTCATAAGGAAATACAGTTTTGCAGAGTAAAGACATATACGTACGCATTGGAAACTCTTTACGAGAAGAAATAACGCATCGTACAAAATTAGCTTGTATCTCCAAAACTACACGTTGTATCACGAAAAGAATTGTTGTGGCGTGTACGTCTTAACATGTAGCATCTAAAGAGAACCAAAAGGAGAATTTTCTTTCGTCAAAATTTTTCAGAAAATCACGTTTTAAGGAAATCCCGCATCGTGCGAAATTATCTTGTTTTTCCTAAAAAACACGTTGTAAGTCGAAAAGCTTTCATGTTGCGTGTATGTCTAAGTGTGTATCCTCAAAAGAGAAGGCACAGGACAGTTTTCTCTCGAAAGGATATGTAAGAATACCACTTCATAAGGAAATACAGTTTTGCAGAGTAAAGACATATACGTACGCATTGGAAACTCTTTACGAGAAGAAATAACGCATAGTACTAAATTAGCTTGTATCTCCAAAACTACACGTTGTATCTCGAAAAGAATTGTTGTGGCGTGTACGTCTTAACATGTAGCATCTAAAGAGAACCAAAAGGAGAATTTTCTTTCGTCAAAATTTTTCAGAAAATCACGTTTTAAGGAAATCCCGCATCGTGCGAAATTATCTTGTTTTTCCTAAACAACACGTTGTAAGTCGAAAAGCTTTCATGTTGCGTGTATGTCTAAGTGTGTAGCCTCAAAAGAGAAGGCACAGGACAGTTTTCTCTCGAAAGGATATGTAAGAATACCACTTCATAAGGAAATACAGTTTTGCAGAGTAAAGACATATACGTACGCATTGGAAACTCTTTACGAGAAGAAATAACGCATCGTACAAAATTAGCTTGTATCTCCAAAACTACACGTTGTATCTCGAAAAGAATTGTTGTGGGGTGTACGTCTTAACATGTAGCATCTAAAGAGAACCAAAAGGAGAATTTTCTTTCGTCAAAATTTTTCAGAAAATCACTTTTTAAGGAAATCCCGCATCGTGCGAAATTATCTTGTTTTTCCTAAACAACACGTTGTAAGTCGAAAAGCTTTCATGTTGCGTGTATGTCTAAGTGTGTAGCCTCAAAAGAGAAGGCACAGGACAGTTTTCTCTCGAAAGGATATGTAAGAATACCACTTCATAAGGAAATACAGTTTTGCAGAGTAAAGACATATACGTACGCATTGGAAACTCTTTATGAGAAGAAATAACGCATAGTACTAAATTAGCTTGTATCTCCAAAACTACACGTTGTATCTCGAAAAGAATTGTTGTGGCGTGTACGTCTTAACATGTAGCATCTAAAGAGAACCAAAAGGAGAATTTTCTTTCGTCAAAATTTTTCAGAAAATCACGTTTTAAGGAAATCCCGCATCGTGCGAAATTATCTTGTTTTTCCTAAACAACACGTTGTAAGTCGAAAAGCTTTCATGTTGCGTGTATGTCTAAGTGTGTAGCCTCAAAAGAGAAGGCACAGGACAGTTTTCTCTCGAAAGGATATGTAAGAATACCACTTCATAAGGAAATACAGTTTTGCAGAGTAAAGACATATACGTACGCATTGGAAACTCTTTACGAGAAGAAATAACGCATAGTACAAAATTAGCTTGTATCTCCAAAACTACACGTTGTATCTCGAAAAGAATTGTTGTGGCGTGTACGTCTTAACATGGAGCATCTAAAGAGAACCAAAAGGAGAATTTTCTTTCGTCAAAAT
The DNA here is from genome assembly GCF_947179515.1 of Apodemus sylvaticus. Classification (NCBI taxonomy): domain Eukaryota; kingdom Metazoa; phylum Chordata; class Mammalia; order Rodentia; family Muridae; genus Apodemus; species Apodemus sylvaticus. Next base: position 199,297 of record NW_026263337.1, read on the forward strand.
TTTTCAGAAAATCACGTTTTAAGGAAATCCCGCATCGTGCGAAATTATCTTGTTTTTCGTAAACAACACGTTGTAAGTCGAAAAGCTTTCATGTTGCGTGTATGTCTAAGTGTGTAGCCTCAAAAGAGAAGGCACAGGACAGTTTTCTCTCGAAAGGATATGTAAGAATACCACTTCATAAGGAAATACAGTTTTGCAGAGTAAAGACATATACGTACGCATTGGAAACTCTTTACGAGAAGAAATAACGCATAGTACAAAATTAGCTTGTATCTCCAAAACTACACGTTGTATCTCGAAAAGAATTGTTGTGGCGTGTACGTCTTAACATGTAGCATCTAAAGAGAACCAAAACGAGAATTTTCTTTCGTCAAAATTTTTCAGAAAATCACGTTTTAAGGGAATCCCGCATCGTGCGAAATTATCTTGTTTTTCCTAAACAACACGTTGTAAGTCGAAAAGCTTTCATGTTGCGTGTATGTCTAAGTGTGTAGCCTCAAAAGAGAAGGCACAGGACAGTTTTCTCTCGAAAGGATATGTAAGAATACCACTTCATAGGGAAATACAGTTTTGCAGAGTAAAGACATATACGTACGCATTGGAAACTCTTTACGAGAAGAAATAACGCATCGTACAAAATTAGTTGTATCTCCAAAACTACACGTTGTATCTCGAAAAGAATTGTTGTGGCGTGTACGCCTTAACATGTAGCATCTAAAGAGAACCAAAAGGAGAATTTTCTTTCGTCAAAATTTTTCAGAAAATCACGTTTTAAGGAAATCCCGCATCGTGCGAAATTATCTTGTTTTTCCTAAACAACACGTTGTAAGTCGAAAAGCTTTCATGTTGCGTGTATGTCTAAGTGTGTAGCCTCAAAAGAGAAGGCACAGGACAGTTTTCTCTCGAAAGGCTATGTAAGAATACCACTTCATAAGGAAATACAGTTTTGCAGAGTAAAGACATATACGTACGCATTGGAAACTCTTTACGAGAAGAAATAACGCATAGTACAAAATTAGCTTGTATCTCCAAAACTACACGTTGTATCTCGAAAAGAATTGTTGTGGCGTGTACGTCTTAACATGTAGCATCTAAAGAGAACCAAAAGGAGAATTTTCTTTCGTCAAAATTTTTCAGAAAATCACGTTTTAAGGAAATCCCGCATCGTGCGAAATTATCTTGTTTTTCCTAAACAACACGTTGTAAGTCGAAAAGCTTTCATGTTGCGTGTATGTCTAAGTGTGTAGCCTCAAAAGAGAAGGCACAGGACAGTTTTCTCTCGAAAGGATATGTAAGAATACCACTTCATAAGGAAATACAGTTTTGCAGAGTAAAGACATATACGTACGCATTGGAAACTCTTTACGAGAAGAAATAACGCATAGTACAAAATTGGCTTGTATCTCCAAAACTACACGTTGTATCTCGAAAAGAATTGTTTTGGCGTGTACGTCTCAACATGTAGCATCTAAGGAGAACCAAAAGGAGAATTTTCATTCGTCAAAATTTTTCAGAAAATCACGTTTTAAGGAAATCCCGCATCGTGTGAAATTATCTTGTTTTTCCTAAACAACACGTTGTAAGTCGAAAAGCTTTCATGTTGCGTGTATGTCTAAGTGTGTAGCCTCAAAAGAGAAGGCACAGGACAGTTTTCTCTCGAAAGGATATGTAAGAATACCACTTCATAAGGAAATACAGTTTTGCAGAGTAAAGACATATACGTACGCATTGGAAACTCTTTACAAGAAGAAATAACGCATAGTACAAAATTGGCTTGTATCTCCAAAAGTACACGTTGTATCTCGAAAAGAATTGTTGTGGCGTGTACGTCTTAACATGTAGCATCTAAGGAGAACCAAAAGGAGAATTTTCTTTCGTCAAAATTTTTCAGAAAATCACGTGTTAAGGAAATCCCGCATCGTGCGAAATTATCTTGTTTTTCCTAAACAACACGTTGTAAGTCGAAAAGCTTTCATGTTGCGTGTATGTCTAAGTGTGTAGCCTCAAAAGAGAAGGCACAGGACGGTTTTCTCTCGAAAGGATATGTAAGAATACCACTTCATAAGGAAATACAGTTTTGCAGAGTAAAGACATATACGTACGCATTGGAAACTCTTTACGAGAAGAAATAACGCATCGTACAAAATTAGCTTGTATCTCCCAAACTACACGTTGTATCTCGAAAAGAATTGTTGTGGCGTGTACGTCTTAACATGTAGCATCTAAAGAGAACCAAAAGGAGAATTTTCTTTCGTCAAAATTTTTCAGAAAATCACGTTTTAAGGAAATCCCGCATCGTGCGAAATTATCTTGTTTTTCCTAAACAACACGTTGTAAGTCGAAAAGCTTTCATGTTGCGTGTATGTCTAAGTGTGTAGCCTCAAAAGAGAAGGCACAGGACAGTTTTCTCTCGAAAGGATATGTAAGAATACCACTTCATAAGGAAATACAGTTTTGCAGAGTAAAGACATATACGTACGCATTGGAAACTCTTTACGAGAAGAAATAACGCATAGTACTAAATTAGCTTGTATCTCCAAAACTACACGTTGTATCTCGAAAAGAATTGTTGTGGCGTGTACGTCTTAACATGTAGCATCTAAAGAGAACCAAAAGGAGAATTTTCTTTCGTCAAAATTTTTCAGAAAATCACGTTTTAAGGAAATCCCGCATCGTGCGAAATTATCTTGTTTTTCCTAAACAACACGTTGTAAGTCGAAAAGCTTTCATGTTGCGTGTATGTCTACGTGTGTAGCCTCAAAAGAGAAGGCACAGGACGGTTTTCTCTCGAAAGGATATGTAAGAATACCACTTCATAAGGAAATACAGTTTTGCAGAGTAAAGACATATACGTACGCATTGGAAACTCTTTACGAGAAGAAATAACGCATAGTACAAAATTAGCTTGTATCTCCAAAACTACACGTTGTATCTCGAAAAGAATTGTTGTGGCGTGTACGTCTTAACATGTAGCATCTAAAGAGAACCAAAAGGAGAATTTTCTTTCGTCAAAATTTTTCAGAAAATCACGTTTTAAGGAAATCCCGCATCGTGCGAAATTATCTTGTTTTTCCTAAACAACACGTTGTAAGTCGAAAAGCTTTCATGTTGCGTGTATGTCTAAGTGTGTAGCCTCAAAAGAGAAGGCACAGGACAGTTTTCTCTCGAAAGGATATGTAAGAATACCACTTCATAAGGAAATACAGTTTTGCAGAGTAAAGACATATACGTACGCATTGGAAACTCTTTACGAGAAGAAATAACGCATAGTACAAAATTAGCTTGTATCTCCAAAACTACACGTTGTATCTCGAAAAGAATTGTTGTGGCGTGTACGTCTTAACATGTAGCATCTAAAGAGAACCAAAAGGAGAATTTTCTTTCGTCAAAATTTTTCAGAAAATCACGTTTTAAGGAAATCCCGCATCGTGCGAAATTATCTTGTTTTTCCTAAACAACACGTTGTAAGTCGAAAAGCTTTCATGTTGCGTGTATGTCTAAGTGTGTAGCCTCAAAAGAGAAGGCACAGGACAGTTTTCTCTCGAAAGGATATGTAAGAATACCACTTCATAAGGAAATACAGTTTTGCAGAGTAAAGACATATACGTACGCATTGGAAACTCTTTACGAGAAGAAATAACGCATAGTACTAAATTAGCTTGTATCTCCAAAACTACACGTTGTATCTCGAAAAGAATTGTTGTGGCGTGTACGTCTTAACATGTAGCATCTAAAGAGAACCAAAAGGAGAATTTTCTTTCGTCAAAATTTTTCAGAAAATCACGTTTTAAGGAAATCCCGCATCGTGCGAAATTATCTTGTTTTTCCTAAACAACACGTTGTAAGTCGAAAAGCTTTCATGTTGCGTGTATGTCTACGTGTGTAGCCTCAAAAGAGAAGGCACAGGACGGTTTTCTCTCGAAAGGATATGTAAGAATACCACTTCATAAGGAAATACAGTTTTGCAGAGTAAAGACATATACGTACGCATTGGAAACTCTTTACGAGAAGAAATAACGCATAGTACTAAATTAGCTTGTATCTCCAAAACTACACGTTGTATCTCGAAAAGAATTGTTGTGGCGTGTACGTCTTAACATGTAGCATCTAAAGAGAACCAAAAGGAGAATTTTCTTTCGTCAAAATTTTTCAGAAAATCATGTTTTAAGGAAATCCCGCATCGTGCGAAATTATCTTGTTTTTCCTAAACAACACGTTGTAAGTCGAAAAGCTTTCATGTTGCGTGTATGTCTAAGTGTGTAGCCTCAAAAGAGAAGGCACAGGACGGTTTTCTCTCGGAAGGATATGTAAGAATACCACTTCATAAGGAAATACAGTTTTGCAGAGTAAAGACATATACGTACGCATTGGAAACTCTTTACGAGAAGAAATAACGCATCATACAAAATTAGCTTGTATCTCCAAAACTACACGTTGTATCTCGAAAAGAATTGTTGTGGCGTGTACGACTTAACATGTAGCATCTAAAGAGAACCAAAAGGAGAATTTTCTTTCGTCAAAATTTTTCAGAAAATCACTTTTTAAGGAAATCCCGCATCGTGCGAAATTATCTTGTTTTTCCTAAACAACACGTTGTAAGTCGAAAAGCTTTCATGTTGCGTGTATGTCTAAGTGTGTAGCCTCAAAAGAGAAGGCACAGGACAGTTTTCTCTTGAAAGGATATGTAAGAATACCACTTCATAAGGAAATACAGTTTTGCAGAGTAAAGACATATACGTACGCATTGGAAACTCTTTACGCGAAGAAATAACGCATCGTACAAAATTAGCTTGTATCTCCAAAACTACACGTTGTATCTCGAAAAGAATTGTTGTGGCGTGTACGTCTTAACATGTAGCATCTAAAGAGAACCAAAAGGAGAATTTTCTTTCGTCAAAATTTTTCAGAAAATCACGTTTTAAGGAAATCCCGCATCGTGCGAAATTATCTTGTTTTTCCTAAACAACACGTTGTAAGTCGAAAAGCTTTCATGTTGCGTGTATGTCTAAGTGTGTAGCCTCAAAAGAGAAGGCACAGGACAGTTTTCTCTCGAAAGGATATGTAAGAATACCACTTCATAAGGAAATACAGTTTTGCAGAGTAAAGACATATACGTACGCATTGGAAACTCTTTACGAGAAGAAATAACGCATCGTACAAAATTAGCTTGTATCTCCAAAACTACACGTTGTATCACGAAAAGAATTGTTGTGGCGTGTACGTCTTAACATGTAGCATCTAAAGAGAACCAAAAGGAGAATTTTCTTTCGTCAAAATTTTTCAGAAAATCACGTTTTAAGGAAATCCCGCATCGTGCGAAATTATCTTGTTTTTCCTAAAAAACACGTTGTAAGTCGAAAAGCTTTCATGTTGCGTGTATGTCTAAGTGTGTATCCTCAAAAGAGAAGGCACAGGACAGTTTTCTCTCGAAAGGATATGTAAGAATACCACTTCATAAGGAAATACAGTTTTGCAGAGTAAAGACATATACGTACGCATTGGAAACTCTTTACGAGAAGAAATAACGCATAGTACTAAATTAGCTTGTATCTCCAAAACTACACGTTGTATCTCGAAAAGAATTGTTGTGGCGTGTACGTCTTAACATGTAGCATCTAAAGAGAACCAAAAGGAGAATTTTCTTTCGTCAAAATTTTTCAGAAAATCACGTTTTAAGGAAATCCCGCATCGTGCGAAATTATCTTGTTTTTCCTAAACAACACGTTGTAAGTCGAAAAGCTTTCATGTTGCGTGTATGTCTAAGTGTGTAGCCTCAAAAGAGAAGGCACAGGACAGTTTTCTCTCGAAAGGATATGTAAGAATACCACTTCATAAGGAAATACAGTTTTGCAGAGTAAAGACATATACGTACGCATTGGAAACTCTTTACGAGAAGAAATAACGCATCGTACAAAATTAGCTTGTATCTCCAAAACTACACGTTGTATCTCGAAAAGAATTGTTGTGGGGTGTACGTCTTAACATGTAGCATCTAAAGAGAACCAAAAGGAGAATTTTCTTTCGTCAAAATTTTTCAGAAAATCACTTTTTAAGGAAATCCCGCATCGTGCGAAATTATCTTGTTTTTCCTAAACAACACGTTGTAAGTCGAAAAGCTTTCATGTTGCGTGTATGTCTAAGTGTGTAGCCTCAAAAGAGAAGGCACAGGACAGTTTTCTCTCGAAAGGATATGTAAGAATACCACTTCATAAGGAAATACAGTTTTGCAGAGTAAAGACATATACGTACGCATTGGAAACTCTTTATGAGAAGAAATAACGCATAGTACTAAATTAGCTTGTATCTCCAAAACTACACGTTGTATCTCGAAAAGAATTGTTGTGGCGTGTACGTCTTAACATGTAGCATCTAAAGAGAACCAAAAGGAGAATTTTCTTTCGTCAAAATTTTTCAGAAAATCACGTTTTAAGGAAATCCCGCATCGTGCGAAATTATCTTGTTTTTCCTAAACAACACGTTGTAAGTCGAAAAGCTTTCATGTTGCGTGTATGTCTAAGTGTGTAGCCTCAAAAGAGAAGGCACAGGACAGTTTTCTCTCGAAAGGATATGTAAGAATACCACTTCATAAGGAAATACAGTTTTGCAGAGTAAAGACATATACGTACGCATTGGAAACTCTTTACGAGAAGAAATAACGCATAGTACAAAATTAGCTTGTATCTCCAAAACTACACGTTGTATCTCGAAAAGAATTGTTGTGGCGTGTACGTCTTAACATGGAGCATCTAAAGAGAACCAAAAGGAGAATTTTCTTTCGTCAAAATTTTTCAGAAAATCACGTTTTAAGGAAATCCCGCATCGTGCGAAATTATCTTGTTTTTCGTAAACAACACGTTGTAAGTCGAAAAGCTTTCATGTTGCGTGTATGTCTAAGTGTGTAGCCTCAAAAGAGAAGGCACAGGACAGTTTTCTCTCGAAAGGATATGTAAGAATACCACTTCATAAGGAAATACAGTTTTGCAGAGTAAAGACATATACGTACGCATTGGAAACTCTTTACGAGAAGAAATAACGCATAGTACAAAATTAGCTTGTATCTCCAAAACTACACGTTGTATCTCGAAAAGAATTGTTGTGGCGTGTACGTCTTAACATGTAGCATCTAAAGAGAACCAAAACGAGAATTTTCTTTCGTCAAAATTTTTCAGAAAATCACGTTTTAAGGGAATCCCGCATCGTGCGAAATTATCTTGTTTTTCCTAAACAACACGTTGTAAGTCGAAAAGCTTTCATGTTGCGTGTATGTCTAAGTGTGTAGCCTCAAAAGAGAAGGCACAGGACAGTTTTCTCTCGAAAGGATATGTAAGAATACCACTTCATAGGGAAATACAGTTTTGCAGAGTAAAGACATATACGTACGCATTGGAAACTCTTTACGAGAAGAAATAACGCATCGTACAAAATTAGTTGTATCTCCAAAACTACACGTTGTATCTCGAAAAGAATTGTTGTGGCGTGTACGCCTTAACATGTAGCATCTAAAGAGAACCAAAAGGAGAATTTTCTTTCGTCAAAATTTTTCAGAAAATCACGTTTTAAGGAAATCCCGCATCGTGCGAAATTATCTTGTTTTTCCTAAACAACACGTTGTAAGTCGAAAAGCTTTCATGTTGCGTGTATGTCTAAGTGTGTAGCCTCAAAAGAGAAGGCACAGGACAGTTTTCTCTCGAAAGGCTATGTAAGAATACCACTTCATAAGGAAATACAGTTTTGCAGAGTAAAGACATATACGTACGCATTGGAAACTCTTTACGAGAAGAAATAACGCATAGTACAAAATTAGCTTGTATCTCCAAAACTACACGTTGTATCTCGAAAAGAATTGTTGTGGCGTGTACGTCTTAACATGTAGCATCTAAAGAGAACCAAAAGGAGAATTTTCTTTCGTCAAAATTTTTCAGAAAATCACGTTTTAAGGAAATCCCGCATCGTGCGAAATTATCTTGTTTTTCCTAAACAACACGTTGTAAGTCGAAAAGCTTTCATGTTGCGTGTATGTCTAAGTGTGTAGCCTCAAAAGAGAAGGCACAGGACAGTTTTCTCTCGAAAGGATATGTAAGAATACCACTTCATAAGGAAATACAGTTTTGCAGAGTAAAGACATATACGTACGCATTGGAAACTCTTTACGAGAAGAAATAACGCATAGTACAAAATTGGCTTGTATCTCCAAAACTACACGTTGTATCTCGAAAAGAATTGTTTTGGCGTGTACGTCTCAACATGTAGCATCTAAGGAGAACCAAAAGGAGAATTTTCATTCGTCAAAATTTTTCAGAAAATCACGTTTTAAGGAAATCCCGCATCGTGTGAAATTATCTTGTTTTTCCTAAACAACACGTTGTAAGTCGAAAAGCTTTCATGTTGCGTGTATGTCTAAGTGTGTAGCCTCAAAAGAGAAGGCACAGGACAGTTTTCTCTCGAAAGGATATGTAAGAATACCACTTCATAAGGAAATACAGTTTTGCAGAGTAAAGACATATACGTACGCATTGGAAACTCTTTACAAGAAGAAATAACGCATAGTACAAAATTGGCTTGTATCTCCAAAAGTACACGTTGTATCTCGAAAAGAATTGTTGTGGCGTGTACGTCTTAACATGTAGCATCTAAGGAGAACCAAAAGGAGAATTTTCTTTCGTCAAAATTTTTCAGAAAATCACGTGTTAAGGAAATCCCGCATCGTGCGAAATTATCTTGTTTTTCCTAAACAACACGTTGTAAGTCGAAAAGCTTTCATGTTGCGTGTATGTCTAAGTGTGTAGCCTCAAAAGAGAAGGCACAGGACAGTTTTCTCTCGAAAGGATATGTAAGAATACCACTTCATAAGGAAATACAGTTTTGCAGAGTAAAGACATATACGTACGCATTGGAAACTCTTTACGAGAAGAAATAACGCATAGTACAAAATTAGCTTGTATCTCCAAAACTACATGTTGTATCTCGAAAAGAATTGTTGTGGCGTGTACGTCTTAACATGTAGCATCTAAAGAGAACCAAAAGGAGAATTTTCTTTCGTCAAAATTTTTCAGAAAATCACGTTTTAAGGAAATCCCGCATCGTGCGAAATTATCTTGTTTTTCCTAAACAACACGTTGTAAGTCGAAAAGCTTTCATGTTGCGTGTATGTCTAAGTGTGTAGCCTCAAAAGAGAAGGCACAGGACAGTTTTCTCTCGAAAGGATATGTAAGAATACCACTTCATAAGGAAATACAGTTTTGCAGAGTAAAGACATATACGTACGCATTGGAAACTCTTTACGAGAAGAAATAACGCATAGTACAAAATTAGCTTGTATCTCCAAAACTACACGTTGTATCTCGAAAAGAATTGTTGTGGCGTGTACGTCTTAACATGTAGCATCTAAAGAGAACCAAAAGGAGAATTTTCTTTCGTCAAAATTTTTCAGAAAATCACGTTTTAAGGAAATCCCGCATCGTGCGAAATTATCTTGTTTTTCCTAAACAACACGTTGTAAGTCGAAAATCTTTCATGTTGCGTGTATGTCTAAGTGTGTAGCCTCAAAAGAGAAGGCACAGGACAGTTTTCTCTCGAAAGGATATGTAAGAATACCACTTTATAAGGAAATACAGTTTTGCAGAGTAAAGACATATAGGTACGCATTGGAAACTCTTTACGAGAAGAAATAACGCATAGTACAAAATTAGCTTGTATCTCCAAAACTACACGTTGTATCTCGAAAAGAATTGTTGTGGCGTGTACGTCTTAACATGTAGCATCTAAAGAGAACGAAAAGGAGAATTTTCTTTCGTCAAAATTTTTCAGAAAATCACGTTTTAAGGAAATCCCGCATCGTGCGAAATTATCTTGTTTTTCCTAAACAACACGTTGTAAGTCGAAAAGCTTTCATGTTGCGTGTATGTCTAAGTGTGTAGCCTCAAAAGAGAAGGCACAGGACAGTTTTCTCTCGAAAGGATATGTAAGAATACCACTTTATAAGGAAATACAGTTTTGCAGAGTAAAGACATATAGGTACGCATTGGAAACTCGTTACGAGAAGAAATAACGCATAGTACAAAATTAGCTTGTATCTCCAAAACTACACGTTGTATCTCGAAAAGAATTGTTGTGGCGTGTACGTCTTAACATGTAGCATCTAAAGAGAACCAAAAGGAGAATTTTCTTTCGTCAAAATTTTTCAGAAAATCACGTTTTAAGGAAATATCGCATCGTGCGAAATTATCTTGTTTTTCCTAAACAACACGTTGTAAGTCGAAAAGCTTTCATGTTGCGTGTATGTCTAAGTGTGTAGCCTCAAAAGAGAAGGCACAGGACAGTTTTCTCTCGAAAGGATATGTAAGAATACCACTTCATAAGGAAATACAGTTTTGCAGAGTAAAGACATATACGTACACATTGGAAACTCTTTACGAGAAGAAATAACGCATAGTACAAAATTAGCTTGTATCTCCAAAACTACACGTTTTATCTCGAAAAGAATTGTTGTGGCGTGTACGTCTTAACATGTAGCATCTAAAGAGAACCAAAAGGAGAATTTTCTTTTGTCAAAATTTTTCAGAAAATCACGTTTTAAGGAAATCCCGCATCGTGCGAAATTATCTTGTTTTTCCTAAACAACACGTTGTAAGTCGAAAAGCTTTCATGTTGCGTGTATGTCTAAGTGTGTAGCCTCAAAAGAGAAGGCACAGGACAGTTTTCTCTCGAAAGGATATGTAAGAATACCACTTCATAAGGAAATACAGTTTTGCAGAGTAAAGACATATACGTACGCATTGGAAACTCTTTACGAGAAGAAATAACGCATAGTACAAAATTAGCTTGTATCTCCAAAACTACACGTTGTATCTCGAAAAGAATTGTTGTGGCGTGTACGTCTTAACATGTAGCATCTAAAGAGAACCAAAAGGAGAATTTTCTTTCGTCAAAATTTTTCAGAAAATCACGTTTTAAGGAAATCCCGCATCGTACGAAATTATCTTGTTTTTCCTAAACAACACGTTGTAAGTCGAAAAGCTTTCATGTTGCGTGTATGTCTAAGTGTGTAGCCTCAAAAGAGAAGGCACAGGACAGTTTTCTCTCCAAAGGATATGTAAGAATACCACTTCATAAGGAAATACAGTTTTGCAGAGTAAAGACATATACGTACGCATTGGAAACTCTTTACGAGAAGAAATAACGCATAGTACAAAATTAGCTTGTATCTCCAAAACTACACGTTGTATCTCGAAAAGAATTGTTGTGGCGTGTACGTCTTAACATGTAGCATCTAAAGAGAACGAAAAGGAGAATTTTCTTTCGTCAAAATTTTTCAGAAAATCACGTTTTAAGGAAATCCCGCATCGTGCGAAATTATCTTGTTTTTCCTAAACAACACGTTGTAAGTCGAAAAGCTTTCATGTTGCGTGTATGTCTAAGTGTGTAGCCTCAAAAGAGAAGGCACAGGACAGTTTTCTCTCGAAAGGATATGTAAGAATACCACTTTATAAGGAAATACAGTTTTGCAGAGTAAAGACATATAGGTACGCATTGGAAACTCTTTACGAGAAGAAATAACGCATAGTACAAAATTAGCTTGTATCTCCAAAACTACACGTTGTATCTCGAAAAGAATTGTTGTGGCGTGTACGTCTTAACATGTAGTATCTAAAGAGAACCAAAAGGAGAATTTTCTTTCGTCAAAATTTTTCAGAAAATCACGTTTTAAGGAAATATCGCATCGTGCGAAATTATCTTGTTTTTCCTAAACAACACGTTGTAAGTCGAAAAGCTTTCATGTTGCGTGTATGTCTAAGTGTGTAGCCTCAAAAGAGAAGGCACAGGACAGTTTTCTCTCGAAAGGATATGTAAGAATACCACTTCATAAGGAAATACAGTTTTGCAGAGTAAAGACATATACGTACGCATTGGAAACTCTTTACGAGAAGAAATAAAGCATAGTACAAAATTAGCTTGTATCTCCAAAACTACACGTTGTATCTCGAAAAGAATTGTTGTGGCGTGTTCGTCTTAACATGTAGCATCTAAAGAGAACCAAAAGGAGAATTTTCTTTCGTCAAAATTTTTCAGAAAATCACGTTTTAAGGAAATCCCGCATCGTGCGAAATTATCTTGTTTTTCCTAAACAACACGTTGTAAGTCGAAAGCTTTCATGTTGCGTGTATGTCTAAGTGTGTAGCCTCAAAAGAGAAGGCACAGGACAGTTTTCTCTCGAAAGGATATGTAAGAATACCACTTCATAAGGAAATACAGTTTTGCAGAGTAAAGACATATATGTACGCATTGGAAACTCTTTACGAGAAGAAATAACGCATAGTACAAAATTAGCTTGTATCTCCAAAACTACACGTTGTATCTCGAAAAGAATTGTTGTGGCGTGTACGTCTTAACATGTAGCATCTAAAGAGAACCAAAAGGAGAATTTTCTTTCGGCAAAATTTTTCAGAAAATCACGTTTTAAGGAAATCCCGCATCGTGCGAAATTATCTTGTTTTTCCTAAACAACACGTTGTAAGTCGAAAAGCTTTCATGTTGCGTGTATGTCTAAGTGTGTAGCCTCAAAAGAGAAGGCACAGGACAGTTTTCTCTCGAAAGGATATGTAAGAATACCACTTCATAAGGAAATACAGTTTTGCAGAGTAAAGACATATACGTACGCATTGGAAACTCTTTACGAGAAGAAATAACGCATAGTACAAAATTAGCTTGTATCTCCAAAACTACACGTTGTATCTCGAAAAGAATTGTTGTGGCGTGTACGTCTTAACATGTAGCATCTAAAGAGAACCACAAAGAGAATTTTCTTTCGTCAAAATTTTTCAGAAAATCACGTTTTAAGGAAATCCCGCATCGTGCGAAATTATCTTGTTTTTCCTAAACAACACGTTGTAAGTCGAAAAGCTTTCATGTTGCGTGTATGTCTAAGTGTGTAGCCTCAAAAGAGAAGGCACAGGACAGTTTTCTCTCGAAAGGATATGTAAGAATACCACTTCATAAGGAAATACAGTTTTGCAGAGTAAAGACATATATGTACGCATTGGAAACTCTTTACGAGAAGAAATAACGCATAGTACAAAATTAGCTTGTATCTCCAAAACTACACGTTGTATCTCGAAAAGAATTGTTGTGGCGTGTACGTCTTAACATGTAGCATCTAAAGAGAACCAAAAGGAGAATTTTCTTTCGTCAAAATTTTTCAGAAAATCACGTTTTAAGGAAATCCCGCATCGTGCGAAATTATCTTGTTTTTCCTAAACAACACGTTGTAAGTCGAAAAGCTTTCATGTTGCGTGTATGTCTAAGTGTGTAGCCTCAAAAGAGAAGGCACAGGACAGTTTTCTCTCGAAAGGATATGTAAGAATACCACTTCATAAGGAAATACAGTTTTGCAGAGTAAAGACATATACGTACGCATTGGAAACTCTTTACGAGAAGAAATAACGCATAGTACAAAATTAGCTTGTATCTCCAAAACTACACGTTGTATCTCGAAAAGAATTGTTGTGGCGTGTACGTCTTAACATGTAGCATCTAAAGAGAACCAAAAGGAGAATTTTCTTTCGTCAAAATTTTTCAGAAAATCACGTTTTAAGGAAATCCCGCATCGTGCGAAATTATCTTGTTTTTCCTAAACAACACGTTGTAAGTCGAAAAGCTTTCATGTTGCGTGTATGTCTAAGTGTGTAGCCTCAAAAGAGAAGGCACAGGACAGTTTTCTCTCGAAAGGATATGTAAGAATACCACTTCATAAGGAAATACAGTTTTGCAGAGTAAAGACATATACGTACGCATTGGAAACTCTTTACGAGAAGAAATAACGCATAGTACAAAATTAGCTTGTATCTCCAAAACTACACGTTGTATCTCGAAAAGAATTGTTGTGGCGTGTACGTCTTAACATGTAGCATCTAAAGAGAACCAAAAGGAGAATTTTCTTTCGTCAAAATTTTTCAGAAAATCACGTTTTAAGGAAATCCCGCATCGTGCGAAATTATCTTGTTTTTCCTAAACCACACTTTGTAAGTCGAAAAGCTTTCATGTTGCGTGTATGTCTACGTGTGTAGCCTCAAAAGAGAAGGCACAGGACAGTTTTCTCTCGAAAGGATATGTAAGAATACCACTTCATAAGGAAATACAGTTTTGCAGAGTAAAGACATATACGTACGCATTGGAAACTCTTTACGAGAAGAAATAACGCATAGTACAAAATTAGCTTGTATCTCCAAAACTACACGTTGTATCTCGAAAAGAATTGTTGTGGCGTGTACGTCTTAACATGTAGCATCTAAAGAGAACCAAAAGGAGAATTTTCTTTCGTCAAAATTTTTCAGAAAATCACGTTTTAAGGAAATCCCACATCGTGCGAAATTATCTTGTTTTTCCTAAACAACACGTTGTAAGTCGAAAAGCTTTCATGTTGCGTGTATGTCTAAGTGTGTAGCCTCAAAAGAGAAGGCACAGGACAGTTTTCTCTCCAAAGGATATGTAAGAATACCACTTCATAAGGAAATACAGTTTTGCAGAGTAAAGACATATACGTACGCATTGGAAACTCTTTACGAGAAGAAATAACGCATAGTACAAAATTAGCTTGTATCTCCAAAACTACACGTTGTATCTCGAAAAGAATTGTTGTGGCGTGTACGTCTTAACATGTAGCATCTAAAGAGAACGAAAAGGAGAATTTTCTTTCGTCAAAATTTTTCAGAAAATCACGTTTTAAGGAAATCCCGCATCGTGCGAAATTATCTTGTTTTTCCTAAACAACACGTTGTAAGTCGAAAAGCTTTCATGTTGCGTGTATGTCTAAGTGTGTAGCCTCAAAAGAGAAGGCACAGGACAGTTTTCTCTCGAAAGGATATGTAAGAATACCACTTTATAAGGAAATACAGTTTTGCAGAGTAAAGACATATAGGTACGCATTGGAAACTCTTTACGAGAAGAAATAACGCATAGTACAAAATTAGCTTGTATCTCCAAAACTACACGTTGTATCTCGAAAAGAATTGTTGTGGCGTGTACGTCTTAACATGTAGTATCTAAAGAGAACCAAAAGGAGAATTTTCTTTCGTCAAAATTTTTCAGAAAATCACGTTTTAAGGAAATATCGCATCGTGCGAAATTATCTTGTTTTTCCTAAACAACACGTTGTAAGTCGAAAAGCTTTCATGTTGCGTGTATGTCTAAGTGTGTAGCCTCAAAAGAGAAGGCACAGGACAGTTTTCTCTCGAAAGGATATGTAAGAATACCACTTCATAAGGAAATACAGTTTTGCAGAGTAAAGACATATACGTACGCATTGGAAACTCTTTACGAGAAGAAATAAAGCATAGTACAAAATTAGCTTGTATCTCCAAAACTACACGTTGTATCTCGAAAAGAATTGTTGTGGCGTGTTCGTCTTAACATGTAGCATCTAAAGAGAACCAAAAGGAGAATTTTCTTTCGTCAAAATTTTTCAGAAAATCACGTTTTAAGGAAATCCCGCATCGTGCGAAATTATCTTGTTTTTCCTAAACAACACGTTGTAAGTCGAAAGCTTTCATGTTGCGTGTATGTCTAAGTGTGTAGCCTCAAAAGAGAAGGCACAGGACAGTTTTCTCTCGAAAGGATATGTAAGAATACCACTTCATAAGGAAATACAGTTTTGCAGAGTAAAGACATATATGTACGCATTGGAAACTCTTTACGAGAAGAAATAACGCATAGTACAAAATTAGCTTGTATCTCCAAAACTACACGTTGTATCTCGAAAAGAATTGTGGCGTGTACGTCTTAACATGTAGCATCTAAAGAGAACCAAAAGGAGAATTTTCTTTCGGCAAAATTTTTCAGAAAATCACGTTTTAAGGAAATCCCGCATCGTGCGAAATTATCTTGTTTTTCCTAAACAACACGTTGTAAGTCGAAAAGCTTTCATGTTGCGTGTATGTCTAAGTGTGTAGCCTCAAAAGAGAAGGCACAGGACAGTTTTCTCTCGAAAGGATATGTAAGAATACCACTTCATAAGGAAATACAGTTTTGCAGAGTAAAGACATATACGTACGCATTGGAAACTCTTTACGAGAAGAAATAACGCATAGTACAAAATTAGCTTGTATCTCCAAAACTACACGTTGTATCTCGAAAAGAATTGTTGTGGCGTGTACGTCTTAACATGTAGCATCTAAAGAGAACCACAAACAGAATTTTCTTTCGTCAAAATTTTTCAGAAAATCACGTTTTAAGGAAATCCCGCATCGTGCGAAATTATCTTGTTTTTCCTAAACAACACGTTGTAAGTCGAAAAGCTTTCATGTTGCGTGTATGTCTAAGTGTGTAGCCTCAAAAGAGAAGGCACAGGACAGTTTTCTCTCGAAAGGATATGTAAGAATACCACTTCATAAGGAAATACAGTTTTGCAGAGTAAAGACATATATGTACGCATTGGAAACTCTTTACGAGAAGAAATAACGCATAGTACAAAATTAGCTTGTATCTCCAAAACTACACGTTGTATCTCGAAAAGAATTGTTGTGGCGTGTACGTCTTAACATGTAGCATCTAAAGAGAACCAAAAGGAGAATTTTCTTTCGTCAAAATTTTTCAGAAAATCACGTTTTAAGGAAATCCCGCATCGTGCGAAATTATCTTGTTTTTCCTAAACAACACGTTGTAAGTCGAAAAGCTTTCATGTTGCGTGTATGTCTAAGTGTGTAGCCTCAAAAGAGAAGGCACAGGACAGTTTTCTCTCGAAAGGATATGTAAGAATACCACTTCATAAGGAAATACAGTTTTGCAGAGTAAAGACATATACGTACGCATTGGAAACTCTTTACGAGAAGAAATAACGCATAGTACAAAATTAGCTTGTATCTCCAAAACTACACGTTGTATCTCGAAAAGAATTGTTGTGGCGTGTACGTCTTAACATGTAGCATCTAAAGAGAACCAAAAGGAGAATTTTCTTTCGTCAAAATTTTTCAGAAAATCACGTTTTAAGGAAATCCCGCATCGTGCGAAATTATCTTGTTTTTCCTAAACAACACGTTGTAAGTCGAAAAGCTTTCATGTTGCGTGTATGTCTAAGTGTGTAGCCTCAAAAGAGAAGGCACAGGACAGTTTTCTCTCGAAAGGATATGTAAGAATACCACTTCATAAGGAAATACAGTTTTGCAGAGTAAAGACATATACGTACGCATTGGAAACTCTTTACGAGAAGAAATAACGCATAGTACAAAATTAGCTTGTATCTCCAAAACTACACGTTGTATCTCGAAAAGAATTGTTGTGGCGTGTACGTCTTAACATGTAGCATCTAAAGAGAACCAAAAGGAGAATTTTCTTTCGTCAAAATTTTTCAGAAAATCACGTTTTAAGGAAATCCCGCATCGTGCGAAATTATCTTGTTTTTCCTAAACCACACTTTGTAAGTCGAAAAGCTTTCATGTTGCGTGTATGTCTACGTGTGTAGCCTCAAAAGAGAAGGCACAGGACAGTTTTCTCTCGAAAGGATATGTAAGAATACCACTTCATAAGGAAATACAGTTTTGCAGAGTAAAGACATATACGTACGCATTGGAAACTCTTTACGAGAAGAAATAACGCATAGTACAAAATTAGCTTGTATCTCCAAAACTACACGTTGTATCTCGAAAAGAATTGTTGTGGCGTGTACGTCTTAACATGTAGCATCTAAAGAGAACCAAAAGGAGAATTTTCTTTCGTCAAAATTTTTCAGAAAATCACGTTTTAAGGAAATCCCGCATCGTGCGAAATTATCTTGTTTTTCCTAAACAACACGTTGTAAGTCGAAAAGCTTTCATGTTGCGTGTATGTCTAAGTGTGTAGCCTCAAAAGAGAAGGCACAGGACAGTTTTCTCTCGAAAGGATATGTAAGAATACCACTTCATAAGGAAATACAGTTTTGCAGAGTAAAGACATATATGTACGCATTGGAAACTCTTTACGAGAAGAAATAACGCATAGTACAAAATTAGCTTGTATCTCCAAAACTACACGTTGTATCTCGAAAAGAATTGTTGTGGCGTGTACGTCTTAACATGTAGCATCTAAAGAGAACCAAAAGGAGAATTTTCTTTCGTCAAAATTTTTCAGAAAATCACGTTTTAAGGAAATCCCGCATCGTGCGAAATTATCTTGTTTTTCCTAAACAACACGTTGTAAGTCGAAAAGCTTTCATGTTGCGTGTATGTCTAAGTGTGTAGCCTCAAAAGAGAAGGCACAGGACAGTTTTCTCTCGAAAGGATATGTAAGAATACCACTTCATAAGGAAATACAGTTTTGCAGAGTAAAGACGTATACGTACGCATTGGAAACTCTTTACGAGAAGAAATAACGCATAGTACAAAATTAGCTTGTATCTCCAAAACTACACGTTGTATCTCGAAAAGAATTGTTGTGGCGTGTACGTCTTAACATGTAGCATCTAAAGAGAACCAAAAGGAGAATTTTCTTTCGTCAAAATTTTTCAGAAAATCACGTTTTAAGGAAATCCCGCATCGTGCGAAATTATCTTGTTTTTCCTAAACAACACGTTGTAAGTCGAAAAGCTTTCATGTTGCGTGTATGTCTAAGTGTGTAGCCTCAAAAGAGAAGGCACAGGACAGTTTTCTCTCGAAAGGATATGTAAGAATACCACTTCATAAGGAAATACAGTTTTGCAGAGTAAAGACATATACGTACGCATTGGAAACTCTTTACGAGAAGAAATAACGCATAGTACAAAATTAGCTTGTATCTCCAAAACTACACGTTGTATCTCGAAAAGAATTGTTGTGGCGTGTACGTCTTAACATGTAGCATCTAAAGAGAACCAAAAGGAGAATTTTCTTTCGTCAAAATTTTTCAGAAAATCACGTTTTAAGGAAATCCCGCATCGTGCGAAATTATCTTGTTTTTCCTAAACAACACGTTGTAAGTCGAAAAGCTTTCATGTTGCGTGTATGTCTAAGTGTGTAGCCTCAAAAGAGAAGGCACAGGACAGTTTTCTCTCGAAAGGATATGTAAGAATACCACTTCATAAGGAAATACAGTTTTGCAGAGTAAAGACATATACGTACGCATTGGAAACTCTTTACGAGAAGAAATAACGCATAGTACAAAATTAGCTTGTATCTCCAAAACTACACGTTGTATCTCGAAAAGAATTGTTGTGGCGTGTACGTCTTAACATGTAGCATCTAAAGAGAACCAAAAGGAGAATTTTCTTTCGTCAAAATTTTTCAGAAAATCACGTTTTAAGGAAATCCCGCATCGTGCGAAATTATCTTGTTTTTCCTAAACCACACGTTGTAAGACGAAAAGCTTTCATGTTGCGTGTATGTCTACGTGTGTAGCCTCAAAAGAGAAGGCACAGGACAGTTTTCTCTCGAAAGGATATGTAAGAATACCACTTCATAAGGAAATACAGTTTTGCAGAGTAAAGACATATACGTACGCATTGGAAACTCTTTACGAGAAGAAATAACGCATAGTACAAAATTAGCTTGTATCTCCAAAACTACACGTTGTATCTCGAAAAGAATTGTTGTGGCGTGTACGTCTTAACATGTAGCATCTAAAGAGAACCAAAAGGAGAATTTTCTTTCGTCAAAATTTTTCAGAAAATCACGTTTTAAGGAAATCCCGCATCGTGCGAAATTATCTTGTTTTTCCTAAACAACACGTTGTAAGTCGAAAAGCTTTCATGTTGCGTGTATGTCTAAGTGTGTAGCCTCAAAAGAGAAGGCACAGGACAGTTTTCTCTCGAAAGGATATGTAAGAATACCACTTCATAGGGAAATACAGTTTTGCAGAGTAAAGACATATACGTACGCATTGGAAACTCTTTACGAGAAGAAATAACGCATAGTACAAAATTAGCTTGTATCTCCAAAACTACACGTTGTATCTCGAAAAGAATTGTTGTGGCGTGTACGTCTTAATATGTAGCATCTGAAGAGAACCAAAAGGAGAATTTTCTTTCGTCAAAATTTTTCAGAAAATCACGTTTTAAGGAAATCCCGCATCGTGCGAAATTATCTTGTTTTTCCTAAAGAACACGTTGTAAGTCGAAAATCTTTCATGTTGCGTGTATGTCTAAGTGTGTAGCCTCAAAAGAGAAGGCACAGGACAGTTTTCTCTCGAAAGGATATGTAAGAATACCACTTTATAAGGAAATACAGTTTTGCAGAGTAAAGACATATACGTACGCATTGGAAACTCTTTACGAGAAGAAATAACGCATCTTACAAAATTAGCTTGTATCTCCAAAACTACACGTTGTATCTCGAAAAGAATTGTTGTGGCATGTACGTCTTAACATGTAGCATCTAAAGAGAACCAAAAGGAGAATTTTCTTTCGTCAAAATTTTTCAGAAAATCACGTTTTAAGGAAATCCCGCATCGTGCGAAATTATCTTGTTTTTCCTAAACAACACGTTGTAAGTCGAAAAGCTTTCATGTTGCGTGTATGTCTAAGTGTGTAGCCTCAAAAGAGAAGGCACAGGACAGTTTTCTCTCGAAAGGATATGTAAGAATACCACTTCATAAGGAAATACAGTTTTGCAGAGTAAAGACATATACGTACGCATTGGAAACTCTTTACGAGAAGAAATAACGCATAGTACAAAATTAGCTTGTATCTCCAAAACTACACGTTGTATCTCGAAAAGAATTGTTGTGGCGTGTACGTCTTAACATGTAGCATCTAAAGAGAACCAAAAGGAGAATTTTCTTTCGTCAAAATTTTTCAGAAAATCACGTTTTAAGGAAATCCCGCATCGTGCGAAATTATCTTGTTTTTCCTAAACAACACGTTGTAAGTCGAAAAGCTTTCATGTTGCGTGTATGTCTAAGTGTGTAGCCTCAAAAGAGAAGGCACAGGACAGTTTTCTCTCGAAAGGATATGTATGAATACCACTTCATAAGGAAATACAGTTTTGCAGAGTAAAGACATATACGTACGCATTGGAAACTCTTTACGAGAAGAAATAACGCATAGTACAAAATTAGCTTGTATCTCCAAAACTACACGTTGTATCTCGAAAAGAATTGTTGTGGCGTGTACGTCTTAACATGTAGCATCTAAAGAGAACCAAAAGGAGAATTTTCTTTCGTCAAAATTTTTCAGAAAATCACGTTTTAAGGAAATCCCGCATCGTGCGAAATTATCTTGTTTTTCCTAAACAACACGTTGTAAGTCGAAAAGCTTTCATGTTGCGTGTATGTCTAAGTGTGTAGCCTCAAAAGAGAAGGCACAGGACAGTTTTCTCTCGAAAGGATATGTAAGAATACCACTTCATAAGGAAATACAGTTTTGCAGAGTAAAGACATATACGTACGCATTGGAAACTCTTTACGAGAAGAAATAACGCATAGTAAAAAATTAGCTTGTATCTCCAAAACTACACGTTGTATCTCGAAAAGAATTGTTGTGGCGTGTTCGTCTTATCATGTAGCATCTAAAGAGAACCAAAAGGAGAATTTTCTTTCGTCAAAATTTTTCAGAAAATCACGTTTTAAGGAAATCCCGCATCGTGCGAAATTATCTTGTTTTTCCTAAACAACACGTTGTAAGTCGAAAAGCTTTCATGTTGCGTTTATGTCTAAGTGTGTAGCCTCAAAAGAGAAGGCACAGGACAGTTTTCTCTCGAAAGGATATGTAAGAATACCACTTCATAAGGAAATACAGTTTTGCAGAGTAAAGACATATACGTACGCATTGGAAACGCTTTACGAGAAGAAATAACGCATAGTACAAAATTAGCTTGTATCTCCAAAACTACACGTTGTATCTCGAAAAGAATTGTTGTGGCGTGTACTTCTTAACATGTAGCATCTAAAGAGAACCAAAAGGAGAATTTTCTTTCGTCAAAATTTTTCAGAAAATCACGTTTTAAGGAAATCCCGCATCGTGCGAAATTATCTTGTTTTTCCTAAACAACACGTTGTAAGTCGAAAAGCTTTCATGTTGCGTGTATGTCTAAGTGTGTAGCCTCAAAAGAGAAGGCACAGGACAGTTTTCTCTCGAAAGGATATGTAAGAATACCACTTCATAAGGAAATACAGTTTTGCAGAGTAAAGACATATACGTACGCATTGGAAACTCTTTACGAGAAGAAATAACGCATAGTACAAAATTAGCTTGTATCTCCAAAACTACACGTTGTATCTCGAAAAGAATTGTTGTGGCGTGTACGTCTTAACATGTAGCATCTAAAGAGAACCAAAAGGAGAATTTTCTTTCGTCAAAATTTTTCAGAAAATCACGTTTTAAGGAAATATCGCATCGTGCGAAATTATCTTGTTTTTCCTAAACAACACGTTTTAAGTCGAAAAGCTTTCATGTTGCGTGTATGTCTAAGTGTGTAGCCTCAAAAGAGAAGGCACAGGACAGTTTTCTCTCGAAAGGATATGTAAGAATACCACTTCATAAGGAAATACAGTTTTGCAGAGTAAAGACATATACGTACGCATTGGAAACTCTTTACGAGAAGAAATAACGCATAGTACAAAATTAGCTTGTATCTCCAAAACTACACGTTGTATCTCGAAAAGAATTGTTGTGGCGTGTACGTCTTAACATGTAGCATCTAAAGAGAACCAAAAGGAGAATTTTCTTTCGTCAAAATTTTTCAGAAAATCACGTTTTAAGGAAATCCCGCATCGTGCGAAATTATCTTGTTTTTCCTAAACAACACGTTGTAAGTCGAAAAGCTTTCATGTTGCGTGTATGTCTAAGTGTGTAGCCTCAAAAGAGAAGGCACAGGACAGTTTTCTCTCGAAAGAATATTGTAGAATACCCCGTTATGAGGAAGTACAATTTTGGAGAGTAAAGACAAATACGTACGTATTGGAAACTCTTTACGAGAAGAAATAACGCATAGTACAAAATTAGCTTGTATCTCCAAAACTACACGTTGTAACTCGAAAAGAATTGTTGTGGCGTGTACGTCTTAACATGTAGCATCTAAAGAGAACCAAAAGGAGAATTTTCTTTCGTCAAAATTTTTCAGAAAATCACGTTTTAAGGAAATCCCGCATCGTGCGAAATTATCTTGTTTTTCCTAAACAACACGTTGTAAGTCGAAAAGCTTTCATGTTGCGTGTATGTCTAAGTGTGTAGCCTCAAAAGAGAAGGCACAGGACAGTTTTCTCTCGAAAGGATATGTAAGAATACCACTTCATAAGGAAATACAGTTTTGCAGAGTAAAGACATATACGTACGCATTGGAAACTCTTTACGAGAAGAAATAACGCATAGTACAAAATTAGCTTGTATCTCCAAAACTACACGTTGTATCTCGAAAAGAATTGTTGTGGCGTGTACGTCTTAACATGTAGCATCTAAAGAGAACCAAAAGGAGAATTTTCTTTCGTCAAAATTTTTCAGAAAATCACGTTTTAAGGAAATCCCGCATCGTGCGAAATTATCTTGTTTTTCCTAAACAACACGTTGTAAGTCGAAAAGCTTTCATGTTGCGTGTATGTCTAAGTGTGTAGCCTCAAAAGAGAAGGCACAGGACAGTTTTCTCTCGAAAGGATATGTAAGAATACCACTTCATAAGGAAATACAGTTTTGCAGAGTAAAGACATATACGTACGCATTGGAAACTCTTTACGAGAAGAAATAACGCATAGTACAAAATTAGCTTGTATCTCCAAAACTACACGTTGTATCTCGAAAAGAATTGTTGTGGCGTGTACGTCTTAACATGTAGCATCTAAAGAGAACCAAAAGGAGAATTTTCTTTCGTCAAAATTTTTCAGAAAATCACGTTTTAAGGAAATCCCGCATCGTGCGAAATTATCTTGTTTTTCCTAAACCACACGTTGTAAGTCGAAAAGCTTTCATGTTGCGTGTATGTCTACGTGTGTAGCCTCAAAAGAGAAGGCACAGGACAGTTTTCTCTCGAAAGGATATGTAAGAATACCACTTCATAAGGAAATACAGTTTTGCAGAGTAAAGACATATACGTACGCATTGGAAACTCTTTACGAGAAGAAATAACGCATAGTACAAAATTAGCTTGTATCTCCAAAACTACACGTTGTATCTCGAAAAGAATTGTTGTGGCGTGTACGTCTTAACATGTAGCATCTAAAGAGAACCAAAAGGAGAATTTTCTTTCGTCAAAATTTTTCAGAAAATCACGTTTTAAGGAAATCCCGCATCGTGCGAAATTATCTTGTTTTTCCTAAACAACACGTTGTAAGTCGAAAAGCTTTCATGTTGCGTGTATGTCTAAGTGTGTAGCCTCAAAAGAGAAGGCACAGGACAGTTTTCTCTCGAAAGGATATGTAAGAATACCACTTCATAAGGAAATACAGTTTTGCAGAGTAAAGACATATATGTACGCATTGGAAACTCTTTACGAGAAGAAATAACGCATAGTACAAAATTAGCTTGTATCTCCAAAACTACACGTTGTATCTCGAAAAGAATTGTTGTGGCGTGTACGTCTTAACATGTAGCATCTAAAGAGAACCAAAAGGAGAATTTTCTTTCGTCAAAATTTTTCAGAAAATCACGTTTTAAGGAAATCCCGCATCGTGCGAAATTATCTTGTTTTTCCTAAACAACACGTTGTAAGTCGAAAAGCTTTCATGTTGCGTGTATGAATAAGTGTGTAGCCTCAAAAGAGAAGGCACAGGACAGTTTTCTCTCGAAAGGATATGTAAGAATACCACTTCATAAGGAAATACAGTTTTGCAGAGTAAAGACGTATACGTACGCATTGGAAACTCTTTACGAGAAGAAATAACGCATAGTACAAAATTAGCTTGTATCTCCAAAACTACACGTTGTATCTCGAAAAGAATTGTTGTGGCGTGTACGTCTTAACATGTAGCATCTAAAGAGAACCAAAAGGAGAATTTTCTTTCGTCAAAATTTTTCAGAAAATCACGTTTTAAGGAAATCCCGCATCGTGCGAAATTATCTTGTTTTTCCTAAACAACACGTTGTAAGTCGAAAAGCTTTCATGTTGCGTGTATGTCTAAGTGTGTAGCCTCAAAAGAGAAGGCACAGGACAGTTTTCTCTCGAAAGGATATGTAAGAATACCACTTCATAAGGAAATACAGTTTTGCAGAGTAAAGACATATACGTACGCATTGGAAACTCTTTACGAGAAGAAATAACGCATAGTACAAAATTAGCTTGTATCTCCAAAACTACACGTTGTATCTCGAAAAGAATTGTTGTGGCGTGTACGTCTTAACATGTAGCATCTAAAGAGAACCAAAAGGAGAATTTTCTTTCGTCAAAATTTTTCAGAAAATCACGTTTTAAGGAAATCCCGCATCGTGCGAAATTATCTTGTTTTTCCTAAACCACACGTTGTAAGACGAAAAGCTTTCATGTTGCGTGTATGTCTACGTGTGTAGCCTCAAAAGAGAAGGCACAGGACAGTTTTCTCTCGAAAGGATATGTAAGAATACCACTTCATAAGGAAATACAGTTTTGCAGAGTAAAGACATATACGTACGCATTGGAAACTCTTTACGAGAAGAAATAACGCATAGTACAAAATTAGCTTGTATCTCCAAAACTACACGTTGTATCTCGAAAAGAATTGTTGTGGCGTGTACGTCTTAACATGTAGCATCTAAAGAGAACCAAAAGGAGAATTTTCTTTCGTCAAAATTTTTCAGAAAATCACGTTTTAAGGAAATCCCGCATCGTGCGAAATTATCTTGTTTTTCCTAAACAACACGTTGTAAGTCGAAAAGCTTTCATGTTGCGTGTATGTCTAAGTGTGTAGCCTCAAAAGAGAAGGCACAGGACAGTTTTCTCTCGAAAGGATATGTAAGAATACCACTTCATAGGGAAATACAGTTTTGCAGAGTAAAGACATATACGTACGCATTGGAAACTCTTTACGAGAAGAAATAACGCATAGTACAAAATTAGCTTGTATCTCCAAAAGTACACGTTGTATCTCGAAAAGAATTGTTGTGGCGTGTACGTCTTAACATGTAGCATCTAAAGAGAACCAAAAGGAGAATTTTCTTTCGTCAAAATTTTTCAGAAAATCACGTTTTAAGGAAATCCCGCATCGTGCGAAATTATCTTGTTTTTCCTAAACCACACGTTGTAAGTCGAAAAGCTTTCATGTTGCGTGTATGTCTACGTGTGTAGCCTCAAAAGAGAAGGCACAGGACAGTTTTCTCTCGAAAGGATATGTAAGAATACCACTTCATAAGGAAATACAGTTTTGCAGAGTAAAGACATATACGTACGCATTGGAAACTCTTTACGAGAAGAAATAACGCATAGTACAAAATTAGCTTGTATCTCCAAAACTACACGTTGTATCTCGAAAAGAATTGTTGTGGCGTGTACGTCTTAACATGTAGCATCTAAAGAGAACCAAAAGGAGAATTTTCTTTCGTCAAAATTTTTCAGAAAATCACGTTTTAAGGAAATCCCGCATCGTGCGAAATTATCTTGTTTTTCCTAAACAACACGTTGTAAGTCGAAAAGCTTTCATGTTGCGTGTATGTCTAAGTGTGTAGCCTCAAAAGAGAAGGCACAGGACAGTTTTCTCTCGAAAGGATATGTAAGAATACCACTTCATAAGGAAATACAGTTTTGCAGAGTAAAGACATATATGTACGCATTGGAAACTCTTTACGAGAAGAAATAACGCATAGTACAAAATTAGCTTGTATCTCCAAAACTACACGTTGTATCTCGAAAAGAATTGTTGTGGCGTGTACGTCTTAACATGTAGCATCTAAAGAGAACCAAAAGGAGAATTTTCTTTCGTCAAAATTTTTCAGAAAATCACGTTTTAAGGAAATCCCGCATCGTGCGAAATTATCTTGTTTTTCCTAAACAACACGTTGTAAGTCGAAAAGCTTTCATGTTGCGTGTATGAATAAGTGTGTAGCCTCAAAAGAGAAGGCACAGGACAGTTTTCTCTCGAAAGGATATGTAAGAATACCACTTCATAAGGAAATACAGTTTTGCAGAGTAAAGACGTATACGTACGCATTGGAAACTCTTTACGAGAAGAAATAACGCATAGTACAAAATTAGCTTGTATCTCCAAAACTACACGTTGTATCTCGAAAAGAATTGTTGTGGCGTGTACGTCTTAACATGTAGCATCTAAAGAGAACCAAAGGAGAATTTTCTTTCGTCAAAATTTTTCAGAAAATCACGTTTTAAGGAAATCCCGCATCGTGCGAAATTATCTTGTTTTTCCTAAACAACACGTTGTAAGTCGAAAAGCTTTCATGTTGCGTGTATGTCTAAGTGTGTAGCCTCAAAAGAGAAGGCACAGGACAGTTTTCTCTCGAAAGGATATGTAAGAATACCACTTCATAAGGAAATACAGTTTTGCAGAGTAAAGACATATACGTACGCATTGGAAACTCTTTACGAGAAGAAATAACGCATAGTACAAAATTAGCTTGTATCTCCAAAACTACACGTTGTATCTCGAAAAGAATTGTTGTGGCGTGTACGTCTTAACATGTAGCATCTAAAGAGAACCAAAAGGAGAATTTTCTTTCGTCAAAATTTTTCAGAAAATCACGTTTTAAGGAAATCCCGCATCGTGCGAAATTATCTTGTTTTTCCTAAACCACACGTTGTAAGACGAAAAGCTTTCATGTTGCGTGTATGTCTACGTGTGTAGCCTCAAAAGAGAAGGCACAGGACAGTTTTCTCTCGAAAGGATATGTAAGAATACCACTTCATAAGGAAATACAGTTTTGCAGAGTAAAGACATATACGTACGCATTGGAAACTCTTTACGAGAAGAAATAACGCATAGTACAAAATTAGCTTGTATCTCCAAAACTACACGTTGTATCTCGAAAAGAATTGTTGTGGCGTGTACGTCTTAACATGTAGCATCTAAAGAGAACCAAAAGGAGAATTTTCTTTCGTCAAAATTTTTCAGAAAATCACGTTTTAAGGAAATCCCGCATCGTGCGAAATTATCTTGTTTTTCCTAAACAACACGTTGTAAGTCGAAAAGCTTTCATGTTGCGTGTATGTCTAAGTGTGTAGCCTCAAAAGAGAAGGCACAGGACAGTTTTCTCTCGAAAGGATATGTAAGAATACCACTTCATAGGGAAATACAGTTTTGCAGAGTAAAGACATATACGTACGCATTGGAAACTCTTTACGAGAAGAAATAACGCATAGTACAAAATTAGCTTGTATCTCCAAAACTACACGTTGTATCTCGAAAAGAATTGTTGTGGCGTGTACGTCTTAACATGTAGCATCTGAAGAGAACCAAAAGGAGAATTTTCTTTCGTCAAAATTTTTCAGAAAATCACGTTTTAAGGAAATCCCGCATCGTGCGAAATTATCTTGTTTTTCCTAAAGAACACGTTGTAAGTCGAAAAGCTTTCATGTTGCGTGTATGTCTAAGTGTGTAGCCTCAAAAGAGAAGGCACAGGACAGTTTTCTCTCGAAAGGATATGTAAGAATACCACTTTATAAGGAAATACAGTTTTGCAGAGTAAAGACATATACGTACGCATTGGAAACTCTTTACGAGAAGAAATAACGCATCGTACAAAATTAGCTTGTATCTCCAAAACTACACGTTGTATCTCGAAAAGAATTGTTGTGGCATGTACGTCTTAACATGTAGCATCTAAAGAGAACCAAAAGGAGAATTTTCTTTCGTCAAAATTTTTCAGAAAATCACGTTTTAAGGAAATCCCGCATCGTGCGAAATTATCTTGTTTTTCCTAAACAACACGTTGTAAGTCGAAAAGCTTTCATGTTGCGTGTATGTCTAAGTGTGTAGCCTCAAAAGAGAAGGCACAGGACAGTTTTCTCTCGAAAGGATATGTAAGAATACCACTTCATAAGGAAATACAGTTTTGCAGAGTAAAGACATATACGTACGCATTGGAAACTCTTTACGAGAAGAAATAACGCATAGTACAAAATTAGCTTGTATCTCCAAAACTACACGTTGTATCTCGAAAAGAATTGTTGTGGCGTGTACGTCTTAACATGTAGCATCTAAAGAGAACCAAAAGGAGAATTTTCTTTCGTCAAAATTTTTCAGAAAATCACGTTTTAAGGAAATCCCGCATCGTGCGAAATTATCTTGTTTTTCCTAAACAACACGTTGTAAGTCGAAAAGCTTTCATGTTGCGTGTATGTCTAAGTGTGTAGCCTCAAAAGAGAAGGCACAGGACAGTTTTCTCTCGAAAGGATATGTAAGAATACCACTTCATAAGGAAATACAGTTTTGCAGAGTAAAGACATATACGTACGCATTGGAAACTCTTTACGAGAAGAAATAACGCATAGTACAAAATTAGCTTGTATCTCCAAAACTACACGTTGTATCTCGAAAAGAATTGTTGTGGCGTGTACGTCTTAACATGTAGCATCTAAAGAGAACCAAAAGGAGAATTTTCTTTCGTCAAAATTTTTCAGAAAATCACGTTTTAAGGAAATCCCGCATCGTGCGAAATTATCTTGTTTTTCCTAAACAACACGTTGTAAGTCGAAAAGCTTTCATGTTGCGTGTATGTCTAAGTGTGTAGCCTCAAAAGAGAAGGCACAGGACAGTTTTCTCTCGAAAGGATATGTAAGAATACCACTTCATAAGGAAATACAGTTTTGCAGAGTAAAGACATATACGTACGCATTGGAAACTCTTTACGAGAAGAAATAACGCATAGTAAAAAATTAGCTTGTATCTCCAAAACTACACGTTGTATCTCGAAAAGAATTGTTGTGGCGTGTTCGTCTTATCATGTAGCATCTAAAGAGAACCAAAAGGAGAATTTTCTTTCGTCAAAATTTTTCAGAAAATCACGTTTTAAGGAAATCCCGCATCGTGCGAAATTATCTTGTTTTTCCTAAACAACACGTTGTAAGTCGAAAAGCTTTCATGTTGCGTGTATGTCTAAGTGTGTAGCCTCAAAAGAGAAGGCACAGGACAGTTTTCTCTCGAAAGGATATGTAAGAATACCACTTCATAAGGAAATACAGTTTTGCAGAGTAAAGACATATACGTACGCATTGGAAACGCTTTACGAGAAGAAATAACGCATAGTACAAAATTAGCTTGTATCTCCAAAACTACACGTTGTATCTCGAAAAGAATTGTTGTGGCGTGTACTTCTTAACATGTAGCATCTAAAGAGAACCAAAAGGAGAATTTTCTTTCGTCAAAATTTTTCAGAAAATCACGTTTTAAGGAAATCCCGCATCGTGCGAAATTATCTTGTTTTTCCTAAACAACACGTTGTAAGTCGAAAAGCTTTCATGTTGCGTGTATGTCTAAGTGTGTAGCCTCAAAAGAGAAGGCACAGGACAGTTTTCTCTCGAAAGGATATGTAAGAATACCACTTCATAAGGAAATACAGTTTTGCAGAGTAAAGACATATACGTACGCATTGGAAACTCTTTACGAGAAGAAATAACGCATAGTACAAAATTAGCTTGTATCTCCAAAACTACACGTTGTATCTCGAAAAGAATTGTTGTGGCGTGTACGTCTTAACATGTAGCATCTAAAGAGAACCAAAAGGAGAATTTTCTTTCGTCAAAATTTTTCAGAAAATCACGTTTTAAGGAAATATCGCATCGTGCGAAATTATCTTGTTTTTCCTAAACAACACGTTTTAAGTCGAAAAGCTTTCATGTTGCGTGTATGTCTAAGTGTGTAGCCTCAAAAGAGAAGGCACAGGACAGTTTTCTCTCGAAAGGATATGTAAGAATACCACTTCATAAGGAAATACAGTTTTGCAGAGTAAAGACATATACGTACGCATTGGAAACTCTTTACGAGAAGAAATAACGCATAGTACAAAATTAGCTTGTATCTCCAAAACTACACGTTGTATCTCGAAAAGAATTGTTGTGGCGTGTACGTCTTAACATGTAGCATCTAAAGAGAACCAAAAGGAGAATTTTCTTTCGTCAAAATTTTTCAGAAAATCACGTTTTAAGGAAATCCCGCATCGTGCGAAATTATCTTGTTTTTCCTAAACAACACGTTGTAAGTCGAAAAGCTTTCATGTTGCGTGTATGTCTAAGTGTGTAGCCTCAAAAGAGAAGGCACAGGACAGTTTTCTCTCGAAAGAATATTGTAGAATACCCCGTTATAAGGAAGTACAATTTTGGAGAGTAAAGACAAATACGTACGTATTGGAAACTCTTTACGAGAAGAAATAACGCATAGTACAAAATTAGCTTGTATCTCCAAAACTACACGTTGTAACTCGAAAAGAATTGTTGTGGCGTGTACGTCTTAACATGTAGCATCTAAAGAGAACCAAAAGGAGAATTTTCTTTCGTCAAAATTTTTCAGAAAATCACGTTTTAAGGAAATCCCGCATCGTGCGAAATTATCTTGTTTTTCCTAAACAACACGTTGTAAGTCGAAAAGCTTTCATGTTGCGTGTATGTCTAAGTGTGTAGCCTCAAAAGAGAAGGCACAGGACAGTTTTCTCTCGAAAGGATATGTAAGAATACCACTTCATAAGGAAATACAGTTTTGCAGAGTAAAGACATATACGTACGCATTGGAAACTCTTTACGAGAAGAAATAACGCATAGTACAAAATTAGCTTGTATCTCCAAAACTACACGTTGTATCTCGAAAAGAATTGTTGTGGCGTGTACGTCTTAACATGTAGCATCTAAAGAGAACCAAAAGGAGAATTTTCTTTCGTCAAAATTTTTCAGAAAATCACGTTTTAAGGAAATATCGCATCGTGCGAAATTATCTTGTTTTTCCTAAACAACACGTTGTAAGTCGAAAAGCTTTCATGTTGCGTGTATGTCTAAGTGTGTAGCCTCAAAAGAGAAGGCACAGGACAGTTTTCTCTCGAAAGGATATGTAAGAATACCACTTCATAAGGAAATACAGTTTTGCAGAGTAAAGACATATACGTACGCATTGGAAACTCTTTACGAGAAGAAATAACGCATAGTACAAAATTAGCTTGTATCTCCAAAACTACACGTTGTATCTCGAAAAGAATTGTTGTGGCGTGTTCGTCTTAACATGTAGCATCTAAAGAGAACCAAAAGGAGAATTTTCTTTCGTCAAAATTTTTCAGAAAATCACGTTTTAAGGAAATCCCGCATCGTGCGATATTATCTTGTTTTTCCTAAACAACACGTTGTAAGTCGAAAAGCTTTCATGTTGCGTGTATGTCTAAGTGTGTAGCCTCAAAAGAGAAGGCACAGGACAGTTTTCT
Source organism: Apodemus sylvaticus (assembly GCF_947179515.1). NCBI lineage: Eukaryota > Metazoa > Chordata > Mammalia > Rodentia > Muridae > Apodemus > Apodemus sylvaticus. The sequence goes on from NW_026263337.1 coordinate 231,482, forward strand.
CTCGAAAGGATATGTAAGAATACCACTTCATAAGGAAATACAGTTTTGCAGAGTAAAGACATATACGTACGCATTGGAAACTCTTTACGAGAAGAAATAACGCATAGTACAAAATTAGCTAGTATCTCCAAAACTACATGTTGTATCTCGAAAAGAATTGTTGTGGCGTGTACGTCTTAACATGTGGCATCTAAAGAGAACCAAAAGGAGAATTTTCTTTCGTCAAAATTTTTCAGAAAATCACGTTTTAAGGAAATCCCGCATCGTGCGAAATTATCTTGTTTTTCCTAAACAACACGTTGTAAGTCGAAAAGCTTTCATGTTGCGTGTATGTCTAAGTGTGTAGCCTCAAAAGAGAAGGCACAGGACAGTTTTCTCACGAAAGGATATGTAAGAATAACAATTCATAAGGAAATACAGTTTTGCAGAGTAAAGACATATACGTACGCATTGGAAACTCTTTACAAGAAGAAATAACGCATAGTACAAAATTAGCTTGTATCTCCAAAACTACACGTTGTATCTCGAAAAGAATTGTTGTGGTGTGTACGTCTTAACATGTAGCATCTAAAGAGAACCAAAAGGAGAATTTTCTTTCGTCAAAATTTTTCAGAAAATCACGTTTTAAGGAAATCCCGCATCGTGCGTAATTATCTTGTTTTTCCTAAACAACACGTTGTAAGTCGAAAAGCTTTCATGTTGCGTGTATGTCTAAGTGTGTAGCCTCAAAAGAGAAGGCACAGGACAGTTTTCTCTCGAAAGGATATGTAAGAATACCACTTCATAAGGAAATACAGTTTTGCAGAGTAAAGACATATACGTACGCATTGGAAACTCTTTACGAGAAGAAATAACGCATAGTACAAATTAGCTTGTATCTCCAAAACTACACGTTGTATCTCGAAAAGAATTGTTGTGGCGTGTACGTCTTAACATGTAGCATCTAAAGAGAACCAAAAGGAGAATTTTCTTTCGTCAAAATTTTTCAGAAAATCACGTTTTAAGGAAATATCGCATCGTGCGAAATTATCTTGTTTTTCCTAAACAACACCTTGTAAGTCGAAAAGCTTTCATGTTGCGTGTATGTCTAAGTGTGTAGCCTCCAAAGAGAAGGCACAGGACAGTTTTCTCTCGAAAGGATATGTAAGAATACCACTTCATAAGGAAATACAGTTTTGCAGAGTAAAGACATATACGTACGCATTGGAAACTCTTTACGAGAAGAAATAACGCATAGTACAAAATTAGCTTGTATCTCCAAAACTACACGTTGTATCTCGAAAAGAATTGTTGTGGCGTGTTCGTCTTAACATGTAGCATCTAAAGAGAACCAAAAGGAGAATTTTCTTTCGTCAAAATTTTTCAGAAAATCACGTTTTAAGGAAATCCCGCATCGTGCGATATTATCTTGTTTTTCCTAAACAACACGTTGTAAGTCGAAAAGCTTTCATGTTGCGTGTATGTCTAAGTGTGTAGCCTCAAAAGAGAAGGCACAGGACAGTTTTCTCTCGAAAGGATATGTAAGAATACCACTTCATAAGGAAATACAGTTTTGCAGAGTAAAGACATATACGTACGCATTGGAAACTCTTTACGAGAAGAAATAACGCATAGTACAAATTAGCTTGTATCTCCAAAACTACACGTTGTATCTCGAAAAGAATTGTTGTGGCGTGTACGTCTTAACATGTAGCATCTAAAGAGAACCAAAAGGAGAATTTTCTTTCGTCAAAATTTTTCAGAAAATCACGTTTTAAGGAAATATCGCATCGTGCGAAATTATCTTGTTTTTCCTAAACAACACCTTGTAAGTCGAAAAGCTTTCATGTTGCGTGTATGTCTAAGTGTGTAGCCTCAAAAGAGAAGGCACAGGACAGTTTTCTCCTGAAAGGATATGTAAGAATACCACTTCATAAGGAAATACAGTTTTGCAGAGTAAAGACATATACGTACGCATTGGAAACTCTTTACGAGAAGAAATAACGCATAGTACAAAATTAGCTTGTATCTCCAAAACTACACGTTGTATCTCGAAAAGAATTGTTGTGGCGTGTACGTCTTAACATGTAGCATCTAAAGAGAACCAAAAGGAGAATTTTCTTTCGTCAAAATTTTTCAGAAAATCACGTTTTAAGGAAATCCCGCATCGTGCGAAATTATCTTGTTTTTCCTAAACAACACGTTGTAAGTCGAAAAGCTTTCATGTTGCGTGTATGTCTAAGTGTGTAGCCTCAAAAGAGAAGGCACAGGACAGTTTTCTCTCGAAAGAATATTGTAGAATACCCCGTTATAAGGAAGTACAATTTTGGAGAGTAAAGACAAATACGTACATATTGGAAACTCTTTACGAGAAGAAATAACGCATAGTACAAAATTAGCTTGTATCTCCAAAACTACACGTTGTAACTCGAAAAGAATTGTTGTGGCGTGTACGTCTTAACATGTAGCATCTAAAGAGAACCAAAAGGAGAATTTTCTTTCGTCAAAATTTTTCAGAAAATCACGTTTTAAGGAAATCCCGCATCGTGCGAAATTATCTTGTTTTTCCTAAACAACACGTTGTAAGTCGAAAAGCTTTCATGTTGCGTGTATGTCTAAGTGTATAGCCTCAAAAGAGAAGGCACAGGACAGTTTTCTCTCGAAAGGATATGTAAGAATACCACTTCATAAGGAAATACAGTTTTGCAGAGTAAAGACATATACGTACGCATTGGAAACTCTTTACGAGAAGAAACAACGCATAGTACAAAATTAGCTTGTATCTCCAAAACTACACGTTGTATCTCGAAAAGAATTGTTGTGGCGTGTACGTCTTAACATGTAGCATCTAAAGAGAACCAAAAGGAGAATTTTCTTTCGTCAAAATTTTTCAGAAAATCACGTTTTAAGGAAATCCCGCATCGTGCGAAATTATCTTGTTTTTCCTAAACAACACGTTGTAAGTCGAAAAGCTTTCATGTTGCGTGTATGTCTAAGTGTGTAGCCTCAAAAGAGAAGGCACAGGACAGTTTTCTCTCGAAAGGATATGTAAGAATACCACTTCATAAGGAAATACAGTTTTGCAGAGTAAAGACATATACGTACGCATTGGAAACTCTTTACGAGAAGAAATAACGCATAGTACAAAATTAGCTTGTATCTCCAAAACTACACGTTGTATCTCGAAAAGAATTGTTGTGGCGTGTACGTCTTAACATGTAGCATCTAAAGAGAACCAAAAGGAGAATTTTCTTTCGTCAAAATTTTTCAGAAAATCACGTTTTAAGGAAATATCGCATCGTGCGAAATTATCTTGTTTTTCCTAAACAACACGTTGTAAGTCGAAAAGCTTTCATGTTGCGTGTATGTCTAAGTGTGTAGCCTCAAAAGAGAAGGCACAGGACAGTTTTCTCTCGAAAGGATATGTAAGAATACCACTTCATAAGGAAATACAGTTTTGCAGAGTAAAGACATATACGTACGCATTGGAAACTCTTTACAAGAAGAAATAACGCATAGTACAAAATTAGCTTGTATCTCCAAAACTACACGTTGTATCTCGAAAAGAATTGTTGTGGCGTTTACGTCTTAACATGTAGCATCTAAAGAGAACCAAAAGGAGAATTTTCTTTCGTCAAAATTTTTTAGAAAATCACGTTTTAAGGAAATCCCGCATCGTGCGAAATTATCTTGTTTTTCCTAAACAACACGTTGTAAGTCGAAAAGCTTTCATGTTGCGTGTATGTCCAAGTGTGTAGCCTCAAAAGAGAAGGCACAGGACAGTTTTCTCTCGAAAGGATATGTAAGAATACCACTTCATGAGGAAATACAGTTTTGCAGAGTAAAGACATATACGTACGCATTGGAAACTCTTTACGAGAAGAAATAACGCATAGTACAAAATTAGCTTGTATCTCCAAAACTACACGTTGTATCTCGAAAAGAATTGTTGTGGCGTGTACGTCGTAACATGTAGCGTCTAAAGAGAACCAAAAGGAGAATTTTCTTTCGTCAAAATTTTTCAGAAAATCACGTTTTAAGGAAATATCGCATCGTGCGAAATTATCTTGTTTTTCCTAAACAACACGTTGTAAGTCGAAAAGCTTTCATGTTGCGTGTATGTCTAAGTGTGTAGCCTCAAAAGAGAAGGCACAGGACAGTTTTCTCTCGAAAGGATATGTAAGAATACCAACCACTTCATAAGGAAATACAGTTTTGCAGAGTAAAGACATATACGTACGCATTGGAAACTCTTTACGAGAAGAAATAACGCATCGTACAAAATTAGCTTCTATCTCCAAAACTACATGTTGTATCTCGAAAAGAATTGTTGTGGCGTGTACGTCTTAACATGTAGCATCTAAAGAGAACCAAAAGGAGAATTTTCTTTCGTCAAAATTTTTCAGAAAATCACGTTTTAAGGAAATCCCGCATCGTGCGAAATTATCTTGTTTTTCCTAAACAACACGTTGTAAGTCGAAAAGCTTTCATGTTGCGTGTATGTCTAAGTGTGTAGCCTCAAAAGAGAAGGCACAGGACAGTTTTCCCTCGAAAGGATATGTAAGAATACCACTTCATAAGGAAATACAGGTTTGCAGAGTAAAGACATATACGTACGCATTGGAAACTCTTTACGAGAAGAAATAACGCATAGTACAAAATTAGCTTGTATCTCCAAAACTACATGTTGTATCTCGAAAAGAATTGTTGTGGCATGTATGTCTTAACATGTAGCATCTAAAGAGAACCAAAAGGAGAATTTTCTTTCGTCAAAATTTTTCAGAAAATCACGTTTTAAGGAAATCCCGCATCGTGCGAAATTATCTTGTTTTTCCTAAACAACACGTTGTAAGTCGAAAAGCTTTCATGTTGCGTGTATGTCTAAGTGTGTAGCCTCAAAAGAGAAGGCACAGGACAGTTTTCTCTCGAAGGAATATGTAAGAATACCACTTCATAAGGAAATACAGTTTTGCAGAGTAAAGACATATACGTACGCATTGGAAACTCTTTACGAGAAGAAATAACGCATCCTACAAAATTAGCTTGTATCTCCAAAACTACACGTTGTAACTCGAAAAGAATTGTTGTGGCGTGTACGTCTTAACATGTAGCATCTAAAGAGAACCAAAAGGAGAATTTTCTTTCATCAAAATTTTTCAGAAAATCACGTTTTAAGGAAATCCCACATCGTGCGAAATTATCTTGTTTTTCCTAAACAACACATTGTAAGTCGAAAAGCTTTCATGTTGCGTGTATGTCTACGTGTGTAGCCTCAAAAGAGAAGGCACAGGACAGTTTTCTCTCGAAAGGATATGTAAGAATACCACTTCATAAGGAAATACAGTTTTGCAGACTAAAGACATATACGTACGCATTGGAAACTCTTTACGAGAAGAAATAACGCATAGTACAAAATTAGCATGTATCTCCAAAACTACACGTTGTATCTCGAAAAGAATTGTTGTGGCGTGTACGTCTTAACATGTAGCATCTAAAGAGAACCAAAAGGAGAATTTTCTTTCGTCAAAATTTTTCAGAAAATCACGTTTTAAGGAAATCCCGCATCGTGCGAAATTATCTTGTTTTTCCTAAACAACACGTTGTAAGTCGAAAAGCTTTCATGTTGCGTGTATGTCTAAGTGTGTAGCCTCAAAAGAGAAGGCACAGGAGAGTTTTCTCTCGAAAGAATATGTAAGAATACCACTTCATAAGGAAATACAGTTTTGCAGAGTAAAGACATATACGTACGCATTGGAAACTCTTTACGAGAAGAAATAACGCATCGTACAAAATTAGCTTGTATCTCCAAAACTACATGTTGTATCTCGAAAAGAATTGTTGTGGCGTGTACGTCTTAACATGTAGCATCTAAAGAGAACCAAAAGGAGAATTTTCTTTCGTCAAAATTTTTCAGAAAATCACGTTTTAAGGAAATCCCGCATCGTGCGAAATTATCTTGTTTTTCCTAAACAACACGTTGTAAGTCGAAAAGCTTTCATGTTGCGTGTATGTCTAAGTGTGTAGCCTCAAAAGAGAAGGCACAGGACAGTTTTCTCTCGAAAGGATATGTAAGAATACCACTTCATAAGGAAATACAGTTTTGCAGAGTAAAGACATATACGTACGCATTGGAAACTCTTTACGAGAAGAAATAACGCATAGTACAAAATTAGCTTGTATCTCCAAAACTACACGTTGTATCTCGAAAAGAATTGTTGTGGCGTGTACGTCTTAACATGTAGCATCTAAAGAGAACCAAAAGGAGAATTTTCTTTCTTCAAAATTTTTCAGAAAATCACGTTTTAAGGAAATCCCGCATCGTGCGAAATTATCTTGTTTTTCCTAAACAACACGTTGTAAGTCGAAAAGCTTTCATGTTGCGTGTATGTCTAAGTGTGTAGCCACAAAAGAGAAGGCACAGGACAGTTTTCTCTCGAAAGGATATGTAAGAATACCACTTCATAAGGAAATACAGTTTTGCAGAGTAAAGACATATACGTACGCATTGGAAACTCTTTACGAGAAGAAATAACGCATAGTAAAAAATTAGCTTGTATCTCCAAAACTACATGTTGTATCTCGAAAAGAATTGTTGTGGCGTGTACGTCTTAACATGTAGCATCTAAAGAGAACCAAAAGGAGAATTTTCTTTCGTCAAAATTGTTCAGAAAATCACGTTTTAAGGAAATCCCGCATCGTGCGAAATTATCCTGTTTTTCCTAAACAACACGTTGTAAGTCGAAAAGCTTTCATGTTGCGTGTATGTCTAAGTGTGTAGCCTCAAAAGAGAAGGCACAGGACAGTTTTCTCTCGAAAGGATATGTAAGAATACCACTTCATAAGGAAATACAGTTTTGCAGAGTAAAGACATATACGTACGCATTGGAAACTCTTTAGGAGAAGAAATAACGCATAGTACAAAATTAGCTTATATCTCCAAAACTACATGTTGTATCTCGAAAAGAATTGTTGTGGCGTGTACGTCTTAACATGTAGCATCTAAAGAGAACCAAAAGGAGAATTTTCTTTCGTCAAAATTTTTCAGAAAATCATGTTTTAAGGAAATCCCGCATCGTGCGAAATTATCTTGTTTTTCCTAAACAACACGTTGTAAGTCGAAAAGCTTTCATGTTGCGTGTATGTCTAAGTGTGTAGCCTCAAAAGAGAAGGCACAGGAGAGTTTTCTCTCGAAAGAATATGTAAGAATACCACTTCATAAGGAAATACAGTTTTGCAGAGTAAAGACATATACGTACGCATTGGAAACTCTTTAGGAGAAGAAATAACGCATCGTACAAAATTAGCTTGTATCTCCAAAACTACATGTTGTATCTCGAAAAGAATTGTTGTGGCGTGTACGTCTTAACATGTAGCATCTAAAGAGAACCAAAAGGAGAATTTTCTTTCGTCAAAATTTTTCAGAAAATCACGTTTTAAGGAAATCCCGCATCGTGCGAAATTATCTTGTTTTTCCTAAACAACACGTTGTAAGTCGAAAAGCTTTCATGTTGCGTGTATGTCTAAGTGTGTAGCCTCAAAAGAGAAGGCACAGGACAGTTTTCTCTCGAAAGGATATGTAAGAATACCACTTCATAAGGAAATACAGTTTTGCAGAGTAAAGACATATACCTACGCATTGGAAACTCTTTACGAGAAGAAATAACGCATAGTACAAAATTAGCTTGTATCTACAAAACTACATGTTGTATCTCGAAAAGAATTGTTGTGGCGTGTACGTCTTAACATGTAGCATCTAAAGAGAACCAAAAGGAGAATTTTCTTTCGTCAAAATGTTTCAGAAAATCACGTTTTAAGGAAATCCCGCATCGTGCGAAATTATCTTGTTTTTCCTAAACAACACGTTGTAAGTCGAAAAGCTTTCATGTTGCGTGTATGTCTAAGTGTGTAGCCTCAAAAGAGAAGGCACAGGACAGTTTTCTCTCGAAAGGATATGTAAGAATACCAACCACTTCATAAGGAAATACAGTTTTGCAGAGTAAAGACATATACGTACGCATTGGAAACTCTTTACGAGAAGAAATAACGCATCGTACAAAATTAGCTTCTATCTGCAAAACTACATGTTGTATCTCGAAAAGAATTGTTGTGGCGTGTACGTCTTAACATGTAGCATCTAAAGAGAACCAAAAGGAGAATTTTCTTTCGTCAAAATTTTTCAGAAAATCACGTTTTAAGGAAATCCCGCATCGTGCGAAATTATCTTGTTTTTCCTAAACAACACGTTGTAAGTCGAAAAGCTTTCATGTTGCGTGTATGTCTAAGTGTGTAGCCTCAAAAGAGAAGGCACAGGACAGTTTTCCCTCGAAAGGATATGTAAGAATACCACTTCATAAGGAAATACAGGTTTGCAGAGTAAAGACATATACGTACGCATTGGAAACTCTTTACGAGAAGAAATAACGCATAGTACAAAATTAGCTTGTATCTCCAAAACTACATGTTGTATCTCGAAAAGAATTGTTGTGGCATGTACGTCTTAACATGTAGCATCTAAAGAGAACCAAAAGGAGAATTTTCTTTCGTCAAAATTTTTCAGAAAATCACGTTTTAAGGAAATCCCGCATCGTGCGAAATTATCTTGTTTTTCCTAAACAACACGTTGTAAGTCGAAAAGCTTTCATGTTGCGTGTATGTCTAAGTGTGTAGCCTCAAAAGAGAAGGCACAGGACAGTTTTCTCTCGAAGGAATATGTAAGAATACCACTTCATAAGGAAATACAGTTTTGCAGAGTAAAGACATATACGTACGCATTGGAAACTCTTTACGAGAAGAAATAACGCATCCTACAAAATTAGCTTGTATCTCCAAAACTACACGTTGTAACTCGAAAAGAATTGTTGTGGCGTGTACGTCTTAACATGTAGCATCTAAAGAGAACCAAAAGGAGAATTTTCTTTCATCAAAATTTTTCAGAAAATCACGTTTTAAGGAAATCCCACATCGTGCGAAATTATCTTGTTTTTCCTAAACAACACATTGTAAGTCGAAAAGCTTTCATGTTGCGTGTATGTCTACGTGTGTAGCCTCAAAAGAGAAGGCACAGGACAGTTTTCTCTCGAAAGGATATGTAAGAATACCACTTCATAAGGAAATACAGTTTTGCAGACTAAAGACATATACGTACGCATTGGAAACTCTTTACGAGAAGAAATAACGCATAGTACAAAATTAGCATGTATCTCCAAAACTACACGTTGTATCTCGAAAAGAATTGTTGTGGCGTGTACGTCTTAACATGTAGCATCTAAAGAGAACCAAAAGGAGAATTTTCTTTCGTCAAAATTTTTCAGAAAATCACGTTTTAAGGAAATCCCGCATCGTGCGAAATTATCTTGTTTTTCCTAAACAACACGTTGTAAGTCGAAAAGCTTTCATGTTGCGTGTATGTCTAAGTGTGTAGCCTCAAAAGAGAAGGCACAGGACAGTTTTCTCTCGAAAGGATATGTAAGAATACCACTTCATAAGGAAATACAGTTTTGCAGAGTAAAGACACATACGTACGCATTGGAAACTCTTTACGAGAAGAAATAACGCATAGTACAAAATTAGCTTGTATCTCCAAAACTACACGTTGTATCTCGAAAAGAATTGTTGTGGCGTGTACGTCTTAACATGTAGCATCTAAAGAGAACCAAAAGGAGAATTTTCTTTCATCAAAATTTTTCAGAAAATCACGTTTTAAGGAAATCCCGCATCGTGCGAAATTATCTTGTTTTTCCTAAACAACACGTTGTAAGTCGAAAAGCTTTCATGTTGCGTGTATGTCTAAGTGTGTAGCCTCAAAAGAGAAGGCACAGGACAGTTTTCTCTCGAAAGGATATGTAAGAATACCACTTCATAAGGAAATACAGTTTTGCAGATTAAAGACATGTACGTACGCATTGGAAACTCTTTACGAGAAGAAATAACGCATAGTACAAAATTAGCTTGTATCTCCAAAACTACATGTTGTATCTCGAAAAGAATTGTTGTGGCGTGTACGTCTTAACATGTAGCATCTAAAGAGAACCAAAAGGAGAATTTTCTTTCGTCAAAATTTTTCAGAAAATCACGTTTTAAGGAAATCCCGCATCGTGCGAAATTATCTTGTTTTTCCTAAACAACACGTTGTAAGTCGAAAAGCTTTCATGTTGCGTGTATGTCTAAGTGTGTAGCCTCAAAAGAGAAGGCACAGGAGAGTTTTCTCTCGAAAGAATATGTAAGAATACCACTTCATAAGGAAATACAGTTTTGCAGAGTAAAGACATATACGTACGTATTGGAAACTCTTTAGGAGGAGAAATAATGCATCGTACAAAATTAGCTTGTATCTCCAAAACTACACGTTGTAACTCGAAAAGAATTGTTGTGGCGTGTACGTCTTAACATGTAGCATCTAAAGAGAACCAAAAGGAGAATTTTCTTTCCTCAAAATTTTTCAGAAAATCACGTTTTAAGGAAATCCCGCATCGTGCGAAATTATCTTGTTTTTCCTAAACAACACGTTGTAAGTCGAAAAGCTTTCATGTTGCGTGTATGTCTAAGTGTGTAGCCTCAAAAGAGAAGGCACAGGACAGTTTTCTCTGGAAAGGATATGTAAGAATACCACTTCATAAGGAAATACAGTTTTGCAGAGTAAAGACATATACGTACGCATTGGAAACTCTTTACGAGAAGAAATAACGCATAGTACAAAATTAGCTTGTATCTCCAAAACTACATGTTGTATCTCGAAAAGAATTGTTGTGGCGTGTACGTCTTAACATGTAGCATCTAAAGAGAACCAAAAGGAGAATTTTCTTTCGTCAAAATTGTTCAGAAAATCACGTTTTAAGGAAATCCCGCATCGTGCGAAATTATCCTGTTTTTCCTAAACAACACGTTGTAAGTCGAAAAGCTTTCATGTTGCGTGTATGTCTAAGTGTGTAGCCTCAAAAGAGAAGGCACAGGACAGTTTTCTCTCGAAAGGATATGTAAGAATACCACTTCATAAGGAAATACAGTTTTGCAGAGTAAAGACATATACGTACGCATTGGAAACTCTTTAGGAGAAGAAATAACGCATAGTACAAAATTAGCTTATATCTCCAAAACTACATGTTGTATCTCGAAAAGAATTGTTGTGGCGTGTACGTCTTAACATGTAGCATCTAAAGAGAACCAAAAGGAGAATTTTCTTTCGTCAAAATTTTTCAGAAAATCATGTTTTAAGGAAATCCCGCATCGTGCGAAATTATCTTGTTTTTCCTAAACAACACGTTGTAAGTCGAAAAGCTTTCATGTTGCGTGTATGTCTAAGTGTGTAGCCTCAAAAGAGAAGGCACAGGAGAGTTTTCTCTCGAAAGAATATGTAAGAATACCACTTCATAAGGAAATACAGTTTTGCAGAGTAAAGACATATACGTACGCATTGGAAACTCTTTAGGAGAAGAAATAACGCATCGTACAAAATTAGCTTGTATCTCCAAAACTACATGTTGTATCTCGAAAAGAATTGTTGTGGCGTGTACGTCTTAACATGTAGCATCTAAAGAGAACCAAAAGGAGAATTTTCTTTCGTCAAAATTTTTCAGAAAATCACGTTTTAAGGAAATCCCGCATCGTGCGAAATTATCTTGTTTTTCCTAAACAACACGTTGTAAGTCGAAAAGCTTTCATGTTGCGTGTATGTCTAAGTGTGTAGCCTCAAAAGAGAAGGCACAGGACAGTTTTCTCTCGAAAGGATATGTAAGAATACCACTTCATAAGGAAATACAGTTTTGCAGAGTAAAGACATATACCTACGCATTGGAAACTCTTTACGAGAAGAAATAACGCATAGTACAAAATTAGCTTGTATCTACAAAACTACATGTTGTATCTCGAAAAGAATTGTTGTGGCGTGTACGTCTTAACATGTAGCATCTAAAGAGAACCAAAAGGAGAATTTTCTTTCGTCAAAATTTTTCAGAAAATCACGTTTTAAGGAAATCCCGCATCGTGCGAAATTATCTTGTTTTTCCTAAACAACACGTTGTAAGTCGAAAAGCTTTCATGTTGCGTGTATGTCTAAGTGTGTAGCCTCAAAAGAGAAGGCACAGGACAGTTTTCTCTCGAAAGGATATGTAAGAATACCAACCACTTCATAAGGAAATACAGTTTTGCAGAGTAAAGACATATACGTACGCATTGGAAACTCTTTACGAGAAGAAATAACGCATCGTACAAAATTAGCTTCTATCTGCAAAACTACATGTTGTATCTCGAAAAGAATTGTTGTGGCGTGTACGTCTTAACATGTAGCATCTAAAGAGAACCAAAAGGAGAATTTTCTTTCGTCAAAATTTTTCAGAAAATCACGTTTTAAGGAAATCCCGCATCGTGCGAAATTATCTTGTTTTTCCTAAACAACACGTTGTAAGTCGAAAAGCTTTCATGTTGCGTGTATGTCTAAGTGTGTAGCCTCAAAAGAGAAGGCACAGGACAGTTTTCCCTCGAAAGGATATGTAAGAATACCACTTCATAAGGAAATACAGGTTTGCAGAGTAAAGACATATACGTACGCATTGGAAACTCTTTACGAGAAGAAATAACGCATAGTACAAAATTAGCTTGTATCTCCAAAACTACATGTTGTATCTCGAAAAGAATTGTTGTGGCATGTACGTCTTAACATGTAGCATCTAAAGAGAACCAAAAGGAGAATTTTCTTTCGTCAAAATTTTTCAGAAAATCACGTTTTAAGGAAATCCCGCATCGTGCGAAATTATCTTGTTTTTCCTAAACAACACGTTGTAAGTCGAAAAGCTTTCATGTTGCGTGTATGTCTAAGTGTGTAGCCTCAAAAGAGAAGGCACAGGACAGTTTTCTCTCGAAGGAATATGTAAGAATACCACTTCATAAGGAAATACAGTTTTGCAGAGTAAAGACATATACGTACGCATTGGAAACTCTTTACGAGAAGAAATAACGCATCCTACAAAATTAGCTTGTATCTCCAAAACTACACGTTGTAACTCGAAAAGAATTGTTGTGGCGTGTACGTCTTAACATGTAGCATCTAAAGAGAACCAAAAGGAGAATTTTCTTTCATCAAAATTTTTCAGAAAATCACGTTTTAAGGAAATCCCACATCGTGCGAAATTATCTTGTTTTTCCTAAACAACACATTGTAAGTCGAAAAGCTTTCATGTTGCGTGTATGTCTACGTGTGTAGCCTCAAAAGAGAAGGCACAGGACAGTTTTCTCTCGAAAGGATATGTAAGAATACCACTTCATAAGGAAATACAGTTTTGCAGACTAAAGACATATACGTACGCATTGGAAACTCTTTACGAGAAGAAATAACGCATAGTACAAAATTAGCATGTATCTCCAAAACTACACGTTGTATCTCGAAAAGAATTGTTGTGGCGTGTACGTCTTAACATGTAGCATCTAAAGAGAACCAAAAGGAGAATTTTCTTTCGTCAAAATTTTTCAGAAAATCACGTTTTAAGGAAATCCCGCATCGTGCGAAATTATCTTGTTTTTCCTAAACAACACGTTGTAAGTCGAAAAGCTTTCATGTTGCGTGTATGTCTAAGTGTGTAGCCTCAAAAGAGAAGGCACAGGACAGTTTTCTCTCGAAAGGATATGTAAGAATACCACTTCATAAGGAAATACAGTTTTGCAGAGTAAAGACACATACGTACGCATTGGAAACTCTTTACGAGAAGAAATAACGCATAGTACAAAATTAGCTTGTATCTCCAAAACTACACGTTGTATCTCGAAAAGAATTGTTGTGGCGTGTACGTCTTAACATGTAGCATCTAAAGAGAACCAAAAGGAGAATTTTCTTTCATCAAAATTTTTCAGAAAATCACGTTTTAAGGAAATCCCGCATCGTGCGAAATTATCTTGTTTTTCCTAAACAACACGTTGTAAGTCGAAAAGCTTTCATGTTGCGTGTATGTCTAAGTGTGTAGCCTCAAAAGAGAAGGCACAGGACAGTTTTCTCTCGAAAGGATATGTAAGAATACCACTTCATAAGGAAATACAGTTTTGCAGATTAAAGACATGTACGTACGCATTGGAAACTCTTTACGAGAAGAAATAACGCATAGTACAAAATTAGCTTGTATCTCCAAAACTACATGTTGTATCTCGAAAAGAATTGTTGTGGCGTGTACGTCTTAACATGTAGCATCTAAAGAGAACCAAAAGGAGAATTTTCTTTCGTCAAAATTTTTCAGAAAATCACGTTTTAAGGAAATCCCGCATCGTGCGAAATTATCTTGTTTTTCCTAAACAACACGTTGTAAGTCGAAAAGCTTTCATGTTGCGTGTATGTCTAAGTGTGTAGCCTCAAAAGAGAAGGCACAGGAGAGTTTTCTCTCGAAAGAATATGTAAGAATACCACTTCATAAGGAAATACAGTTTTGCAGAGTAAAGACATATACGTACGTATTGGAAACTCTTTAGGAGGAGAAATAATGCATCGTACAAAATTAGCTTGTATCTCCAAAACTACACGTTGTAACTCGAAAAGAATTGTTGTGGCGTGTACGTCTTAACATGTAGCATCTAAAGAGAACCAAAAGGAGAATTTTCTTTCCTCAAAATTTTTCAGAAAATCACGTTTTAAGGAAATCCCGCATCGTGCGAAATTATCTTGTTTTTCCTAAACAACACGTTGTAAGTCGAAAAGCTTTCATGTTGCGTGTATGTCTAAGTGTGTAGCCTCAAAAGAGAAGGCACAGGACAGTTTTCTCTGGAAAGGATATGTAAGAATACCACTTCATAAGGAAATACAGTTTTGCAGAGTAAAGACATATACGTACGCATTGGAAACTCTTTACGAGAAGAAATAACGCATAGTACAAAATTAGCTTGTATCTCCAAAACTACATGTTGTATCTCGAAAAGAATTGTTGTGGCGTGTACGTCTTAACATGTAGCATCTAAAGAGAACCAAAAGGAGAATTTTCTTTCGTCAAAATTTTTCAGAAAATCACGTTTTAAGGAAATCCCGCATCGTGCGAAATTATCTTGATTTTCCTAAACAACACGTTGTAAGTCGAAAAGCTTTCATGTTGCGTGTATGTCTAAGTGTGTAGCCTCAAAAGAGAAGGCACAGGACAGTTTTCTCTCGAAAGGATATGTAAGAATACCACTTCATAAGGAAATACAGTTTTGCAGAGTAAAGACATATACGTACGCATTGGAAACTCTTTACGAGAAGAAATAACGCATAGTATAAAATTAGCTTGTATCTCCAAAACTACATATTGTATCTCGAAAAGAATTGGTGTGGCATGTACGTCTTAACATGTAGCATCTAAAGAGAACCAAAAGGAGAATTTTCTTGCGTCAAAATTTTTCAGAAAATCACGTTTTAAGGAAATCCCGCATCGTGCGAAATTATCTTGTTTTTCCTAAACAACACGTTGTAAGTCGAAAAGCTTTCATGTTGCGTGTATGTCTAAGTGTGTAGCCTCAAAAGAGAAGGCAAAGGACAGTTTTCTCTCGAAGGAATATGCAAGAATACCACTTCATAAGGAAATACAGTTTTGCAGAGTAAAGACATATACGTACGCATTGGAAACTCTTTACGAGAAGAAATAACGCATCCTTCAAAATTAGCTTGTATCTCCAAAACTACACGTTGTAACTCGAAAAGAATTGTTGTGGCGTGTACGTCTTAACATGTAGCATCTAAAGAGAACCAAAAAGAGAATTTTCTTTCATCAAAATTTTTCAGAAAATCACGTTTTAAGGAAATCCCACATCGTGCGAAATTACCTTTTTTTTCCTAAACAACACGTTGTAAGTCGAAAAGCTTTCATGTTGCGTGTATGTCTAAGTGTGTAGCCTCAAAAGAGAAGGCACAGGACAGTTTTCTCTCGAAAGGATATGTAAGAATACCACTTCATAAGGAAATACAGTTTTGCAGAGTAAAGACATATACGTACGCATTGGAAACTCTTTACGAGAAGAAATAACGCATAGTACAAAATTAGCTTGTATCTCCAAAACTACACGTTGTATCTCGAAAAGAATTGTTGGGGCGTGTACGTCTTAACATGTAGCATCTAAAGAGAACCAAAAGGAGAATTTTCTTTCGTCAAAATTTTTCAGAAAATCACGTTTTAAGGAAATCCCGCATCGTGCGAAATTATCTTGTTTTTCCTAAACAACACGTTGTAAGTCGAAAAGCTTTCATGTTGCGTGTATGTCTAAGTGTGTAGCCTCAAAATAGAAGGCACAGGAGAGTTTTCTCTCGAAAGAATATGTAAGAATACCACTTCATAAGGAAATACAGTTTTGCAGAGTAAAGACATATACGTACGCATTGGAAACTCTTTACGAGAAGAAATAACGCATAGTACAAAATTAGCTTGTATCTCCAAAACTACATGTTGTATCTCGAAAAGAATTGTTGTGGCGTGTACGTCTTAACATGTAGCATCTAAAGAGAACCAAAAGGAGAATTTTCTTTCGTCAAAATTTTTCAGAAAATCACGTTTTAAGGAAATCCCGCATCGTGCGAAATTATCTTGTTTTTCCTAAACAACACGTTGTAAGTCGAAAAGCTTTCATGTTGCGTGTGTGTCTAAGTGTGTAGCCTCAAAAGAGAAGGCACAGGACAGTTTTCTCTCGAAAGGATATGTAAGAATACCACTTCATAAGGAAATATAGTTTTGCAGAGTAAAGACATATACGTACGCATTGGAAACTCTTTACGAGAAGAAATAACGCATAGTACAAAATTAGCTTGTATCTCCAAAACTACATGCTGTATCTCGAAAAGAATTGTTGTGGCGTGTACGTCTTAACATGTAGCATCTAAAGAGAACCAAAAGGAGAATTTTCTTTCGTCAAAATTTTTCAGAAAATCACGTTTTAAGGAAATCCCGCATCGTGCGAAATTATCTTGTTTTTCCTAAACAACACGTTGTAAGTCGAAAAGCTTTCATGTTGCGTGTATGTCTAAGTGTGTAGCCTCAAAAGAGAAGGCACAGGAGAGTTTTCTCTCGAAAGGATATGTAAGAATACCACTTCATAAGGAAATACAGTTTTGCAGAGTAAAGACATATACGTACGCATTGGAAACTCTTTACGAGAAGAAATAACGCATAGTACAAAATTAGCTTGTATCTCCAAAACTACATGTTGTATCTCGAAAAGAATTGTTGTGGCGTGTACGTCTTAACATGTAGCATCTAACGAGAACCAAAAGGAGAATTTTCTTTCGGCAAAATTTTTCAGAAAATCACGTTTTAAGGAAATCCCGCATCGTGCGAAATTATCTTGTTTTTCCTAAACAACACGTTGTAAGTCGAAAAGCTTTCATGTTGCGTGTATGTCTAAGTGTGTAGCCTCAAAAGAGAAGGCACAGGACAGTTTTCTCTGGAAAGGATATGTAAGAATACCACTTCATAAGGAAATACAGTTTTGCAGAGTAAAGACATATACGTACGCATTGGAAACTCTTTACGAGAAGAAATAACGCATAGTACAAAATTAGCTTGTATCTCCAAAACTACATGTTGTATCTCGAAAAGAATTGTTGTGGCGTGTACGTCTTAACATGTAGCATCTAAAGAGAACCAAAAGGAGAATTTTCTTTCGTCAAAATTTTTCAGAAAATCACGTTTTAAGGAAATCCCGCATCGTGCGAAATTATCTTGATTTTCCTAAACAACACGTTGTAAGTCGAAAAGCTTTCATGTTGCGTGTATGTCTAAGTGTGTAGCCTCAAAAGAGAAGGCACAGGACAGTTTTCTCTCGAAAGGATATGTAAGAATACCACTTCATAAGGAAATACAGTTTTGCAGAGTAAAGACATATACGTACGCATTGGAAACTCTTTACGAGAAGAAATAACGCATAGTACAAAATTAGCTTGTATCTCCAAAACTACATATTGTATCTCGAAAAGAATTGGTGTGGCATGTACGTCTTAACATGTAGCATCTAAAGAGAACCAAAAGGAGAATTTTCTTGCGTCAAAATTTTTCAGAAAATCACGTTTTAAGGAAATCCCGCATCGTGCGAAATTATCTTGTTTTTCCTAAACAACACGTTGTAAGTCGAAAAGCTTTCATGTTGCGTGTATGTCTAAGTGTGTAGCCTCAAAAGAGAAGGCAAAGGACAGTTTTCTCTCGAAGGAATATGCAAGAATACCACTTCATAAGGAAATACAGTTTTGCAGAGTAAAGACATATACGTACGCATTGGAAACTCTTTACGAGAAGAAATAACGCATCCTTCAAAATTAGCTTGTATCTCCAAAACTACACGTTGTAACTCGAAAAGAATTGTTGTGGCGTGTACGTCTTAACATGTAGCATCTAAAGAGAACCAAAAAGAGAATTTTCTTTCATCAAAATTTTTCAGAAAATCACGTTTTAAGGAAATCCCACATCGTGCGAAATTACCTTTTTTTTCCTAAACAACACGTTGTAAGTCGAAAAGCTTTCATGTTGCGTGTATGTCTAAGTGTGTAGCCTCAAAAGAGAAGGCACAGGACAGTTTTCTCTCGAAAGGATATGTAAGAATACCACTTCATAAGGAAATACAGTTTTGCAGAGTAAAGACATATACGTACGCATTGGAAACTCTTTACGAGAAGAAATAACGCATAGTACAAAATTAGCTTGTATCTCCAAAACTACACGTTGTATCTCGAAAAGAATTGTTGGGGCGTGTACGTCTTAACATGTAGCATCTAAAGAGAACCAAAAGGAGAATTTTCTTTCGTCAAAATTTTTCAGAAAATCACGTTTTAAGGAAATCCCGCATCGTGCGAAATTATCTTGTTTTTCCTAAACAACACGTTGTAAGTCGAAAAGCTTTCATGTTGCGTGTATGTCTAAGTGTGTAGCCTCAAAATAGAAGGCACAGGAGAGTTTTCTCTCGAAAGAATATGTAAGAATACCACTTCATAAGGAAATACAGTTTTGCAGAGTAAAGACATATACGTACGCATTGGAAACTCTTTACGAGAAGAAATAACGCATAGTACAAAATTAGCTTGTATCTCCAAAACTACATGTTGTATCTCGAAAAGAATTGTTGTGGCGTGTACGTCTTAACATGTAGCATCTAAAGAGAACCAAAAGGAGAATTTTCTTTCGTCAAAATTTTTCAGAAAATCACGTTTTAAGGAAATCCCGCATCGTGCGAAATTATCTTGTTTTTCCTAAACAACACGTTGTAAGTCGAAAAGCTTTCATGTTGCGTGTGTGTCTAAGTGTGTAGCCTCAAAAGAGAAGGCACAGGACAGTTTTCTCTCGAAAGGATATGTAAGAATACCACTTCATAAGGAAATATAGTTTTGCAGAGTAAAGACATATACGTACGCATTGGAAACTCTTTACGAGAAGAAATAACGCATAGTACAAAATTAGCTTGTATCTCCAAAACTACATGCTGTATCTCGAAAAGAATTGTTGTGGCGTGTACGTCTTAACATGTAGCATCTAAAGAGAACCAAAAGGAGAATTTTCTTTCGTCAAAATTTTTCAGAAAATCACGTTTTAAGGAAATCCCGCATCGTGCGAAATTATCTTGTTTTTCCTAAACAACACGTTGTAAGTCGAAAAGCTTTCATGTTGCGTGTATGTCTAAGTGTGTAGCCTCAAAAGAGAAGGCACAGGAGAGTTTTCTCTCGAAAGGATATGTAAGAATACCACTTCATAAGGAAATACAGTTTTGCAGAGTAAAGACATATACGTACGCATTGGAAACTCTTTACGAGAAGAAATAACGCATAGTACAAAATTAGCTTGTATCTCCAAAACTACATGTTGTATCTCGAAAAGAATTGTTGTGGCGTGTACGTCTTAACATGTAGCATCTAACGAGAACCAAAAGGAGAATTTTCTTTCGGCAAAATTTTTCAGAAAATCACGTTTTAAGGAAATCCCGCATCGTGCGAAATTATCTTGTTTTTCCTAAACAACACGTTGTAAGTCGAAAAGCTTTCATGTTGCGTGTATGTCTAAGTGTGTAGCCTCAAAAGAGAAGGCACAGGACAGTTTTCTCTGGAAAGGATATGTAAGAATACCACTTCATAAGGAAATACAGTTTTGCAGAGTAAAGACATATACGTACGCATTGGAAACTCTTTACGAGAAGAAATAACGCATAGTACAAAATTAGCTTGTATCTCCAAAACTACATGTTGTATCTCGAAAAGAATTGTTGTGGCGTGTACGTCTTAACATGTAGCATCTAAAGAGAACCAAAAGGAGAATTTTCTTTCGTCAAAATTTTTCAGAAAATCACGTTTTAAGGAAATCCCGCATCGTGCGAAATTATCTTGATTTTCCTAAACAACACGTTGTAAGTCGAAAAGCTTTCATGTTGCGTGTATGTCTAAGTGTGTAGCCTCAAAAGAGAAGGCACAGGACAGTTTTCTCTCGAAAGGATATGTAAGAATACCACTTCATAAGGAAATACAGTTTTGCAGAGTAAAGACATATACGTACGCATTGGAAACTCTTTACGAGAAGAAATAACGCATAGTACAAAATTAGCTTGTATCTCCAAAACTACATATTGTATCTCGAAAAGAATTGGTGTGGCATGTACGTCTTAACATGTAGCATCTAAAGAGAACCAAAAGGAGAATTTTCTTGCGTCAAAATTTTTCAGAAAATCACGTTTTAAGGAAATCCCGCATCGTGCGAAATTATCTTGTTTTTCCTAAACAACACGTTGTAAGTCGAAAAGCTTTCATGTTGCGTGTATGTCTAAGTGTGTAGCCTCAAAAGAGAAGGCAAAGGACAGTTTTCTCTCGAAGGAATATGCAAGAATACCACTTCATAAGGAAATACAGTTTTGCAGAGTAAAGACATATACGTACGCATTGGAAACTCTTTACGAGAAGAAATAACGCATCCTTCAAAATTAGCTTGTATCTCCAAAACTACACGTTGTAACTCGAAAAGAATTGTTGTGGCGTGTACGTCTTAACATGTAGCATCTAAAGAGAACCAAAAAGAGAATTTTCTTTCATCAAAATTTTTCAGAAAATCACGTTTTAAGGAAATCCCACATCGTGCGAAATTACCTTTTTTTTCCTAAACAACACGTTGTAAGTCGAAAAGCTTTCATGTTGCGTGTATGTCTAAGTGTGTAGCCTCAAAAGAGAAGGCACAGGACAGTTTTCTCTCGAAAGGATATGTAAGAATACCACTTCATAAGGAAATACAGTTTTGCAGAGTAAAGACATATACGTACGCATTGGAAACTCTTTACGAGAAGAAATAACGCATAGTACAAAATTAGCTTGTATCTCCAAAACTACACGTTGTATCTCGAAAAGAATTGTTGGGGCGTGTACGTCTTAACATGTAGCATCTAAAGAGAACCAAAAGGAGAATTTTCTTTCGTCAAAATTTTTCAGAAAATCACGTTTTAAGGAAATCCCGCATCGTGCGAAATTATCTTGTTTTTCCTAAACAACACGTTGTAAGTCGAAAAGCTTTCATGTTGCGTGTATGTCTAAGTGTGTAGCCTCAAAATAGAAGGCACAGGAGAGTTTTCTCTCGAAAGAATATGTAAGAATACCACTTCATAAGGAAATACAGTTTTGCAGAGTAAAGACATATACGTACGCATTGGAAACTCTTTACGAGAAGAAATAACGCATAGTACAAAATTAGCTTGTATCTCCAAAACTACATGTTGTATCTCGAAAAGAATTGTTGTGGCGTGTACGTCTTAACATGTAGCATCTAAAGAGAACCAAAAGGAGAATTTTCTTTCGTCAAAATTTTTCAGAAAATCACGTTTTAAGGAAATCCCGCATCGTGCGAAATTATCTTGTTTTTCCTAAACAACACGTTGTAAGTCGAAAAGCTTTCATGTTGCGTGTGTGTCTAAGTGTGTAGCCTCAAAAGAGAAGGCACAGGACAGTTTTCTCTCGAAAGGATATGTAAGAATACCACTTCATAAGGAAATATAGTTTTGCAGAGTAAAGACATATACGTACGCATTGGAAACTCTTTACGAGAAGAAATAACGCATAGTACAAAATTAGCTTGTATCTCCAAAACTACATGCTGTATCTCGAAAAGAATTGTTGTGGCGTGTACGTCTTAACATGTAGCATCTAAAGAGAACCAAAAGGAGAATTTTCTTTCGTCAAAATTTTTCAGAAAATCACGTTTTAAGGAAATCCCGCATCGTGCGAAATTATCTTGTTTTTCCTAAACAACACGTTGTAAGTCGAAAAGCTTTCATGTTGCGTGTATGTCTAAGTGTGTAGCCTCAAAAGAGAAGGCACAGGAGAGTTTTCTCTCGAAAGGATATGTAAGAATACCACTTCATAAGGAAATACAGTTTTGCAGAGTAAAGACATATACGTACGCATTGGAAACTCTTTACGAGAAGAAATAACGCATAGTACAAAATTAGCTTGTATCTCCAAAACTACATGTTGTATCTCGAAAAGAATTGTTGTGGCGTGTACGTCTTAACATGTAGCATCTAACGAGAACCAAAAGGAGAATTTTCTTTCGGCAAAATTTTTCAGAAAATCACGTTTTAAGGAAATCCCGCATCGTGCGAAATTATCTTGTTTTTCCTAAACAACACGTTGTAAGTCGAAAAGCTTTCATGTTGCGTGTATGTCTAAGTGTGTAGCCTCAAAAGAGAAGGCACAGGACATTTTTCCCTCGAAAGGATATGTAAGAATACCACTTCATAAGGAAATACAGTTTTGCAGATTAAAGACATATACGTACGCATTGGAAACTCTTTACGAGAAGAAATAACGCATAGTACAAAATTAGCTTGTATCTCCAAAACTACATGTTGTATCTCAAAAAGAATTGTTGTGGCGTGTACGACTTAACATGTAGCATCTAAAGAGAACCAAAAGGAGAATTTTCTTTCGTCAAAATTTTTCAGAAAATCACGTTTTAAGGAAATCCCGCATCGTGCGAAATTATCTTGTTTTTCCTAAACAACACGTTGTAAGTCGAAAAGCTTTCATGTTGCGTGTATGTCTAAGTGTGTAGCCTCAAAAGAGAAGGCACAGGAGAGTTTTCTCTCGAAAGAATATGTAAGAATACCACTTCATAAGGAAATACAGTTTTGCAGAGTAAAGACATATACGTACGTATTGGAAACTCTTTAGGAGGAGAAATAATGCATCGTACAAAATTAATTTGTATCTCCAAAACTACACGTTGTAACTCGAAAAGAATTGTTGTGGCGTGTACGTCTTAACATGTAGCATCTAAAGAAAACCAAAAGGAGAATTTTCTTTCATCAAAATTTTTCAGAAAATCACGTTTTAAGGAAATCCCGCATCGTGCGAAATTATCTTGTTTTTCCTAAACAACACGTTGTAAGTCGAAAAGCTTTCATGTTGCGTGTATGTCTAAGTGTGTAGCCTCAAAAGAGAAGGCACAGGACAGTTTTCTCTCGAAAGGATATGTAAGAATACCACTTCATAAGGAAATACAGTTTTGCAGAGTAAAGACATATACGTACGCATTGGAAACTCTTTACGAGAAGAAATAACGCATAGTACAAAATTAGCTTGTATCTCCAAAACTACATGTTGTATCTCGAAAAGAATTGTTGTGGCGTGTACGTCTTAACATGTAGCATCTAAAGAGAACCAAAAGGAGAATTTTCTTTCGTCAAAATTTTTCAGAAAATCACGTTTTAAGGAAATCCCGCATCGTGCGAAATTATCTTGTTTTTCCTAAACAACACGTTGTAAGTCGAAAAGCTTTCATGTTGCGTGTATGTCTAAGTGTGTAGCCTCAAAAGAGAAGGCACAGGACAGTTTTCTCTCGAAAGGATATGTAAGAATACCACTTCATAAGGAAATACAGTTTTGCAGAGTAAAGACATATACGTACGCATTGGAAACTCTTTACGAGAAGAAATAACGCATAGTACAAAATTAGCTTGTATCTCCAAAACTACATGTTGTATCTCGAAAAGAATTGTTGTGGCGTGTACGTCTTAACATGTAGCATCTAAAGAGAACCAAAAGGAGAATTTTCTTTCATCAAAATTTTTCAGAAAATCACGTTTTAAGGAAATCCCGCATCGTGCGAAATTATCTTGTTTTTCCTAAACAACACGTTGTAAGTCGAAAAGCTTTCATGTTGCGTGTATGTCTAAGTGTATAGCCTCAAAAGAGAAGGCACAGGACAGTTTTCTCTGGAAAGGATATGTAAGAATACCACTTCATAAGGAAATACAGTTTTGCAGAGTAAAGACATATACGTACGCATTGGAAACTCTTTACGAGAAGAAATAACGCATCGTACAAAATTAGCTTCTATCTCCAAAACTACATGTTGTATCTCGAAAAGAATTGTTGTGGCGTGTACGTCTTAACATGTAGCATCTAAAGAGAACCAAAAGGAGAATTTTCTTTCGTCAAATTTTTCAGAAAATCACGTTTTAAGGAAATCCCGCATCGTGCGAAATTATCTTGTTTTTCATAAACAACACGTTGTAAGTCGAAAAGCTATAATGTTGCGTGTATGTCTAAGTGTGTAGCCTCAAAAGAGAAGGCACAGGACAGTTTTCTCTCGAAAGGATATGTAAGAATACCACTTCATAAGGAAATACAGTTTTGCAGAGTAAAGACATATACGTACGCATTGGAAACTCTTTACGAGAAGAAATAACGCATAGTACAAAATTAGCTTGTATCTCCAAAACTACATGTTGTATCTCGAAAGAATTGTTGTGGCATGTACGTCTTAACATGTAGCATCTAAAGAGAACCAAAAGGAGAATTTTCTTTCGTCAAAATTTTTCAGAAAATCACGTTTTAAGGAAATCCCACATCGTGCGAAATTATCTTGTTTTTCCTAAACAACACGTTGTAAGTCGAAAAGCTTTGATGTTGCGTGTATGTCTAAGTGTGTAGCCTCAAAAGAGAAGGCACAGGACAGTTTTCTCTCGAAAGGATATGTAAGAATACCACTTCATAAGGAAATACAGTTTTGCAGAGTAAAGACATATACGTACGCATTGGAAACTCTTTACGAGAAGAAATAACGCATCCTACAAAATTAGCTTGTATCTCCAAAACTACACGTTGTAACTCGAAAAGAATTGTTGTGGCGTGTACGTCTTAACATGTAGCATCTAAAGAGAACCAAAAGGAGAATTTTCTTTCATCAAAATTTTTCAGAAAATCACGTTTTAAGGAAATCCCGCATCGTGCGAAATTATCTTGTTTTTCCTAAACACACGTTGTAAGTCGAAAAGCTTTCATGTTGCGTGTATGTCTAAGTGTGTAGCCTCAAAAGAGAAGGCACAGGACAGTTTTCTCTCGAAAGGATATGTAAGAATACCACTTCATAAGGAAAACAGTTTTGCAGAGTAAAGACACATACGTACACATTGGAAACTCTTTACGAGAAGAAATAACGCATAGTACAAAATTAGCTTGTATCTCCAAAACTACACGTTGTATCTCGAAAAGAATTGTTGTGGCGTGTACGTCTTAACATGTAGCATCTAAAGAGAACCAAAAGGAGAATTTTCTTTCGTCAAAATTTTTCAGAAAATCACGTTATAAGGAAATCCCGCATCGTGCGAAATTATCTTGTTTTTACTAAACAACACGTTGTAAGTCGAAAAGCTTTCATGTTGCGTGTATGTCTAAGTGTGTAGCCTCAAAAGAGAAGGCACAGGACAGTTTTCTCTCGAAAGGATATGTAAGAATACCACTTCATAAGGAAATACAGTTTTGCAGAGTAAAGACATATACGTACGCATTGGAAACTCTTTACGAGAAGAAATAACGCATAGTACAAAATTAGCTTGTATCTCCAAAACTACATGTTGTATCTCGAAAAGAATTGTTGTGGCGTGTACGTCTTAACATGTAGCATCTAACGAGAACCAAAAGGAGAATTTTCTTTCGGCAAAATTTTTCAGAAAATCACGTTTTAAGGAAATCCCGCATCGTGCGAAATTATCTTGTTTTTCCTAAACAACACGTTGTAAGTCGAAAAGCTTTCATGTTGCGTGTATGTCTAAGTGTGTAGCCTCAAAAGAGAAGGCACAGGACATTTTTCCCTCGAAAGGATATGTAAGAATACCACTTCATAAGGAAATACAGTTTTGCAGATTAAAGACATATACGTACGCATTGGAAACTCTTTACGAGAAGAAATAACGCATAGTACAAAATTAGCTTGTATCTCCAAAACTACATGTTGTATCTCAAAAAGAATTGTTGTGGCGTGTACGACTTAACATGTAGCATCTAAAGAGAACCAAAAGGAGAATTTTCTTTCGTCAAAATTTTTCAGAAAATCACGTTTTAAGGAAATCCCGCATCGTGCGAAATTATCTTGTTTTTCCTAAACAACACGTTGTAAGTCGAAAAGCTTTCATGTTGCGTGTATGTCTAAGTGTGTAGCCTCAAAAGAGAAGGCACAGGAGAGTTTTCTCTCGAAAGAATATGTAAGAATACCACTTCATAAGGAAATACAGTTTTGCAGAGTAAAGACATATACGTACGTATTGGAAACTCTTTAGGAGGAGAAATAATGCATCGTACAAAATTAATTTGTATCTCCAAAACTACACGTTGTAACTCGAAAAGAATTGTTGTGGCGTGTACGTCTTAACATGTAGCATCTAAAGAAAACCAAAAGGAGAATTTTCTTTCATCAAAATTTTTCAGAAAATCACGTTTTAAGGAAATCCCGCATCGTGCGAAATTATCTTGTTTTTCCTAAACAACACGTTGTAAGTCGAAAAGCTTTCATGTTGCGTGTATGTCTAAGTGTGTAGCCTCAAAAGAGAAGGCACAGGACAGTTTTCTCTCGAAAGGATATGTAAGAATACCACTTCATAAGGAAATACAGTTTTGCAGAGTAAAGACATATACGTACGCATTGGAAACTCTTTACGAGAAGAAATAACGCATAGTACAAAATTAGCTTGTATCTCCAAAACTACATGTTGTATCTCGAAAAGAATTGTTGTGGCGTGTACGTCTTAACATGTAGCATCTAAAGAGAACCAAAAGGAGAATTTTCTTTCGTCAAAATTTTTCAGAAAATCACGTTTTAAGGAAATCCCGCATCGTGCGAAATTATCTTGTTTTTCCTAAACAACACGTTGTAAGTCGAAAAGCTTTCATGTTGCGTGTATGTCTAAGTGTGTAGCCTCAAAAGAGAAGGCACAGGACAGTTTTCTCTGGAAAGGATATGTAAGAATACCACTTCATAAGGAAATACAGTTTTGCAGAGTAAAGACATATACGTACGCATTGGAAACTCTTTACGAGAAGAAATAACGCATAGTACAAAATTAGCTTGTATCTCCAAAACTACATGTTGTATCTCGAAAAGAATTGTTGTGGCGTGTACGTCTTAACATGTAGCATCTAAAGAGAACCAAAAGGAGAATTTTCTTTCGTCAAAATTTTTCAGAAAATCACGTTTTAAGGAAATCCCGCATCGTGCGAAATTATCTTGTTTTTCCTAAACAACACGTTGTATGTCGAAAAGCTTTCATGTTGCGTGTATGTCTAAGTGTATAGCCTCAAAAGAGAAGGCACAGGACAGTTTTCTCTGGAAAGGATATGTAAGAATACCACTTCATAAGGAAATACAGTTTTGCAGAGTAAAGACATATACGTACGCATTGGAAACTCTTTACGAGAAGAAATAACGCATCGTACAAAATTAGCTTCTATCTCCAAAACTACATGTTGTATCTCGAAAAGAATTGTTGTGGCGTGTACGTCTTAACATGTAGCATCTAAAGAGAACCAAAAGGAGAATTTTCTTTCGTCAAATTTTTCAGAAAATCACGTTTTAAGGAAATCCCGCATCGTGCGAAATTATCTTGTTTTTCATAAACAACACGTTGTAAGTCGAAAAGCTATAATGTTGCGTGTATGTCTAAGTGTGTAGCCTCAAAAGAGAAGGCACAGGACAGTTTTCTCTCGAAAGGATATGTAAGAATACCACTTCATAAGGAAATACAGTTTTGCAGAGTAAAGACATATACGTACGCATTGGAAACTCTTTACGAGAAGAAATAACGCATAGTACAAAATTAGCTTGTATCTCCAAAACTACATGTTGTATCTCGAAAGAATTGTTGTGGCATGTACGTCTTAACATGTAGCATCTAAAGAGAACCAAAAGGAGAATTTTCTTTCGTCAAAATTTTTCAGAAAATCACGTTTTAAGGAAATCCCACATCGTGCGAAATTATCTTGTTTTTCCTAAACAACACGTTGTAAGTCGAAAAGCTTTGATGTTGCGTGTATGTCTAAGTGTGTAGCCTCAAAAGAGAAGGCACAGGACAGTTTTCTCTCGAAAGGATATGTAAGAATACCACTTCATAAGGAAATACAGTTTTGCAGAGTAAAGACATATACGTACGCATTGGAAACTCTTTACGAGAAGAAATAACGCATCCTACAAAATTAGCTTGTATCTCCAAAACTACACGTTGTAACTCGAAAAGAATTGTTGTGGCGTGTACGTCTTAACATGTAGCATCTAAAGAGAACCAAAAGGAGAATTTTCTTTCATCAAAATTTTTCAGAAAATCACGTTTTAAGGAAATCCCGCATCGTGCGAAATTATCTTGTTTTTCCTAAACACACGTTGTAAGTCGAAAAGCTTTCATGTTGCGTGTATGTCTAAGTGTGTAGCCTCAAAAGAGAAGGCACAGGACAGTTTTCTCTCGAAAGGATATGTAAGAATACCACTTCATAAGGAAAACAGTTTTGCAGAGTAAAGACACATACGTACACATTGGAAACTCTTTACGAGAAGAAATAACGCATAGTACAAAATTAGCTTGTATCTCCAAAACTACACGTTGTATCTCGAAAAGAATTGTTGTGGCGTGTACGTCTTAACATGTAGCATCTAAAGAGAACCAAAAGGAGAATTTTCTTTCGTCAAAATTTTTCAGAAAATCACGTTATAAGGAAATCCCGCATCGTGCGAAATTATCTTGTTTTTACTAAACAACACGTTGTAAGTCGAAAAGCTTTCATGTTGCGTGTATGTCTAAGTGTGTAGCCTCAAAAGAGAAGGCACAGGACAGTTTTCTCTCGAAAGGATATGTAAGAATACCACTTCATAAGGAAATACAGTTTTGCAGAGTAAAGACATATACGTAAGCATTGGAAACTCTTTACGAGAAGAAATAACGCATAGTACAAAATTAGCTTGTATCTCCAAAACTACATGTTGTATCTCGAAAAGAATTGTTTTGGCGTGTACGTCTTAACATGTAGCATCTAAAGAGAACCAAAAGGAGAATTTTCTTTCGTCAACATTTTTCAGAAAATCACGTTTTAAGGAAATCCCGCATCGTGCGAAATTATCTTTTTTTTCCTAAACAACACGTTGTAAGTCGAAAAGCTTTCATGTTGCGTGTATGTCTAAGTGTGTAGCCTCAAAAGAGAAGGCACAGGACAGTTTTCTCTCGAAAGGATATGTAAGAATACCACTTCATAAGGAAATACAGTTTTGCAGAGTAAAGACATATACGTACGCATTGGAAACTCTTTACGAGAAGAAATAACGCATAGTACAAAATTAGCTTGTATCTCCAAAACTACACGTTGTATCTCGAAAAGAATTGTTGTGGCGTGTACGTCTTAACATGTAGCATCTAAAGAGAACCAAAAGGAGAATTTTCTTTCGTCAAAATTTTTCAGAAAATCACGTTTTAAGGAAATCCCGCATCGTGCGAAATTATCTTGTTTTTCCTAAACAACACGTTGTAAGTCGAAAAGCTTTCATGTTGCGTGTATGTCTAAGTGTGTAGCCTCAAAAGAGAAGGCACAGGACAGTTTTCTCTCGAAAGAATATGTAAGAATACCACTTCATAAGGAAATACAGTTTTGCAGAGTAAAGACATATACGTACGCATTGGAAACTCTTTACGAGAAGAAATAACGCATCGTACAAAATTAGCTTGTATCTCCAAAACTACATGTTGTATCTCGAAAAGAATTGTTGTGGCGTGTACGTCTTAACATGTAGCATCTAAAGAGAACCAAAAGGAGAATTTTCTTTCGTCAAAATTTTTCAGAAAATCACGTTTTAAGGAAATCCCGCATCGTGCGAAATTATCTTGTTTTTCCTAAACAACACGTTGTAAGTCGAAAAGCTTTCATGTTGCGTGTATGTCTAAGTGTGTAGCCTCAAAAGAGAAGGCACAGGACAGTTTTCTCTCGAAAGGATATGTAAGAATACCACTTCATAAGGAAATACAGTTTTGCAGAGTAAAGACATATACGTACGCATTGGAAACTCTTTACGAGAAGAAATAACGCATAGTACAAAATTAGCTTGTATCTCCAAAACTACATGTTGTATCTCGAAAAGAATTGTTGTGGCGTGTACGTCTTAACATGTAGCATCTAAAGAGAACCAAAAGGAGAATATTCTTTCGTCAAAATTTTTCAGAAAATCACGTTTTAAGGAAATCCCGCATCGTGCGAAATTATCTTCTTTTTCTAAACAACACGTTGTAAGTCGAAAAGCTTTCATGTTGCGTGTATGTCTAAGTGTGTAGCCTCAAAAGAGAAGGCACAGGACAGTTTTCTCTCGAAAGGATATGTAAGAATACCACTTCCTAAGGAAATACAGTTTTGCAGATTAAAGACATATACGTATGCATTGGAAACTCTTTACGAGAAGAAATAACGCATAGTACAAAATTAGCTTGTATCTCCAAAACTACATGTTGTATCTCGAAACAATTGTTGTGGCGTGTACGTCTTAACATGTAGCATCTAAAGAGAACCAAAAGGAGAATTTTCTTTCGTCAAAATTTTTCAGAAAATCACGTTTTAAGGAAATCCCGCATCGTGCGAAATTATCTTGTTTTTCCTAAACAACACGTTGTAAGTCGAAAAGCTTTCATGTTGCGTGTATGTCTAAGTGTGTAGCAACAAAAGA
The DNA here is from genome assembly GCF_947179515.1 of Apodemus sylvaticus. Taxonomy (NCBI): domain Eukaryota; kingdom Metazoa; phylum Chordata; class Mammalia; order Rodentia; family Muridae; genus Apodemus; species Apodemus sylvaticus. The sequence continues at coordinate 262,375 of NW_026263337.1, forward strand.
GAAGGCACAGGACAGTTTTCTCTCGAAAGAATATGTAAGAATACCACTTCATAAGGAAATACAGTTTTGCAGAGTAAAGACATATACGTACGCATTGGAAACTCTTTACGAGAAGAAATAACGCATAGTACAAAATTAGCTTGTATCTCCAAAACTACACGTTGTATCTCGAAAAGAATTGTTGTGGCGTGTACGTCTTAACATGTAGCATCTAAAGAGAACCAAAAGGAGAATTTTCTTTCGTCAAAATTTTTCAGAAAATCACGTTTTAAGGAAATCCCGCATCGTGCGAAATTATCTTGTTTTTCCTAAACAACACGTTGTAAGTCGAAAAGCTTTCATGTTGCGTGTATGTCTAAGTGTGTAGCCTCAAAAGAGAAGGCACAGGAGAGTTTTCTCTCGAAAGAATATGTAAGAATACCACTTCATAAGGAAATATAGTTTTGCAGAGTAAAGACATATACGTACGCATTGGAAACTCTTTAGGAGAAGAAATAACGCATCGAACAAAATTAGCTTGTATCTCCAAAACTACACGTTGTAACTCGAAAAGAATTGTTGTGGCGTGTACGTCTTAACATGTAGCATCTAAAGAGAACCAAAAGGAGAATTTTCTTTCATCAAAATTTTTCAGAAAATCACGTTTTAAGGAAATCCCGCATCGTGCGAAATTATCTTGTTTTTCCTAAACAACACGATGTAAGTCGAAAAGCTTTCATGTTGCGTGTATGTCTAAGTGTGTAGCCTCAAAAGAGAAGGCACAGGACAGTTTTCTCTCGAAAGGATATGTAAGAATACCACTTCATAAGGAAATACAGTTTTGCAGAGTAAAGACATATACGTACGCATTGGAAATTCTTTACGAGAAGAAATAACGCATAGTACAAAATTAGCTTGTATCTCCAAAACTACATGTTGTATCTCGAAAAGAATTGTTGTGGCGTGTACGTCTTAACATGTAGCATCTAAAGAGAACTAAAAGGAGAATTTTCTTTCGTCAAAATTTTTCAGAAAATCGCGTTTTAAGGAAATCCCGCATCGTGCGAAATTATCTTGTTTTTCCTAAACAACACGTTGTAAGTCGAAAAGCTTTCATGTTGCGTGTATGTCTAAGTGTGTAGCCTCAAAAGAGAAGGCACAGGACAGTTTTCTCTCGAAAGGATATGTAAGAATACCACTTCATAAGGAAATACAGTTTTGCAGAGTAAAGACATATACGTACGCATTGGAAACTCTTTACGAGAAGAAATAACGCATCGTACAAAATTAGCTTGTATCTCTAAAACTACATGTTGTATCTCGAAACGAATTGTTGTGGCGTGTACGTCTTAACATGTAGCATCTAAAGAGAACCAAAAGGAGAATTTTCTTTCGTCAAAATTTTTCAGAAAATCACGTTTTAAGGAAATCCCGCATCGTGCGAAATTATCTTGTTTTTCCTAAACAACACGTTGTAAGTCGAAAAGCTTTCATGTTGCGTGTATGTCTAAGTGTGTAGCCTCAAAAGAGAAGGCACAGGAGAGTTTTCTCTCGAAAGAATATGTAAGAATACCACTTCATAAGGAAATACAGTTTTGCAGAGTAAAGACATATACGTACGCATTGGAAACTCTTTACGAGAAGAAATAACGCATCGAACAAAATTAGCTTGTATCTCCAAAACTACACGTTGTAACTCGAAAAGAATTGTTGTGGCGTGTACGTCTTAACATGTAGCATCTAAAGAGAACCAAAAGTAGAATTTTCTTTCATCAAAATTTTTCAGAAAATCACGTTTTAAGGAAATCCCGCATCGTGCGAAATTATCTTGTTTTTCCTAAACAACACGTTGTAAGTCGAAAAGCTTTCATGTTGCGTGTATGTCTAAGTGTGTAGCCTCAAAAGAGAAGGCACAGGACAGTTTTCTCTCGAAAGGATATGTAAGAATACCACTTCATAAGGAAATACAGTTTTGCAGAGTAAAGACATATACGTACGCATTGGAAACTCTTTACGAGAAGAAATAACGCATAGTACAAAATTAGCTTGTATCTCCAAAACTACACGTTGTATCTCGAAAAGAATTGTTGTGGCGTGTACGTCTTAACATGTAGCATCTAAAGAGAACCAAAAGGAGAATTTTCTTTCGTCAAAATTTTTCAGAAAATCAAGATTTAAGGAAATCCCGCATCGTGCGAAATTATCTTGTTTTTCCTAAACAACACGTTGTAAGTCGAAAAGCTTTCATGTTGCGTGTATGTCTAAGTGTGTAGCCTCAAAAGAGAAGGCACAGGAGAGTTTTCTCTCGAAAGAATATGTAAGAATACCACTTCATAAGGAAATACAGTTTTGCAGAGTAAAGACATATACGTACGCATTGGAAACTCTTTACGAGAAGAAATAACGCATAGTACAAAATTAGCTTGTATCTCCAAAACTACACGTTGTAACTCGAAAAGAATTGTTGTGGCGTGTACGTCTTAACATGTAGCATCTAAAGAGAACCAAAAGGAGAATTTTCTTTCGTCAAAATTTTTCAGAAAATCGCGTTTTAAGGAAATCCCGCATCGTGCGAAATTATCTTGTTTTTCCTAAACAACACGTTGTAAGTCGAAAAGCTTTCATGTTGCGTGTATGTCTAAGTGTGTAGCCTCAAAAGAGAAGGCACAGGACAGTTTTCTCTCGAAAGGATATGTAAGAATACCACTTCATAAGGAAATACAGTTTTGCAGAGTAAAGACATATACGTACGCATTGGAAACTCTTTACGAGAAGAAATAACGCATCGTACAAAATTAGCTTGTATCTCCAAAACTACATGTTGTATCTCGAAACGAATTGTTGTGGCGTGTACGTCTTAACATGTAGCATCTAAAGAGAACCAAAAGGAGAATTTTCTTTCGTCAAAATTTTTCAGAAAATCACGTTTTAAGGAAATCCCGCATCGTGCGAAATTATCTTGTTTTTCCTAAACAACACGTTGTAAGTCGAAAAGCTTTCATGTTGCGTGTATGTCTAAGTGTGTAGCCTCAAAAGAGAAGGCACAGGAGAGTTTTCTCTCGAAAGAATATGTAAGAATACCACTTCATAAGGAAATACAGTTTTGCAGAGTAAAGACATATACGTACGCATTGGAAACCCTTTACGAGAAGAAATAACGCATCGAACAAAATTAGCTTGTATCTCCAAAACTACACGTTGTAACTCGAAAAGAATTGTTGTGGCGTGTACGTCTTAACATGTAGCATCTAAAGAGAACCAAAAGGAGAATTTTCTTTCATCAAAATTTTTCAGAAAATCACGTTTTAAGGAAATCCCGCATCGTGCGAAATTATCTTGTTTTTCCTAAACAACACGTTGTAAGTCGAAAAGCTTTCATGTTGCGTGTATGTCTAAGTGTGTAGCCTCAAAAGAGAAGGCACAGGACAGTTTTCCCTCGAAAGGATATGTAAGAATACCACTTCATAAGGAAATACAGTTTTGCAGAGTAAAGACATATACGTACGCATTGGAAACTCTTTACGAGAAGAAATAACGCATAGTACAAAATTAGCTTGTATCTCCAAAACTACACGTTGTATCTCGAAAAGAATTGTTGTGGCGTGTACGTCTTAACATGTAGCATCTAAAGAGAACCAAAAGGAGAATTTTCTTTCGTCAAAATTTTTCAGAAAATCACGTTTTAAGGAAATCCCGCATCGTGCGAAATTATCTTGTTTTTCCTAAACAACACGTTGTAAGTCGAAAAGCTTTCATGTTGCGTGTATGTCTAAGTGTGTAGCCTCAAAAGAGAAGGCACAGGAGAGTTTTCTCTCGAAAGAATATGTAAGAATACCACTTCATAAGGAAATACAGTTTTGCAGAGTAAAGACATATACGTACGCATTGGAAACTCTTTACGAGAAGAAATAACGCATCGAACAAAATTAGCTTGTATCTCCAAAACTACACGTTGTAACTCGAAAAGAATTGTTGTGGCGTGTACGTCTTAACATGTAGCATCTAAAGAGAACCAAAAGGAGAATTTTCTTTCATCAAAATTTTTCAGAAAATCACGTTTTAAGGAAATCCCGCATCGTGCGAAATTATGTTGTTTTTCCTAAACAACACGTTGTAAGTCGAAAAGCTTTCATGTTGCGTGTATGTCTAAGTGTGTAGCCTCAAAAGAGAAGGCACAGGACAGTTTTCTCTGGAAAGGATATGTAAGAATACCACTTCATAAGGAAATACAGTTTTGCAGACTAAAGACATATACGTACGCATTGGAAACTCTTTACGAGAAGAAATAACGCATAGTACAAAATTAGCTTGTATCTCCAAAACTACACGTTGTATCTCGAAAAGAATTGTTGTGGCGTGTACGTCTTAACATGTAGCATCTAAAGAGAACCAAAAGGAGAATTTTCTTTCGTCAAAATTTTTCAGAAAATCACGTTTTAAGGAAATCCCGCATCGTGCGAAATTATCTTGTTTTTCCTAAACAACACGTTGTAAGTCGACAAGCTTTCATGTTGCGTGTATGTCTAAGTGTGTAGCCTCAAAAGAGAAGGCACAGGAGAGTTTTCTCTCGAAAGAATATGTAAGAATACCACTTCATAAGGAAATACAGTTTTGCAGAGTAAAGACATATACGTACGCATTGGAAACTCTTTACGAGAAGAAATAACGCATCGAACAAAATTAGCTTGTATCTCCAAAACTACACGTTGTAACTCGAAAAGAATTGTTGTGGCGTGTACGTCTTAACATGTAGCATCTAAAGAGAACCAAAAGGAGAATTTTCTTTCATCAAAATTTTTCAGAAAATCACGTTTTAAGGAAATCCCGCATCGTGCGAAATTATCTTGTTTTTCCTAAACAACACGTTGTAAGTCGAAAAGCTTTCATGTTGCGTGTATGTCTAAGTGTGTAGCCTCAAAAGAGAAGGCACAGGACAGTTTTCTCTCGAAAGGATATGTAAGAATACCACTTCATAAGGAAATACAGTTTTGCAGAGTAAAGACATATACGTACGCATTGGAAACTCTTTACGAGAAGAAATAACGCATAGTACAAAATTAGCTTGTATCTCCAAAACTACACGTTGTATCTCGAAAAGAATTGTTGTGGCGTGTACGTCTTAACATGTAGCATCTAAAGAGAACCAAAAGGAGAATTTTCTTTCGTCAAAATTTTTCAGAAAATCACGTTTTAAGGAAATCCCGCATCGTGCGAAATTATCTTGTTTTTCCTAAACAACACGTTGTAAGTCGAAAAGCTTTCATGTTGCGTGTATGTCTAAGTGTGTAGCCTCAAAAGAGAAGGCACAGGACAGTTTTCTCTCGAAAGGATATGTAAGAATACCACTTCATAAGGAAATACAGTTTTGCAGAGTAAAGACATATACGTACGCATTGGAAATTCTTTACGAGAAGAAATAACGCATAGTACAAAATTAGCTTGTATCTCCAAAACTACATGTTGTATCTCGAAAAGAATTGTTGTGGCGTGTACGTCTTAACATGTAGCATCTAAAGAGAACCAAAAGGAGAATTTTCTTTCGTCAAAATTTTTCAGAAAATCGCGTTTTAAGGAAATCCCGCATCGTGCGAAATTATCTTGTTTTTCCTAAACAACACGTTGTAAGTCGAAAAGCTTTCATGTTGCGTGTATGTCTAAGTGTGTAGCCTCAAAAGAGAAGGCACAGGAGAGTTTTCTCTCGAAAGAATATGTAAGAATACCACTTCATAAGGAAATACAGTTTTGCAGACTAAAGACATATACGTACGCATTGGAAACTCTTTACGAGAAGAAATAACGCATCGAACAAAATTAGCTTGTATCTCCAAAACTACACGTTGTAACTCGAAAAGAATTGTTGTGGCGTGTACGTCTTAACATGTAGCATCTAAAGAGAACCAAAAGGAGAATTTTCTTTCATCAAAATTTTTCAGAAAATCACGTTTTAAGGAAATCCCGCATCGTGCGAAATTATCTTGTTTTTCCTAAACAACACGTTGTAAGTCGAAAAGCTTTCATGTTGCGTGTATGTCTAAGTGTGTAGCCTCAAAAGAGAAGGCACAGGACAGTTTTCTCTCGAAAGGATATGTAAGAATACCACTTCATAAGGAAATACAGTTTTGCAGAGTAAAGACATATACGTACGCATTGGAAACTCTTTACGAGAAGAAATAACGCATAGTACAAAATTAGCTTGTATCTCCAAAACTACACGTTGTATCTCGAAAAGAATTGTTGTGGCGTGTACGTCTTAACATGTAGCATCTAAAGAGAACCAAAAGGAGAATTTTCTTTCGTCAAAATTTTTCAGAAAATCACGTTTTAAGGAAATCCCGCATCGTGCGAAATTATCTTGTTTTTCCTAAAAAACACGTTGTAAGTCGAAAAGCTTTCATGTTGCGTGTATGTCTAAGTGTGTAGCCTCAAAAGAGAAGGCACAGGAGAGTTTTCTCTCGAAAGAATATGTAAGAATACCACTTCATAAGGAAATACAGTTTTGCAGAGTAAAGACATATACGTACGCATTGGAAACTCTTTACGAGAAGAAATAACGCATCGAAAAAAATTAGCTTGTATCTCCAAAACTACACGTTGTAACTCGAAAAGAATTGTTGTGGCGTGTACGTCTTAACATGTAGCATCTAAAGAGAACCAAAAGGAGAATTTTCTTTCATCAAAATTTTTCAGAAAATCACGTTTTAAGGAAATCTCGCATCGTGCGAAATTATCTTGTTTTTCCTAAACAACACGTTGTAAGTCGAAAAGCTTTCATGTTGCGTGTATGTCTAAGTGTGTAGCCTCAAAAGAGAAGGCACAGGACAGTTTTCTCTCGAAAGGATATGTAAGAATACCACTTCATAAGGAAATACAGTTTTGCAGACTAAAGACATATACGTACGCATTGGAAACTCTTTACGAGAAGAAATAACGCATAGTACAAAATTAGCTTGTATCTCCAAAACTACACGTTGTATCTCGAAAAGAATTGTTGTGGCGTGGACGTCTTAACATGTAGCATCTAAAGAGAACCAAAAGGAGAATTTTCTTTCGTCAAAATTTTTCAGAAAATCACGTTTTAAGGAAATCCCACATCGTGCGAAATTATCTTGTTTTTCCTAAACAACACGTTGTAAGTCGAAAAGCTTTCATGTTGCCTGTATGTCTAAGTGTGTAGCCTCAAAAGAGAAGGCACAGGAGAGTTTTCTCTCGAAAGAATATGTAAGAATACCACTTCATAAGGAAATACAGTTTTGCAGAGTAAAGACATATACGTACGCATTGGAAACTCTTTACGAGAAGAAATAACGCATCGAACAAAATTAGCTTGTATCTCCAAAACTACACGTTGTAACTCGAAAAGAATTGTTGTGGCGTGTACGTCTTAACATGTAGCATCTAAAGAGAACCAAAAGGAGAATTTTCTTTCATCAAAATTTTTCAGAAAATCACGTTTTAAGGAAATCCCGCATCGTGCGAAATTATCTTGTTTTTCCTAAACAACACGTTGTAAGTCGAAAAGCTTTCATGTTGCGTGTATGTCTAAGTGTGTAGCCTCAAAAGAGAAGGCACAGGACAGTTTTCTCTCGAAAGGATATGTAAGAATACCACTTCATAAGGAAATACAGTTTTGCAGAGTAAAGACATATACGTACGCATTGGAAACTCTTTACGAGAAGAAATAACGCATAGTACAAAATTAGCTTGTATCTCCAAAACTACATGTTGTATCTCGAAAAGAATTGTTGTGGCGTGTACGTCTTAACATGTAGCATCTAAAGAGAACCAAAAGGAGAATTTTCTTTCGTCAAAATTTTTCAGAAAATCGCGTTTTAAGGAAATCCCGCATCGTGCGAAATTATCTTGTTTTTCCTAAACAACACGTTGTAAGTCGAAAAGCTTTCATGTTGCGTGTATGTCTAAGTGTGTAGCCTCAAAAGAGAAGGCACAGGACAGTTTTCTCTCGAAAGGATATGTAAGAATACCACTTCATAAGGAAATACAGTTTTGCAGAGTAAAGACATATACGTACGCATTGGAAACTCTTTACGAGAAGAAATAACGCATCGTACAAAATTAGCTTGTATCTCCAAAACTACACGTTGTATCTCGAAACGAATTGTTGTGGCGTGTACGTCTTAACATGTAGCATCTAAAGAGAACCAAAAGGAGAATTTTCTTTCGTCAAAATTTTTCAGAAAATCACGTTTTAAGGAAATCCCGCATCGTGCGAAATTATCTTGTTTTTCCTAAACAACACGTTGTAAGTCGAAAAGCTTTCATGTTGCGTGTATGTCTAAGTGTGTAGCCTCAAAAGAGAAGGCACAGGAGAGTTTTCTCTCGAAAGAATATGTAAGAATACCACTTCATAAGGAAATACAGTTTTGCAGAGTAAAGACATATACGTACGCATTGGAAACTCTTTACGAGAAGAAATAACGCATCGAACAAAATTAGCTTGTATCTCCAAAACTACACGTTGTAACTCGAAAAGAATTGTTGTGGCGTGTACGTCTTAACATGTAGCATCTAAAGAGAACCAAAAGGAGAATTTTCTTTCATCAAAAATTTTCAGAAAATCACGTTTTAAGGAAATCCCGCATCGTGCGAAATTATCTTGTTTTTCCTAAACAACACGTTGTAAGTCGAAAAGCTTTCATGTTGCGTGTATGTCTAAGTGTGTAGCCTCAAAAGAGAAGGCACAGGACAGTTTTCTCTCGAAAGGATATGTAAGAATACCACTTCATAAGGAAATACAGTTTTGCAGAGTAAAGACATATACGTACGCATTGGAAACTCTTTACGAGAAGAAATAACGCATAGTACAAAATTAGCTTGTATCTCCAAAACTACACGTTGTATCTCGAAAAGAATTGTTGTGGCTGTACGTCTTAACATGTAGCATCTAAAGAGAACCAAAAGGAGAATTTTCTTTCGTCAAAATTTTTCAGAAAATCACGTTTTAAGGAAATCCCGCATCGTGCGAAATTATCTTGTTTTTCCTAAACAACACGTTGTAAGTCGAAAAGCTTTCATGTTGCGTGTATGTCTAAGTGTGTAGCCTCAAAAGAGAAGGCACAGGAGAGTTTTCTCTCGAAAGAATATGTAAGAATACCACTTCATAAGGAAATACAGTTTTGCAGAGTAAAGACATATACGTACGCATTGGAAACTCTTTACGAGAAGAAATAACGCATCGAACAAAATTAGCTTGTATCTCCACAACTACACGTTGTAACTCGAAAAGAATTGTTGTGGCGTGTACGTCTTAACATGTAGCATCTAAAGAGAACCAAAAGGAGAATTTTCTTTCATCAAAATTTTTCAGAAAATCACGTTTTAAGGAAATCCCGCATCGTGCGAAATTATCTTGTTTTTCCTAAACAACACGTTGTAAGTCGAAAAGCTTTCATGTTGCGTGTATGTCTAAGTGTGTAGCCTCAAAAGAGAAGGCACAGGACAGTTTTCTCTCGAAAGGATATGTAAGAATACCACTTCATAAGGAAATACAGTTTTGCAGAGTAAAGACATATACGTACGCATTGGAAACTCTTTACGAGAAGAAATAACGCATAGTACAAAATTAGCTTGTATCTCCAAAACTACACGTTGTATCTCGAAAAGAATTGTTGTGGCGTGTACGTCTTAACATGTAGCATCTAAAGAGAACCAAAAGGAGAATTTTCTTTCGTCAAAATTTTTCAGAAAATCACGTTTTAAGGAAATCCCGCATCGTGGGAAATTATCTTGTTTTTCCTAAACAACACGTTGTAAGTCGAAAAGCTTTCATGTTGCGTGTATGTCTAAGTGTGTAGCCTCAAAAGAGAAGGCACAGGAGAGTTTTCTCTCGAAAGAATATGTAAGAATACCACTTCATAAGGAAATACAGTTTTGCAGAGTAAAGACATATACGTACGCATTGGAAACTCTTTACGAGAAGAAATAACGCATCGAACAAAATTAGCTTGTATCTCCAAAACTACACGTTGTAACTCGAAAAGAATTGTTGTGGCGTGTACGTCTTAACATGTAGCATCTAAAGAGAACCAAAAGGAGAATTTTCTTTCATCAAAATTTTTCAGAAAATCACGTTTTAAGGAAATCCCGCATCGTGCGAAATTATCTTGTTTTTCCTAAACAACACGTTGTAAGTCGAAAAGCTTTCATGTTGCGTGTATGTCTAAGTGTGTAGCCTCAAAAGAGAAGGCACAGGACAGTTTTCTCTCGAAAGGATATGTAAGAATACCACTTCATAAGGAAATACAGTTTTGCAGAGTAAAGACATATACGTACGCATTGGAAACTCTTTACGAGAAGAAATAACGCATAGTACAAAATTAGCTTGTATCTCCAAAACTACACGTTGTATCTCGAAAAGAATTGTTGTGGCGTGTACGTCTTAACATGTAGCATCTAAAGAGAACCAAAAGGAGAATTTTCTTTCGTCAAAATTTTTCAGAAAATCACGTTTTAAGGAAATCCCGCATCGTGCGAAATTATCTTGTTTTTCCTAAACAACACGTTGTAAGTCGAAAAGCTTTCATGTTGCGTGTATGTCTAAGTGTGTAGCCTCAAAAGAGAAGGCACAGGAGAGTTTTCTCTCGAAAGAATATGTAAGAATACCACTTCATAAGGAAATACAGTTTTGCAGAGTAAAGACATATACGTACGCATTGGAAACTCTTTACGAGAAGAAATAACGCATCGAACAAAATTAGCTTGTATCTCCAAAACTACACGTTGTAACTCGAAAAGAATTGTTGTGGCGTGTACGTCTTAACATGTAGCATCTAAAGAGAACCAAAAGGAGAATTTTCTTTCATCAAAATTTTTCAGAAAATCACGTTTTAAGGAAATCCCGCATCGTGCGAAATTATCTTGTTTTTCCTAAACAACAGGTTGTAAGTCGAAAAGCTTTCATGTTGCGTGTATGTCTAAGTGTGTAGCCTCAAAAGAGAAGGCACAGGACAGTTTTCTCTCGAAAGGATATGTAAGAATACCACTTCATAAGGAAATAGAGTTTTGCAGAGTAAAGACATATACGTACGCATTGAAAACTCTTTACGAGAAGAAATAACGCATCGAACAAAATTAGCTTGTATCTCCAAAACTACACGTTGTAACTCGAAAAGAATTGTTGTGGCGTGTACGTCTTAACATGTAGCATCTAAAGAGAACCAAAAGGAGAATTTTCTTTCATCAAAAATTTTCAGAAAATCACGTTTTAAGGAAATCCCGCATCGTGCGAAATTATCTTGTTTTTCCTAAACAACACGTTGTAAGTCGAAAAGCTTTCATGTTGCGTGTATGTCTAAGTGTGTAGCCTCAAAAGAGAAGGCACAGGACAGTTTTCTCTCGAAAGGATATGTAAGAATACCACTTCATAAGGAAATACAGTTTTGCAGAGTAAAGATATATACGTACGCATTGGAAACTCTTTACGAGAAGAAATAACGCATAGTACAAAATTAGCTTGTATCTCCAAAACTACACGTTGTATCTCGAAAAGAATTGTTGTGGCGTGTACGTCTTAACATGTAGCATCTAAAGAGAACCAAAAGGAGAATTTTCTTTCGTCAAAATTTTTCAGAAAATCACGTTTTAAGGAAATCCCGCATCGTGCGAAATTATCTTGTTTTTCCTAAACAACACGTTCTAAGTCGAAAAGCTTTCATGTTGCGTGTATGTCTAAGTGTGTAGCCTCAAAAGAGAAGGCACAGGAGAGTTTTCTCTCGAAAGAATATGTAAGAATACCACTTCATAAGGAAATACAGTTTTGCAGAGTAAAGACATATACGTACGCATTGGAAACTCTTTACGAGAAGAAATAACGCATCGAACAAAATTAGCTTGTATCTCCAAAACTACACGTTGTAACTCGAAAAGAATTGTTGTGGCGTGTACGTCTTAACATGTAGCATCTAAAGAGAACCAAAAGGAGAATTTTCTTTCATCAAAATTTTTCAGAAAATCACGTTTTAAGGAAATCCCGCATCGTGCGAAATTATCTTGTTTTTCCTAAACAACACGTTGTAAGTCGAAAATCTTTCATGTTGCGTGTATGTCTAAGTGTGTAGCCTCAAAAGAGAAGGCACAGGACAGTTTTCTCTCGAAAGGATATGTAAGAATACCACTTCATAAGGAAATACAGTTTTGCAGAGTAAAGACATATACGTACGCATTGGAAACTCTTTACGAGAAGAAATAACGCATAGTACAAAATTAGCTTGTATCTCCAAAACTACACGTTGTATCTCGAAAAGAATTGTTGTGGCGTGTACGTCTTAACATGTAGCATCTAAAGAGAACCAAAAGGAGAATTTTCTTTCGTCAAAATTTTTCAGAAAATCACGTTTTAAGGAAATCCCGCATCGTGCGAAATTATCTTGTTTTTCCTAAACAACACGTTGTAAGTCGAAAAGCTTTCATGTTGCGTGTATGTCTAAGTGTGTAGCCTCAAAAGAGAAGGCACAGGAGAGTTTTCTCTCGAAAGAATATGTAAGAATACCACTTCATAAGGAAATACAGTTTTGCAGAGTAAAGACATATACGTACGCATTGGAAACTCTTTACGAGAAGAAATAACGCATCGAACAAAATTAGCTTGTATCTCCAAAACTACACGTTGTAACTCGAAAAGAATTGTTGTGGCGTGTACGTCTTAACATGTAGCATCTAAAGAGAACCAAAAGGAGAATTTTCTTTCATCAAAATTTTTCAGAAAATCACGTTTTAAGGAAATCCCGCATCGTGCGAAATTATCTTGTTTTTCCTAAACAACACGTTGTAAGTCGAAAAGCTTTCATGTTGCGTGTATGTCTAAGTGTGTAGCCTCAAAAGAGAAGGCACAGGACAGTTTTCTCTCGAAAGGATATGTAAGAATACCACTTCATAAGGAAATACAGTTTTGCAGAGTAAAGACATATACGTACGCATTGGAAACTCTTTACGAGAAGAAATAACGCATAGTACAAAATTAGCTTGTATCTCCAAAACTACACGTTGTATCTCGAAAAGAATTGTTGTGGCGTGTACGTCTTAACATGTAGCATCTAAAGAGAACCAAAAGGAGAATTTTCTTTCGTCAAAATTTTTCAGAAAATCACGTTTTAAGGAAATCCCGCATCGTGCGAAATTATCTTGTTTTTCCTAAACAACACGTTGTAAGTCGAAAAGCTTTCATGTTGCGTGTATGTCTAAGTGTGTAGCCTCAAAAGAGAAGGCACAGGAGAGTTTTCTCTCGAAAGAATATGTAAGAATACCACTTCATAAGGAAATACAGTTTTGCAGAGTAAAGACATATACGTACGCATTGGAAACTCTTTACGAGAAGAAATAACGCATCGAACAAAATTAGCTTGTATCTCCAAAACTACACGTTGTAACTCGAAAAGAATTGTTGTGGCGTGTACGTCTTAACATGTAGCATCTAAAGAGAACCAAAAGGAGAATTTTCTTTCATCAAAATTTTTCAGAAAATCACGTTTTAAGGAAATCCCGCATCGTGCGAAATTATCTTGTTTTTCCTAAACAACACGTTGTAAGTCGAAAAGCTTTCATGTTGCGTGTATGTCTAAGTGTGTAGCCTCAAAAGAGAAGGCACAGGACAGTTTTCTCTCGAAAGGATATGTAAGAATACCACTTCATAAGGAAATACAGTTTTGCAGAGTAAAGACATATACGTACGCATTGGAAACTCTTTACGAGAAGAAATAACGCATAGTACAAAATTAGCTTGTATCTCCAAAACTACACGTTGTATCTCGAAAAGAATTGTTGTGGCGTGTACGTCTTAACATGTAGCATCTAAAGAGAACCAAAAGGAGAATTTTCTTTCGTCAAAATTTTTCAGAAAATCACGTTTTAAGGAAATCCCGCATCGTGCGAAATTATCTTGTTTTTCCTAAACAACACGTTGTAAGTCGAAAAGCTTTCATGTTGCGTGTATGTCTAAGTGTGTAGCCTCAAAAGAGAAGGCACAGGAGAGTTTTCTCTCGAAAGAATATGTAAGAATACCACTTCATAAGGAAATACAGTTTTGCAGAGTAAAGACATATACGTACGCATTGGAAACTCTTTACGAGAAGAAATAACGCATCGAACAAAATTAGCTTGTATCTCCAAAACTACACGTTGTAACTCGAAAAGAATTGTTGTGGCGTGTACGTCTTAACATGTAGCATCTAAAGAGAACCAAAAGGAGAATTTTCTTTCATCAAAATTTTTCAGAAAATCACGTTTTAAGGAAATCCCGCATCGTGCGAAATTATCTTGTTTTTCCTAAACAACACGTTGTAAGTCGAAAAGCTTTCATGTTGCGTGTATGTCTAAGTGTGTAGCCTCAAAAGAGAAGGCACAGGACAGTTTTCTCTCGAAAGGATATGTAAGAATACCACTTCATAAGGAAATACAGTTTTGCAGAGTAAAGACATATACGTACGCATTGGAAACTCTTTACGAGAAGAAATAACGCATAGTACAAAATTAGCTTGTATCTCCAAAACTACACGTTGTATCTCGAAAAGAATTGTTGTGGCGTGTACGTCTTAACATGTAGCATCTAAAGAGAACCAAAAGGAGAATTTTCTTTCGTCAAAATTTTTCAGAAAATCACGTTTTAAGGAGATCCCGCATCGTGCGAAATTATCTTGTTTTTCCTAAACAACACGTTGTAAGTCGAAAAGCTTTCATGATGCGTGTATGTCTAAGTGTGTAGCCTCAAAAGAGAAGGCACAGGACAGTTTACTCTGGAAAGGATATGTAAGAATACCACTTCATAAGGAAATACAGTTTTGCAGAGTAAAGACATATACGTACGCATTGGAAACTCTTTACGAGAAGAAATAACGCATAGTACAAAATTAGCTTGTATCTCCAAAACTACATGTTGTATCTCGAAAAGAATTGTTGTGGCGTGTACGTCTTAACATGTAGCATCTAAAGAGAACCAAAAGGAGAATTTTCTTTCGTCAATATTTTTCAGAAAATCGCGTTTTAAGGAAATCCCGCATCGTGCGAAATTATCTTGTTTTTCCTAAACAACACGTTGTAAGTCGAAAAGCTTTCATGTTGCGTGTATGTCTAAGTGTGTAGCCTCAAAAGAGAAGGCACAGGACAGTTTTCTCTCGAAAGGATATGTAAGAATACCACTTCATAAGGAAATACAGTTTTGCAGAGTAAAGACATATACGTACGCATTGGAAACTCTTTACGAGAAGAAATAACGCATTGTACAAAAATTAGCTTGTATCTCCAAAACTACACGTTGTAACTCGAAAAGAATTGTTGTGGCGTGTACGTCTTAACATGTAGCATCTAAAGAGAACCAAAAGGAGAATTTTCTTTCATCAAAATTTTTCAGAAAATCACGTTTTAAGGAAATCCCGCATCGCGCGAAATTATCTTGTTTTTCCTAAACAATACGTTGTAAGTCGAAAGCTTTCATGTTGCGTGTATGTCTAAGTGTGTAGCCTCAAAAGAGAAGGCACAGGACAGTTTTCTCTCGAAAGGATATGTAAGAATACCACTTCATAAGGAAATACAGTTTTGCAGAGTAAAGACATATACGTACGCATTGGAAACTCTTTACCAGAAGAAATAACGCATAGTACAAAATTAGCTTGTATCTCCAAAACTACACGTTGTATCTCGAAAAGAATTGTTGTGGCGTGTACGTCTTAACATGTAGCATCTAAAGAGAACCAAAAGGAGAATTTTCTTTCGTCAAAATTTTTCAGAAAATCACGTTTTAAGGAAATCCCGCATCGTGCGAAATTATCTTGTTTTTCCTAAACAACACGTTGTAAGTCGAAAAGCTTTCATGTTGCGTGTATGTCTAAGTGTGTAGCCTCAAAAGAGAAGGCACAGGACAGTTTTCTCTCGAAAGGATATGTAAGAATACCACTTCATAAGGAAATACAGTTTTGCAGAGTAAAGACATATACGTACGCATTGGAAACTCTTTACGAGAAGAAATAACGCATAGTACAAAATTAGCTTGTATCTCCAAAACTACATGTTGTATCTCGAAAAGAATTGTTGTGGCGTGTACGTCTTAACATGTAGCATCTAAAGAGAACCAAAAGGAGAATTTTCTTTCGTCAAAATTTTTCAGAAAATCACGTTTTAAGGAAATCCCGCATCGTGCGAAATTATCTTGTTTTTCCTAAACAACACGTTGTAAGTCGAAAAGCTTTCATGTTGCGTGTATGTCTAAGTGTGTAGCCTCAAAAGAGAAGGCACAGGAGAGTTTTCTCTCGAAAGAATATGTAAGAATACCACTTCATAAGGAAATACAGTTTTGCAGAGTAAAGACATATACGTACGCATTGGAAACTCTTTACCAGAAGAAATAACGCATAGTACAAAATTAGCTTGTATCTCCAAAACTACACGTTGTAACTCGAAAAGAATTGTTGTGGCGTGTACGTCTTAACATGTAGCATCTAAAGAGAACCAAAAGGAGAATTTTCTTTCGTCAAAATTTTTCAGAAAATCACGTTTTAAGGAAATCCTGCATCGCGCGAAATTATCTTGTTTTTCCTAAACAACACGTTGTAAGTCGAAAAGCTTTCATGTTGCGTGTATGTCTATGTGTTTAGCCTCAAAAGAAAAGGCACAGGGCAGTTTTCTCTCGAAAGGATATGTAAGAATACCACTTCATAAGGAAATACAGTTTTGCAGAGTAAAGACATATACGTACGCATTGGAAACTCTTTACCAGAAGAAATAACGCATAGTACAAAATTAGCTTGTATCTCCAAAACTACACGTTGTATCTCGAAAAGAATTGTTGTGGCGTGTACGTCTTAACATGTAGCATCTAAAGAGAACCAAAAGGAGAATTTTCTTTCGTCAAAATTTTTCAGAAAATCACGTTTTAAGGAAATCCCGCATCGTGCGAAATTATCTTGTTTTTCCTAAACAACACATTGTAAGTCGAAAAGCTTTCATGTTGCGTGTATGTCTAAGTGTGTAGCCTCAAAAGAGAAGG
Organism: Apodemus sylvaticus; assembly: GCF_947179515.1. Taxonomy (NCBI): domain Eukaryota; kingdom Metazoa; phylum Chordata; class Mammalia; order Rodentia; family Muridae; genus Apodemus; species Apodemus sylvaticus. The sequence goes on from NW_026263337.1 coordinate 279,344, forward strand.
CACAGGACAGTTTTCTCTCGAAAGGATATGTAAGAATACCACTTCATAAGGAAATACAGTTTTGCAGAGTAAAGACATATACGTACGCATTGGAAACTCTTTACGAGAAGAACGCATAGTACAAAATTAGCTTGTATCTCCTAAACTACATGTTGTATCTCGAAAAGAATTGTTGTGGCGTGTACGTCTTAACATGTAGCATCTAAAGAGAACCAAAAGGAGAATTTTCTTTCGTCAAAATTTTTCCGAAAATCACGTTTTAAGGAAATCCCGCATCGTGCGAAATTATCTTGTTTTTCCTAAACAACACGTTGTAAGTCGAAAAGCTTTCATGTTGCGTGTATGTCTAAGTGTGTAGCCTCAAAAGAGAAGGCACAGGACAGTTTTCTCTCGAAAGGATATGTAAGAATACCACTTCATAAGGAAATACAGTTTTGCAGAGTAAAGACATATACGTACGCATTGGAAACTCTTTACGAGAAGAAATAACGCATAGTACAAAATTAGCTTGTATCTCCAAAACTACATGTTGTATCTCGAAAAGAATTGTTGTGGCGTGTACGTCTTAACATGTAGCATCTAAAGAGAACCAAAAGGAGAATTTTCTTTCGTCAAAATTTTTCAGAAAATCACGTTTTAAGGAAATCCCGCATCGTGCGAAATTATCTTGTTTTTCCTAAACAACACGTTGTAAGTCGAAAAGCTTTCATGTTGCGTGTATGTCTAAGTGTGTAGCCTCAAAAGAGAAGGCACAGGACAGTTTTCTCTCGAAAGGATATGTAAGAATACCACTTCATAAGGAAATACAGTTTTGCAGAGTAAAGACATATACGTACGCATTGGAAACTCTTTACGAGAAGAAATAACGCATAGTACAAAATTAGCTTGTATCTCCAAAACTACATGTTGTATCTCGAAAAGAATTGTTGTGGCGTGTACATCTTAACATGTAGCATCTAAAGAGAACCAAAAGGAGAATTTTCTTTCGTCAAAATTTTTCAGAAAATCACGTTTTAAGGAAATCCCGCATCGTGCGAAATTATCTTGTTTTTCCTAAACAACACGTTGTAAGTCGAAAAGCTTTCATGTTGCGTGTATGTCTAAGTGTGTAGCCTCAAAAGAGAAGGCACAGGACAGTTTTCTCTCGAAAGGATATGTAAGAATACCACTTCATAAGGAAATAAAGTTTTGCAGAGTAAAGACATATACGTACGCATTGGAAACTCTTTACGAGAAGAAATAACGCATAGTACAAAATTAGCTTGTATCTCCAAAACTACATGTTGTATCTCGAAAAGAATTGTTGTGGCATGTACGTCTTAACATGTAGCATCTAAAGAGAACCAAAAGGGGAATTTTCTTTCGTCAAAATTTTTCAGAAAATCAAGTTTCAAGGAATTCCCGCATCGTGCGAAATTATCTTGTTTTTCCTAAACAACACGTTGTAAGTCGAAAAGCTTTCATGTTGCGTGTATGTCTAAGTGTGCAGCCTCAAAAGAGAAGGCACAGTAGAGTTTTCTCTCGAAAGAATATTGTAGAATAACCCGTTATAAGGAAGTACAATTTTGCAGAGTAAATACAAATACGTACGTATTGAAAACACTTTACGAGAAGAATCAACGCATCGTACAAAATTAGCTTGTATCTCCAAAACTACACGTTGTATCTCGAAAAGAATTGTTGTGGCATGTACGTCTTAACATGCAGCATCTAAAGAGAACCAAAAGGAGAATTTTCTTTCGTCAAAATTTTTCAGAAAATCACGTTTTAAGGAAATCCCGCATCGTGCGAAATTATCTTGTTTTTCCTAAACAACACGTTGTAAGTAAAGCTTTCATGTTGCGTGTATGTCTAAGTGTGTAGCCTCAAAAGAGAAGGCACAGGAGAGTTTTCTCTCGAAAGAATATGTAAGAATACCACTTCATAAGGAAATACAGTTTTGCAGAGTAAAGACATATACGTACTTATTGGAAACTCTTTACGAGAAGAAATAACGCATCGTACAAAATTAGCTTGTATCTCCAAAACTACATGTTGTAACTCGAAAAGAATTGTTGAGGCGTGTACGTCTTAACATTTTGCATCTAAAGAGAACCAAAAGGAGAATTTTCTTTCGTCAAAATTTTTCAGAAAATCACGTTTTAAGGAAATCCCGCATCGTGCGAAATTATCTTGTTTTTCCTAAACAACACGTTGTAAGTCGAAAATCTTTCATGATGCGTGTATGTCTAAGTGTGTAGCCTCAAAAGAGAAGGCACAGGAGAGTTTTCTCTGGAAAGAATATGTAAGAATACCACTTCATAAGGAAATACAGTTTTGCAGAGTAAAGACATATACATACGCATTGGAAACTCTTTACGAGAAGAAATAAAGCATCGTACAAAATTAGCTTGTATCTCCAAAACTACACGTTGTAACTCGAAAAGAATTGTTGTGGCGTGTACGTCTTAACATGTAGCATCTAAAGAGAACCAAAAGGAGAATTTTCTTTCGTCAAAATTTTTCAGAAAATCACGTGTTAAGGAAATCCCGCATCGTGCGAAATTATCTTGTTTTTCCTAAACAACACGTTGTAAGTCGAAAAGCTTTCATGTTGCGTGTATGTCTAAGTGTGTAGCCTCAAAAGAGAAGGCACAGGACAGTTTTCTCTCGAAAGGATATGTAAGAATACCACTTCATAAGGAAATACAGTTTTGCAGAGTAAAGACATATACATACGCATTGGAAACTCTTTACGAGAAGAACGCATAGTACAAAATTAGCTTGTATCTCCAAAACTACATGTTGTATCTCGAAAAGAATTGTTGTGGCGTGTACGTCTTAACATGTAGCATCTAAAGAGAACCAAAAGGAGAATTTTCTTTCGTCAAAATTTTTCAGAAAATCACGTTTTAAGGAAATCCCGCATCGTTCGAAATTATCTTGTTTTTCCTAAACAACACGTTGTAAGTCGAAAAGCTTTCATGTTGCGTGTATGTCTAAGTTTGTAGCCTCAAAAGAGAAGGCACAGGACAGTTTTCTCTCGAAAGGATATGTAAGAATACCACTTCATAAGGAAATACAGTTTTGCAGAGTAAAGACATATACGTACGCATTGGAAACTCTTTACGAGAAGAAATAACGCGTAGTAAAAATTAGCTTGTATCTCCAAAACTACATGTTGTATCTCGAAAAGAATTGTTGTGGCGTGTACGTCTTAACATGTAGCATCTAAAGAGAACCAAAAGGAGAATTTTCTTTCGTCAAAATTTTTCAGCAAATCACGTTTTAAGGAAATCCCGCATCGTGCGAAATTATCTTGTTTTTCCTAAACAACACATTGTAAGTCGAAAAGCTTTCATGTTGCGTGTATGTCTAAGTGTGTAGCCTCAAAAGAGGAGGCACAGGACAGTTTTCTCTCGAAAGGATATGTAAGAATACCACTTCATAAGGAAATAAAGTTTTGCAGAGTAAAGACATATACGTACGCATTGGAAACTCTTTACGAGAAGAAATAACGCATAGTACAAAATTAGCTTGTATCTCCAAAACTACATGTTGTATCTCGAAAAGAATTGTTGTGGCGTGTACGTCTTAACATGTAGCATCTAAAGAGAACCAAAAGGGGAATTTTCTTTCGTCAAAATTTTTCAGAAAATCACGTTTTAAGGAATTCCCGCATCGTGCGAAATTATCTTGTTTTTCCTAAACAACACGTTGTAAGTCGAAAAGCTTTCATGTTGCGTGTATGTCTAAGTGTGTAGCCTCAAAAGAGAAGGCACAGGAGAGTTTTCTCTCGAAAGAATATTGTAGAATACCCCGTTATAAGTAAGTACAATTTTGCAGAGTAAATACAAATACGTACGTATTGTATAACACTTTACGAGAAGAAACAACGCATCGTACAAAATTAGCTTGTATCTCCAAAACTACACGTTGTATCTCGAAAAGAATTGTTGTGGCATGTACGTCTTAACATGCAGCATCTAAAGAGAACCAAAACGAGAATTTTCTTTCGTCAAAATTTTTCAGAAAATCACGTTTTAAGGAAATCCCGCATCGTGCGAAATTATCTTGTTTTTCCTAAACAACACGTTGTAAGTCGAAAATCTTTCATGATGCGTGTATGTCTAAGTGTGTAGCCTCAAAAGAGAAGGCACAGGAGAGTTTTCTCTGGAAAGAATATGTAAGAATACCACTTCATAAGGAAATACAGTTTTGCAGAGTAAAGACATATACATACGCATTGGAAACTCTTTACGAGAAGAAATAACGCATCGTACAAAATTAGCTTGTATCTCCAAAACTACACGTTGTAACTCGAAAAGAATTGTTGTGTCGTGTACGTCTTAACATGTAGCATCTAAAGAGAACCAAAAGGAGAATTTTCTTTCGTCAAAATTTTTCAGAAAATCACGTGTTAAGGAAATCCCGCATCGTGCGAAATTATCTTGTTTTTCCTAAACAACACGTTGTAAGTCGAAAAGCTTTCATGTTGCGTGTATGTCTAAGTGTGTAGCCTCAAAAGAGAAGGCACAGGACAGTTTTCTCTCGAAAGGATATGTAAGAATACCACTTCATAAGGAAATACAGTTTTGCAGAGTAAAGACATATACATACGCATTGGAAACTCTTTACGAGAAGAACGCATAGTACAAAATTAGCTTGTATCTCCAAAACTACATGTTGTATCTCGAAAAGAATTGTTGTGGCGTGTACGTCTTAACATGTAGCATCTAAAGAGAACCAAAAGGAGAATTTTCTTTCGTCAAAATTTTTCAGCAAATCACGTTTTAAGGAAATCCCGCATCGTGCGAAATTATCTTGTTTTTCCTAAACAACACGTTGTAAGTCGAAAAGCTTTCATGTTGCGTGTATGTCTAAGTGTGTAGCCTCAAAAGAGAAGGCACAGGACAGTTTTCTCTCGAAAGGATATGTAAGAATACCACTTCATAAGGAAATACAGTTTTGCAGAGTAAAGACATATACGTACGCATTGGAAACTCTTTACGAGAAGAAATAACGCATAGTACAAAATTAGCTTGTATCTCCAAAACTACATGTTGTATCTCGAAAAGAATTGTTGTGGCGTGTACATCTTAACATGTAGCATCTAAAGAGAACCAAAAGGAGAATTTTCTTTCGTCAAAATTTTTCAGAAAATCACGTTTTAAGGAAATCCCGCATCGTGCGAAATTATCTTGTTTTTCCTAAACAACACATTGTAAGTCGAAAAGCTTTCATGTTGCGTGTATGTCTAAGTGTGTAGCCTCAAAAGAGGAGGCACAGGACAGTTTTCTCTCGAAAGGATATGTAAGAATACCACTTCATAAGGAAATAAAGTTTTGCAGAGTAAAGACATATACGTACGCATTGGAAACTCTTTACGAGAAGAAATAACGCATAGTACAAAATTAGCTTGTATCTCCAAAACTACATGTTGTATCTCGAAAAGAATTGTTGTGGCGTGTACGTCTTAACATGTAGCATCTAAAGAGAACCAAAAGGGGAATTTTCTTTCGTCAAAATTTTTCAGAAAATCACGTTTTAAGGAATTCCCGCATCGTGCGAAATTATCTTGTTTTTCCTAAACAACACGTTGTAAGTCGAAAAGCTTTCATGTTGCGTGTATGTCTAAGTGTGTAGCCTCAAAAGAGAAGGCACAGGAGAGTTTTCTCTCGAAAGAATATTGTAGAATACCCCGTTATAAGGAAGTACAATTTTGCAGAGTAAATACAAATACGTACGTATTGAAAACACTTTACGAGAAGAAACAACGCATCGTACAAAATTAGCTTGTATCTCCAAAACTACACGTTGTATCTCGAAAAGAATTGTTGTGGCATGTACGTCTTAACATGCAGCATCTAAAGAGAACCAAAAGGAGAATTTTCTTTCGTCAAAATTTTTCAGAAAATCACGTTTTAAGGAAATCCCGCATCGTGCGAAATTATCTTGTTTTTCCTAAACAACACGTTGTAAGAAAACCTTTCATGTTGCGTGTATGTCTAAGTGTGTAGCCTCAAAAGAGAAGGCACAGGAGAGTTTTCTCTCGAAAGAATATGTAAGAATACCACTTCATAAGGAAATACAGTTTTGCAGAGTAAAGACATATACGTACTTATTGGAAACTCTTTACGAGAAGAAATAACGCATCGTACAAAATTAGCTTGTATCTCCAAAACTACACGTTGTAACTCGAAAAGAATTGTTGTGGCGTGTACGTCTTAACATGTTGCATCTAAAGAGAACCAAAAGGAGAATTTTCTTTCGTCAAAATTTTTCAGAAAATCACGTTTTAAGGAAATCCCGCATCGTGCGAAATTATCTTGTTTTTCCTAAACAACACGTTGTAAGTCGAAAATCTTTCATGATGCGTGTATGTCTAAGTGTGTAGCCTCAAAAGAGAAGGCACAGGAGAGTTTTCTCTGGAAAGAATATGTAAGACTACCACTTCATAAGGAAATACAGTTTTGCAGAGTAAAGACATATACATACGCATTGGAAACTCTTTACGAGAAGAAATAACGCATCGTACAAAATTAGCTTGTATCTCCAAAACTACACGTTGTAACTCGAAAAGAATTGTTGTGGCGTGTACGTCTTAACATGTAGCATCTAAAGAGAACCAAAAGGAGAATTTTCTTTCGTCAAAATTTTTCAGAAAATCACGTGTTAAGGAAATCCCGCATCGTGCGAAATTATCTTGTTTTTCCTAAACAACACGTTGTAAGTCGAAAAGCTTTCATGTTGCGTGTATGTCTAAGTGTGTAGCCTCAAAAGAGAAGGCACAGGACAGTTTTCTCTCGAAAGGATATGTAAGAATACCACTTCATAAGGAAATACAGTTTTGCAGAGTAAAGACATATACGTACGCATTGGAAACTCATTACGAGAAGAACGCATAGTAAAAAATTAGCTTGTATCTCCAAAACTACATGTTGTATCTCGAAAAGAATTGTTGTGGCGTGTACGTCTTAACATGTAGCATCTAAAGAGAACCAAAAGGAGAATTTTCTTTCGGCAAAATTTTTCAGAAAATCACGTTTTAAGGAAATCCCGCATCGTGCGAAATTATCTTGTTTTTCCTAAACAACACGTTGTAAGTCGAAAAGCTTTCATGTTGCGTGTATGTCTAAGTGTGTAGCCTCAAAAGAGAAGGCACAGGACAGTTTTCTCTCGAAAGGATATGTAAGAATACCACTTCATAAGGAAATACAGTTTTGCAGAGTAAAGACATATACGTACGCATTGGAAACTCTTTACGAGAAGAAATAACGCATAGTAAAAATTAGCTTGTATCTCCAAAACTACATGTTGTATCTCGAAAAGAATTGTTGTGGCGTGTACGTCTTAACATGTAGCATCTAAAGAGAACCAAAAGGAGAATTTTCTTTCGTCAAAATTTTTCAGAAAATCACGTTTTAAGGAAATCCCGCATCGTGCGAAATTATCTTGTTTTTCCAAAACAACACGTTGTAAGTCGAAAAGCTTTCATGTTGCGTGTATGTCTAAGTGTGTAGCCTCAAAAGAGAAGGCACAGGACAGTTTTCTCTCGAAAGGATATGTAAGAATACCACTTCATAAGGAAATACAGTTTTGCAGAGTAAAGACATATACGTACGCATTGGAAACTCTTTACGAGAAGAAATAACGCATAGTACAAAATTAGCTTGTATCTCCAAAACTACATGTTGTATCTCGAAAAGAATTGTTGTGGCGTGTACATCTTAACATGTAGCATCTAAAGAGAACCAAAAGGAGAATTTTCTTTCGTCAAAATTTTTCAGAAAATCACGTTTTAAGGAAATCCCGCATCGTGCGAAATTATCTTGTTTTTCCTAAACAACACGTTGTAAGTCGAAAAGCTTTCATGTTGCGTGTATGTCTAAGTGTGTAGCCTCAAAAGAGAAGGCACAGGACAGTTTTCTCTCAAAAGGATATGTAAGAATACCACTTCATAAGGAAATAAAGTTTTGCAGAGTAAAGACATATACGTACGCATTGGAAACTCTTTACGAGAAGAAATAACGCATAGTACAAAATTAGCTTGTATCTCCAAAACTACATGTTGTATCTCGAAAAGAATTGTTGTGGCGTGTACGTCTTAACATGTAGCATCTAAAGAGAACCAAAAGGGGAATTTTCTTTCGTCAAAATTTTTCAGAAAATCACGTTTTAAGGAATTCCCGCATCGTGCGAAATTATCTTGTTTTTCCTAAACAACACGTTGTAAGTCGAAAAGCTTTCATGTTGCGTGTATGTCTAAGTGTGTAGCCTCAAAAGAGAAGGCACAGGAGAGTTTTCTCTCGAAAGAATATTGTAGAATACCCCGTTATAAGGAAGTACAATTTTGCAGAGTAAATACAAATACGTACGTATTGAAAACACTTTACGAGAAGAAACAACGCATCATACAAAATTAGCTTGTATCTCCAAAACTACACGTTGTATCTCGAAAAGAATTGTTGTGGCATGTACGTCTTAACATGCAGCATCTAAAGAGAACCAAAAGGAGAATTTTCTTTCGTCAAAATTTTTCAATAAATCACGTTTTAAGGAAATCCCGCATCGTGCGAAATTATCTTGTTTTTCCTAAACAACACGTTGTAAGAAAAGCTTTCATGTTGCGTGTATGTCTAAGTGTGTAGCCTCAAAAGAGAAGGCACAGGAGAGTTTTCTCTCGAAAGAATATGTAAGAATACCACTTCATAAGGAAATACAGTTTTGCAGAGTAAAGACATATACGTACTTATTGGAAACTCTTTACGAGAAGAAATAACGCATCGTACAAAATTAGCTTGTATCTCCAAAACTACACGTTGTAACTCGAAAAGAATTGTTGTGGCGTGTACGTCTTAACATGTTGCATCTAAAGAGAACCAAAAGGAGAATTTTCTTTCGTCAAAATTTTTCAGAAAATCACGTTTTAAGGAAGTCCCGCATCGTGCGAAATTATCTTGTTTTTCCTAAACAACACGTTGTAAGTCGAAAATCTTTCATGATGCGTGTATGTCTAAGTGTGTAGCCTCAAAAGAGAAGGCACAGGAGAGTTTTCTCTGGAAAGAATATGTAAGAATACCACTTCATAAGGAAATACAGTTTTGCAGAGTAAAGACATATACATACACATTGGAAACTCTTTACGAGAAGAAATAACGCATCGTACAAAATTAGCTTGTATCTCCAAAACTACACGTTGTAACTCGAAAAGAATTGTTGTGGCGTGTACGTCTTAACATGTAGCATCTAAAGAGAACCAAAAGGAGAATTTTCTTTCGTCAAAATTTTTCAGAAAATCACGTTTTAAGGAAATCCCGCATCGTGCGAAATTATCTTGTTTTTCCTAAACAACACGTTGTAAGTCGAAAAGCTTTCATGTTGCGTGTATGTCTAAGTGTGTAGCCTCAAAAGAGAAGGCACAGGAGAGTTTTCTCTCCAAAGAATATTGTAGACTACCCCGTTATAAGGAAGTACAATTTTGCAGAGTAAAGACAAATACGTACTTATTGAAAACACTTTACGAGAAGAAACAACGCATCGTACAAAATTAGCTTGTATCTCCAAAACTACACGTTGTAACTCGAAAAGAATTGTTGTGGCGTGTACGTCTTAACATGTAGCATCTAAAGATAACCAAAAGGAGAATTTTCTTTCGTCAAAATTTTTCAGAAAATCACGTTTTAAGGAAATCCCGCATCGTGCGAAATTATCTTGTTTTTCCTAAACAACACGTTGTAAGTCGAAAAGCTTTCATGTTGCGTGTATGTCTAAGTGTGTAGCCTCAAAAGAGAAGGCACAGGACAGTTTTCTCTCGAAAGGATATGTAAGAATACCACTTCATAAGGAAATACAGTTTTGCAGACTAAAGACATATATGTACGCATTGGAAACTCTTTACAAGAAGAAATAACGCATAGTACAAAATTAGCTTGTATCTCCAAAACTACATGTTGTATCTCGAAAAGAATTGTTGTGGCGTGTACGTCTTAACATGTAGCATCTAAAGAGAACCAAAAGGAGAATTTTCTTTCGTCAAAATTTTTCAGAAAATCACGATTAAAGAAATCCCGCATCGTGCGAAATTATCTTGTTTTTCCTAAACAACACGTTGTAAGTCGAAAAGCTTTCATGTTGCGTGTATGTCTAAGTGTGTAGCCTCAAAAGAGATGGCACAGGAGAGTTTTATCTCGAAAGAATATGTAAGAATACCACTTCATAAGGAAATACAGTTTTGCAGAGTAAAGACATATAGGTACGCATTGGAAACTCTTTACGAGAAGAAATAACGCATAGTACAAAATTAGCTTGTATCTCCAAAATTACACGTTGTAACTCGAAAAGAATTGGTGTGGCTTGTACGTCTTAACGTGTAGTCTCAAAAGAGAGCCCAAAGGAGAATTTTCTTTCTTCAAAATTTTTCAGAAAATCACGTTTTAAGGAAATCCCGCATCGTGCGAAATTATCTTGTTTTTCCTAAACAACACGTTGTAACTCGAAAAGCTTTCGTGTTGCGTGAATGTCTAAGTGTGTAGCCTCAAAACAGAAGGCACAGGAGAGTTTTCTGTCGAAAGAATATTGTAGAATACCACGTTATAAGGAAATACAATTTTGCAGAGTAAAGAAAATACGTACGTATTAAAAACACATTACGAGAAAAAATAACTCATCGTACAAACTTAGCTTGTATCTCCAAAACTACACGTTGTCACTCGAAAAGAATTGTTGTGGCGTGTACGTCTTAACATGTAACATCTAAAGAGAACCAAAAGGAGAATTTTCTTTCGTCAAAATTTTTCAGAAAATCACGTTTTATGGAAATCCCGCATCGTGCGAAATTATCTTGTTTTTCCTAAAAAACACGTTGTAAGTCGAAAAGCTTTCATGTTGCGTGCATGTCTAAGTGTGTAGCCTCAAAAGAGAAGGCACAGGACAGTTTTCTCTCGAAAGGATATGTAAGAATACCACTTCATAAGGAAATACAGTTTTGCAGAGTAAAGACATATACGTTCGCATTGGAAACTCTTTATGAGAAGAAATAACGCATAGTACAAAATTAGCTTGTATCTCCAAAACTACATGTTGTATCTCGAAAAGAATTGTTGTGGCGTGTACGTCTTAACATGTAGCATCTAAAGAGAACCAAAAGGAGAATTTTCTTTCGTCAAAATTTTTCAGAAAATCACGTTTTATGGAAATCCCGCATCGTGCGAAATTATCTTGTTTTTCCTAAACAACACGTTGTAAGTCGAAAAGCTTTCATGTTGCGTGTATGTCTAAGTGTATAGCCGCAAAAGAGAAGGCACAGGAGAGTTTTCTCTCGAAAGAATATTGTAGAATACCCAGTTATAAGGAAGTACAATTTTGCAGAGTAAAGACAAATACGTACGTATTGAAAACACTTTACGAGAAGAAACAATGCATCGTAAAAAATTAGCTTGTATCTCCAAAACTACACGTTGTAACTCGAAAAGAATTGTTGTGACGTGTACGTCTTAACATGTAGCATCTAACGAGAACCAAAAAGGAGAATTTTCTTTCGTCAAAATTTTTCAGAAAATCACGATTTAAGGAAATCCCGCATCGTGCGAAATTATCTTGTTTTTCCTAAACAACACGTTGTAAGTCGAAAAGCTTTCATGTTGCGTGTATGTCTGAGTGTGTAGCCTCAAAAGAGAAGGCACAGGACAGTTTTCTCTCGAGAGGATATGTAAGAATACCACTTCATAAGGAAATACAGTTTTGCAGACTTAAGACATATACGTACGCATTGGAAACTCTTTACAAGAAGAAATAACGCATAGTAAAAAATTAGCTTGTGTCTCCAAAACTACATGTTGTATCTCGAAAAGAATTGTTGTGGCGTGTACGTCTTAACATGTAGCATCTAAAGAGAACCAAAAGGAGAATTTTCTTTCTTCAAAATTTTTCAGAAAATCACGTTTTAAGGAATTCCCGCATCGTGCGAAATTATCTTGTTTTTCCTAAACAACACGTTGTAAGTCGAAAAGCTTTCATGTTGCGTGTATGTCTAAGTGTGTAGCCTCAAAAGAGAAGGCACAGGAGAGTTTTCTCTCGAAAGAATATTGTAGAATACCCCGTTATAAGGAAGTACAATTTTGCAGAGTAAAGACAAATACGTACGTATTGAAAACACTTTACGAGAAGAAACAACGCATCGTACAAAATTAGCTTGTATCTCCAAAACTACACGTTGTAACTCGAAAAGAATTGTTGTGGCATGTACGTCTGAACATGCAGCATCTAAAGAGAACGAAAAGGAGAATTTTCTTTCGTCAAAATTTTTCAGAAAATCACGATTTAAGGAAATCCCGCATCGTGCGAAATTTCTTGTTTTTCCTAAACAACACGTTGTAAGTCGGAAAGCTTTCATTTTGCGTGTATGTCTAAGTGTGTAGCCTCAAAAGGGATGGCACAGGAGAGTTTTATCTCGAAAGAATATGTAAGAATACCACTTCATAAGGAAATACAGTTTTGCAGAGTAAAGACATATACGTACGCATTGGAAACTCTTTACGAGAAGAAATAATGCATAGTACAAAATTAGCTTGTATCTCCAAAACTACACGTTGTAACTCGAAAAGAATTGGTGTGGCGTGTACGTCTTAACGTGTAGTCTCAAAAGAGAGCCCAAAGGAGAATTTTCTTTCTTCAAAATTTTTCAGAAAATCACGTTTTAAGGAAATCCCGCATCGTGCGAAATTATCTTGTTTTTCCTAAACAACACATTGTAACTCGAAAAGCTTTCGTGTTGCGTGAATGTCTAAGTGTGTAGCCTCAAAACAGAAGGCACAGGAGAGTTTTCTGTCGAAAGAATATCGTAGAATACCACGTTATAAGGAAATACAATTTTGCAGAGTAAAGACAAATACGTACGTATTGAAAACACATTACGAGAAGAAATAACGCATCGTACAAAATTAGCTTGTATCTCCAAAACTACACGTTGTAACTCGAAAAGAATTGTTGTGGCGTGTACGTCTTAACATGTAGCATCTAAAGAGAACCAAAAGGAGAATTTTCTTTCGTCAAATTTTTCAGAAAATCACGTTTTAAGGAAATCCCGCATCGTGCGAAATTATCTTGTTTTTCCTAAACAACACGTTGTAAGTCGAAAAGCTTTCATGTTGCGTGTATGTCTAAATGTGTAGCCTCAAAAGAGAAGGCACAGGAGAGTTTTCTCTCGAAAGAATATTGTAGAATACCCCGTTATAAGGAAGTACAATTTTTCAGAGTAAAGACAAATACGTACGTATTGAAAACACTTTACGAGAAGAAACAATGCATCGTACAAAATTAGCTTGTATCTCCAAAACTACACGTTGTAACTCGAAAAGAATTGTTGTGGCGTGTACGTCTTAACATGTAGCATCTAAAGAGAACCAAAAGGAGAATTTTCTTTCGTCAAAATTTTTCAGAAAATCACGTTTTAAGGAAATCCCGCATCGTGCGAAATTATCTTGTTTTTCCTAAACAACACGTTGTAAGTCGAAAAGTTTTCATGTTGCGTGTATGTCTGAGTGTGTAGCCTCAAAAGAGAAGGCACAGGACAGTTTCCAAATCTTTTCGAGTTACAACGTGTTGTTTAGAAGATACAAGTTAATATTGTACGATGCGTTATTTCTTCTCTTAAAGTGTTTCCTATACGTATTTGTCTTTACTCTGCAACACTGTATTTCCTTATAACGTGGTATGCTTACATATTCTTTCGAGAGCAAACTCTCATGTGCCTACTCTTTTGAGGCTACATGCTTACCCATACACCCAACACCAAAGCTTTTCGAGTTACGAAGTGTTGTTTAGGAAAAACAAGATAATTTTGCATGATTCCAGATTTCCTTAAAAACGTGGTTTTCTGACACATTTTGAAGAAAGAAAATTCTCCTGTGGGTTCTCTTTTGAGGCTACACGTTTAGACGTACACGCCACACCAAATCCTTTCGAGATACAATGTGTTGTTTAGGAGATACAAGCTAATTTTTTATGATGCTTTATTTCTTCTCATAAAGTTTTTCCAATACGTACATTTTTGTATTTACTCTGCAACACTGTATTTCCTTATAACGTGGTATTCTTACATATTCTTTCGAGAGAAAACTCCCCTATGCCTTCTCTTTTGAGGCTACATGCTTAGACATACAGGCAAAACCAAAGCATTTCGTGTTACAACGTGTTGATTAGAAAAAATAAGATAATTTCACACGATGCGGGATTTCCTTAAAACATGGTTTTTGACAAATTTTGACGAAAGAAAATTCGCCTGTAGGTTCTCTTTTGAGGCTACACGTTTAGATGTACACGCCACACCAAATTGTTTTGAGTTACAACGTGTTGTATAGGAGATATAAGCTAATTTTGTACGAAGCGTTATTTCTTCTCATAAAGTGTTTCCAATACATACGTATTTGTCTTTACTCTGCAACACTGTATTTCCTTATAACGTGGTATTCTTACATATTTTTTGAGAGAAAACCCTTCTGTGTGTTCTCTTTTGTGGCTACACGCTTAGATACACGCAACACCAAAGCTTTTCGCGTTGCAACTTGTTGATTAGGAAAAACAAGATAATTTCGCACGATGCGGGATTTCATTAAAACGTGGTTTTCTGACAAATTTTGACGAAAGAAAATTCTCCTCTGGGTTCTCATTGAGGCTATACGTTTAGACGTACACGCCACACCAAATCTTTTCGAGTTACAACGTGTTGTTTAGGAGATACAAGCTAATTTTGTACGATGCGTTATTTCTTCTCGTAAAGTGTTTCCAATACGTACATATGTTGTTTAGGAGATACAAGCAAATTTTGTACGATGCATTATTTCTTATCGTAAAGTGTTTCCAATACGTACTTATTTGTCTTTACTCTGCAACACTGTATTTCCTTATAACGTGGTATTCTTACATATTATTTCAAGGGAAAACTCTCCTGTGCATTCTCTTTTGAGGCTACATGCTTAGACAAACACGCAACGCCAAAGCTATTCGAGTTACAATGTGTTGTTTAGGAAAAACAAGATAATTTCGCTTGAAGCAAGATTTACATAAAAGGTGGTTTTCTGAAAAATTTTGACGAAAGAAAGTTCTCCTCTGGGTTCTCTTTTGAGGCTACACATGTGGAGGTACGAGCCACACCAAATCTTTTCTAGTTACAACGTGTTTTTTTAGGAGATACAAGCTAATTTTGTATGATGCGTTATTTCTTTTCTTAAAGTGTTTCCAATACGTATGTATTTGTCTTTACTCTGAAACACTGTATTTTCTTATTACGTGGTATTCTTACATATTCGTTCGAGAGAAAACTCTCCTGTTCGTTCTCTTTTGAGGCTCCACGCTTACACATACACGCAACACCAAAGCTTTTCGAGTTACAACGTGTTGTTTAGAAAAAACAAGATAATTTTGCACGATGTGAGATTTCCTTAAAACGTGGTTTTTGACAAATTTTGATGAAAGAAAATTCTCCTTTGGGTTCTCTTTTGAGGCTACATGTGTAGACATACACGTCACACCAAATCTTTTCGAGTTACAACGTGTTATTTAGGAGATACAAGCTAATTTTGTGCGATGCGTTAATTCTTCTCGTAAAGTGTTTCCAATACTTACATATTTGACTTTACTCTGCAACATTGTATTTCCTAATAACGTGGTATTCTTATATATTCTTTTGAGAGAAAACTATCCTGTGCATTCTCTTTAGAGGTTACACGCTTAGACATACATGCAACACCAAAGCTTTTCGAGTTATATCGTGTTGTTTAGGAAAAACAAGATAATTTTGCATGATGCGGGATTTCCTTAAAACGTGGTTTCCTGAGAAATTTTGACGAAAGAATGTTCTCCTGTGCGTCCTCTTTTGAGGCTACACGTATAGACATATGAGCCACACCAAATCTTTTCGAGTTACAACGTGTTGTTTAGGAGATAAAAGCCAATTTTGTAAGATGCGTTATTTCTTCTCATAAAGTGTTTCCAATATGTACTTATTTGTCTCTACTCTGCAAAATTGTATTTCCTTATAACGCGCTATTCTTACATATTCTTTCGAGAGAAAACTCTCCTGTGCCTTCACTTTTGAGGCTCCACGCTTACACATACACGCAACACCAAAGCTTTTTGAGTTACAACATGTTGTTTAGGAACAATAAGATGATTTCGCACGATGTGGGATTTCTTTAAAACGTGGTTTTCTGACATATTTTGATGAAAGAAAATTCTCCTGTGGGTTCTCTTTTGAGGCTACACGTTTAGACGTACACGCCACACCAAATCTTGTCGAGTTACAACGTGTTGTTTAGGAGATACAAGCTAATTTTTTACGATGCGTTAATTCTTCTCGTAAAGTGTTTCCAAGACGTACTTGTTTGTCTTTACTCTGCAACATTGTATTTCCTTATAACATGGTATTCTTACATATTCTTTAGAGAGAAAACTATCCTGTGCGTTCCCTTTTGAGGCTACACACTTAGACATACAGGCAACACCAACGCTTTTCGAGTTACAACGTGTTGTTTATGAAAAACAAGATAATTTCGCAAGATACGGGATTTCCTTAAAACGTGGTTTTCTGAAAAATTTTGACGAAATAAAATTCTCCTGTGGGTTCTCTTTAGAGGCTACACGTGTAGACGTACGAGCCACAGCAAATAATTTCAAGTTACAATGTGTTGTTTAGGAGATACAATCAAATATTGTACGATGCGTTATTTCTTCTCGTATAGAGTTTCCCATACGTACTTTTTTTGTCTTTACTCTGCAACACTGTATTTCCTTATAATGTGGTATTCTTACATATTCTTTCGAGGGAAAACTCTCCTGTGCATTCTCTTTTGAGGCTACACGCTTAGACAAACACACAACACCAAAGCTTTTCGAGTTACAACGTGTTGTTTAGGAAACACAAGATAATTTCGCACGATGCGAGATTTCCATAAAACGTGGTTTTCTGAAAAATTTTGATGAAAGAAAGGTCTCCTGGGTGTTCTCTTTTGAGGCTACACATGTAGAGGTACGAGCCACACCAAATCTTTTCGAGTTACAACGTGTTGTTTAGGAGATACAAGCTAATTTTGTACGATGCGTTATTTCTTTTCTTAAAGTGTTTCCAATACGTATGTTGTTGTCTTTACTCTGCAACACTGTATTTCCTTATAACGTGGTATTCTTACATATTCTTTCGAGAGAAAACTCTCCTGTCCGTTCGCTTTTGAGGCTACACGCTTAGACATACACGCAAAACCAAAGCTTTTCGAGTTACAACGTGTTGTTTAGGAAAAACAAGATAATTTCGTACGATGCAAGATTTCCTTAAACGTGGTTTCTGACAAATTTTGACGAAAGAAAATTCTCCTGTGGGTTCTCGTTTGAGGCTACACTTTTAGACGTACACGTCACACCAAATCTTTTCGAGTTACAACGTGTTGTTTAGGAGATACAAGCTAATTTTGTATGATGCGTTATTTCTTCTCATAAAGTGTTTCCAATATGTATTTATTTGTCTTTACTCTGCAAAAGTGTATTTCCTTATAACGTGGTATTCTTACATATTCTTTCGAGAGAAAACTCTCCTGTGCCTTCACTTTTGAGGCTCCACGCTTACACATACACACAACACCAAAGCTTTTCGAGTTACAACATGCTGTTTAGGAAAATAAGATGATTTCGCACGATGCGGGATTTCCTTAAAACGTGGTTTTCTGAAAAGATTTTGAAGAAAGAAAATTCTCCGGTGGGTTCTCTTTTGAGGCTACACGTTTAGACGTACATGCCACACCAAATCTTTTCGAGTTACAACGTGTTGTTTAGGAGATACAAGCTAATTTTTTACGATGCGTTAATTCTTCTCGTAAAGTGTTTCCAATACGTAGGTATTTGTCTTTACTCTGCAACATTGTATTTCCTTTTAACATGGTATTCTTACAAATTCTTTCGAGAGAAAACTCTCCTGTGCCTTCACTTTTGAGGCTCAACGCTTACACATACACACAACACCAAAGCTTTTCGAGTTACAACATGTTGTTTAGGAACAATAAGATGATTTCGCACGATGCGGGATTTCCTTAAAACGTGGTTTTCTGACACATTTTGACGAAAGAAAATTCTCCGGTGGGTTCTCTTTTGAGGCTACACGTTTAGACGTACACGCCACACCAAATCTTGTCGAGTTACAACGTGTTGTTTAGGAGATACAAGCTAATTTTTTTACGATGCGTTAATTCTTCTCGTAAAGTGTTTCCAATACGTAGGTATTTGTCTTTACTCTGCAACATTGTATTTCCTTTTAACATGGTATTCTTACATATTCTTTCGAGAGAAAACTATCCTGGGCGTTCCCTTTTGAGGTTACACGCTTAGACATACACACAACACCAAAGCTTTTCAAGTTACAATGTTCTGTTTAGGAAAAAACAAGATAATTTCGCACGATGCGAGATTTCCTTAAAACGTGGATTCTGACAAATTTTGATGAAAGAAAATTATCTTGTGGGTTCTCTTTTGAGGCTACACGTTTAGACGTACACGTCACACCAAATCTTTTCGAGTTACAACGTGTTGTTTAGGAGACACAATCTAATTTAGTACGATGCGTTATTTCTTCTTGTAAAGTGTTTCCAATATGTACTTATTTGTCTTTACTCTGCAAAATTGTATTTCCTAATAACATGGTATTCTTATATATTCTTTCGAGAGAAAACTATCCTGTGCGTTCTATTTATACGTTACACGCTTAGACATACATGCAACTACAAAGCTTTTCGAGTTACATCGTGTTGTTTAGGAAAAACAAGATAATTTTGCATGATGCGGGATTTCCTTAAAACGTGGTTTCCTGAGAAATTTTGACGAAAGATTGTTCACCTGTGCGTTCTCTTTTGAGGCTACACGTGTAGACATATGAGCCACACCAAATCTTTTCGAGTTACAACATGTTGTTTAGGAGATAAAAGCCAATTTTGTACGATGCGTTATTTCTTCTCGTAAAGTGTTTCCAATATGTACTTATTTGTCTTTACTCTGCAAAATTGTATTTCCTTATAACGTGGTATTCTTACATATTCTTTCGAGAGAAAACTCTCCTGTGCCTTCACTTTTGAGGCTCAACGCTTAAAAATACACACAACACCAAAGCTTTTCGAGTTACAACATGTTGTTTAGGAACAATAAGATGATTTCGCACGATGCGGGATTTCCTTAAAACGTGGTTTTCTGACACATTTTGATGAAAGAAAATTCTCCGGTGGGTTCTCTTTTGAGGCTACACGTTTAGACGTACACACCACACCAAATCTTGTCGAGTTACAACGTGTTGTTTAGGAGATACAAGCTAATTTTTTTACGATGCGTTAATTCTTCTCGTAAAGTGTTTCCAATACGTACGTATTTGTCTTTACTCTGCAAAATTGTATTTCCTTATAACGTGGTATTCTTACAAATTCTTTCGAGAGAAAACTCTCCTGTGCCTTCACTTTTGAGGCTCAACGCTTACACATACACACAACACCAAAGCTTTTCGAGTTACAACATGTTGTTTAGGAACAATAAGATGATTTCGCACGATGCGGGATTTCCTTAAAACGTGGTTTTCTGACACATTTTGACGAAAGAAAATTCTCCGGTGGGTTCTCTTTTGAGGCTACACGTTTAGTCGTACACGCCACACCAAATCTTGTCGAGTTACAACGTGTTGTTTAGGAGATACAAGCTAATTTTTTTTACGATGCGTTAATTCTTCTCGTAAAGTGTTTCCAATACGTACGTATTTGTCTTTACTCTGCAAAATTGTATTTCCTTATAACGTGGTATTCTTACAAATTCTTTCGAGAGAAAACTCTCCTGTGCCTTCACTTTTGAGGCTCAACGCTTACACATACACACAACACCAAAGCTTTTCGAGTTACAACATGTTGTTTAGGAACAATAAGATGATTTCGCACGATGCGGGATTTCCTTAAAACGTGGTTTTCTGACACATTTTGACGAAAGAAAATTCTCCGGTGGGTTCTCTTTTGAGGCTACACGTTTAGACGTACACGCCACACCAAATCTTGTCGAGTTACAACGTGTTGTTTAGGAGATACAAGCTAATTTTTTTACGATGCGTTAATTCTTCTCGTAAAGTGTTTCCAATACGTACGTATTTGTCTTTACTCTGCAACATTGTATTTCCTTATAACGTGGTATTCTTACATATTCTTTCGAGAGAAAACTATCCTGTGCGTTCCCTTTTGAGGCTACACACTTAGACATACAGGCAACACTAACGCTTTTCGAGTTACAACGTGTTGTTTATGTAAAACAAGATAATTTCGCACGATGCGGGATTTCCTTAAAACGTGGTTTTCTGACAAATTTTGACGAAATAAAATTCTCCTGTGGGTTCTCTTTAGAGGCTACACGTGTAGACGTACGAGCCACACCAAATAATTTCGAGTTACAACGTGTTGTTTAGGAGATACAAGCAAATACTGTACGATGCGTTATTTCTTCTCATATAGAGTTTCCAATACATACTTTTTTTGTCTTTACTCTGCAACACTGTATTTCCTTATAACGTGGTATTCTTACATATTCTTTCGAGGGAAAACTCTCCTGTGCATTCTCTTTTGAGGCTACACGCTTAGACAAACACAAAACGTCAAAGCTTTTCGAGTTACAACGTGTTGTTTAGGAAAAACAAGATAATTTCGCACGATGCGAGGTTTCCATAAAACGTGGTTTTCTGAAAAATTTTGATGAAAGAAAGGTCTCCTGGGGGTTCTCTTTTGAGACTACACGTGTAGAGGTACGAGCCACACCAAATCTTTTCGAGTTACAACGTGTTGTTTAGGAGATACAAGCTAATTTTGTACGATGCGTTATTTCTTCTCTTAAAGTGTTTCCAATACGTATGTAGTTGTCTTTACTCTGCAACACTGTATTTCCTTATAACGTGGTATTCTTACATATTCTTTCGAGAGAAAACTCTCCTGTCCGTTCACTTTTGAGGCTACACGCTTAGACATACACGCAACACCAAAGCTTTTCGAGTTACAACGTGTTGTTTAGGAAAAACAAGATAATTTCGTATGATGTGAGATTTCCTTAAACGTGGTTTCTGACAAATTTTGACGAAAGAAAATTCTCCTGTGGGTTCTCGTTTGAGGCTACACTTTTAGACGTACACGTCACACCAAATCTTTTCGAGTTACAATGTGTTGTTTAGGAGATACAAGCTAATTTTGTACGATGCGTTATTTCTTCTCATAAAGTGTTTCCAATATGTATTTATGTGACTTTACTCTGCAAAATTGTATTTCCTTATAACGTGGTATTCTTACATATTCGTTCGAGAGAAAACTCTCCTGTGCCTTCACTTTTGAGGCTCCACGCTTACACATACACGCAACACCAAAGCTTTTCGAGTTACAACATGCTGTTTAGGAAAATAAGATGATTTCGGACGATGCGGGATTTCCTAAAAACGTGGTTTTCTGAAAAGTTTTTGAAGAAAGAAAATTCTCCTGTGGGTTCTCTTCTGAGGCTACACGTTTAGCCGTACATGCCACACCAAATCTTTTCGAGTTACAACATGTTGTTTAGGAGATAAAAGCCAATTTTGTATTATGCGTTATTTCTTCTCGTAAAGTGTTTCCAATATGTACTTATTTGTCTTTAGTCTGCAAAATTGTATTTCCTTATAACCTGGTATTCTTACATAATCTTTCGAGAGAAAACTCTCCTGTGCCTTCACTTTTGAGGCTCAACGCTTACACATACACACAACACCAAAGCTTTTCGAGTTACAACATGTTGTTTAGGAACAATAAGATGATTTCGCACGATGCGGGATTTCCTTAAAACGTGGTTTTCTGACACATTTTGACGAAAGAAAATTCTCCGGTGGGTTCTCTTCTGAGGCTACACGTTTAGACGTACACGCCACACCAAATCTTGTCGAGTTACAACGTGTTGTTTAGGAGATACAAGCTAATTTTTTTTACGATGCGTTAATTCTTCTCGTAAAGTGTTTCCAATACGTACGTATTTGTCTTTACTCTGCAACATTGTATTTCCTTATAACGTGGTATTCTTACATATTCTTTCGAGAGAAAACTATCCTGTGCGTTCCCTTTTGAGGCTACACACTTAGACATACAGGCAACACTAACGCTTTTCGAGTTACAACGTGTTGTTTATGTAAAAAAAGATAATTTCGCACGATGCGGGATTTCCTTAAAACGTGGTTTTCTGACAAATTTTGACGAAATAAAATTCTCCTGTGGGTTCTCTTTAGAGGCTACACGTGTAGACGTACGAGCCACACCAAATAATTTCGAGTTACAACGTGTTGTTTAGGAGATACAAGCAAATACTGTACGATGCGTTATTTCTTCTCATATAGAGTTTCCAATACATACTTTTTTTGTCTTTACTCTGCAACACTGTATTTCCTTATAACGTGGTATTCTTACATATTCTTTCGAGGGAAAACTCTCCTGTGCATTCTCTTTTGAGGCTACACGCTTAGACAAACACACAACGTCAAAGCTTTTCGAGTTACAACGTGTTGTTTAGGAAAAACAAGATAATTTCGCACGATGCGAGGTTTCCATAAAACGTGGTTTTCTGAAAAATTTTGATGAAAGAAAGGTCTCCTGGGGGTTCTCTTTTGAGACTACACGTGTAGAGGTACGAGCCACACCAAATCTTTTCGAGTTACAACGTGTTGTTTAGGAGATACAAGCTAATTTTGTACGATGCGTTATTTCTTCTCTTAAAGTGTTTCCAATACGTATGTAGTTGTCTTTACTCTGCAACACTGTATTTCCTTATAACGTGGTATTCTTACATATTCTTTCGAGAGAAAACTCTCCTGTCCGTTTGCTTTTGAGGCTACACGCTTAGACATACACGCAACACCAAAGCTTTTCGAGTTACAACGTGTTGTTTAGGAAAAACAAGATAATTTCGTATGATGTGAGATTTCCTTAAACGTGGTTTCTGACAAATTTTGACGAAAGAAAATTCTCCTGTGGGTTCTCGTTTGAGGCTACACTTTTAGACGTACACGTCACACCAAATCTTTTCGAGTTACAATGTGTTGTTTAGGAGATACAAGCTAATTTTGTACGATGCGTTATTTCTTCTCATAAAGTGTTTCCAATATGTTTATGTGACTTTACTCTGCAAAATTGTATTTCCTTATAACGTGGTATTCTTACATATTCTTTCGAGAGAAAACTCTCCTGTGCCTTCACTTTTGAGGCTCCACGCTTACACATACACGCAACACCAAAGCTTTTCGAGTTACAACATGCTGTTTAGGAAAATAAGATGATTTCGCACGATGCGGGATTTCCTTAAAACGTGGTTTTCTGAAAAGTTTTTGAAGAAAGAAAATTCTCCTGTGGGTTCTCTTCTGAGGCTACACGTTTAGCCGTACATGCCACACCAAATCTTTTCGAGTTACAACATGTTGTTTAGGAGATAAAAGCCAATTTTGTATTATGCGTTATTTCTTCTCGTAAAGTGTTTCCAATATGTACTTATTTGTCTTTACTCTGCAAAATTGTATTTCCTTATAACCTGGTATTCTTACATAATCTTTCGAGAGAAAACTCTCCTGTGCCTTCACTTTTGAGGCTCAACGCTTACACATACACACAACACCAAAGCTTTTCGAGTTACAACATGTTGTTTAGGAACAATAAGATGATTTCGCACGATGCGGGATTTCCTTAAAACGTGGTTTTCTGACACATTTTGACGAAAGAAAATTCTCCGGTGGGTTCTCTTTTGAGGCTACACGTTTAGACGTACACGCCACACCAAATCTTGTCGAGTTACAACGTGTTGTTTAGGAGATACAAGCTAATTTTTTTACGATGCGTTAATTCTTCTCGTAAAGTGTTTCCAATACGTACGTATTTGTCTTTACTCTGCAAAATTGTATTTCCTTATAACGTGGTATTCTTACAAATTCTTTCGAGAGAAAACTCTCCTGTGCCTTCACTTTTGAGGCTCAACGCTTACACATACACACAGCACCAAAGCTTTTCGAGTTACAACATGTTGTTTAGGAACAATAAGATGATTTCGCACGATGCGGGATTTCCTTAAAACGTGGTTTTCTGACACATTTTGACGAAAGAAAATTCTCCGGTGGGTTCTCTTTTGAGGCTACACGTTTAGACGTACACGCCACACCAAATCTTGTCGAGTTACAACGTGTTGTTTAGGAGATACAAGCTAATTTTTTTACGATGCGTTAATTCTTCTCGTAAAGTGTTTCCAATACGTACGTATTTGTCTTTACTCTGCAACATTGTATTTCCTTATAACGTGGTATTCTTACATATTCTTTCGAGAGAAAACTATCCTGTGCGTTCCCTTTTGAGGCTACACACTTAGACATACAGGCAACACTAACGCTTTTCGAGTTACAACGTGTTGTTTATGTAAAACAAGATAATTTCGCACGATGCGGGATTTCCTTAAAACGTGGTTTTCTGACAAATTTTGACGAAATAAAATTCTCCTGTGGGTTCTCTTTAGAGGCTACACGTGTAGACGTACGAGCCACACCAAATAATTTCGAGTTACAACGTGTTGTTTAGGAGATACAAGCAAATACTGTACGATGCGTTATTTCTTCTCATATAGAGTTTCCAATACATACTTTTTTTGTCTTTACTCTGCAACACTGTATTTCCTTATAACGTGGTATTCTTACATATTCTTTCGAGGGAAAACTCTCCTGTGCATTCTCTTTTGAGGCTACACGCTTAGACAAACACAAAACGTCAAAGCTTTTCGAGTTACAACGTGTTGTTTAGGAAAAACAAGATAATTTCGCACGATGCGAGGTTTCCATAAAACGTGGTTTTCTGAAAAATTTTGATGAAAGAAAGGTCTCCTGGGGGTTCTCTTTTGAGACTACACGTGTAGAGGTACGAGCCACACCAAATCTTTTCGAGTTACAACGTGTTGTTTAGGAGATACAAGCTAATTTTGTACGATGCGTTATTTCTTCTCTTAAAGTGTTTCCAATACGTATGTAGTTGTCTTTACTCTGCAACACTGTATTTCCTTATAACGTGGTATTCTTACATATTCTTTCGAGAGAAAACTCTCCTGTCCGTTCACTTTTGAGGCTACACGCTTAGACATACACGCAACACCAAAGCTTTTCGAGTTACAACGTGTTGTTTAGGAAAAACAAGATAATTTCGTATGATGTGAGATTTCCTTAAACGTGGTTTCTGACAAATTTTGACGAAAGAAAATTCTCCTGTGGGTTCTCGTTTGAGGCTACACTTTTAGACGTACACGTCACACCAAATCTTTTCGAGTTACAATGTGTTGTTTAGGAGATACAAGCTAATTTTGTACGATGCGTTATTTCTTCTCATAAAGTGTTTCCAATATGTATTTATGTGACTTTACTCTGCAAAATTGTATTTCCTTATAACGTGGTATTCTTACATATTCGTTCGAGAGAAAACTCTCCTGTGCCTTCACTTTTGAGGCTCCACGCTTACACATACACGCAACACCAAAGCTTTTCGAGTTACAACATGCTGTTTAGGAAAATAAGATGATTTCGGACGATGCGGGATTTCCTAAAAACGTGGTTTTCTGAAAAGTTTTTGAAGAAAGAAAATTCTCCTGTGGGTTCTCTTCTGAGGCTACACGTTTAGCCGTACATGCCACACCAAATCTTTTCGAGTTACAACATGTTGTTTAGGAGATAAAAGCCAATTTTGTATTATGCGTTATTTCTTCTCGTAAAGTGTTTCCAATATGTACTTATTTGTCTTTAGTCTGCAAAATTGTATTTCCTTATAACCTGGTATTCTTACATAATCTTTCGAGAGAAAACTCTCCTGTGCCTTCACTTTTGAGGCTCAACGCTTACACATACACACAACACCAAAGCTTTTCGAGTTACAACATGTTGTTTAGGAACAATAAGATGATTTCGCACGATGCGGGATTTCCTTAAAACGTGGTTTTCTGACACATTTTGACGAAAGAAAATTCTCCGGTGGGTTCTCTTCTGAGGCTACACGTTTAGACGTACACGCCACACCAAATCTTGTCGAGTTACAACGTGTTGTTTAGGAGATACAAGCTAATTTTTTTTACGATGCGTTAATTCTTCTCGTAAAGTGTTTCCAATACGTACGTATTTGTCTTTACTCTGCAACATTGTATTTCCTTATAACGTGGTATTCTTACATATTCTTTCGAGAGAAAACTATCCTGTGCGTTCCCTTTTGAGGCTACACACTTAGACATACAGGCAACACTAACGCTTTTCGAGTTACAACGTGTTGTTTATGTAAAAAAAGATAATTTCGCACGATGCGGGATTTCCTTAAAACGTGGTTTTCTGACAAATTTTGACGAAATAAAATTCTCCTGTGGGTTCTCTTTAGAGGCTACACGTGTAGACGTACGAGCCACACCAAATAATTTCGAGTTACAACGTGTTGTTTAGGAGATACAAGCAAATACTGTACGATGCGTTATTTCTTCTCATATAGAGTTTCCAATACATACTTTTTTTGTCTTTACTCTGCAACACTGTATTTCCTTATAACGTGGTATTCTTACATATTCTTTCGAGGGAAAACTCTCCTGTGCATTCTCTTTTGAGGCTACACGCTTAGACAAACACACAACGTCAAAGCTTTTCGAGTTACAACGTGTTGTTTAGGAAAAACAAGATAATTTCGCACGATGCGAGGTTTCCATAAAACGTGGTTTTCTGAAAAATTTTGATGAAAGAAAGGTCTCCTGGGGGTTCTCTTTTGAGACTACACGTGTAGAGGTACGAGCCACACCAAATCTTTTCGAGTTACAACGTGTTGTTTAGGAGATACAAGCTAATTTTGTACGATGCGTTATTTCTTCTCTTAAAGTGTTTCCAATACGTATGTAGTTGTCTTTACTCTGCAACACTGTATTTCCTTATAACGTGGTATTCTTACATATTCTTTCGAGAGAAAACTCTCCTGTCCGTTTGCTTTTGAGGCTACACGCTTAGACATACACGCAACACCAAAGCTTTTCGAGTTACAACGTGTTGTTTAGGAAAAACAAGATAATTTCGTATGATGTGAGATTTCCTTAAACGTGGTTTCTGACAAATTTTGACGAAAGAAAATTCTCCTGTGGGTTCTCGTTTGAGGCTACACTTTTAGACGTACACGTCACACCAAATCTTTTCGAGTTACAATGTGTTGTTTAGGAGATACAAGCTAATTTTGTACGATGCGTTATTTCTTCTCATAAAGTGTTTCCAATATGTTTATGTGACTTTACTCTGCAAAATTGTATTTCCTTATAACGTGGTATTCTTACATATTCTTTCGAGAGAAAACTCTCCTGTGCCTTCACTTTTGAGGCTCCACGCTTACACATACACGCAACACCAAAGCTTTTCGAGTTACAACATGCTGTTTAGGAAAATAAGATGATTTCGCACGATGCGGGATTTCCTTAAAACGTGGTTTTCTGAAAAGTTTTTGAAGAAAGAAAATTCTCCTGTGGGTTCTCTTCTGAGGCTACACGTTTAGCCGTACATGCCACACCAAATCTTTTCGAGTTACAACATGTTGTTTAGGAGATAAAAGCCAATTTTGTATTATGCGTTATTTCTTCTCGTAAAGTGTTTCCAATATGTACTTATTTGTCTTTACTCTGCAAAATTGTATTTCCTTATAACCTGGTATTCTTACATAATCTTTCGAGAGAAAACTCTCCTGTGCCTTCACTTTTGAGGCTCAACGCTTACACATACACACAACACCAAAGCTTTTCGAGTTACAACATGTTGTTTAGGAACAATAAGATGATTTCGCACGATGCGGGATTTCCTTAAAACGTGGTTTTCTGACACATTTTGACGAAAGAAAATTCTCCGGTGGGTTCTCTTTTGAGGCTACACGTTTAGACGTACACGCCACACCAAATCTTGTCGAGTTACAACGTGTTGTTTAGGAGATACAAGCTAATTTTTTTACGATGCGTTAATTCTTCTCGTAAAGTGTTTCCAATACGTACGTATTTGTCTTTACTCTGCAAAATTGTATTTCCTTATAACGTGGTATTCTTACAAATTCTTTCGAGAGAAAACTCTCCTGTGCCTTCACTTTTGAGGCTCAACGCTTACACATACACACAGCACCAAAGCTTTTCGAGTTACAACATGTTGTTTAGGAACAATAAGATGATTTCGCACGATGCGGGATTTCCTTAAAACGTGGTTTTCTGACACATTTTGACGAAAGAAAATTCTCCGGTGGGTTCTCTTTTGAGGCTACACGTTTAGACGTACACGCCACACCAAATCTTGTCGAGTTACAACGTGTTGTTTAGGAGATACAAGCTAATTTTTTTACGATGCGTTAATTCTTCTCGTAAAGTGTTTCCAATACGTACGTATTTGTCTTTACTCTGCAACATTGTATTTCCTTATAACGTGGTATTCTTACATATTCTTTCGAGAGAAAACTATCCTGTGCGTTCCCTTTTGAGGCTACACACTTAGACATACAGGCAACACTAACGCTTTTCGAGTTACAACGTGTTGTTTATGTAAAACAAGATAATTTCGCACGATGCGGGATTTCCTTAAAACGTGGTTTTCTGACAAATTTTGACGAAATAAAATTCTCCTGTGGGTTCTCTTTAGAGGCTACACATGTAGACGTACGAGCCACACCAAATAATTTCGAGTTACAACGTGTTGTTTAGGAGATACAAGCAAATACTGTACGATGCATTATTTCTTCTCATATAGAGTTTCCAATACATACTTTTTTTGTCTTTACTCTGCAACACTGTATTTCCTTATAACGTGGTATTCTTACATATTCTTTCGAGGGAAAACTCTCCTGTGCATTCTCTTTTGAGGCTACACGCTTAGACAAACACAAAACGTCAAAGCTTTTCGAGTTACAACGTGTTGTTTAGGAAAAACAAGATAATTTCGCACGATGCGAGGTTTCCATAAAACGTGGTTTTCTGAAAAATTTTGATGAAAGAAAGGTCTCCTGGGGGTTCTCTTTTGAGACTACACGTGTAGAGGTACGAGCCACACCAAATCTTTTCGAGTTACAACGTGTTGTTTAGGAGATACAAGCTAATTTTGTACGATGCGTTATTTCTTCTCTTAAAGTGTTTCCAATACGTATGTAGTTGTCTTTACTCTGCAACACTGTATTTCCTTATAACGTGGTATTCTTACATATTCTTTCGAGAGAAAACTCTCCTGTCCGTTCGCTTTTGAGGCTACACGCTTAGACATACACGCAACACCAAAGCTTTTCGAGTTACAACGTGTTGTTTAGGAAAAACAAGATAATTTCGTATGATGTGAGATTTCCTTAAACGTGCTTTCTGACAAATTTTGACGAAAGAAAATTCTCCTGTGGGTTCTCGTTTGAGGCTACACTTTTAGACGTACACGTCACACCAAATCTTTTCGAGTTACAATGTGTTGTTTAGGAGATACAAGCTAATTTTGTACGATGCGTTATTTCTTCTCATAAAGTGTTTCCAATATGTATTTATGTGACTTTACTCTGCAAAATTGTATTTCCTTATAACGTGGTATTCTTACATATTCTTTCGAGAGAAAACTCTCCTGTACCTTCACTTTTGAGGCTCCACGCTTACACATACACGCAACACCAAAGCTTTTCGAGTTACAACATGCTGTTTAGGAAAATAAGATGATTTCGGACGATGCGGGATTTCCTAAAAACGTGGTTTTCTGAAAAGTTTTTGAAGAAAGAAAATTCTCCTGTGGGTTCTCTTCTGAGGCTACACGTTTAGCCGTACATGCCACACCAAATCTTTTCGAGTTACAACATGTTGTTTAGGAGATAAAAGCCAATTTTGTATTATGCGTTATTTCTTCTCGTAAAGTGTTTCCAATATGTACTTATTTGTCTTTAGTCTGCAAAATTGTATTTCCTTATAACCTGGTATTCTTACATAATCTTTCGAGAGAAAACTCTCCTGTGCCTTCACTTTTGAGGCTCAACGCTTACACATACACACAACACCAAAGCTTTTCGAGTTACAACATGTTGTTTAGGAAAAATAAGATGATTTCGCACGATGCGGGATTTCCTTAAAACGTGGTTTTCTGACACATTTTGACGAAAGAAAATTCTCCGGTGGGTTCTCTTTTGAGGCTACACGTTTAGACGTACACGCCACACCAAATCTTGTCGAGTTACAACGTGTTGTTTAGGAGATACAAGCTAATTTTTTTACGATGCGTTAATTCTTCTCGTAAAGTGTTTCCAATACGTACGTATTTGTCTTTACTCTGCAACATTGTATTTCCTTATAACGTGGTATTCTTACATATTCTTTCGAGAGAAAACTATCCTGTGCGTTCCCTTTTGAGGCTACACACTTAGACATACAGGCAACACTAACGCTTTTCGAGTTACAACGTGTTGTTTATGTAAAACAAGATAATTTCGCACGATGCGGGATTTCCTTAAAACGTGGTTTTCTGACAAATTTTGACGAAATAAAATTCTCCTGTGGGTTCTCTTTAGAGGCTACACGTGTAGACGTACGAGCCACACCAAATAATTTCGAGTTACAACGTGTTGTTTAGGAGATACAAGCAAATACTGTACGATGCGTTATTTCTTCTCATATAGAGTTTCCAATACATACTTTTTTTGTCTTTACTCTGCAACACTGTATTTCCTTATAACGTGGTATTCTTACATATTCTTTCGAGGGAAAACTCTCCTGTGCATTCTCTTTTGAGGCTACACGCTTAGACAAACACACAACGTCAAAGCTTTTCGAGTTACAACGTGTTGTTTAGGAAAAACAAGATAATTTCGCACGATGCGAGGTTTCCATAAAACGTGGTTTTCTGAAAAATTTTGATGAAAGAAAGGTCTCCTGGGGGTTCTCTTTTGAGACTACACGTGTAGAGGTACGAGCCACACCAAATCTTTTCGAGTTACAACGTGTTGTTTAGGAGATACAAGCTAATTTTGTACGATGCGTTATTTCTTCTCTTAAAGTGTTTCCAATACGTATGTAGTTGTCTTTACTCTGCAACACTGTATTTCCTTATAACGTGGTATTCTTACATATTCTTTCGAGAGAAAACTCTCCTGTCCGTTCGCTTTTGAGGCTACACGCTTAGACATACACGCAACACCAAAGCTTTTCGAGTTACAACGTGTTGTTTAGGAAAAACAAGATAATTTCGTATGATGTGAGATTTCCTTAAACGTGGTTTCTGACAAATTTTGACGAAAGAAAATTCTCCTGTGGGTTCTCGTTTGAGGCTACACTTTTAGACGTACACGTCACACCAAATCTTTTCGAGTTACAATGTGTTGTTTAGGAGATACAAGCTAATTTTGTACGATGCGTTATTTCTTCTCATAAAGTGTTTCCAATATGTTTATGTGACTTTACTCTGCAAAATTGTATTTCCTTATAACGTGGTATTCTTACATATTCTTTCGAGAGAAAACTCTCCTGTGCCTTCACTTTTGAGGCTCCACGCTTACACATACACGCAACACCAAAGCTTTTCGAGTTACAACATGCTGTTTAGGAAAATAAGATGATTTCGCACGATGCGGGATTTCCTTAAAACGTGGTTTTCTGAAAAGTTTTTGAAGAAAGAAAATTCTCCTGTGGGTTCTCTTCTGAGGCTACACGTTTAGCCGTACATGCCACACCAAATCTTTTCGAGTTACAACATGTTGTTTAGGAGATAAAAGCCAATTTTGTATTATGCGTTATTTCTTCTCGTAAAGTGTTTCCAATATGTACTTATTTGTCTTTACTCTGCAAAATTGTATTTCCTTATAACCTGGTATTCTTACATAATCTTTCGAGAGAAAACTCTCCTGTGCCTTCACTTTTGAGGCTCAACGCTTACACATACACACAACACCAAAGCTTTTCGAGTTACAACATGTTGTTTAGGAACAATAAGATGATTTCGCACGATGCGGGATTTCCTTAAAACGTGGTTTTCTGACACATTTTGACGAAAGAAAATTCTCCGGTGGGTTCTCTTTTGAGGCTACACGTTTAGACGTACACGCCACACCAAATCTTGTCGAGTTACAACGTGTTGTTTAGGAGATACAAGCTAATTTTTTTACGATGCGTTAATTCTTCTCGTAAAGTGTTTCCAATACGTACGTATTTGTCTTTACTCTGCAAAATTGTATTTCCTTATAACGTGGTATTCTTACAAATTCTTTCGAGAGAAAACTCTCCTGTGCCTTCACTTTTGAGGCTCAACGCTTACACATACACACAACACCAAAGCTTTTCGAGTTACAACATGTTGTTTAGGAACAATAAGATGATTTCGCACGATGCGGGATTTCCTTAAAACGTGGTTTTCTGACACATTTTGACAAAAGAAAATTCTCCGGTGGGTTCTCTTTTGAGGCTACACGTTTAGACGTACACGCCACACCAAATCTTGTCGAGTTACAACGTGTTGTTTAGGAGATACAAGCTAATTTTTTTACGATGCGTTAATTCTTCTCGTAAAGTGTTTCCAATACGTACGTATTTGTCTTTACTCTGCAACATTGTATTTCCTTATAACGTGGTATTCTTACATATTCTTTCGAGAGAAAACTATCCTGTGCGTTCCCTTTTGAGGCTACACACTTAGACATACAGGCAACACTAACGCTTTTCGAGTTACAACGTGTTGTTTATGTAAAACAAGATAATTTCGCACGATGCGGGATTTCCTTAAAACGTGGTTTTCTGACAAATTTTGACGAAATAAAATTCTCCTGTGGGTTCTCTTTAGAGGCTACACATGTAGACGTACGAGCCACACCAAATAATTTCGAGTTACAACGTGTTGTTTAGGAGATACAAGCAAATACTGTACGATGCATTATTTCTTCTCATATAGAGTTTCCAATACATACTTTTTTTGTCTTTACTCTGCAACACTGTATTTCCTTATAACGTGGTATTCTTACATATTCTTTCGAGGGAAAACTCTCCTGTGCATTCTCTTTTGAGGCTACACGCTTAGACAAACACAAAACGTCAAAGCTTTTCGAGTTACAACGTGTTGTTTAGGAAAAACAAGATAATTTCACACGATGCGAGGTTTCCATAAAACATGGTTTTCTGAAAAATTTTGATGAAAGAAAGGTCTCCTGGGGGTTCTCTTTTGAGACTACACGTGTAGAAGTACGAGCCACACCAAATCTTTTCGAGTTACAACGTGTTGTTTAGGAGATACAAGCTAATTTTGTACGATGCGTTATTTCTTCTCTTAAAGTGTTTCCAATACGTATGTAGTTGTCTTTACTCTGCAACACTGTATTTCCTTATAACGTGGTATTCTTACATATTCTTTCGAGAGAAAACTCTCCTGTCCGTTCGCTTTTGAGGCTACACGCTTAGACATACACGCAACACCAAAGCTTTTCGAGTTACAACGTGTTGTTTAGGAAAAACAAGATAATTTCGTATGATGTGAGATTTCCTTAAACGTGGTTTCTGACAAATTTTGACGAAAGAAAATTCTCCTGTGGGTTCTCGTTTGAGGCTACACTTTTAGACGTACACGTCACACCAAATCTTTTCGAGTTACAATGTGTTGTTTAGGAGATACAAGCTAATTTTGTACGATGCGTTATTTCTTCTCATAAAGTGTTTCCAATATGTATTTATGTGACTTTACTCTGCAAAATTGTATTTCCTTATAACGTGGTATTCTTACATATTCTTTCGAGAGAAAACTCTCCTGTGCCTTCACTTTTGAGGCTCCACGCTTACACATACACGCAACACCAAAGCTTTTCGAGTTACAACATGCTGTTTAGGAAAATAAGATGATTTCGGACGATGCGGGATTTCCTAAAAACGTGGTTTTCTGAAAAGTTTTTGAAGAAAGAAAATTCTCCTGTGGGTTCTCTTCTGAGGCTACACGTTTAGCCGTACATGCCACACCAAATCTTTTCGAGTTACAACATGTTGTTTAGGAGATAAAAGCCAATTTTGTATTATGCGTTATTTCTTCTCGTAAAGTGTTTCCAATATGTACTTATTTGTCTTTACTCTGCAAAATTGTATTTCCTTATAACCTGGTATTCTTACATAATCTTTCGAGAGAAAACTCTCCTGTGCCTTCACTTTTGAGGCTCAACGCTTACACATACACACAACACCAAAGCTTTTCGAGTTACAACATGTTGTTTAGGAACAATAAGATGATTTCGCACGATGCGGGATTTCCTTAAAACGTGGTTTTCTGACACATTTTGACGAAAGAAAATTCTCCGGTGGGTTCTCTTTTGAGGCTACACGTTTAGACGTACACGCCACACACCAAATCTTGTCGAGTTACAACGTGTTGTTTAGGAGATACAAGCTAATTTTTTTACGATGCGTTAATTCTTCTCGTAAAGTGTTTCCAATACGTACGTATTTGTCTTTACTCTGCAACATTGTATTTCCTTATAACGTGGTATTCTTACATATTCTTTCGAGAGAAAACTATCCTGTGCGTTCCCTTTTGAGGCTACACACTTAGACATACAGGCAACACTAACGCTTTTCGAGTTACAACGTGTTGTTTATGTAAAACAAGATAATTTCGCACGATGCGGGATTTCCTTAAAACGTGGTTTTCTGACAAATTTTGACGAAATAAAATTCTCCTGTGGGTTCTCTTTAGAGGCTACACATGTAGACGTACGAGCCACACCAAATAATTTCGAGTTACAAACGTGTTGTTTAGGAGATACAAGCAAATACTGTACGATGCATTATTTCTTCTCATATAGAGTTTCCATACATACTTTTTTTTGTCTTTACTCTGCAACACTGTATTTCCTTATAACGTGGTATTCTTACATATTCTTTCGAGGGAAAAACTCTCCTGTGCATTCTCTTTTGAGGCTACACGCTTAGACAAACACAAAACGTCAAAGCTTTTCGAGTTACAACGTGTTGTTTAGGAAAAACAAGATAATTTCGCACGATGCGAGGTTTCCATAAAAACATGGTTTTCTGAAAAATTTTGATGAAAGAAAGGTCTCCTGGGGGTTCTTCTTTTGAGACTACACGTGTAGAGGTACGAGCCACACCAAATCTTTTCGAGTTACAACGTGTTGTTTAGGAGATACAAGCTAATTTTGTACGATGCGTTATTTCTTCTCTTAAAGTGTTTCCAATACGTAT
The DNA here is from genome assembly GCF_947179515.1 of Apodemus sylvaticus. Classification (NCBI taxonomy): domain Eukaryota; kingdom Metazoa; phylum Chordata; class Mammalia; order Rodentia; family Muridae; genus Apodemus; species Apodemus sylvaticus. Next base: position 314,561 of record NW_026263337.1, read on the forward strand.
GTAGTTGTCTTTACTCTGCAACACTGTATTTCCTTATAACGTGGTATTCTTACATATTCTTTCGAGAGAAAACTCTCCTGTCCGTTCGCTTTTGAGGCTACACGCTTAGACATACACGCAAACACCAAAGCTTTTCGAGTTACAACGTGTTGTTTAGGAAAAACAAGATAATTTCGTATGATGTGAGATTTCCTTAAACGTGGTTTCTGACAAATTTTGACGAAAGAAAATTCTCCTGTGGGTTCTCGTTTGAGGCTACACTTTTAGACGTACACGTCACACCAAATCTTTTCGAGTTACAATGTGTTGTTTAGGAGATACAAGCTAATTTTGTACGATGCGTTATTTCTTCTCATAAAGTGTTTCCAATATGTTTATGTGACTTTACTCTGCAAAATTGTATTTCCTTATAACGTGGTATTCTTACATATTCTTTCGAGAGAAAACTCTCCTGTGCCTTCACTTTTGAGGCTCCACGCTTACACATACACGCAACACCAAAGCTTTTCGAGTTACAACATGCTGTTTAGGAAAATAAGATGATTTCGCACGATGCGGGATTTTCCTTAAAACGTGGTTTTCTGAAAAGTTTTTGAAGAAAGAAAATTCTCCTGTGGGTTCTCTTCTGAGGCTACACGTTTAGCCGTACATGCCACACCAAATCTTTTCGAGTTACAACATGTTGTTTAGGAGATAAAAGCCAATTTTGTATTATGCGTTATTTCTTCTCGTAAAGTGTTTCCAATATGTACTTATTTGTCTTTACTCTGCAAAATTGTATTTCCTTATAACCTGGTATTCTTACATAATCTTTCGAGAGAAAACTCTCCTGTGCCTTCACTTTTGAGGCTCAACGCTTACACATACACACAACACCAAAGCTTTTTCGAGTTACAACATGTTGTTTAGGAACAATAAGATGATTTTCGCACGATGCGGGATTTCCTTAAAACGTGGTTTTCTGACACATTTTGACGAAAGAAAATTCTCCGGTGGGTTCTCTCTTTGAGGCTACACGTTTAGACGTACACGCCACACCAAATCTTGTCGAGTTACAACGTGTTGTTTAGGAGATACAAGCTAATTTTTTTACGATGCGTTAATTCTTCTCGTAAAGTGTTTCCCAATACGTACGTATTTGTCTTTACTCTGCAAAATTGTATTTCCTTATAACGTGGTATTCTTACAAATTCTTTCGAGAGAAAACTCTCCTGTGCCTTCACTTTTGAGGCTCAACGCTTACACATACACACAACACCAAAGCTTTTCGAGTTACAACATGTTGTTTAGGAACAATAAGATGATTTCGCACGATGCGGGATTTCCTTAAAACTGTGGTTTTCTGACACATTTTGACGAAAGAAAAATTCTCCGGTGGGTTCTCTTTTGAGGCTACACGTTTAGACGTACACGCCACACCAAATCTTGTCGAGTTACAACGTGTTGTTTAGGAGATACAAGCTAATTTTTTTACGATGCGTTAATTCTTCTCGTAAAGTGTTTCCAATACGTACGTATTTGTCTTTACTCTGCAACATTGTATTTCCTTATAACGTGGTATTCTTACATATTCTTTCGAGAGAAAACTATCCTGTGCGTTCCCTTTTGAGGCTACACACTTAGACATACAGGCAACACTAACGCTTTTTCGAGTTACAACGTGTTGTTTATGTAAAACAAGATAATTTCGCACGATGCGGGATTTCCTTAAAACGTGGTTTTCTGACAAAATTTTGACGAAATAAAATTCTCCTGTGGGTTCTCTTTAGAGGCTACACATGTAGACGTACGAGCCACACCAAATAATTTCGAGTTACAACGTGTTGTTTAGGAGATACAAGCAAATACTGTACGATGCATTATTTCTTCTCATATAGAGTTTCCAATACATACTTTTTTTTGTCTTTACTCTCCAACACTGTATTTTCCTTATAACGTGGTATTCTTACATATTCTTTCGAGGGAAAACTCTCCTGTGCATTCTCTTTTGAGGCTACACGCTTAGACAAACACAAAAACGTCAAAGCTTTTCGAGTTACAACGTGTTGTTTAGGAAAAACAAGATAATTTCGCACGATGCGAGGTTTCCATAAAACATGGTTTTCTGAAAAATTTTGATGAAAGAAAGGTCTCCTGGGGGTTCTCTTTTGAGACTACACGTGTAGAGGTACGAGCCACACCCAAATCTTTTCGAGTTACAACGTGTTGTTTTAGGAGATACAAGCTAATTTTGTACGATGCGTTATTTCTTCTCTTAAAGTGTTTCCAATACGTATGTAGTTGTCTTTACTCTGCAACACTGTATTTCCTTATAACGTGGTATTCTTACATATTCTTTCGAGAGAAAACTCTCCTGTCCGTTCGCTTTTTGAGGCTACACGCTTAGACATACACGCAACACCAAAGCTTTTCGAGTTACAACGTGTTGTTTAGGAAAAACAAGATAATTTTCGTATGATGTGAGATTTCCTTAAACGTGGTTTCTTCTCCTGTGGGTTCTCGTTTGAGGCTACACTTTTAGACGTACACGTCACACCAAATCTTTTCGAGTTACAATGTGTTGTTTAGGAGATACAAGCTAATTTTGTACGATGCGTTATTTCTTCTCATAAAGTGTTTCCAATATGTATTTATGTGACTTTACTCTGCAAAATTGTATTTCCTTATAACGTGGTATTCTTACATATTCTTTCGAGAGAAAACTCTCCTGTGCCTTCACTTTTGAGGCTCCACGCTTACACATACACGCAACACCAAAGCTTTTCGAGTTACAACATGCTGTTTAGGAAAATAAGATGATTTCGGACGATGCGGGATTTCCTAAAAACGTGGTTTTCTGAAAAGTTTTTGAAGAAAGAAAATTCTCCTGTGGGTTCTCTTCTGAGGCTACACGTTTAGCCGTACATGCCACACCAAATCTTTTCGAGTTACAACATGTTGTTTAGGAGATAAAAGCCAATTTTGTATTATGCGTTATTTCTTCTCGTAAAGTGTTTCCAATATGTACTTATTTGTCTTTACTCTGCAAAATTGTATTTCCTTATAACCTGGTATTCTTACATAATCTTTCGAGAGAAAACTCTCCTGTGCCTTCACTTTTGAGGCTCAACGCTTACACATACACACAACACCAAAGCTTTTCGAGTTACAACATGTTGTTTAGGAACAATAAGATGATTTCGCACGATGCGGGATTTCCTTAAAACGTGGTTTTCTGACACATTTTGACGAAAGAAAATTCTCCGGTGGGTTCTCTTTTGAGGCTACACGTTTAGACGTACACGCCACACCAAATCTTGTCGAGTTACAACGTGTTGTTTAGGAGATACAAGCTAATTCTTTTACGATGCGTTAATTCTTCTCGTAAAGTGTTTCCAATACGTACGTATTTGTCTTTACTCTGCAACATTGTATTTCCTTATAACGTGGTATTCTTACATATTCTTTCGAGAGAAAACTATCCTGTGCGTTCCCTTTTGAGGCTACACACTTAGACATACAGGCAACACTAACGCTTTTCGAGTTACAACGTGTTGTTTATGTAAAACAAGATAATTTCGCACGATGCGGGATTTCCTTAAAACGTGGTTTTCTGACAAATTTTGACGAAATAAAATTCTCCTGTGGGTTCTCTTTAGAGGCTACACGTGTAGACGTACGAGCCACACCAAATAATTTCGAGTTACAACGTGTTGTTTAGGAGATACAAGCAAATACTGTACGATGCGTTATTTCTTCTCATATAGAGTTTCCAATACATACTTTTTTTGTCTTTACTCTGCAACACTGTATTTCCTTATAACGTGGTATTCTTACATATTCTTTCGAGGGAAAACTCTCCTGTGCATTCTCTTTTGAGGCTACACGCTTAGACAAACACACAACGCCAAAGCTTTTCGAGTTACAACGTGTTGTTTAGGAAAAACAAGATAATTTCGCACGATGCGAGGTTTCCATAAAACGTGGTTTTCTGAAAAATTTTGATGAAAGAAAGGTCTCCTGGGAGTTCTCTTTTGAGACTACACATGTAGAGGTATGAGCCACACCAAATCTTTTCGAGTTACAACGCGTTGTTTAGGAGATACAAGCTAATTTTGTACGATGCGTTATTTCTTCTCTTAAAGTGTTTCCAATACGTATGTAGTTGTCTTTACTCTGCAACACTGTATTTCCTTATAATGTGGTATTCTTACATATTCTTTCGAGAGAAAACTCTCCTGTCCGTTCGCTTTTGAGGCTACACGCTTAGACATACACGCAACACCAAAGCTTTTCGAGTTACAACGTGTTGTTTAGGAAAAACAAGATAATTTCGTATGATGTGAGATTTCCTTAAACGTGGTTTCTGACAAATTTTGACGAAAGAAAATTCTCCTGTGGGTTCTCGTTTGAGGCTACACTTTTAGACGTACACGTCACACCAAATCTTTTCGAGTTACAATGTGTTGTTTAGGAGATACAAGCTAATTTTGTACGATGCGTTATTTCTTCTCATAAAGTGTTTCCAATATGTATTTATGTGACTTTACTCTGCAAAATTGTATTTCCTTATAACGTGGTATTCTTACATATTCGTTCGAGAGAAAACTCTCCTGTGCCTTCACTTTTGAGGCTCCACGCTTACACATACACGCAACACCAAAGCTTTTCGAGTTACAACATGCTGTTTAGGAAAATAAGATGATTTCGCACGATGCGGGATTTCCTTAAAACGTGGTTTTCTGAAAAGTTTTTGAAGAAAGAAAATTCTCCTGTGGGTTCTCTTCTGAGGCTACACGTTTAGCCGTACATGCCACACCAAATCTTTTCGAGTTACAACATGTTGTTTAGGAGATAAAAGCCAATTTTGTATTATGCGTTATTTCTTCTCGTAAAGTGTTTCCAATATGTACTTATTTGTCTTTACTCTGCAAAATTGTATTTCCTTATAACCTGGTATTCTTACATAATCTTTCGAGAGAAAACTCTCCTGTGCCTTCACTTTTGAGGCTCAACGCTTACACATACACACAACACCAAAGCTTTTCGAGTTACAACATGTTGTTTAGGAACAATAAGATGATTTCGCACGATGCGGGATTTCCTTAAAACGTGGTTTTCTGACACATTTTGACGAAAGAAAATTCTCCGGTGGGTTCTCTTTTGAGGCTACACGTTTAGACGTACACGCCACACCAAATCTTGTCGAGTTACAACTTGTTGTTTAGGAGATACAAGCTAATTTTTTTACGATGTGTTAATTCTTCTCGTAAAGTGTTTCCAATACGTACGTATTTGTCTTTACTCTGCAACATTGTATTTCCTTATAACGTGGTATTCTTACATATTCTTTCGAGAGAAAACTATCCTGTGCGTTCCCTTTTGAGGCTACACACTTAGACATACAGGCAACACTAACGCTTTTCGAGTTACAACGTGTTGTTTATGTAAAACAAGATAATTTCGCACGATGCGGGATTTCCTTAAAACGTGGTTTTCTGACAAATTTTGACGAAATAAAATCTCCTGTGGGTTCTCTTTAGAGGCTACACGTGTAGACGTACGAGCCACACCAAATAATTTCGAGTTACAACGTGTTGTTTAGGAGATACAAGCAAATACTGTACGATGCGTTATTTCTTCTCATATAGAGTTTCCAATACATACTTTTTTTGTCTTTACTCTGCAACACTGTATTTCCTTATAACGTGGTATTCTTACATATTCTTTCGAGGGAAAACTCTCCTGTGCATTCTCTTTTGAGGCTACACGCTTAGACAAACACACAACGCCAAAGCTTTTCGAGTTACAACGTGTTGTTTAGGAAAAACAAGATAATTTCGCACGATGCGAGGTTTCCATAAAACGTGGTTTTCTGAAAAATTTTGATGAAAGAAAGGTCTCCTGGGAGTTCTCTTTTGAGACTACACATGTAGAGGTACGAGCCACACCAAATCTTTTCGAGTTACAACGCGTTGTTTAGGAGATACAAGCTAATTTTGTACGATGCCTTATTTCTTCTCTTAAAGTGTTTCCAATACGTATGTAGTTGTCTTTACTCTGCAACACTGTATTTCCTTATAACGTGGTATTCTTACATATTCTTTCGAGAGAAAACTCTCCTGTCCGTTCGCTTTTGAGGCTACACGCTTAGACATACACGCAACACCAAAGCTTTTCGAGTTACAACGTGTTGTTTAGGAAAAACAAGATAATTTCGTATGATGTGAGATTTCCTTAAACGTGGTTTCTGACAAATTTTGACGAAAGAAAATTCTCCTGTGGGTTCTCGTTTGAGGCTACACTTTTAGACGTACACGTCACACCAAATCTTTCGAGTTACAATGTGTTGTTTAGGAGATACAAGCTAATTTTGTACGATGCGTTATTTCTTCTCATAAAGTGTTTCCAATATGTATTTATGTGACTTTACTCTGCAAAAGTGTATTTCCTTATAACGTGGTATTCTTACATATTCTTTCGAGAGAAAACTCTCCTGTGCCTTCACTTTTGAGGCTCCACGCTTACACATACACGCAACACCAAAGCTTTTCGAGTTACAACATGCTGTTTAGGAAAATAAGATGATTTCGCACGATGCGGGATTTCCTTAAAACGTGGTTTTCTGAAAAGTTTTTGAAGAAAGAAAATTCTCCTGTTGGTTCTCTTCTGAGGCTACACGTTTAGCCGTACATGCCACACCAAATCTTTTCGAGTTACAACATGTTGTTTAGGAGATAAAAGCCAATTTTGTATTATGCGTTATTTCTTCTCGTAAAGTGTTTCCAATATGTACTTATTTGTCTTTACTCTGCAAAATTGTATTTCGTTATAACCTGGTATTCTTACATAATCTTTCGAGAGAAAACTCTCCTGTGCCTTCACTTTTGAGGCTCAACGCTTACACATACACACAACACCAAAGCTTTTCGAGTTACAACATGTTGTTTAGGAACAATAAGATGATTTCGCACGATGCGGGGTTTCCTTAAAACGTGGTTTTCTGACACATTTTGACGAAAGAAAATTCTCCGGTGGGTTCTCTTTTGAGGCTACACGTTTAGACGTACACGCCACACCAAATCTTGTCGAGTTACAACGTGTTGTTTAGGAGATACAAGCTAATTTTTTTACGATGCGTTAATTCTTCTCGTAAAGTGTTTCCAATACGTACGTATTTGTCTTTACTCTGCAACATTGTATTTCCTTATAACGTGGTATTCTTACATATTCTTTCGAGAGAAAACTATCCTGTGCGTTCCCTTTTGAGGCTACACACTTAGACATACAGGCAACACTAACGCTTTTCGAGTTACAACGTGTTGTTTATGTAAAACAAGATAATTTCGCACGATGCAGGATTTCCTTAAAACGTGGTTTTCTGACAAATTTTGACGAAATAAAATTCTCCTGTGGGTTCTCTTTAGAGGCTACACGTGTAGACGTACGAGCCACACCAAATAATTTCGAGTTACAACGTGTTGTTTAGGAGATACAAGCAAATACTGTACGATGCGTTATTTCTTCTCATATAGAGTTTCCAATACATACTTTTTTTGTCTTTACTCTGCAACACTGTATTTCCTTATAACGTGGTATTCTTACATATTCTTTCGAGGGAAAACTCTCCTGTGCATTCTCTTTTGAGGCTACACGCTTAGACAAACACACAACGCCAAAGCTTTTCGAGTTACAACGTGTTGTTTAGGAAAAACAAGATAATTTCGCACGATGCGAGGTTTCCATAAAACGTGGTTTTCTGAAAAATTTTGATGAAAGAAAGGTCTCCTGGGAGTTCTCCTTTGAGACTACACATGTAGAGGTACGAGCCACACCAAATCTTTTCGAGTTACAACGCGTTGTTTAGGAGATACAAGCTAATTTTGTACGATGCGTTATTTCTTCTCTTAAAGTGTTTCCAATACGTATGTAGTTGTCTTTACTCTGCAACACTGTATTTCCTTATAACGTGGTATTCTTACATATTCTTTCGAGAGAAAACTCTCCTGTCCGTTCGCTTTTGAGGCTACACGCGTAGACATACACGCAACACCAAAGCTTTTCGAGTTACAACGTGTTGTTTAGGAAAAACAAGATAATTTCGTATGATGCGAGATTTCCTTAAACGTGGTTTCTGACAAATTTTGACGAAAGAAAATTCTCCTGTAGGTTCTCGTTTGAGGCTACACTTTTAGACGTACACGTCACACCAAATCTTTTCGAGTTACAATGTGTTGTTTAGGAGATACAAGCTAATTTTGTACGATGCGTTATTTCTTCTCATAAAGTGTTTCCAATATGTATTTATGTGTCTTTACTCTGCAAAATTGTATTTCCTTATAACGTGGTATTCTTACATATTCTTTCGAGAGAAAACTCTCCTGTGCCTTCACTTTTGAGGCTCCACGCTTACACATACACGCAACACCAAAGCTTTTTGAGTTACAACATGCTGTTTAGGAAAATAAGATGATTTCGCACGATGCAGGATTTCCTTAAAACGTGGTTTTCTGAAAAGATTTTGAAGAAAGAAAATTCTCCTATGGGTTCTCTTTTGAGGCTACACGTTTAGACGGACATGCCACACCAAATCTTTTCGAGTTACAATGTGTTGTTTAGGAGATACAAGCTAATTTTTTACAATGCGTTAATTCTTCTCGTAAAGTGTTTCCAATACGTACGTATTTGTCTTTACTCTGCAACATTGTATTTCCTTTTAACGTGGTATTCTTACATATACTTTCGAGAGAAAACTATCCTGGGCGTTCCCTTTTGAGGTTACACGCTTAGACATATACACAACACCAAAGCTTTTCAAGTTACAACGTGCTGTTTAGGAAAAAACAAGATAATTTCGCACGATGCGAGATTTCCTTAAAACGTGGATTCTGACAAAATTTGATGAAAGAAAATTATCTGGTGGGTTCTCTTTTGAGGCTACACGTTTAGTCGTACACGTCACACCAAATCTTTTCGAGTTACAACGTGTTGTTTAGGAGATACAATCTAATTTTGTACGATGCGTTATTTCTTCTTTTAAAGTGTTTCCAATATGTACTTATTTGTCTTTACTCTGCAAAATTGTATTTCCTTATAACGTGGTATTGGTACATATTCTTTTGAGAGAAAACTCTCTTGTGCGTTCTCTTTTGAGGCTACAAGCTTAGACATACACGCAACACCAAAGCTTTTCGACTTAACACGTGTTGTTTAGGAAAAACAAGATAATTTCGCATGATGCGAGATTTCCTTAAAACGTGGTTTCTGACAAATTTTGATGAAAGAAAATTATCCTGTGGGTTCTCTTTTGAAGCTACATGTTTAGACATACATGTCACACCAAATCATTTCAATTTACAACATGTTGTTTGGTGATACAAGTTAATTTTGTACGATGCGTTATTTCTTCTTGTAAAGTGTTTCCAATATCTACTTATTTGTTTTACTCTGCAAAAGTGTATTTCCTTATAATGTGGTATTCTTACATATTCTTTCGAGAGAAAACTCTTTTGTGCCTTCTCTTTTGAGGCTCCACGCTTACACATATATGCAACACCAAAGCTTTTCGAGTTACAACATGTTGTTTAGGAAAAAGGAGATGATTTCGCACGATGCGGGATTTCCTTAAAACGTGGTTTTCTGAAAAATTTTGATGGAAGAAAATTCTCCTGTGGGTTCTCTTTTGAGGCTACATATTTAGACATACACGCCACACCAAATCTTTTCGAGTTACAAGGTGTTGTTTAGGAGATACAAGCTAATTTTGTACAATGCGTTACTTCTTCTCATAAAGTGTTTCCAAAACGTATGTATTTGTCTTTACTCTGCAACATTGTATTTCCTTATAACGTGGTATTCTTACATATTATTTCGAGAGAAACCTATCCTGTGCGTTCCCTTTTGAGGCTACACACTTAGACATACAGGCAACACCAAAGCTTTTCGAGTTACAACGTGTTGTTTAGGAAAAACAAGATAATTTCGCACGATGCAGGATTTCTTTAAAACGTGGTTTTCTGACAAATTTTGACGAAAGAAAATTCTCCTGTGGGTTCTCTTTTGAGGCTACAAGTTTAGAAGTACACGCCACACCAAATCCTTTCGAGTTCCCACGTGTTGTTTAGGAGATACAAGCTAATTTTGTAAGATGCGTTATTTCTTCTCGTAAAGTGTTTCCAATACGTACGTATTTGTCTTTACTCAGCAACACTGTATTTCCTTATAACGTTGTATTCTTACATGTTCTTTCGAGAGAAAACTCTCCTGTGCGTTCTCATTAGAGGCTACATGCTTAGACATACACGCAACACCAAAGCTTTTTGAGTTACAACGTGTTGTTTAGGAAAAACAAGATAATTTTGCACGATGCGGGATTTCCTTAAAACGTGGTTTTCTGACAAATTTTGACGAAATAAACTTCTCCTGTGGGTTCTTTTTTGAGGTTACACATGTATACGTACGAGCCACACCAAATATTTTCAAGTTACAACGTGTTGTTTAGGAGATAGAAGCAAATTTTGTAGGATGCGTTATTTCTTCTCGTAAAGTGTTTCCAATATGTACTTATTTGTGTTTACTCTCCAACAATGTATTTCCTTATAACGTAGTATTCTTACATATTCTTTTGAGAGAAAACTCTCCTGTGCATTCTCTATTGAGGCTAAACACTTAGACAAACAGGCAACGCCAAAGCTTTTCGAGTTACAACGTGTTGTTTAGGAAAAACAAGATAATTTCGCAGGATGCGAGATTTCCATAAAACGTGGTTTTCTGAAAAATTTTGACGAAAGAAAGTTCTCCTGTGGGTTCTCTTTTGAGGCTACACGTGTAGAGGTACGAGCCACACCAAATCTTTTCGAGTTACAACGTGTTGTTTAGGAGATACAAGCTAATTTAGTACGATGCATTATTTCTTCTCTTAAAGTGTTTCCAATATGTACGTATTTGTCTTTTCTCTGCAACACTGTATTTCCTTATAACGTGGTATTCGTACAAATTTTTTCGAGAGAAAACTCTCCTGTGTGTTTTCCTTTGAGGCTACAAGCTTAGACATATACGCAACACCAAAGCTTTTCGAGTTACAACGTGTTGTTTAGGAAAAACAAGATAATTTCGCACGATGCGAGATTTCCTTAAAACGTGGTTTCTGACAAATTTTGATGAAAGAAAATTCTCCTGTGGGTTCTCTTTTGAGGCTACACTTTTAGACATACACGTCACACCAAATATTTTCGATTTACAACGTGTTGTTTAGGTGATACAAGTTAATTTTTTTCGATGCGTTATTTCTTTTCGTAAAGTGTTTCCAATATGTACTTATTTGTTTTACTCTGCAAAATTGAATTTCCTTATAACGTGGTATTCTTACATATTCTTTCGAGAGAAAACTCTCCTGTGCATTCTCTTTTGAGGCTAAACGCTTAGACATACACGCAACACCAAAGCTTTTCTAGTTAAAACCTGTTGTTTAGAAAAAACAAGATAATTTCGCACGATGCGAGATTTCCTTAAAATGTGGTTTCTGACAAATTTTGATGAAAGAAAATTCTCCTGTGGGTTCTTTTTTGAGGCTACACGTTTCGACGTACACGTCACACCAAATCCTTTCGAGTTACAACGTGTTGTTTAGGAGATACAAGCTAATTTTGTACGATGCGTTATTTCTTCTCGTAAAGTGTTTCCAATATGTACTTATTTGTCTTTACTCTGCAAAACTGTATTTCCTTATAACGTGGCATTCTTACAAATTCTTTCGAGAGAAAACTCTCCTGTGCCTTCACTTTTGAGGCTCAACGCTTACACATACACACAACACCAAAGCTTTTCGAGTTACAACATGTTGTTTAGGAACAATAAGATGATTTCGCACGATGCGGGATTTCCTTAAAACGTGGTTTTCTGACACATTTTGACGAAAGAAAATTCTCCGGTGGGTTCTCTTTTGAGGCTACACGTTTAGACGTACACGCCACACCAAATCTTGTCGAGTTACAACGTGTTGTTTAGGAGATACAAGCTAATTTTTTTACGATGTGTTAATTCTTCTCGTAAAGTGTTTCCAATACGTACGTATTTGTCTTTACTCTGCAACATTGTATTTCCTTATAACGTGGTATTCTTACATATTCTTTCGAGAGAAAACTATCCTGTGCGTTCCCTTTTGAGGCTACACACTTAGACATACAGGCAACACTAACGCTTTTCGAGTTACAACGTGTTGTTTATGTAAAACAAGATAATTTCGCACGATGCGGGATTTCCTTAAAACGTGGTTTTCTGACAAATTTTGACGAAATAAAATTCTCCTGTGGGTTCTCTTTAGAGGCTACACGTGTAGACGTACGAGCCACACCAAATAATTTCGAGTTACAACGTGTTGTTTAGGAGATACAAGCAAATACTGTACGATGCGTTATTTCTTCTCATATAGAGTTTCCAATACATACTTTTTTTGTCTTTACTCTGCAACACTGTATTTCCTTATAACGTGGTATTCTTACATATTCTTTCGAGGGAAAACTCTCCTGTGCATTCTCTTTTGAGGCTACACGCTTAGACAAACACACAACGCCAAAGCTTTTCGAGTTACAACGTGTTGTTTAGGAAAAACAAGATAATTTCGCACGATGCGAGGTTTCCATAAAACGTGGTTTTCTGAAAAATTTTGATGAAAGAAAGGTCTCCTGGGGGTTCTCTTTTGAGACTACACGTGTAGAGGTACGAGCCACACCAAATCTTTTCGAGTTACAACGTGTTGTTTAGGAGATACAAGCTAATTTTGTACGATGCGTTATTTCTTCTCTTAAAGTGTTTCCAATACTTATGTAGTTGTCTTTACTCTGCAACACTGTATTTCCTTATAACGTGGTATTCTTACATATTCTTTCGAGAGAAAACTCTCCTGTCCGTTCGCTTTTGAGGCTACACGCTTAGACATACACGCAACACCAAAGCTTTTCGAGTTACAACGTGTTGTTTAGGAAAAACAAGATAATTTCGTATGATGTGAGATTTCCTTAAACGTGCTTTCTGACAAATTTTGACGAAAGAAAATTCTCCTGTGGGTTCTCGTTTGAGGCTACACTTTTAGACGTACACGTCACACCAAATCTTTTCGAGTTACAATGTGTTGTTTAGGAGATACAAGCTAATTTTGTACGATGCGTTATTTCTTCTCATAAAGTGTTTCCAATATGTATTTATGTGTCTTTACTCTGCAAAATTGTATTTCCTTATAACGTGGTATTCTTACATATTCTTTCGAGAGAAAACTCTCCTGTGCCTTCACTTTTGAGGCTCCACGCTTACACATACACGCAACACCAAAGCTTTTCGAGTTACAACATGCTGTTTAGGAAAATAAGATGATTTCGGACGATGCGGGATTTCCTTAAAACGTGGTTTTCTGAAAAGTTTTTGAAGAAAGAAAATTCTCCTGTGGGTTCTCTTTTGTGGCTACACGTTTAGCCGTACATGCCACACCAAATCTTTTCGAGTTACAACATGTTGTTTACGAGATAAAAACCAATTTTGTACGATGCGTTATTTCTTCTCGTAAAGTGTTTCCATTATGTACTTATTTGTCTTTACTCTGCAAAATTGTATTTCCTTATAACCTGGTATTCTTACATAATCTTTTGAGAGAAAACTCTCCTGTGCCTTCACTTTTGAGGCTCAACGCTTACACATACACACAACACCAAAGCTTTTCGAGTTACAACATGTTGTTTAGGAACAATAAGATGATTTCGCACGATGCGGGATTTCCTTAAAACGTGGTTTTCTGACACATTTTGACGAAAGAAAATTCTCCGGTGGGTTCTCTTTTGAGGCTACACGTTTAGACGTACACACCACACCAAATCTTGTCGAGTTACAACGTGTTGTTTAGGAGATACAAGCTAATTTTTTTACGATGCGTTAATTCTTCTCGTAAAGTGTTTCCAATACGTACTTATTTGTCTTTACTCTGCAACATTGTATTTCCTTATAACGTGGTATTCTTACATATTCTTTCGAGAGAAAACTATCCTGTGCGTTCCCTTTTGAGGCTACACACTTAGACATACAGGCAACACTAACGCTTTTCGAGTTACAACGTGTTGTTTATGAAAAACAAGATAATTTCGCACGATGCGGGATTTCCTTAAAACGTGGTTTTCTGACAAATTTTGACGAAATTAAATTCTCCTGTGGGTTCTCTTTAGAGGCTACATGTGTAGACGTACGAGCCACACCAAATAATTTCGAGTTACAACGTGTTGTTTAGGAGATACAAGCAAATAATGTACGATGCGTTATTTCTTCTCATATAGAGTTTCCAATACATACTTTTTTTGTCTTTACTCTGCAACACTGTATTTCCTTATAACGTGGTATTCTTACATATTCTTTCGAGGGAAAACTCTCCTGTGCATTCTCCTTTGAGGCTACACGCTTAGACAAACACACAACGCCAAAGCTTTTCGAGTTACAACGTGTTGTTTAGGAAAAACAAGATAATTTCGCACGATGCGAGGTTTCCATAAAACGTGGTTTTCTGAAAAATTTTGATGAAAGAAAGGTCTCCTGGGGGTTCTCTTTTGAGGCTACACGTGTAGAGGTACGAGCCACACCAAATCTTTTCGAGTTACAACGTGTTGTTTAGGAGATACAAGCTAATTTTGTACGATGCGTTATTTCTTCTCTTAAAGTGTTTCCAATACGTATGTAGTTGTCTTTACTCTGCAACACTGTATTTCTTATAACGTGGTATTCTTACATATTCTTTCGAGAGAAAACTCTCCTGTCCGTTCGGTTTTGAGGCTACACGCTTAGACATACACGCAACACCAAAGCTTTTCGAGTTACAACGTGTTGTTTAGGAAAAACAAGATAATTTCGTATGATGTGAGATTTCCTTAAACGTGGTTTCTGACAAATTTTGACGAAAGAAAATTCTCCTGTGGGTTCTCGTTTGAGGCTACACTTTTAGACGTACACGTCACACCAAATCTTTTCGAGTTACAATGTGTTGTTTAGGAGATACAAGCTAATTTTGTACGATGCGTTATTTCTTCTCATAAAGTGTTTCCAATATGTATTTATGTGTCTTTACTCTGCAAAATTGTATTTCCTTATAACGTGGTATTCTTACATATTCTTTCGAGAGAAAACTCTCCTGTGCCTTCACTTTTGAGGCTCCACGCTTACACATACACGCAACACCAAAGCTTTTCGAGTTACAACATGCTGTTTAGGAAAATAAGATGATTTCGCACGATGCGGGATTTCCTTAAAACGTGGTTTTCTGAAAAGTTTTTGAAGAAAGAAAATTCTCCTGTGGGTTCTCTTTTGAGGCTACACGTTTAGCCGTACATGCCACACCAAATCTTTTCGAGTTACAACATGTTGTTTACGAGATAAAAACCAATTTTGTACGATGCGTTATTTCTTCTCGTAAAGTGTTTCCAATATGTACTTATTTGTCTTTACTCTGCAAAATTGTATTTCCTTATAACCTGGTATTCTTACATAATCTTTTGAGAGAAAACTCTCCTGTGCCTTCACTTTTGAGGCTCAACGCTTACACATACAGACAACACCAAAGCTTTTCGAGTTACAACATGTTGTTTAGGAACAATAAGATGATTTCGCACGATGCGGGATTTCCTTAAAACGTGGTTTTCTGACACATTTTGACGAAAGAAAATTCTCCGGTGGGTTCTCTTTTGAGGCTACACGTTTAGACGTACACGCCACACCAAATCTTGTCGAGTTACAACGTGTTGTTTAGGAGATACAAGCTAATTTTTTTACGATGCGTTAATTCTTCTCGTAAAGTGTTTCCAATACGTACGTATTTGTCTTTACTCTGCAATATTGTATTTCCTTATAACGTGGTATTCTTACATATTCTTTCGAGAGAAAACTATCCTGTGCGTTCCCTTTTGAGGCTACACACTTAGACATACAGGCAACACTAACGCTTTTCAAGTTACAACGTGTTGTTTATGTAAAACAAGATAATTTCGCACGATGCGGGATTTCCTTAAAACGTGGTTTTCTGACAAATTTTGACGAAATAAAATTCTCCTGTGGGTTCTCTTTAGAGGCTACACGTGTAGACGTACGAGCCACACCAAATAATTTCGAGTTACAACGTGTTGTTTAGGAGATACAAGCAAATACTGTACGATGCGTTATTTCTTCTCATATAGAGTTTCCAATACATACTTTTTTTGTCTTTACTCTGCAACACTGTATTTCCTTATAACGTGGTATTCTTACATATTCTTTCGAGAGAAAACTCTCCTGTCCGTTCGCTTTTGAGGCTACACGCTTAGACATACACGCAACACCAAAGGTTTTTGAGTTACAACGTGTTGTTTAGGAAAAACAAGATAATTTCGTATGATGCGAGATTTCCTTAAACGTGGTTTCTGACAAATTTTGACGAAAGAAAATTCTCCTGTGGGTTCTCGTTTGAGGCTACACTTTTAGACGTACACGTCACACCAAATCTTTTCGAGTTACAATGTGTTGTTTAGGAGATACAAGCTAATTTTGTACGATGCGTTATTTCTTCTCATAAAGTGTTTCCAATATGTATTTATGTGTCTTTACTCTGCAAAATTGTATTTCCTTATAACGTGGTATTCTTACATATTCTTTCGAGAGAAAACTCTCCTGTGCCTTCACTTTTGAGGCTCCACGCTTACACATACACACAACACCAAAGCTTTTCGAGTTACAACATGCTGTTTAGGAAAATAAGATGATTTCGCACGATGCGGGATTTCCTTAAAACGTGGTTTTCTGAAAAGATTTTGAAGAAAGAAAATTCTTCTATGGGTTCTCTTTTGAGGCTACACGTTTAGACGTACATGCCACACCAAATCTTTTCGAGTTACAATGTGTTGTTTAGGAGATACAAGCTAATTTTTTACAATGCGTTAATTCTTCTCGTAAAGTGTTTCCAATACGTACGTATTTGTCCTTACTCTGCAACATTGTATTTCCTTTTAACGTGGTATTCTTACATATACTTTCCAGAGAAAACTATCCTGGGCGTTCCCTTTTGAGGTTACACGCTTAGACATATACACAACACCAAAGCTTTTCAAGTCACAACGTGCTGTTTAGGAAAAAACAAGTTAATTTCGCACGATGCGAGATTTCCTTATAACGTGGATTCTGACAAATTTTGATGAAAGAAAATTATCTGGTGGGTTCTCTTTTGAGGCTACACGTTTAGGCGTACACGTCACACCAAATCTTTTCGAGTTACAACGTGTTGTTTAGGAGATACAATCTAATTTTGTACGATGCGTTATTTCTTCTTTTAAAGTGTTTCCAATATGTACTTATTTGTCTTTATTCTGCAAAATTGTATTTCCTTATAACGTGGTATTCGTACATATTCTTTTGAGAGAAAACTCTCTTGTGCGTTCTCTTTTGAGGCTACAAGCTTAGACATACACGCAACACCAAAGCTTTTCGACTTACAACGTGTTGTTTAGGAAAAACAAGATAATTTCGCATGATGCGAGATTTCCTTAAAACGTGGTTTCTGACAAATTTTGATGAAAGAAAATTATCCTGTGGGTTCTCTTTTGAAGCTACATGTTTAGACATACATGTCACACCAAATCATTTCAATTTACAACGTGTTGTTTGGTGATACAAGTTAATTTTGTACGATGCGTTATTTCTTCTTGTAAAGTGTTTCCAATATCTACTTATTTGTTTTACTCTGCAAAAGTGTATTTCCTTATAACGTGGTATTCTTACATATTCTTTCGAGAGAAAACTCTTTTGTGCCTTCTCTTTTGAGGCTCCACGCTTACACATACATGCAACACCAAAGCTTTTCGAGTTACAACATGTTGTTTAGGAAAAAGGAGATGATTTCACACGATGCGGGATTTCCTTAAAACGTGGTTTTCTGAAAAATTTTGATGGAAGAAAATTCTCCTGTGGGTTCTCTTTTGAGGCTACATATTTAGACATACACGCCACACCAAATCTTTTCGAGTTACAACGTGTTGTTTAGGAGATACAAGCTAATTTTGTACAATGCGTTACTTCTTCTCATAAAGTGTTTCCAATACGTATGTATTTGTCTTTACTCTGCAACATTGTATTTCCTTATAACGTGGTATTCTTACATATTATTTCGAGAGAAACCTATCCTGTGCGTTCCCTTTTGGGGCTACACACTTAGACATACAGGCAACACCAAAGCTTTTCGAGTTACAACGTGTTGTTTAGGAAAAACAAGATAATTTCGCACGATGCAGGATTTCCTTAAAACGTGGTTTTCTGACAAATTTTGACGAAAGAAAATTCTCCTGTGGGTTCTCTTTTGAGGCTACAAGTTTAGAAGTACACGCCACACCAAATCCTTTCGAGTTACCACGTGTTGTTTAGGAGATACAAGCTAATTTTGTAAGATGCGTTATTTCTTCTCGTAAAGTGTTTCCAATACGTACGTATTTGTCTTTACTCAGCAACACTGTATTTCCTTATAACGTTGTATTCTTACATGTTCTTTCGAGAGAAAACTCTCCTGTGCGTTCTCATTAGAGGCTACATGCTTAGACATACACGCAACACCAAAGCTTTTTGAGTTACAACGTGTTGTTTAGGAAAAACAAGATAATTTTGCACGATGCGGGATTTCCTTAAAACGTGGTTTTCTGACAAATTTTGACGAAATAAACTTCTCCTGTGGGTTCTTTTTTGAGGTTACACATGTATACATACGAGCCACACCAAATATTTTCAAGTTACAACGTGTTGTTTAGGAGATAGAAGCAAATTTTGTAGGATGCGTTATTTCTTCTCGTAAAGTGTTTCCAATATGTACTTATTTGTGTTTACTCTCCAACAATGTATTTCCTTATAACGTGGTATTCTTACATATTCTTTCGAGAGAAAACTCTCCTGTGCGTTCTCTATTGAGGCTAAACACTTAGACAAACAGGCAACGCCAAAGCTTTTCGAGTTACAATGTGTTGTTTAGGAAAAACAAGATAATTTCGCAGGATGCGAGATTTCCATAAAACGTGGTTTTCTGAAAAATTTTGACGAAAGAAAGTTCTCCTGTGGGTTCTCTTTTGAGGCTACACATGTAGAGGTATGAGCCACACCAAATCTTTTCAAGTTACAACGTGTTGTTTAGGAGATACAAGCTAATTTAGTACGATGCATTATTTCTTCTCTTAAAGTGTTTCCAATATGTACGTATTTGTCTTTTCTCTGCAACACTGTATTTCCTTATAACGTGGTATTCGTACAAATTTTTTCGAGAGAAAACTCTCCTGTGCGTTTTCCTTTGAGGCTACAAGCTTAGACATATACGCAACACCAAAGCTTTTCGAGTTACAACGTGTTGTTTAGGAAAAACAAGATAATTTCGCACGATGCGAGATTTCCTTAAAACGTGGTTTCTGACAAATTTTGATGAAAGAAAATTCTCCTGTGGGTTCTCTTTTGAGGCTACACGTTTAGACATGCACGTCACACCAAATATTTTCGATTTACAACGTGTTGTTTAGGTGATACAAGTTAATTTTTTTCGATGCGTTATTTCTTCTCGTAAAGTGTTTCCAATATGTACTTATTTGTTTTACGCTGCAAAATTGAATTTCCTTATAACGTGGTATTCTTACATATTCTTTCGACAGAAAACTCTCCTGTGCCTTCTCTTTTGAGGCTCCACGCTTACACATACACGCAACACCAAAGCTTTTCGAGTTACAACATGTTCTTTAGGAAAAAGGAGATGATTTCGCACGATGCGCGATTTCCTTAAAACGTGGTTTTCTGAAAATTTTTGACGAAAGAAAATTCTCCTGTTGGTTCTCTTTTTAAGCTTCATATTTAGACGTACACGCCACACCAAATCTTTTCGAGTTACAACGTGTTGTTTAGGAGATACAAGCTGATTTTTTACAATGCGTGAATTCTTCTTGTAAAGTGTTTCCAATACGTACGTATTTGTCTTTACTCTGCAACACTGTTTTTCCTTATAACGTGGTATTCTTACATATTTTTTAGAGAGAAAACTATCCTGTGCGTTCCCTTTTGAGGCTACACACTTAGACATACAGGCAACACCAAAGCTTTTCGAGTTACAACGTGTTGTTTATGAAAAACAAGATAATTTCGCACGATGCCAGATTTCCTTAAAACGTGGTTTTCTGACAAATTTTGACGAAAGAAAATTTTCCTGTGGGTTCTCTTTTGAAGATTCACGTTTAGAAGTGCACGCCACGCCAAATCCGTTCGAGTTACCATGTGTTGTTTAGGAGATACAAGCTAATTTTGTACGATGCGTTATTTCTTCTCATAAAGTGTTTCCAATACTTACATATTTGTCTTTACTCTGCAACACTGTATTTCCTTATAACGTGGTATTCTTACACATTCTTTCGAGAGAAAACTATCCTGTGCGTTCCCTTTTGAGGCTACACACTTAGACATACAGGCAACACCAAAGCTTTTCGAGTTACAACGTGTTGTTTAGGAAAAAGAAGATGATTTTGCACGATGCGGGATTTCCTTAAAACGTGGTGTTCTGACAAATTTTGACGAAAGAAAATTCTCCTGGGGTTCTCTTTTGAGGCTACATGTTTAGACGTGCACACCACACCAAATCCTTTCGAGTTACCAATTGTTGTTTAGGAGATACAAGCTAAGTTTGTACGATGCGTTATTTCTTCTCGTAAAGAGTTTCCAATAAGTACGTATTTGTCTTTACTCTGCAACACTGTATTTCCTTATGACGTTGTATTCTTACATGTTCTTTCGAGAGAAAAATCTCCTGTGCATTCTTTTTAGAGGCTACACGCTTAGACATACTCGCAACACCAAAAATTTTCGAGTTACAACGTGTTGTTATAAAAAAAACAAGATAATTTTGCACGATGCAGGATTTACTTAAAACGTGGTTTTCTGACAAATTTTGACGAAGGAAAGTTCTCCTGTGGGTTCTCTTTTGAGTCTACACGTTTAGACGTACGAGATACAACAAATCTTTTCGAGTTACAACGTGTTGTTGAGGAGATACAAACAAATTTTGTACGATGCGTTATTTCTTCTCGTAAAGTGTTTCCAATACGTACTTATTTGTCTTTACTCTGCAACACTGTATTTCCTTATAACATGGTATTCTTACATATTCTTTCGAGGGAAAACTCCTGTGCGTTCTCTTTTGAGACTACACGCATAGACATACACGCAACGCCAAAGATTTTCGAGTTACGACGTGTTGTTTAGGAAAAACAAGATAATTTCGCACGATGCGTGATTTCCATAAAACGTAGTTTTCTGAAAAATTTTGATGAAAGAAAGTTTCCTGTGGGTTCTCTTTTGAGGCTACATGTGTAGAGGTATCAGCCACACCAAATCTTTTCGAATTACAACGTGTTGTTTAGGAGATACAAGCTAATCTTTTAAGATGCGTTATTTCTTCTCTTAAAGGGTTTCCAATACGTACATAGTTGTCTTTACTCTGCAACACTGTATTTCCTTATAACATGGTATTCTTACATATTCTTTCGAGAGAAAACTCTCCTGTGCCTTGTCTTTTGAGGCTCCACGCTTACACATACACGAACACCAAAGCTTTTCGAGTTACAACATGTTGTTTAGGAAAAAGAAGATGATTTCGCACGATCCGGGATTTACTTAAAACGTGGTTTTCTGAAAAATGTTGACCAAAGAAAATTCTCCTGTGGGTTCCCTTTTGAGGCTACATGTTTAGACGTACATGCCACATGAAATCCTTTCGAGTTACAACGTGTTGTTTAGGAGATACAAGCTAATTTTGTATGATGCGTTAATTCTTCTAGTAAAGTGTTTCCAATACGTACATATTTGTCTTTACTCTGCAACACTGTATTTCCTTATAACGTGGTATTCTTACATATTCTTTCGAAAGAAAATTATCCTGTGTGTTCCCTTTTGAGGCTACACACTTAGATATAAAGGCAACACCAAAGCTTTTCGAGGTATAACGTTTTGTTCATGAAAAACAAGATAATTTCGCACGATGCGGGATTTTCTTAAAACGTTGTTTTCTGACAAATTTTGATGAAAAAATAGTCCTGTGTGTTCTCTTTTGAGGCTACACCTTTAGAGGTACACGCCACACCAAATCCTTTCGAGTTACCACGTGTTGTTTAGGAGATACAAGCTAATTTTGTATGATGCGTTATTTCTTCTCGTAAAGTATTTCCAATTTGTACGTATTTGTCTTTACTCTGCAACACTGTATTTCCTTATAACGTTGTATTCTTACATGTTCTTTCGAGAGCAAACTCTCCTGTGCGTTCTCTTTAGAGGCTACACGCTTAGACATACACGCAACACCAAAGCTTTTCAAGTTACAACGTGTTGTTTAGGAAAAACAAGATAATTTCGCACGATGCTTGATTTCCATAAAACGTGGTTTTCTGAAAAAATTTGATGAAAGAAAGTTCTCCTGTGGGTTCTCTTTTTAGGCTACATGTGTAGAGGTATGAGCCACACCAAATCTTTTTGAGTTACAACGTGTTGTTTAGGAGATACAAGCTAATTTTGTAAGATGCGTTATTTCTTCTCTTAAAGTGTTTCCAGTACTTACATATTTGTCTTTATTCTGCAACACTGTATTTACTTTTAACGTGGTATTCTTACATATTCTTTCGAGAGAAAACTCTCCTGTGCATTCTCTCTTGAGGCTACACGCGTAGACATACACGCCACACCAAAGCTTTTCGTGTTACAACATTTTGTTTGTGAAAAACAAGATAATTTCGCAGGATGCGAGATTTCCTTAAAACGTGGTTTCTGACAAATTTTGATGAAAGAAAATTCTCCTTTGGGTTGTCTCTTGAGGCTACACGTTTAGACATACACGTCACACCAAATCATTTCGAGTTACAACGTGTTGTTTAGGAGATACAAGCTAATTTTGAATGTTGCGTTATTTCTTCTCGTAAAGTGTTACCAATATGTACTTATTTGTCTTTACTCTGCAAAATTGTATTGACTTATAACGTGGTATTCTTACATATTCTTTCGAGAGAAAACTCTCCTGTGCCTTCCCTTTTGAGGCTCCACGCTTACACATACACACAACACCAAAGCTTTGCGAGTTACAACATATTGTTTAGGAAAAAGAAGATGATTTCGCA
This sequence comes from Apodemus sylvaticus, assembly GCF_947179515.1. Classification (NCBI taxonomy): domain Eukaryota; kingdom Metazoa; phylum Chordata; class Mammalia; order Rodentia; family Muridae; genus Apodemus; species Apodemus sylvaticus. Next base: position 337,705 of record NW_026263337.1, read on the forward strand.
CGATGCGGGATTTCCTTAAAACGTGGTTTTCTGAAAAATTTTGACGAAAGAAAATTCTCCTGTGGGTTCTCTTTTGAGGCTACACGTTTAGACGTACACGCCACACCAAGTCCTTTCGTGTTACCACGTGTTGTTTAGGAGATACAAGCTAATTTTGTACGATGCGTTATTTCTTCTCGTAAAGTGTTTCCAATACGTACTTATTTGTCTTTATTCTGCAACACTGTATTTCCTTATAACGTTGTATTCTTACATGTTCTTTCGAGAGAAAACTCTCCTGTGCATTCTCGTTAGAGGCTACAGGCTTAGACAACACGCAAAACCAAAGCTTTTCAAGTTAAAACGTGTTGTTTAGGAAAAACAAAATAATTTTGCACGATGCGGGATTTCCTTAAAACGTGGATTTCTGAAAAATTTTGACGAAAGAAAATTCTCCTGTGGGTTCTCTTTTGAGGCTACATGTTTAGATGTACACACCACACCAAATCTTTTCGAGTTACAACGTGTTGTTTAGGAGATACAAGCTAATTTTGTACGATGTGTTAATTCTTCTCGTAAAGTGTTTCCAATACGTACGTATTTGTCTTTACTCTGCAACACTGTATATCCTTATAACGTGGGATTCTTACAAATTCTTTCGAGAGAAAACTATCCTGTGCGTTCCCTTTTGAGGCTACACACTTAGAAATACAGGCAACATCAAAGCTTTTCGAGTTACAATGTGTTGTTTATGAAAACCAAGATAATTTCGCACGATGTGGGATTTCCTAAAAACGTGGTGTTCTGACAAATTTTGACGAAAGAAAGTTCTCCTGTGTGTTCTCTTTTGTGGCTACACGTTTAGTCGTACGAGCCACACCAAATCTTTTCGAGTTACAACATGTTGTTTTGGTTATACAAGCAAATTTTGTACGATGCATTATTTCTTCTCGTAAAGTGTTTCCAATACGTACTTATTTGTCTTTACTCTGCAACACTGTATTTCCTTATAACGTGGTATTCTTACATATTCTTTTGAGAGAAAACTCTCCTGTGCATTCTCTTTTGAGGCTACACGCTTAGACAAACACGCAACACCAAAGCTTTTCGAGTTACAACGTGTTGTTTAGGAAAAACAAGATAATTTCACACGATGTGAGATTTCCTTAAAACGTGGTTTCTGACAAATTTTGATGAAAGAAAATTCTCCTGTGGGTTCACTTTGGAGGCTACACGTTTAGACGTACGAGCCACACCAAATCTTTTCGAGTTACAACGTGCTGTTCAGGAAAAACAAGATAATTTCGCAGGATGCGAGATTTCCATAAAACGTGGTTTTCTGAAAAAATTTTGACGTAAGAAAGTTCTCCTGTGGGTTCTCTTATGAGGCTACACGTTTACACATACACTCCGCACCAAATTCTTTCGAGTTACAAGGTGTTGTTTAGGAGATACAAGCTAATTTTGTACCATGCGTTATTTCTTCTCATAAAGTATTTACAATACGTACCTATTTATCTTTAATCTGCAACACTTTATTTCCTTATAACGTGGTATTCTTACATATTCTTTCTTTTTTTTCTTTTTTTTTTCTTTTTCTTTTTTTTTAGGCTTGATACAATTTATTTGCTTTTCTTTAGAATTTTTTTTTATTGTTATTTTTTTTTATTCGTACGATGCGGGATTTCCTTAAGACGTGGTTTTCTGACAAGTTTTAAGGAAAGAAAATTCTCCTGTGGGTTCTCTTATGAGGCGAAGCATTTAGACCTACACGCCACACCAAATCCTTTCGAGTTACAAGGTGTTGTTTAGGAGATACAAGCTAATTTTGTAACATGCATTAATTCTTCTCATAAAGTATTTACAATCTGTACCTATTTTATCTTTACTCTGCAACACTGTATTTACTTATAACGTGGTATTCTTACATATTCTTTCGAGAGAAAACTCTCCTCTGCATTCTCTTTTGAGGCTACACGCTTAGACATACACGCAACACCAAAGCTTTTCGAGATACAACGTGTTGTTTAGGAAAAACAAGGTAATTTCACACGATGCGGGATTTACTTAAAACGTGGTTTTTCTGACAAATTTTGACGAAACAAAATTCTCCTGTGGGTTCTCTTTTGAGGCTACACGAAGAAATAATGCATCGTTCAAAATTAGCTTGTATCTCCTAAACAACACGTTGTAACTCAAAAAGATTTGGTGTGGCGTGTACATCTAAACGTGTAGCCTCAAAAGAGAACCCACAGGAGAGTTTTCTCTCGAGAGAACATGTAAGAATACCACGTTATAAGGAAATACAGTGTTGCAGAATAAAGACAAATATGTACACATTGTAAACACTTTACGAGAAGAAATAACGCATCATACAAAATTAGCTTGTATCTCCTAAACAACACGTTGTAACTCGAAAAGATTTGGTGTGGCATGTACGTCTAAATGTGTAGCCTCAAAAGAGAACCCACAGGAGAATTTTTGTTCGTCAAAATATGTCAGAAAACCACGTTTTAAGGAAATCCGGCATCGTGTGAAATTATCTTGTTTTTCTTAAACAACACGTTGTAACTTGAAAAGATTTGGTGTTGCGTGTATGTCTAAGCATGTAGCCTCAAAAGCGAATGCACAGGAGAGTTTTCTCTCGAAAGAAGATGTAAGAATACCACGTTCTAGGAAATACAGTGTTGTAGACTAAAGACAAATACGTACGTATTGGAAACACTTTTAGAGATGAAATAATGCATCGTTCAAAATTAGCTTGTATCTCCTTAACAACACGTTGTAACTCGAAACGATTTGGTGTGGCGTGTACGACTAAACGTGTAGTCTCAAAAGAGAACCCAGAGGAGAATTTTCTCTCTTCAAAATGTTTCAGAAATCACGTTTTTAGGAAATCCCGCATTGTGCGAAATTATCTTGATTTTCCTAAACAACACGTTGTAACTCGAAAAGCTTTGGTGTTACGTGTATGTCTAAGCGTGTAGTCTCAAAAGAGAACGCAGAGGAGAGTTATCTCTCGAAAGAATATGTAAGAATACCACGTTATAAGGAAATACAGTATTGCGGAATAAAGACAAATACGTATGTATTGGAAACACTTTACGAGAAGAAATAAAACATCGTTCAAAATTAGTTTGTATCTCCTAAACAACACGTTGTAACTCGAAAAGATTTGGTGTGGCGTGTATGTCTAAGCGTGTAGCCTCAAAAGAGAACGCACAGGAGAGTTTTCTCTCGAAAGAATATTTAAGAATACCACGTTATAAGGAAATACAGTGTTGCAGAATAAAGACAAATACGTACATATTGGAAACACTTTATGAGAAGAAATAACGCATCGTACAAAATTAGCTTGTATCTCCTAAACAACACATTGTAACTCGAAAAGAGTTGGTGTGGCATGTACGTCTAAATGTGTAGCCTCAAAAGAGAACCCACAGGAGAATTTTCTTTCGTCAAAATATGTCAGAAAACCACGTTTTATGGTAATCCCGCATCGTGTGAAATTATCTTGTTTTTCCTAAACAACACGTTGTAACTTGAAAAGCTTTGGTGTTGCGTGTATGTCTAAGCGTGTATCCTCAAAAGCGAACATACAGGAGTGTTTTCTCTCGAAATAAGATGTAAGAATACCACGTTCTAAGGAAATACAGCGTTGCAGACTAAAGACAAATAGGTACTTATTGGAAACACTTTTAGAGATGAAATAATGCATCGTTCAAAATTAGCTTGTATCTCCTAAACAACACGTTGTAACTCGAAAAGATTTGGTGTGGCGTGTACGTCTAAATGTGTAGCCTCAAAAGAGAACCCACAGGAGAATTTTCTTTCGTCAAAATTTTTCAGAAATCACGTTTTTAGGAAATCCCGCATTGTGCGAAATTATCTTGTTTTTCCTAAACAACACGTTGTAACTCGAAAAGCTTTGGTGTTACATGTATGTCTAAACATGTAGCCTCAAAAGAGAACCCACAGGAGAGTTTTCTCTCGAAAGAATATGTAAGAATACCACGTAATAAGGATACGGTGTTGCAGAGAAAAGACAAATACTTATGTATTGGAAACACTTAATGAGAAGAAATAACGCATGGTACAAAATTAGCTTGTATCTCCTAAACAACACGTTGTAACTCGAAAAGATTTGGTGTGATGTTTACATCTAAACGTGTAGCCTCAAAAGAGAACCCACAAGAGAATTTTCTTTCGTCAAATTTTTTTCAGAAAACCACGTTTTAAGGAAGTCCTGCATCGTGCGAAATCATCTTGTTTTTCCTAAACAACACGTTGTAACTCGAAAAGCTTTGGTGTTGCGTGTATGTCTAAGCGTGTAGCCTCAAAAGAGAAGGCACAGTAGTGTATTCTCTCGAAAGAATATGTAAGAATACCACGTTATAAGGAAATACAGTGTTGCAGAGTAAAGACAGATACTTACTTATTGGAAACACTTTACGAGAAGGAATAATACATAGTACAAAATTAGCTTGTATTTCCTAAACAACACGTTGTAACTCGAAGGATTTGGTGTGGCATGTAATTTGAAACTTGTAGCCTCAAAAGAGAACCCACAGGAGAATTTTCTTTTGTCAATATTTGTCAGAAAACCACGTTTTAAGGAAATCCCGCATTGTGCGAAATTATCTTGTTTTTCCTAAACAACACGTTATAACTCGAAAAGCTTTGGTGTTGCGTGTATGTCTAAACGTGTGGCCTCAAAAGAGAACGGACAGGAGAGTTTTCTCTCGAAAGAATATATAAGAATACCACGTTATAAGGAAATACAGTGTTGCAGAGTAAAGACAAATACGTATGTATGGGAAACACTTTAGGAGAAGAAATAACACATCGTAAAAAATTAGCTTGTATCTCCTAAACAACACGTTGTAACTCGAAAAGATTCAGTGTGGCGTGTACGTCTAAACCTGTAGCCTCAAAAGAGAAGACACAGTAGAATTTTCTTTCGTCAAAATTTGTCAGAAAACCACGTTTTAAGGAAATCCCGCATCGTGCGAAATTATCTTGTTTTTCCTAAACAACACGTTGTAACTCGAAAAGCTTTGGTGTTGCGTGTATGTCTAAGCGTGTAGCCTCTAAAGAGAACTCCCAGGAGAGTTTTCTCTTGAAAGAACATGTAAGAATACAATGTTATAAGGAAATAGAGTGTTGCAGAGTAAAGACAAATGCGTACTTATTGGAAACACTTTAAGAGAAGAAATAACACATAGTACAAAATTAGCTTGTATCTCCTAAACACTTGGTAACTGGAAAGGATTTGGTGTGGCGTGCACGTCTAAACGTGTAGCATCAAAAGAGAACCCACAGGAGAATTTTCTTTCCTCAAAATTTGTCAGAACACAATGGTTTAAGGAAATCCCGCATTGTGCGAAATTATCTTGTTTTTCATAAACAACACGTTGTAATTCGAAAAGCATTGGTGTTGCCTGTATGTCTAAATGTGTAGCCTCAAAAGGGAATGCAAAGGATAGTTTTCTCTCGAAAGAATATGTAAGAATACCATGTTATAAGGAAATACAGTGTTGCAGAGTAAAGACAAATACGTACGTTTTGGAAACACTTTACGAGAAGAATTAACGCATCCTACAAAATTAGCTTGTATCTCCTAAACAACACGTTGTAACTCGAAAAGGTTTGGCGTGGCGTGTACTTCTAAACATGTAGCCTCAAAAGAGAACCCACAGGAGAATTTTCTTTCATCCAAATTTTTCAGAAAACCACGTTTTAAGGAAATCCCCCATCGTGCGAAATCATCTTCTTTTTCCTAAACAACATGTTGTAACTCGAAAAGCTTTGGTGTTGCGTGTATGTGTAAGCGTGGAGCCTCAAAAGAGAAGGCACAGGAGAGTTTTCTCTCGAAAGAATATGTAAGAATCCCACGTTATAAGGAAATACAATTTTGCAGATTAAAGACAAATAAGTACAGATTGGAAACACTTTACGAGAAGAAAGAATGCATCGTAAAAAATTAGCTTGTATCTCCTAAACAACATGTTGTAACTCGAAAAGATTTGGTGTGACGTGTACGTCTAAACATGTAGCCTCAAAAGAGAACCCACAGGAGAATTTTCTTTCTTTCTTTTTTTTTTACGTTTTTTAAATTAAATATTTTCTTTATTTACATTTTAAATATTATCTGCATTCCTGGTTTCCCCTCTGAAAACACTATCCCATAACCCCTTCTCCCTGCTCACCAACCCATCCACTCCCACTCCTTTTTTTTTTGTCTTATTTTTTTTTAGTGTTAACTTTTTTTTATTCGATATAATTTATTTACATTTCACATTTCAAATGATTTCCCCTTTTCTAGCCCCCCCACTCCCCGAAAGTCCCGAAAGCCCCCTTCTCTTCCCCTGTCCTCCCATCCACCCCTTCCCACTTCCCCGTTCTGGTTTTGCTAAATACTGTTTCACTGAGTCTTTCCATAACCAGGGGCCACTCCTCCTTTCTTCTTGTACCTCATTTGATGTGTGGATTATGTTTTGGGTATTCCAGTTTTCTAGGTTAATATCCACTTATTAGTGAGTGCATACCATGATTCACCTTTTGAGTCTGGGTTACCTCACTTAGTATGATATTCTCTAGCTCCATCCATTTGCCTAAGAATTTCATGAATTCATTGTTTCTAATGGCTGAATAGTGCTCCATTGTGTAGATATACCACATTTTTTGCATCCACTCTTCTGTTGAGGTATACCTGGGTTCTTTCCAGCATCTGGCAATTATAAATAGGGCTGCTATGAACATAGTAGAATATGTATCCTTATTACATGGAGGGGAGTCTTCTGGGTATATGCCCAGGAGTGGTATAGCAGGATCTTCTGGAAGTGAGGTGCCCAGTTTTCGGAGGAACCGCCAGACTGATTTCCAGAGTGGTTGTACCAATTTGCAACCCCACCAGCAGTTGAGGAGTGTTCCTCTTTCTCCACACCCTCTCCAACACCTGCTGTCTCCTGAATTTTTAATCTTAGCCATTCTGACTGGTGTAAGATGAAATCTTAGGGTTGTTTTGATTTGCATTTCCCTGATGACTAATGAAGTTGAGCATTTTTTAAGATGCTTCTCCGCCATCCGAAGTTCTTCAGGTGAGAATTCTTTGTTTAACTCTGTACCCCATTTTTTAATAGGGTTGTTTGGTTTTCTGGAGTCTAACTTCTTGAGTTCGTTATATATATTGGATATTAGCCCTCTATCTGATGTAGGATTGGTGAAGATCTTTTCCCAATTTGTTGGTTGCCGATTTTTCCTCTTGATGGTGTCCTTTGCCTTACAGAAACTTTGTAATTTCATGAGGTCCCATTTGTCAATTCTTGCTCTTAGAGCATACGCTATTGGTGTTCTGTTCAGAAACTTTCTCCCTGTACCGATGTCCTCAAGGTTCTTCCCCAGTTTCTTTTCTATTAGCTTCAGAGTGTCTGGCTTTATGTGGAGGTCCTTGATCCATTTGGATTTGAGCTTAGTACAAGGAGACAAGGATGGATCAATTCGCATTCTTCTGCATGCTGACCTCCAATTGAACCAGCACCATTTGTTGAAAAGGCTATCTTTTTTCCATTGGATGTTTTCAGCCTCTTTGTCAAGGATCAAGTGGCCATAGGTGTGTGGGTTCATTTCTAGATCTTCAATCCTGTTCCATTGATCCTCCTGTCTGTCACTGTACCAACACCATGCAGTTTTTAACACTATTGCTCTGTAGTATTGCTTGAGGTCAGGGATACAGATTCCCCCAGATTTTCTTTTGTTGCTGAGAATAGTTTTAGCTATCCTGGGTTTTTTGTTGTTCCAGATGAATTTGATAATTGCTCTTTCTAACTCTGTGAAGAATTGAGTTGGGATTTTGATGGGTATTGCATTGAATCTGTATAGTGCTTTAGGCAGAATGGCCATTTTAACTATATTGGTTCTACCGATCCATGAGCATGGGAGGTTTTCCCATTTTTTGAGGTCTTCTTCCATTTCCTTCTTCAGAGTCTTGAAGTTCTTGTCATACAGATCTTTCACATGTTTGGTAAGGGTCACCCCAAGATACTTTATACTGTTTGAGGCTATTGTGAAGGGGGTCATTTCCCTAATTTCTTTCTCAGCCTGCTTATCCTTTGAGTATAGGAAGGCCACTGATTTGCTTGAGTTGATTTTATAACCTGCCACTTTGCTGAAGTTGTTTATCAGCTGTAGGAGCTCTCTAGTGGAGTTCTTTGGGTCACTTAGGTAGACGATCATGTCGTCTGTAAATAATGATAGTTTGACTTCTTCCTTTCCAATTTGTATCCCTTTGACCTCCTTATGTTGTCGAATTGCCCGAGCTAGTACCTCAAGTACAATATTGAAAAGATAAGGAGAAAGGGGGCAGCCTTGTCTGGTCCTTGATTTCAGTGGGATTGCTTCAAGTTTCTCTCCATTTAGTTTGATGCTGGCTACCGGTTTGCTGTATATTGCTTTTACTATGTTTAGGTATGGGCCTTGAATTCCTGTTCTCTCCAAGACTTTAAGCATGAAGGGATGCTGAATTTTGTCAAATGCTTTTTCAGCATCCAATGAAATGACCATGTGGTTTTGTTATTTGAGTTTGTTTATGTAGTGGATTGTATTGATGGATTTCCGTATATTGAACCAACCCTGCATTCCCGGGATAAAGCCTACTTGATCATGGTGGATGATCGTTTTGATGTGTTCTTGGATTCGGTTAGCAAGAATTTTATTGAGTATTTTTGCATCGATGTTCATAAGGGAAATTGGTCTGAAGTTCTCTTTCTTTGTTGGATCTTTTTGTGGCTTTGGTATCAGCGTAATTGTGGCTTCGTAGAAGGAATTGGGTAGTGTTCCTTCTGTTTCTATTTTGTGGAATAGTTTGAAGAGTATTGGTGTTAACTCTTCTTTGAATGTCTGGTAGAATTCTGCACTGAAGCCATCTGGTCCTGTGCTTTTTTTGGTTGGAAGACTTTCTATGACTCCTTCTATTTCTTTAGGCATTATGGGACTGTTTAGATGGTCTAGTTGGTCCTGATTTAATTTTGGTATTTGGTATCTGTCAAGGAAATTGTCCATTTCCTCCAGATTCTCCAGTTGTGTTGAGTACAGGCTCTTGTAGTAGGATCTGATGATTTTTTTGGATTTCCTCAGTTTCCGTTGTTATATCTCCCTTTTCATTTCTAAGTTTGTTAATTTGGATACTTTCTCTGTGCCCTTTGGTCAGTCTGGCTAAGGGTTTATCTATCTTGTTGATTTTCTCAAAGAACCAGCTCCTGGTTTTGTTGATTTTTTGTATGGTTCTCTTTGTTTCTACTTGATTGATTTCGGCCCTGAGTTTGATGATTTCCTGCCTTCTACTCCTCCTGGGTGAAATAGCTTCTTTTTGTTCTAGGGCTTTCAGGTGTGTCATTAAGCTGGTAATGTATGCTCTCTCCATTTTCTTTTTGGAGGCACTCAGGGCTATGAGTTTTCCTCTTAGCACTGCTTTCATTGTGTCCCATAGATTTGGGTATGTTGTGTTTTCATTTTTATTGTGTTCTAAAAAGTCTTTAATTTCTTTCTTTATTTCTTCCTTGACCAAGGTATCATTGAGTAGAGTATTGTTCAGTTTCCACGTGTATGTGGGTTTTCTGTTGTTTCTGTTGCTATTGAAGACCACTTTTACTCCATAGTGATCAGATAGGAGGCATGGTATTAGTTCTATCTTCTTATATTTGTTGAGGTCTGTCTTGTGACCAATTATATGGTCGATTTTGGAGAAGGTACCATGAGGTGCTGAGAAAAAGGTATATTATTTTGTTTTAGGATAGAATGTTCTATATATATCTGTTAAATCTAATTGGTCCAAAGCTTCAATTAGTTTCATTGTGTCCCTGTTTAGTTTCTGTTTTCCTGATCGGTCCATTGAGGAAAGTGCAGTGTTGAAGTCACCCACAATTATTGTGTTAGGTGCAATGTGTGCTTTTAGTTTTAATAAAGTTTCTTTTACGAAAGAGGGTGCCCTTGCATTTGGGGCATAGATGTTCAGCATTGACAGTTCTTCTTTTTGTATTTTTCCTTTGACCAGCAAGAAGTGTCCCTCAGGGTCTCTTTTGATGACTTTGGGTTGAAAGTCAATTTTATCTGATATTAAAATGGCTACTCCAGCTTGTTTCCTGAGACCATTTGCTTGTAAAATTGTCTTCCAGCCTTTTACTCTAAGGTAGTGTTTGTCTTTGACCCTGAGGTGTGTTTCCTGTAAGCAGCAAAATGTAGGGTCCTGTTTACGTATCCATTCAGTTAGTCTGTGTCTTTTTGTTGGGGCATTAAGTCCATTGATGTTAAGAGATATTAAGGAATAGTGATTGTTACTTCCTATCATTTTTGACGTTATTTTTTAAATTTTAATGCTTAACTTCTTTTGGGTTTGATGAAAGGTTACTATCTTGCTTTTTCCAGGGTGAAGTTTCCCTCCTTGTATTGGTGTTGTCTTCCTATTATCCTTTTTAGGGCCGGGTTTGTGGATAGATATTGGGTAAACTAGGTTTTGTCATGAAATATCTTAGTTTCTCCATCTATGGTGATTGAGAGTTTTGCTGGATATAGTAGTTTTGGTTGGCATTTGTGTTCTCTTAGAGTCTGCATGAGATCTGCCCAGGACCTTCTAGCCTTCATAGTCTCCGGTGAAAAGTCTGCTGTGATTCTGATAGGTCTTCCTTTATATGTTACTTGGCCTTTTTCTCTTACTGCCTTTAGTATTCTTTCTTTGTTTAGAACATTTGGTGTTTTGATTATTATGTGACGGGAAGTATTTCTGTTCTGGTCCAGTCTGTTTGGAGTTCTGTAGGCTTCTTGTATATTCATGGGCATCTCTCTCTTTAGGTTAGGGAAGTTTTCTTCCATAATTTTATTGAAGATATTTGCTGGCCCTTTAAGTTGTAAATCTTCACTCTCATCTATGCCTATAATCCTTAGGTTTGGTCTTCTCATTGTGTCCTGGATTTCCTGGATATTTTGGGTTACAAGCTTTTTGCATTTTGCATTTTCTTTAACTGTTGAGTCCATGGTTTCTATGGAATCTTCAGCATCTGAGATTCTTTCTTCTATCTCTTGTATTCTGTTGTTGATATTTGCATCTCTGTCCCCTGATTTCTTCCCAAGGCTTTCTATCTCCAAAGTTGTCTCCCTTTGAGTTTTCTTAGTTGTTTCTACTTCTGATTTTAGATCCTGGATGGTTTTGCTTAGCTCCTTCACTTGCATGTTTGTGTTTTCCTGTAATTCTTTAAGAGATTTTTGTGTTTCCTCTTTCATGAGCTCAGCCTGTTGACCAAAGTTCTCCTGTATTTCTTTAAGAGATTTTTGTGTTTCGTCTTTCATGACCTCAGCCTGTTGACCAAAGTTCTCCTGTATTTCTTTAAGTGTTTTTTGCATTTCCTCCTTGTTGGCTTTTGTATTCTCCTGGATTTCTTTCAATGATTTTTGTGTTTCCCTTGCAAGGGCTTCTAACTTTTGATCCATTTTCTCCTGAATTTCTTTAAGTATGTCCTTCATGTGTTCCTGTACCAGCATCATGACCAGTGATTTTAAATCCAAATCTTGTTTTACTGGTGTTATGGGGTATCCAGGACATGTTGGTAGAGGAGAATTGGGTTCAGATGTTGCCATATTGCCTTGATTTCTGTTAGTGACGTTCCTGCGTTTGCCTTTTGCCATCTAGTTCTCACTGGTGTTAGTTTGTCTTGTCAGTGCTGGACTCACCAGTGCAAGCTGCCCCTTCCCCGTTGGCCTCTGGTGCACAGCTTACCTCCTGCACTGCTTGTAGACAGGGTGCTGCTGCCCAGGCTGTTCAGATCCCAAAGCAGGCACCCGAAGGCTCCTGCTGGGGCCCGCTGGATTCACTGGAGCACACTGACTTCTCCCAGCTGGCCGCCCGGAAACCCAGCTAGCCACTTGCAGGACTTGGAGATGTGGTGCTGCCGCCCAGGCTGATCTGGGCAGCAGAACTCCCAACCGGGTTGGTGCACACAAGGCTAGCCTAGCTGCTCAGGCCCTGAGTCTAGGCAAAAGCCTGGCAGGCCAATGTCGGTGCAAAGTTCCCCTCAGCTGTGGGTGTTAATTGGGTGTGTCAGGTGGCTAGGATGGTGGCGTGTGCGAGTTCCCTGAGAGTGCTGGGAGAGTCTGCTGGGCTAACAACCTCCTGGCTGGGTCAGCACACAGATGGCCCAACGAGCAGCCCAGGGCCTGGGGGTCAGTCCAGGGCCTGACCGTCTGAGACCCCTGCTATGTCCGCCTCGGGCTATGCCTGTTAGCTGGTTTGGTTTTGCCTGCTAGGTCTCTCTGGCTTCCCGTAGGCAAAATGGTGGTGGTGCGCAAACTGGCCCGGATAAACAACCTCCTGGCCGGGTCGGCACACAGATGGCTCACCGAGCAGCCCAGGGCCTGGGGGCAGTCCAGGGACTGACCGTCTGAGACCCCTGCTATGTCCGCCTCGGGCTATGCCTGTTAGCCGGTTTGGTTTTGCCTGCTAGGTCTCCCTGGCTTCCCCCAGGCAAAATGGTGGTGGTGCGCGCGCCGGCCCGGGAGGAAAAAATCCTCCTGGCCGGGTTTGCACCCCGGTGGACCCCCGAACAGCTCAGGGCCTGGGTGCAGGCCAACGCCCGTCGGGCTTAGACCCCCGCGATGTTGTTCTCGGGTTATATTTGCGTACCTCAGTCTGATTTCTCTGGCGACCGAGAACCAATATGGAGCCCTCGTAACTGACTGGCGGGAGGCAGAGTTCTGATGTGGCTTCCGTGTGGTGAAAGGCACCGTAAATCCGCCGCTGCTTGCAGCCTGGCTGGCCAGCGATGGCCAGTGGTCGTGGGCACCGGGTCTGCCTGGACCCTGTCCGCTTGGTTCTACTGCTGATGGCCCTTCCTCTGGACCAGCCGCTGCTGCTGCTACTGCTGCTGCTGCCGCCGCTCCCAGGCCCACCCAAGAATTTTCTTTCATCAAAATTTGTCAGAAAATACGTTTTAAGGAAATCTCGCATCGTGTGAAATTATCTTGTTTTTCATAAACAACACGATGTAAATCGAAAAGCTTTGGTGTTGCGTGTATGTCTAAGCGTGTAGCCTCAAAAGAGAACGCACAGGAGAGTTTTCTCTCGAAAGAAAATGTAGGAATACCACGTTATAAGGAAATACAGTGTTGCAGAGTAAAGACAAATACGTACATATTGGAAACACTTTAAGAGAAGAAATAAAGCATCGTACAAAATTAGCTTGTATCTCCTAAACAAAACTTTGTAACTCGAAAAGATTTGGTGTGGCTCATACCTCTACAAGTGTAGCCTCAAAAGAGAACCCACAGGAGGAAATTCTTTCGTTAAAATTTTTCAGAAAACCACGATTTATGGAAATCTCGCATCATGCGAAATTATCTTGTTTTTTCCTAAACAACACGTTGTAACTCGAAAAGCTTTGGTGTTGCGTGTTTGTCTAAGCGTGTAGCCTCGAAAGAGAACGCACAGGAGAGTTTTCCCTCGAAAGAATATGTAAGAATACCACGTTATAAGGAAATACAGTGTTGCAGAGTAAAGACAAATTCGTACGTATTGGAAACACTTTATGAGAAGAATTAACGCATCTTACAAAATTAGCTTGTATCTCCTAAACAAAACGTTGTAACTCGAAAGGATTTGGTGTGGCGTGTACATCTAAACATGTAGCCTCAAAAGAGAACCCACAGGAGAATTTTCTTTCGTCAAAATTTTTCAGAAAACCACGTTTTAAGGAAATCCCACATCGTGCGAAATTATCTTGTTTTTCCTAAACAACACGTTGTAACTCGAAAAGCTTTGGTGTTGCGTGTATGTCTAAGCGTGTAGCCTCAAAAGAGAAGGCACAGGAGAGTATTCTCTCGAAAGAATATGTAAGAATACCACGTTATAAGGAAATACAGTGTTGCAGAGTAAAGACAGATACTTACTTATTGGAAACACTTTACGAGAAGGAATAATACATAGTACAAAATTAGCTTGTATTTCCTAAACAACACGTTGTAACTCGAAGGATTTGGTGTGGCGTGTAAGTTGAAACGTGTAGCCTCAAAAGAGAACCCACAGGAGAATTTTCTTTCGTCAAAATTTGTCAGAAAACCACGTTTTAAGGAAATCCCGCATTGTGCGAAATTATCTTGTTTTTCCTAAACAACACGTTGTAATTCGAAAAGCTTTGGTGTTGCGTGTATGTCTAAACGTGTGGCCTCAAAGGAGAACGCACAGGACAGTTTTCTATTGAAAGAATATGTAAGAATACCACGTTATAAGGAAATACAATGTTGCAGAGTAAAGACAAATATGTATGTATTGGAAACACTTTATGAGAAGAATTAACGCATTGTAAAAAATTAACTTGTATCTCCTAAACAATACGTTGTAACTCGAACAGATTTGGTGTGGCGTGTACGTCTAAACATGTAGCCTCAAAAGAGAACCCACAGGAGAATTTTCTTTCGTCAAAATTTTTCAGAAAACCACGTGTTAAGGAAATCCCCCATCGTGCGAAATCATCTTCTTTTTCCTAAACAACATGTTGTAACTTGAAAAGCTTTGGTGTTGCGTGTATGTGTAAGCATGGAGCCTCAAAAGAGAAGGCACAGGAGAGTTTTCTCTCGAAAGAATATGTAAGAATACCACGTTATAAGGAAATACAATTTTGCAGAGTAAAGACAAATAAGTACATATTGGAAACACTTTATGAGAAGGAAGAATGGATCGTAAAAAATTAGCTTGTATCTCCTAAACAACACGTTGTAACTCGAAAAGATTTGGTGTGGCGTGTATGTCTAAACGTTTAGCCTCAAAAGAGAACCCACAGGAGAATTTTCTTTCATCAAAATTTGTCAGAAACCACGTTTAAAGGAAATCTCGCATCGTGCGAAATTATCTTGTTTTTCCTAAACAACACGTTGTAACTCGAAAAGCTTTGGTGTTGCGTGTATGTCTAAGCTTGTAGCCTCAAAAGAGAACGCACAGGAGAGTTTTCTCTTGAAAGACTATGTAGGAATACCACGTTATAAGGAAATACAGTGTTGCGGAGTAAAGACAACTACGTACGTATTGGAAACACTTTAAGAGAAGAAATAACGCATCGTACAAAATTAGCTTGTATCTCCTAAAGAACACTTTGTAACTCGAAAAGATTTGGTGTGGCTCGTACCTCTAGAAGTGTAGCCTCAAAAGAGAACCCACAGGAGAACTTTCTTTCATCAAAATTTTTCAGAAAACCACGTTTTATGGAAATCTCGCATCGTGCGAAATTATCTTGTTTTTCCTAAACAACACGTTGTAACTCGAAAAGCTTTGGCGTTGCGTGTATGTCTAAACGTGTAGCCTCAAAAGAGAACGCACAGGAGCGTTTTCCCTCGAAAGAATATGTAAGAATACCACGTTATATGGAAATACAATGTTGCAGAGTAAAGGCAAATAAGTACATATTGGAAACACTTAGGAGAAGAAATAACGCATCTTACAAAATTTGCTTGTATCTCCTAAACAACACGTTGTAACTCGAAAAGATTTGGTGTGGCTCGTACGTCTACACGTGTACCCTCAAAAGAGAAACCACAGGATAACTTTCTTTCGTCAAAATTTGTCAGAAAACCACGTTTTAAGGAAATCCCGCATCGTGCAAAATTATCTTGTTTTTCATAAACAACATGTTGTAACTCAAAAATCTTTGGTGTTTCGTGTATGTCTAAGCCTGTAGCCTCTAAAGAGAACGCACAGGAGAGTTTTTTCTCGAAGTAACATGTAAGAATACAACGTTATAAGGAAATACATTGTTGCAGAGTAAAGACAAATACGTAATTATTGGAAACACTTTACGAGAAGAAATAACGCATCGTAGAAAATTAGCTTGTATCTCCTAAGCAACACGTGGTAACTCGAAAGGATTTGGTGTGGCATGTATGTCTAAACGTGGAGCCTCAAAAGAGAACCGACAGGAGAATTTTCATTCGTCAAAATTTGTCAGAAAACCACGTTTTAAAGAAATCCCGCATCGTGCGAAATAATCTTGTTTTTCATAAACAACACGTTGTAACTCTAAAAGCATTGATGTTGCCTGTATGTCTAAGTGTGCAGCCTCAAAAGGGAACGCACAGGATACTTTTCTCTCGAAAGAATATGTAAGAATACCACGTTATAAGGAAATACAGTGTTGCAGAGTAAAGACAAATACGTATGTATTGGAAACACTTTATGAGAAGAATTAACGCATCGTACAAAATTAGCTTGTATCTCCAAAACAACACGTTGTAACTCGAAAAGATTTGGTGTGGCGTGTACATCTAAACATGTAGCCTCAAAAGAGAACCCACAGGAGAATTTTCTTTCGTCAAAATTTTTCAGAAAACCACGTTTTAAGGAAATCCCGCATCATGCGAAATCATCTTCTTTTTCCTAAACATCATGTTGTAACTCGAAAAGCGTTGGTGTTGCGTGTATGTGTAAGCGTGGAGACTCAAAAGAGAAGGCACAGGAGAGTGTTCTCTTGAAAGAATATGTAAGAATACCACGTTAAAAGGAAATACAATTTTGCAGAGTAAAGACAAATAAGTACATATTGGAAACACTTTACGAGAAGAAATAATGCATCGTAAAAAATGAGCTTGTATCTCCTAAACAACACGTTGAAACTCGAAAAGATTTGGTGTGACATGTACGTCTAAAAGTGTAGCCTCAAACGAGAACCCACAGGAGAATTTTCTTTCATCAAAATTTGTCTGAAACCACGTTTTAAGGAAATAGCGCATCGTGCGAAATTATCTTCTTTTTCCTAAACAACACGTTGTAACTCGAAAAGCTTTGGTGTTGCGTGTATGTCTAAGCATGTAGCCTCAAAAGAGAATGCACAGGAGAGTTTTCTCTCGAAAGAATATGTAAGAATACCACGTTATAAGGAAATACAGTGTTGCAGAATAAAGACAACTACGTACGTATTGGAAACACTTTAAGAGAAGAAATAACGCATTGTACAAAATTAGCTTGTATCTCCTAAACAACACATTGTAACTCGAAAAGATTTGGTGTGGCTCGTACCTCTACACGTGTAGCCTCAAAAGAGAACCCAGAGGAGAGCTTTCTTTCGTCAAAATTTGTCTGAAAACCACGTTTTATGGAAATCTCGCATCGTGCGAAATTATCTTCTTTTTCCTAAACAACACGTTGTAACT
Organism: Apodemus sylvaticus; assembly: GCF_947179515.1. Lineage (NCBI taxonomy): Eukaryota > Metazoa > Chordata > Mammalia > Rodentia > Muridae > Apodemus > Apodemus sylvaticus. Next base: position 354,865 of record NW_026263337.1, read on the forward strand.
CGAAAAGCTTTGGCGTGCGTGTTCGTCTAAGCGTGTAGCCTCAAAAGAGCATGCACAGGAGAGTTTTCCCTCGAAAGAATATGTAAGAATACCACGTTATAAGAAAATACAGTGTTGCAGAGTAAAGATAAATAACGACATATTGGAAACAATTTAGGGAAGAAATAACGCATCGTACAAAATTTGCTTGTATCTCCTAAACAACACGTTATAACTCGAAAATATTTGGTGTGGCTCGTACTTCTACACTTGTAGACTCAAAAGAGAACCAACAGGAGAACTTTTTTTCGTCAAAATTTGTCAAAGAACCACGTTTTAAGGAAATCCCGCATCGTGCAAAATTATCTTGTTTTTCCTAAGCAACACGTTGTAACTCGAAAAGCTTTGGTGTTGCGTGTATGTCTGAGCATGTTGCCTCTAAAGACAATGCACAGGAGAGTTTTCTCTCAAAAGAACATGTAATAATACAACGTTAAAAGGAAATACAGTGTTGCAGAGTAAAGACAAATACGTACGTATTGGAAACACTTTACGAGAAGAAATAACGCATCATACAAAATTAGCTTGTATCTCCTAAACAACACGTGGTAACTCTAAAGGATTTGGTGTGGCGTGTACGTCTAAATGTGTAGCCCCAAACGTGAACCGACAGGAGAATTTTCTTTCGTCAAAATTTGTCAGAAAACCACGTTTTAAGGAAATCCTGCATCGTGCGAAATTATCTTGTTTTTCCTAAACAACATGTTGTAACTCGAAAAGCTTTGGTGTTGCCTGTATGTCTAAGTGTGTAGCCTCAAAAGAGAACGCACAGGATAGTTTTCTCTCGAAAGAATATGTAAGAATGCCACGTTATAAGGAAATACAGTGTTGCAGAGCAGACAAATATGTACATATTGGAAACACTTTACGAGAAGAAGTAACGCATCGTAGAAAATTAGCTTGTATCTCCTAAACAAAACGTTGTAACTCGAAAAGATTTGGTGCGGCGTGTACATCTAAACGTGTAGCCTCAAAAGAGAACCCACAGGAGAATTTTCTTTCGTCAAAATTTTTCAGAAAACCACGTTTTAAGGAAATCCCGCATCGTGCCAAATCATCTTCTTTTTCCTGAACAACATGTTGTAACTCGAAAAGCTTTGGAGTTGGGTGTATGTCTAAGCTTGTAGCCTCAAAAGAGAATGCACAGGAGAGTTTTCTCTCGAAAGAATTTGTAAGAATACCATGTTATGAGAAAATACAGTGTTGCAGAATAAAGACAAATACGTACGTATTGGAAACACTTTAAGAGAGGAAATAACACATCGTACAAAATTATCTTGTATCTCCTAAACAACAATTGGAACTCGAAAAGATTTGTTGTGGCTCGTACTTCTACACGTGTAGCCTCAAAAGAGAACCCACTGGAAAACTTTCTTTCGTCAAATTTTTTCAGAAAACCACGTTTTATGGAAATCTCGCATCGTGCGAAATTATCTTGCTTTTCCTAAACAACACATTGTAACTCGAAAATCTTTGGCGTTGCGTGTATGTCTAAGCGTGTAGCCTCTAAAGAGTACGCACAGGAGAGTTTTCTCTCGAAAGAACATGTAAGAATACAACGTTATAAGGGAATACAGTGTTGCACAGTAAAGACAAATACATACTTGATGGAAACACTTTACGAGAAGAAATAACGCATTGTAAAAAATTAGCTTGTATCTCCTAAACAACACGTGGTAACTCGAAAGGACTTGGTGTGGCATGTACGTCTAAACGTGTAGCCTGAAAAGAGAACCCATAGGAGAATTTTCTTTCTTCAAAATTTGTCAGAAAATCACGTTTTAACGAAATCCCGCATCCTGCGAAATTATCTTGTTTTTCCTAAACAACAAGTTGTAACTCGAAAAGCTTTGGTGTTGCGTGTATGACTAAGTGTGTAGCCACAAAAGGGAATGCACAGGAGAGTTTTCTCTCGAAAGAATATGTAAGAATACCACGTTATAAGGAAATACAGTGTTGCAGAGTAAAGACAAATACGTACATATTGGAAACACTTTAAAAGAAGAAATATCGCATCATACAAAATTAGCTTGTGTCTCCTAAACAACTCATTGTAACTCGAAAAGTTTTGGTGTGACGTGTACGTCTCAACGTGTAGCCTCAAAAGAGAACCCACAGGAGAATTTTCTTTCATCAAAATTTGTCAGAAACCATGTTTTAAGGAAATCTCGCATTGTGCGAAATTATCTAGTTTTTCCTAAACAACACGTTGTAACTCGAAAATCTTTGGTGTTGTGTGTATGTCTAAGCATGTAGCCTCAAAAGAGAAAACACAGGAGAGTTTTCCCTCAAAAGAATATGTAAGAATATCACATTATAAGGAAATACAGTGTTGCAGAGTAAAGACAAATACGTATGTATTGGAAACACTTTACGAGAAGAACTAATGCATCATACAAAATTAGCTCGTATCTCCTAAACAACCGGTTGTAACTCGAAAGGATTTGGTGTGGCGTGTACGGCTAAACGTGTAGCCTCAAAAGAGAACCCACAGGAGAATTTTCTTTCGTCAAAATATGTGAGAAAACCACGTTTTAAGGAAATCCCTCATCGTGCAAAATTATCTTGTTTTTCCTAAACAACAAGTTGTAACTCGAAAAGCTTTGGTGTTGCGTGTATGTCTAAGCGTGTAGCCTCAAAAGAGAATGTAAAGGAGAGTTTTTTCTCGAAAGAATATTTAAGAATACCACGTTATAAGGAAATACATTGTTGCAGTGTAAAGACAAATACGTACATATTGGAAACTCTCTAGGAGAAGAAATAACGCATCGTAAAAAATTAACTTGTTTCTCCTAAACAACACGTTGTAACTCGAAAAGATTTGGTGTGGCGTGTACGTCTAAACGTGTAGCCTCAAAAGAGAACCCACAGGACAATTTTCTTTCGTTAAATTTTTTTCAGAAAACCGCGTTTTAAGGAAATCCAGCATCGTGCGAAATCATCTTCTTTTTCCTAAACAACATGTTGTAACTCAAAAAGCTTTGGTGTTGCGTGTATGTCTAAGCGTGGAGCCTCAAAAGCGAAGGCACAGGAGAGGTTTCTCTCGAAAGAATATGTAAGAATAGACGTTATAAAGAAATACAATTTTGCCGAGTAAAGGCAAATAAGTACATATTGGAAACACTTTAGGAGAAGAAATAACGCTTCGGACAAAATTAGCTTGTATCTCCTAAACAACACGTGTTAACTCGAAAAGGTTTGGTTTGGCGTGTACGTCTAAACGTGTAGCCGCAAAAGAGAACACAAAGGAGAATTTTCTTTCGTCAAAATTTGTCAGAAAACCACGTTTTAAGGAAATCCCCCATCGTGCGAAATTATCTTGTTTTTCCTAAACAACAACTTGTAACACGAAAAGCTTTTGTGTTGCATGTATGTCTCAGTGTGTAGCCTCAAAAGAGGATGCACAGGAGAGTTTTCTCTCGAAAGAACATGTAAGAATACAACGTTATAAGGAAATACAGTGTTGGAGAGTAAAGACAAATACGTACATATTGGAAACACTTTACGAGAAGAAATGACACATCATAAAATATAAGCTTGTATCTCCTAAACAACAAGTGGTAACTCGAAAAGATTTGGTTTGGCGTGTACGTCTAAAAGTGTAGCCTCAAAAGAGACACCACAGGAGAATTTTCTTTCTTCAAAATTTGTCAGAAAACCACGATATAAAGAAATCCCTCATCATGCAAAATTATCTTGTTTTTCCTAAACAACACGTTGTAACTCGAAAAACTTTGGTGTTGTGTGTATGTCTAAGCGTGTAGCCTCAAAAGAGAATGTAAAGGAGAGTTTTTTCTAGAAAGAATATGTAAGAATACCACGTTATAAGGAAATAGAGTGTTGCAGAGTAAAGACAGATACGTACATATTGGAAACACTTTACGAGAAGAAATAACGCATCGTAAAAAATTAACTTGTATCTCCTAAACAACACGTTGTAACTCGAAAAAATTCGGTGTGGCGTGTACGTCTAAACGTGTTGCCTCAAAAGAGAACCCACAGGACAATTTTCTTTCGTTAAAAATTTTCAGAAAACCACGTTTTAAGGAAATCCCGCATCGTGCGAAATCATCTTCTTTTTCCTAAACAACATGTTGTAACTCAAAAAGCTTTGGTGTTGCGTGTATGTCTAAGCGTGGAGCCTCAAAAGCAAAGGTGCAGGAGAGTTTTCTCTCGAAAGAATATGTAAGAATACCACGTTATAAAGAAATACAATTTTGCAGAGTAAAGGCAAATAAGTACATATTGGAAACACTTTAGGAGAAGAAATAACGCATCATAACGCATCGTACAAAATTAGCTTGTATCTCCTAAACAACACGTGGTAACTCGAAAAGATTTGGTTTGGCGTGTACGTCTAAACGTGTAGCCTCAAAAGAGAACACAAAGGAGAATTTTCTTTCGTCAAAATTTTCAGAAAACCACGTTTTAAGGAAATCCCGCATCGTGCGAAATTATCTTGTTTTTCCTAAACAACACCTTGTAACTCGAAAAGCTTTGGTGTTGCGTGTATGTCTCAGCGTGTAGCCTCAAAAGAGAATGCACAGGAGAGTTTTCTCTCGAAAGATCATGTAAGAATACAACGTTATAAGGAAATACAGTGTTGCAGAGTAAAGACAAATACGTACTTATTGGAAACACTTTACAAGAAGAAATTACGCATCATACAATATTAGCTTGTATGTCCTAAACAAAAAGTGGAAACTCGAAAACATTTGGTTTGGCGTGTACGTCTAAAAGTGTAGCCTCAAAAGAGAACCCACTGGAGAATTTTCTTTCTTCAAAATTTGTCAGAAATCCACGTTTTAATGAAATCCCGCATCCTGCGAAATTATCTTGTTTTTCCTAAACAACAAGTTGTAACTCGAAAAGCTTTGGTGTTGCGTGTATGTCTAAGTGTGTAGCCTCAAAAGGGAATGCACAGGAGAGTTTTCTCTCGAAAGAATATGTAAGAATACCCCGTTATAAGGAAATACAGTGTTGCAGAGTAAAGACAAATACGTACATATTGGAAACACTTTACGAGAAGAATTAACGCATCGTACAAAATTAGCTTGAATCTCCTAAACAACACGTTGTTACTCGAAAAGATTTGGTGTGGCCTGTACGTCTAAACGTGTAGCCTCAAAAGAGATCCCACAGGAGAATTTTCTTTCATCAAAATTTGTCAGAAACCACGTTTTAAGGAAATCTCGCATTGTGCGAAATTATCTAGTTTTTCCTAAACAACACGTTGTAACTCGAAAAGCTCTGGTGTTGCGTGTACGTCTAAGCGTGTAGCCTCAAAAGAGAAAGCACAGGAGAGTTTTCTCTCGAAAGAATATGTAAGAATGCCACGTTATAAGGAAATACAATGTTGCAGAGTAAAGACAAACACATACGTATTGGAAACACTTTACGAGAAGAATTAACGCGTAGTACAAAATTAGCTTGTATCTCCTAAACAACAAGTTGTAACTCGAAAAGATTTGGTGTGGCCTGTACGTCTAAACGTGTAGCCTCAAAGGAGAACCCACAGGAGAATTTTCTTTCATCAAAATTTTTCACAGAACCAAGTTTTAAGGAAATCCCGCATCGTGTGAAACCATCTTCTTTTTCCTAAACAACATATTGTAACTCGAAAAGCTTTAGTGTTGCGTGTATGTCTAAGCGTGGAGCCTCAAAAGAGAAGGCAGAGGATAGTTTTCTCTCGAGAGAATATGTAAGAATACCACGTTATTAGGAAATACAATTTTGCAGAGTAAAGACAAATAAGTACATATTGGAAACACTTTACGAGAAGAAATAATACATCATACAAAGTTACCTTGTATCTCCTAACAACACGTGGTAACTCGAAAAGATTTGGTTTGGCGTGTAGGTCTAAACGTGTAGCCTCAAAAGAGAACCAACACGAGAATTTTCTTTCATCAAAATTAGATAACCACGTTTTAAGGAAATCCCGCATCGTGCAAAATTATCTTGTTTTTCCTAAACAACACGTTGTAACTCGAAAAGCTTTGGTGTTGCGTGTATATCTAAGCGTGTAGCCTCAAAAGAGAATGCACAGGAGAGTTTTCTCTCAAAGGAACATGTAAGACTACAACGTTATAAGGAAATACAGTGTTGCAGAGTAAAGACAAAAACATAAATATTGGAAACACTTTACGAGAAGAAATGACGCATCATAAAATATAAGCTTGTATCTCCTAAACAACAAGTGGTAACTCGAAAAGATTTGGTTTGGCGTGTACGTCTAAAAGTGTAGCCTCAAAAGAGACCCCACAGGAGAATTTTCTTTCTTCAAAATTTGTCAGAAAACCACGTTATAAGGAAATCCCGCATCCTGCGAAATTATCTTGTTTTTCCTAAACAACAAGTTGTAACTCGAAAAGCTTTGGTGTTTCATGTATGTTTAAGTGTGTAGCCTCTAAAGGGAATGCCCAGGAGAGTTTTCTATCGAACGAATATGTAAGAATACCACGTTATAAGGAAATACAGTGTTGCAGAGTAAAGACAAATACGTACATATTGGAAACACTTTATGAGAAGAAATAACGCATCGTTCAAAATTAGCTTGTATCTCCTAAACAACACGTTGTAACTCGAAAAGATTTGGTGTGGCCCGTATGTCTACACGTGTAGCCTCAAAAGAGAACCCACAGGAGAATTTTCTTTCGTCAAAATTTGTCAGAAAACCACGTTTTAAGGAAATCCCTCATCGTGAGAAATTATCTTGTTTTTCCTAAACAACACGTTGTAACTCGAAAAGCTTTGGTGTTGCGAGTATGTCTAAGCGTGTAGCCTCTAAAGAGTACACACAGGAGTGTTTTCTCTCGAAAGAACATGTAAGAATACAACGTTATAAGGAATACAGTGTTGCATAGTAAAGACAAAAACATACTTGTTGGAAACACTTTACGAGAAGAAATAACGCATTGTAAAAAATTAGCTTGTATCTCCTAAACAACACGTGGTAACTCGAAAGGACTTGGTGTGGCGTGTACGTCTAAATGTGTAGCCTCAAAAGAGAACCCATAGGAGAATTTTCTTTCATCAAAATTTGTCAGAAAACACGTTGTATGGAAATCTCGCTTCGTGTGAAATTTTCTAGTTTTTCCTAAACAACACATTGTAACTCGAAAAGCTTTGGTGTTGCGTGTATGTCTAAGCGTGTAGCCTCAGAAGAGAACGCACAGGAGAGTTTTCTCTTGAACGAATATGTAAGAATACCACGTTATAAGGAAATACAGTGTTGCACAGAAAAGACAATTACGTACCATTGGAAACACTTTAAGAGAAGAAATAATGCATCGTACAAAATTAGCTTGTATCTCCTAAACAACACGTTGTAACTCGAAAAGATTTGGTGTGGCTCGTACGTCTACACGTGTAGCCTCAAAAGAGAACCCACAGGATAACTTTCTTTCTTCAAAATTTTTCAGAAAACCACGTTTTAAGTAAATCCCGCATCGTGAAAATTATCTTGTTTTTCCTTAAAAACACGTTGTAACTCGAAAAGCTTTGTTGTTGCGTGTATGTCTAAGTGTGTAGCCTCTAAAGAGTATGCACAGGAGAGTTTTCTCTAGAAAGAACATGTAAGAATACAACGTTATAAGGAAATACAGTGTTGCAAAGTAAAGACAAATACATACTTGTTGGAAACACTTTACAAGAAGAAATAATGCATCGTAAAAAATTAGCTTGTATCTCCTAAACAACACGTGGTAACTCGAAAGGACTTCATGTGGCGTGTACGTCTAAACGTGTAGCCTCAAAAGAGAACCAATAGGAGAATTTTCTTTCTTCAAAATTTGTCAGAAAATCACGTTTTAACGAAATCCCGCATCCTGCGAAATTATCTTGTTTTTCCTAAACAACAAGTTGTAACTCGAAAAGCTTTGGTGTTGCGTGTATGTCTAAGTGTGTAGCCACAAAAGCGAATGCACAGGAGAGTTTTCTCTCGAAAGAATATGTAAGAATACCACGTTGTAGGAAATACAGTGTTGCAGAGTAAAGACAAATACGTACATATTGGAAACACTTTAAGAGAAGAAATAACGCATCGTACAAAATTAGATTGTATCTCCTAAACATCACGTTGTAACTCGAAAAGATTTGGTGTGATGTGTACGTCTAAACGTGTAGCCTTAAAAGAGAACCCACAGGAGAATTTTCTTTCAACAAAATTTGTCAGAAACCACGTTTTAAGGAAATCTCGCATCGTGCGAAATTATCTTGTTTTCCCTAAACAACACGTTGTAACTCGAAAAGCTTTGGTGTTGCATGTATATCTAAGCATGTAGCCTCAAAAGAGAACACACAGGAGAGTTTTCCCTCGAAAGAATATGTAAGAATAGCACGTTATAAGGAAATACAGAGTTGCAGAGTAAAGACAAATACGTATGTATTGGAAACACTTTACGAGAAGAAATAACGCAACACACATTATTAGCTTGTATCTCCTAAACAACAGGTTGTAACTCGAAAGGATTTGGTGTCGCGTGTACAGCTAAACGTGTAGCCTCAAAAGAGAACCCACAGAAGAATTTTCTTTCGTCAAAATATGTGAGAAAACCACGTTTTAAGGAAATCCCTCATCGTGAAAAATTATCTTGTTTTTCCTAAACAACACGTTGTAACTCGAAAAGCTTTGGTGTTGCGTGTATGTCTAAGCGTGTAGCCTCAAAAGAGAATGTAAAGGAGAGTTTTTTCTAGAAAGAATATGTAAGAATACCACGTTATAAGGAAAAACAGTGTTGCAGAATAAAGACAAATACGTACATATTGGAAACACTTTATGAGAAGAAATAACGCATCGTAAAAAATTAACTTGTATCTCCTAAACAACACGTTGTAACTGGAAAAGATTTGGTGTGGCGTGTACGTCTAAACGTGTAGCCTCAAAGTGAACCCACCGGACAATTTTCTTTCGTTAAATTTTTTCAGAAAACCACGTTTTAAGGAAATCCCGCATCATGCGAAATCATCTTGTTTTTCCTAAACAACATGTTGTAACTCAAAAAGCTTTGGTGTTGCGTGTATGTTTAAGCGTGGAGCCTCAAAAGCGAAGGCACAGGTGAGTTTTCTCTCGAAAGAATATGTAAGAATACCACGTTATAAAGAAATACAATTTTGCAGAGTAAAGGCAAATAAGTACATATTGGAAACACTTTAGGAAAAGAAATAACGCATCGTACAAAATTAGCTTGTATCTCCTAAACAACACGTTGTAACTTGAAAAGTTTTGGTTTGGCGTGTACGTCTAAACGTTTAGCCTCAAAAGAGAACACAAAGGAGAATTTTCTTTCTTCAAAATTTGTCAGAAAACCACGTTTTAAGGAAATCCCGCATCATGCGAAATTATCTTGTTTTTCATAAACAACACGTTGTAACTCGAAAAGCTTTGGTGTTGCGTGTATGTCTAAGCGTGTAGCCTCAAAAGGGAATGCACAGGAGAGTTTTCTCTCAAAAGAACATGTAAGAATACAACGTTATATGGAAATACAGTGTTGCAGAGTAAAGATAAATACGTACATATTGGAAACACTTTACGAGAAGAAATTACGCATCATGAAATATTAGCTTGTATCTCCTAAACAAAAAGTGGAAACTCACAAACATTTCGTTTGGTGTGTGTGTCTAAACGTGTAGCCTCAAAAGAGAGCGCACTGGAGAATTTTCTTTCTTCAAAATTTGTCAGAAAACCACGTTTTAACGAAATCCCGCATCCTGCGAAATTATCTTGTTTTTCCTAAACAACAAGTTGTAACTCGAAAAGCTTTGGTGTTGCGTGTATGTCTAAGTGTGTAGCCTCAAAACGATATGCAAGGAGAGTTTTCTCTCGAAAGAATATGTAAGAATACCACGTTATAAGGAAATACAGTTTTGCAGAGTAAAGACAATTACGTACATATTGGAAACACTTTAAGAGAAGAAATAAAAAATCGTACAAAATTAGCTTGTATCTCCTAAACAACAGGTTGTAACTCGAAAATATTTGGTGTGACGTGTACGTCTAAACGTGTAGCCTCAAAAGAGAACCGACAGGAGAATTTTTTATCGTCAAAATATGTGAGAAAACCACGTTTTAAGGAAATCCCTCATCGTGCAATATTATCTTGTTTTTCCTAAACAACAAGTTGTAACTCGAAATCTTTGGTGTTGTGTGTATGTCTAAGCGTGTAGCCTCAATAGAGAATGCAAAGGAGAGTTTTTTCTCGAAAGAATATGTAAGAATACCACGTTATAAGGAAATACAGAGTTGCAGAGTAAAGACAAATACGTACATATTGGAAACACTTTAGAGAAGAAATAACGCATCATACAAAATTAGCTTGTATCTCGTAAACAACACGTTGTAACTCGAAAAGATTTGATGTGGCATGTACGTATAAAAGTGTAGCCTCAAAAGAGAACCCACAGGAGAATTTTCTTTGGTCAAATTTGTCAGAAATCCACATATGAAGGAAATCCTGCATCGTGGGAAATTATCTTGTTTTTCCTAAACAACAGGTTGTAACTCGAAAAGATTTGGTGTTGCGTGTTTGTCTCAGTGTGTAGCCTCAAAAGAGAACACACAGTAGAGTTTTCACTAGAAAAAATATGTAAGAATACCAGGCTATAAGGAAATACAGTGTTGCAGAGTAAAGACAAATACGTACTTATTGGAAACACTTTACGAGAAGAAATAACGCATCATACAAAATTAGCTTGTATCTCCTAAACAACAGGTTGTAACTCGAAAGGATTTGGTGTGGCATGTACGTCTAAACGTGTAGCCTCAAAAGAGAACCCACAGGAGAATTTTCTATCGTCAAAATTTGTGAGAAAACCACGTTTTAAGGAAATCCCTCATCGTGAAAAATTATCTTGTTTTTCTTAAACAACACGTTGTAACTCGAAAAGCTTTGGTGTTGCGTGTATGTCTAAGCATGTAGCCTCAAAAGAGAACGCAAAGGAGAGTTCTTTCTCGAAAGAATATATAAGAATACCACGTTATAAGGAAATACAGTGTTGCAGAGTAAAGACAAATACGTACATATTGGAAACACTTTACGAGAAGAAATAACACATCGTACAAAATTAGCTTGTATCTCCTAAACACACGTTGTAACTCTAAATAATATGGTGTGGCGTGTACGTCTAAATGTGTAGCCTCAAAAGAGAACCCACAGGACAATTTTCTTTGGTCAAATTTGTCAGAAAACCACGTATTAAGGAAATCCCGCATCGTGCGAAATTATCTTGTTTTTCCTAAACAACGCGTTGTAACTCGAAAAGCTTTGGTGTTGCGTGTATGTCTAAGCGTGTAGCCTCAAAAGAGAACACACAGGAGTGTTTTCTCTCGAAAGAATATGTAAGAATACCACGTTATAAGGAAGTACACTGTTGCAGAATAATGACAAATACTTACGTATTGGAAACCCTTAAACTTTACGAGATTAAATAAAGCATCGTACAAAATTAGCTTGTATCTCCTAAACAACACGTTGTAACTCGAAAAGATTTGGTGTGGCGTGTACATCTAAACGTGTAGCCTCAAAAGAGAACCACAGAACAATTTTCTTTCGTCAAAATTTGTCAGAAAACCACGTTTTAAGGAAATCCCGCATCGTGAGAAATAATCTTGTTCTTCCTAAAAAACACGTTGTAACTCGAAAAGCTTTGGTGTTGCGTGTATGTCTAAGCATGTAGCCTCAAAAGAGAACGCACAGGAGAGTTTTCTCTCGAAAGAATATGTAAGAATACCACGTTATAAGGAAATACAGTGTTGCAGAGTAAAGACAAATACATACTTATTGGAAACACTTTAAGAGAAGAAATAACGCATCGTTCAAAATTAGCTTGTATCTCCTAAACAACAGGTTGTAACTCGAAAAGATTTGATGTGGCGTGTACGGCTAAACGTGTAGCCTCAAAAGAGCAACCACAAGGAGAATTTTCTTTGGTCAAAATTTGTCAGAAAACCACGTATTAAGGAAACCCCGCATCGTGTGAAATTATCTTGTTCTTCCAAAACAACAAGTTGTAACTCGAAAAGCTTTGGTGTTGCTTGTATGTCTAAGCGTGTAGCCTCAAAAGAGAATGCACAGGAGAGTTTTCTCTCGAAAGATATGCAAGAATACCACGTTATAAGGAAAACAGTGTTGCAGAGTAAAGGCAAATACGTACGAATTGGAAACACTTAAACTTTACGAGAAGAAATAACGCATCTTAAAAAATTAGCTTGTATCTCCTAAACAACACGTTGTAACTCAAAAAGATTTGGTGTGGCGTGTACGTCTAAACGTGTAGCCTCAAAAGAGAACCCTCAGGAGTATTTTCTTTCGTCAAAATTTGTCAGAAAACCACGTTTTAAGGAAATCCCGCATCATACAAAATTATCTTGTTTTTCCTAAACAACACATTGTAACTCGAAAAACTGTGGTGTTGCGTGTATGTCTAAGCGTGTAGCCTCAAAAGAGAACGCACAGGGGAGTTTTCTCTCGAATGAATATGTAAGAATACCACGTTATTAGGAAATAGAGAGTTGCAGAGTAAAGACAAAAACGTATGTATTGGAAACACTTAAACTTTACGAGAAGAAATAACGCATCGTAAAAAAAATTAGCTTGTATCTCCTAAACAGTATGGTGTAACTCAAAAAGATTTGGTGTGGTGTGTACGTCTAAAGGTGTAGCCTCAAAAGAGAACCCACAGGAGAATTTTCTTTCGTCAAAATTTGTCAGAACACCATGTTTTAAGGAAATCCTGCATCGTGGGAAATTATCTTCTTCTTCCTAAACAACACGTTGTAACTAGAAAAGCTTTGCTGTTGCGTGTATGTCTAAGCTTGTAGCCTCAAAAGAGAACGCACAGGAGAGTTTTCTCTCAAAAGAATATGAAAGAATACCACGTTATAAGAAAATACAGTGTTGCAGAGTAAAGACAAACACGTATGTATTGGAAACCCTTAAACTTTACGAGATGAAATAAAGCATCGTACAAAATTAGATTGTATCTCCTAAACAACACGTTGTAACTCGAAAAGATTTGGTGTGGCATGTACGTCTAAACGTGTAGCCTCAAAAGAGAACCCACAGGACAATTTTCTTTCGTCAAAATTTTTCAGAAAACCACGTTTTAAGGAAATACCGCATCGTGAGAAATTATCTTGTTCTTCCTAAACAACACGTTTTAACTCGAAAAGCTTTGGTGTTGGGTGTATGTCTAAGCGTGTAGCCCCAAAAGAGAACGCATAGGAGAGTTTTCTCTCGAAAGAATATGTAAGAATACCACGTTATAAGGAAATACAGTGTGGCAGAGTAAAGACAAATACGTACGTACTGGAAACACTTTATGAGAGAAATAACGCATCTTGCAAAAGTAGCTTATATGTCCTAAACAACATGTTGTAACTCGAAAAGATTTGGTGTGGCGTGTACGTCTAAACGTGTATCCTCAAAAGAGAACCCACAGGAGAGTTTTCTTTCGTCAAAATTTGTCAGAAAACCACGTTTTAAGGAAATCCCGCATCGTGCGAAATTATCTTGTTTTTCCTAAACAACACGTTGTAACTCGAAAAGCTTTGGGGTTGTGTGTATGTCTAAGTGTGTAGCCTCTAAAGGGAATGCAAGGAGAGTTTTCTCTCGAAAGAATATGTAAGAATACCACGTTATAAGGAAATACAGTGTTGCAGCGTAAAGATAAATACGTACATATTGTAAACACTTTAAGAGAAGTAATAAAAATTCGTACAAAATTATCTTGTATCTCATAAACAACACGTTGTAACTCGAAAATATTTGGTGTGACGTGTACGTCTAAACGTGTAGCCTCAAAAGAGAACCGACAGGAGAATTTTTTATCGTCAAAATATGTACGAAAACCACGTTTTAAGGAAATCCCTCAGCGTGCAAAATTATCTTGTTTTTCCTAAACAACAAGTTGTAACTCGAAAAGCTTTGGTGTTGCGTGTATGTCTAAGCGTGTAGCCTCAAAAGAGAATGCAAAGGAGAGTTTTTTCTCGAAAGAATATGTAAGAATACCACGTTATAAGGAAATACAGTGTTGCAGAGTAAAGACAAATACGTACATATTGGAAACACTTTACGAGAAGAAATAATGCATCATACAAAATTAGCTTGTATCTCCTAAACAACACGTTGTAACTCGAAAAGATTTATTGTGGTGTGTACGTCTAAACGTGTAGCCTCAAAAGAGAACACACAGGAGAATTTTCTTTGGTCAAATTTGTCAGAAAACCACGTATTAAGGAAATCCTGCATTGTGGGAAATTATCTTGTTTTTCCTAAACAACACGTTGTAACTCGAAAAGGTTTGGTGTTGCGGGTTTGTCTCAGTGTGTAGCCTCAAAAGAGAACACACAGGAGAGTTTTCATTAGAAAGAATATGTAAGAATACCAGGTTATAAGGAAATACAGTGTTGCAGAGTAAAGACAAATACATACTTATTGGAAACACTTTACGAGAAGCAATAACACACCATACAAAATTAGCTTGTATCTCCTAAACAACAGGTTGTTACTCGAAAGGATTTGGTGGGGCATGTACGTCTAAACGTGTAGCCTCAAAAGCGAACCCACAGGAGAATTTTCTATCGTCAAAATTTGTGAGAAAACTACGTTTTAAGGAAATCCCTCATCGTGCAAAATTATCTTGTTTTTCTTAAACAACACGTTGTAACTCGAAAAGCTTTGGTGTTGCGTGTATGTCTAAGCATGTAGCCTCAAAAGAGAAGGCAAAGGATAGTTCTTTCTCGAAAGAATATATAAGAATACCACGTTATAAGTAAATACAGTGTTGCAGAGTAAAGACAAATACGTACATATTGGAAACACTTTACGAGAAGAAATAACGCATCGTACAAAATTAGCTTGTATCTCCTAAACAACACGTTGTAACTCTAAATGATTTGGTGTGGCATGTACGTCTAAACGTGTAGCCTCAAAAGAGAACCCACAGGAGAATTTTCTTTGGTCAAATTTGTCAGAAAACCACGTATTAAGGAAATCCTGCATCGTGCGAAATTATCTTGTTTTTCCTAAACAACACGTTTTAACTCGAAAAGCTTTGGTGTTGCGTGTATGTCTCAGCATGTAGCCTCAAAAGAGAACACACAGGAGAGTTTTCTCTCGAAAGAATATGTAAGAATACCACGTTATAAGGAAATACAGTGTTTCAGAGTAAAGACAAATAGGTACGTGTTGGAAACCCTTAAACTTTACGAGATGAAATAAAGCATCGTACAAAATTAGCTCATATCTCCTAAACAACACGTTGTAACTCGAAAAGACTTTGTGTGGCGTGTACGTCTAAACGTGTAGCCTCAAGAGAGAACCCATAGGAGAATTTTCTTTCGTCAAATATTCAGAAAACCACGTTTATGAAATCCCGCATCGTGCGAAATTATCTTGTTTTTCCTAAACAAAACCTTGTAACTCGAAAAGCTTTGGTGTTGCATGTATGTTTAAGCGTGTAGACTCAAAAGAGAGCACACAGGAGAGTTTTCTCTCGAAAGAATGTGTAAGAATACCACGTTATAAGAAAATACAGTGTTGCAGATTAAAGACAAATACGTACTTATTGGAAATACTTTATGAGAAGAAATAACATATCGTAAAAAATTAGCTTGTATCTCCTAAACAACACGTTGAAACTCCAAAAGATTTGGTGTGGCGTGTACGTCTAAACGTGTAGCCTCAAAAGAGAACCCACAGGAGAATTTTCTTTGGTCAAAATTTGTCAGAAAACCACGTATTAAGGAAATCCCGCATCGTGTGAAATTATCTTGTTTTTCCTAAACAACGCGTTGTAACTCGAAAAGCTTTGGTGTTGGGTGTATGCCTAAGCGTGTAGCCTCAAAAGAGAACACACAGGAGAGTTTTCTCTCGAAAGAATATGTAAGAATACCACGTTATAAGGAAATACACTGTTGCAGAATAATGACAAATACTTTCGTATTGGAAACCCTTAAACTTTACGAGATGAAATAAAGCATCGTGCAAAATTAGCTTGTATCTCCTAAACAACACGTTGTAACTCGAAAAGATTTGATGTGGCGTGTACATCTAAACGTGTAGCCTCAAAGAGAACCACAGGACAATTTCTTTCGTCAAAATTTGTCAGAAAACCACGTTTTAAGGAAATCCCGCATCGTGAGAAATTATCTTGTTCTTCCTAAAAAACACGTTGTAACTCGAAAAGCTTTGGTGTTGCGTGTATGTCTAAGCATGTAGCCTCAAAAGAGAACGCACAGGAGAGTTTTCTCTCGAAAGAATATGTAAAAATACCACGTTATAAGGAAACACAGTGTTGGAGAGTAAAGACAAATATGTACTTATTGGAAACACTTTACGAGAAGAAATAACGCATCGTAAAAAAATTAGCTTGTATCTCCTAAACAACAGGTTGTAACTCGAAAAGATTTGGTGTGGCGTGTACGGCTAAACGTGTAGCCTCAAAAGAGAACGCACAGGAGAATTTTCTTTGGTCAAAATTTGTCAGAAAACCACGTACTAAGGAAACCCCGCATCGTGCGAAATTATCTTGTTTTTCCTAAACAACACATTGTAACTCGAAAAGCTTTGGTGTTGCGTGTATGTCTAAGCATGTAGCCTCAAGAGAGAACGCACAGGAGAGTTTTCTCTCGAAAGAATAGTTAAGAATACCACTTTATAAAGAAGTACAGTGTTGCTGAGTAAGGACAAAAGCGTACATATTGGAAACACTTAAACTTTACGAGATGTATTAAAGCATCGTACAAAATTAGCTTGTATCTCCTAAACAACACGTTTTTACTGGAAAAGATTTGGTGTGGCTTGTACGTCTAAACGTGTAGCCCCAAAAGAGAACCCAGAGGACAATTTTCTTTCGTCAAAATTTGTCAGCAAACCTCGTTTTAAGGAAATCCCGCATCGTGAGAAATTATCTTGTTCTTCCTAAACAACACGTTGTAACTCGAAAAGTTTTGGTGTTGCATGTATGTCTAAGCGTGTAGCCTCAAAAGAGAACGCACAGGAGAGTTTTCTCTCGAAAGAATATGTAAGAATACCACGTTAATAGGAAAACAGTGTTGCAGAGTAAAGGCAAATACGTACGTATTGGAAACACTTAAACTTTACGAGAAGAAATAACGCATCTTAAAAAATTAGCTTGTATCTCCTAAACAACACGTTGTAACTCGAAAAGATTTGGTGTGGCGTGTACGTCTAAACGTGTAGCCTCAAAAGAGAAACCTCGGGAGTATTTTCTTTCGTCAAAATTTGTCAGAAAACCACGTTTTAAGGAAATCCCGCATCGTGCTAAATTATCTTGTTTTTCCTAAACAACACATTGTAACTCGAAAAGCTGTGGTGTTGCCTGTATGTCTAAGCGTGTAGCCTCAAAAGAGAATGCAGAGGAGAGTTTTCTCTCGAAAGAATATGTAAGAATACCACGTTATAAGGAAATACAGAGTTGCAGTGTAAAGACAAAAACGTATGTATTGGAAACACTTAAACTTTATGAGAAGAAATAACGCATCGTAAAAAAAATTAGCTTGTATCTCCTAAACAGCACGGTGTAACTCAAAAAGATTTGGTGTGGTGTGTACGTCTAAAGGTGTAGCCTCAGAAGAGAACCCACAGGAGTATTTTCTTTCATCAAAATTTGTCAGAACACCACGTTTTAAGGAAATCCCGCATCGTGGGAAATTATCTTGTTCTTCCTAAACAACATGTTGTAACTCGAAAGGCTTTGCTGTTGCGTGTATGTCTAAGCGTGTAGCCTCAAAAGAGAACGCACAGGAGAGTTTTCTCTCGAAAGAATATGAAAGAATACCACGTTATAAGGAAAACAGTGTTACAGAGTAAAGACAAACACGTATGTATTGGAAACCCTTAAACTTTACGAGATGAATTAAAGCATCGAACAAAATTAGCTTGTATCTCCTAAACAACACGTTGTAACTCGAAAACATTTGGTGTGGCATGTACGTCTAAACGTGTAGCCTCAAAAGAGAACCCACAGGACAGTTTTCTTTCGTCAAAATTTTTCAGAAAACCACGTTTTAAGGAAATCGCGCATCGTGAGAAATTATCTTGTTCTTCCTAAACAACACGTTTTAACTCGAAAAGCTTTGGTGTTGGGTGTATGTCTAAGCATGCAGCCCCAAAAGAGAACGCATAGGAGAGTTTTCTCTCGAAAGAATATATAAGAATACCACGTTATAAGGAAATACAGTGTGGCAGAGTAAAGACAAATACGTACATACTGGAAACACTTTATGAGAGAAATAACGCATCTTGCAAAATTTGCTTGTATGTCCTAAACAACATGTTGTAACTCGAAGAGATTTGGTGTGGCGTGTACGTCTAAACGTGTATCCTCAAAAGAGAACCCACAGGAGAGTTTTCTTTCGTCAAAATTTGTCAGAAAACCACGTTTTAAGGAAATCCCGCATCGTGTGAAATTATCTTGTTTTTCCTAAACAAAACGTTGTAACTCGAAAAGCTTTAGTGTTGCGTGTATGTCTAAGTGTGTAGCCTCTAAAAGGAATGCAAGGAGAGTTTTCTCTCGAAAGAATATGTAAGAATACCACGTTATAGGGAAATACAGTGTTGAAGAGTAAAGACAAATATGTACATATTGTAAAACTTTAAGAGAAGAAATAAAAAAATCATACAAAATTAGCTTGTATCTCCTAAACAACACGTTGTAACTCGAAAATATTTGGTGTGACGTGTACGTCTAAATGTGTAGCCTCAAAAGAGAACCGACAGGAGAATTTTTTATCGTCAAAATATGTAAGAAAACCACGTTTTAAGGAAATCCCTTATCGTGCAAAATTATCTTGTTTTTCCTAAACAATGCGTTGTAACTCGAAAACCTTTGGAGTTGCGTGTATGTCTAAGCGTGTAGACTCAAAAGAGAGCACACAGGAGAGTTTTCTCTAAAAAGACTATGTAAGAATACCACGTTATAAGGAAATACAGTGTTGCAGAGTAAAGACAAATACGTACTTATTGGAAACACTTTATGAGAAGAAATAACGCATCGTAAAAAATTAGCTTGTATCTCCTAAACAACACGTTGTAACTCGAAAAGATTTGGTGTGACCTGTACGTCTAAACGTGTAGCCTCAAAAGAGAGCATACAGGAGAATTTTCTTTGGTCAAAATTTGTCAGAAAACCACGTATTAAGGAAATCCCGCATCGTGCGAAATTATCTTGTTTATCCTAAACAACGCGTTGTAACTCGAAAAGCTTTGGTGTTGCGTGTATGTCTAAGCGTGTAGCCTCAAAAGAGAACACACAGGAGAGTTTTCTCTCGAAAGAATATGTAAGAATACCACGTTATAAGGAAGTACACTGTTGCAGAATAATGACAAATACTTTCGTATTGGAAACCCTTAAACTTTACGAGATGAAATAAAGCATCGTACAAAATTAGCTTGTATCTCCTAAACAACACGTTGTAACTCGTAAAGATTTGGTGTGGCGTGTACATCTAAACGTGTAGCCTCAAAGAGAACCACAGGACAAATTTCTTTCGTCAAAATTTGTCAGAAAACCACGTTTTAAGGAAATCACGCATCGTGAGAAATTATCTTGTTCTTCCTAAAAAACACGTTGTAACTTGAAAAGCTTTGGTGTTGCGTGTATGTCTAAGCATGTAGCCTCAAAAGAGAACGCACAGGAGAGTTTTCTCTTGAAAGAATATGTGAGAATACCACGTTATAAGGAAACACAGTGTTGCAGAGAAAAGACAAATACGTACTTATTGGAAACACTTTACGAGAAGAAATAACGCATCGTAAAAAAATTAGCTTGTATCTCCTAAACAACAGGATGTAACTCGAAAAGATTTGGTGTGGCGTGTACGGCTAAACGTGTAGCCTCAAAAGAGAACCCACAGGAGTATTTTCTTTCGTCAAAATTTGTCAGAAAACCACGTTTTAAGGAAATCACGCATCGTGCTAAATTATCTTGTTTTTCCTAAACAACACATTGTAACTCGAAAAGCTGTGGTGTTGCCTGTATGTCTAAGCGTGTAGCCTCAAAAGAGAACGCACAGGAGAGTTTTCTCTCGAAAGAGTATGTAAGAATACCACGTTATAAGGAAATACAGAGTTGCAGTGTAAAGACAAAAACGTATGTATTGGAAACACTTAAACTTTACGGGAAGAAATAATGCATCGTAAAAAAAATTAGCTTGTATCTCCTAAACAGCACGGTGTAACTCAAAAAGATTTGGTGTGGTGTGTACGTCTAAAGGTGTAGCCTCAAAAGAGAACCCACAGGAGAATTTTCTTTCATCAAAATTTGTCAGAACACCACGTTTTAAGGAAATCCCGCATCGTGGGAAATTATCTTGTTCTTCCTAAACAACATGTTGTAACTCGAAAAGCTTTGCTGTTGCGTGTATGTCTAGGCATGTAGCCTCAAAAGAGAACGCACAGGAGAGTTTTCTCTCGAAAGAATATGAAAGAATACCACGTTATAAGGAAATACAGTGTTGCAGAGTAAAGACAAACACGTATGTATTGGAAACCCTTAAACTTTATGAGATGAAATAAAGCATCGTACAAAATTAGCTTGTATCTCCTAAACAACACGTTGTAACTCGAAAAGATTTGGTGTGGCATGTACGTCTAAACCTGTAGCCTCAAAAGAGAACCCACAGGACAATTTTCTTTCGTCAAAATTTTTCAGAAAACCACGTTTTAAGGAAATCGCGCATCGTGAGAAATTATCTTGTTCTTCCTAAACAACACGTTTTAACTCGAAAAGCTTTGGTGTTGGGTGTATGTCTAAGCATGTAGCCCCAAAAGAGAACGCATAGGAGAGTTTTCTCTCGAAAGAATATATAAGAATACCACGTTATAAGGAAATACAGTGTGGCAGAGTAAAGACAAATACGTACATACTGGAAACACTTTATGAGAGAAATAACGCATCTTGCAAAATTTGCTTGTATGTCCTAAACAACATGTTGTAACTCGAAGAGATTTGGTGTGGCGTGTACGTCTAAACGTGTATCCTCAAAAGAGAACCCACAGGAGAGTTTTCTTTCGTCAAAATTTGTCAGAAAACCACGTTTTAAGGAAATCCCGCATCGTGTGAAATTATCTTGTTTTTCCTAAACAAAACGTTGTAACTCGAAAAGCTTTAGTGTTGCGTGTATGTCTAAGTGTGTAGCCTCTAAAAGGAATGCAAGGAGAGTTTTCTCTCGAAAGAATATGTAAGAATACCACGTTATAGGGAAATACAGTGTTGAAGAGTAAAGACAAATATGTACATATTGTAAAACTTTAAGAGAAGAAATAAAAAATCATACAAAATTAGCTTGTATCTCCTAAACAACACGTTGTAACTCGAAAATATTTGGTGTGACGTGTACGTCTAAATGTGTAGCCTCAAAAGAGAACCGACAGGAGAATTTTTTATCGTCAAAATATGTAAGAAAACCACGTTTTAAGGAAATCCCTTATCGTGCAAAATTATCTTGTTTTTCCTAAACAATGCGTTGTAACTCGAAAACCTTTGGAGTTGCGTGTATGTCTAAGCGTGTAGACTCAAAAGAGAGCACACAGGAGAGTTTTCTCTAAAAAGACTATGTAAGAATACCACGTTATAAGGAAATACAGTGTTGCAGAGTAAAGACAAATACGTACTTATTGGAAACACTTTATGAGAAGAAATAACGCATCGTAAAAAATTAGCTTGTATCTCCTAAACAACACGTTGTAACTCGAAAAGATTTGGTGTGACCTGTACGTCTAAACGTGTAGCCTCAAAAGAGAGCATACAGGAGAATTTTCTTTGGTCAAAATTTGTCAGAAAACCACGTATTAAGGAAATCCCGCATCGTGCGAAATTATCTTGTTTATCCTAAACAACGCGTTGTAACTCGAAAAGCTTTGGTGTTGCGTGTATGTCTAAGCGTGTAGCCTCAAAAGAGAACACACAGGAGAGTTTTCTCTCGAAAGAATATGTAAGAATACCACGTTATAAGGAAGTACACTGTTGCAGAATAATGACAAATACTTTCGTATTGGAAACCCTTAAACTTTACGAGATGAAATAAAGCATCGTACAAAATTAGCTTGTATCTCCTAAACAACACGTTGTAACTCGAAAAGATTTGGTGTGGCATGTACATCTAAACGTGTAGCCTCAAAGAGAACCACAGGACAAATTTCTTTCGTCAAAATTTGTCAGAAAACCACGTTTTAAGGAAATCACGCATCGTGAGAAATTATCTTGTTCTTCCTAAAAAACACGTTGTAACTCGAAAAGCTTTGGTGTTGCGTGTATGTCTAAGCATGTAGCCTCAAAAGAGAACGCACAGGAGAGTTTTCTCTTGAAAGAATATGTGAGAATACCACGTTATAAGGAAACACAGTGTTGCAGAGAAAAGACAAATACGTACTTATTGGAAACACTTTACGAGAAGAAATAACGCATCGTAAAAAAATTAGCTTGTATCTCCTAAACAACAGGTTGTAACTCGAAAAGATTTGGTGTGGCGTGTACGGCTAAACGTGTAGCCTCAAAAGAGAACCCACAGGAGTATTTTCTTTCGTCAAAATTTGTCAGAAAACCACGTTTTAAGGAAATCCCGCATCGTGCTAAATTATCTTGTTTTTCCTAAACAACACATTGTAACTCGAAAAGCTGTGGTGTTGCCTGTATGTCTAAGCGTGTAGCCTCAAAAGAGAACGCACAGGAGAGTTTTCTCTCGAAAGAGTATGTAAGAATACCACGTTATAAGGAAATACAGAGTTGCAGTGTAAAGACAAAAACGTATGTATTGGAAACACTTAAACTTTACGGGAAGAAATAATGCATCGTAAAAAAAATTAGCTTGTATCTCCTAAACAGCACGGTGTAACTCAAAAAGATTTGGTGTGGTGTGTACGTCTAAAGGTGTAGCCTCAAAAGAGAACCCACAGGAGAATTTTCTTTCATCAAAATTTGTCAGAACACCACGTTTTAAGGAAATCCCGCATCGTGGGAAATTATCTTGTTCTTCCTAAACAACATGTTGTAACTCGAAAAGCTTTGCTGTTGCGTGTATGTCTAGGCATGTAGCCTCAAAAGAGAACGCACAGGAGAGTTTTCTCTCGAAAGAATATGAAAGAATACCACGTTATAAGGAAATACAGTGTTGCAGAGTAAAGACAAACACGTATGTATTGGAAACCCTTAAACTTTATGAGATGAAATAAAGCATCGTACAAAATTAGCTTGTATCTCCTAAACAACACGTTGTAACTCGAAAAGATTTGGTGTGGCATGTACGTCTAAACCTGTAGCCTCAAAAGAGAACCCACAGGACAATTTTCTTTCGTCAAAATTTTTCAGAAAACCACGTTTTAAGGAAATCGCGCATCGTGAGAAATTATCTTGTTCTTCCTAAACAACACGTTTTAACTCGAAAAGCTTTGGTGTTGGGTGTATGTCTAAGCATGTAGCCCCAAAAGAGAACGCATAGGAGAGTTTTCTCTCGAAAGAATATGTAAGAATACCACGTTATAAGGAAATACAGTGTGGCAGAGTAAAGACAAATACGTACATACTGGAAACACTTTATGAGAGAAATAACGCATCTTGCAAAATTAGCTTGTATGTCCTAAACAACATGTTGTAATTCGAAAAGATTTGGTGTGGCGTGTTCGTCTAAACGTGTATCCTCAAAAGAGAACCCACAGGAGAGTTTTCTTTCGTCAAAATTTGTCAGAAAACCACGTTTTAAGGAAATCCCGCATCGTGCGAAATTATCTTGTTTTTCCTAAACAACACGTTGTAACTCGAAAAGCTTTGGGGTTGCGTGTATGTCTAAGTGTGTAGCCTCTAAAGGGAATGCAAGGAGAGTTTTCTCTCGAAAGAATATGTAAGAATACCACGTTATAAGGAAATACAGTGTTGCAGATTAAAGACAAATACGTACATATTGTAAAACTTTAAGAGAAGAAATAAAAAATCGTACAAAATTAGCTTGTATCTCCTAAACAACACGTTGTAACTCGAAAATATTTGGTGTGACGTGTACGTCTAAACATGTAGCCTCAAAAGAGAACCGACAGGAGAATTTTTTATCGTCAAAATATGTAAGAAAACCACGTTTTAAGGAAATCCCTTATCGTGCAAAATTATCTTGTTTTTCCTAAACAATGCGTTGTAACTCGAAAAGCTTTGGTGTTGCGTGTATGTCTAAGCGTGTAGACTCAAAAGAGAGCGCACAGGAGAGTTTTCTCTAAAAAGAATATGTAAGAATACCACGTTATAAGGAAATACAGTGTTGCAGAGTAAAGACTAATACATACTTATTGGAAACACTTTATGAGAAGAAATAACGCATCGTAAAAAATTAGCTTGTATCTCCTAAACAACAAGTTGTAACTCGAAAAGATTTGGTGTGACCTGTAGGTCTAAACGTGTAGCCTCAAAAGAGAACCCACAGGAGAATTTTCTTTGGTCAAAATTTGTCAGAAAACCACATATTAAGGAAATCCCGCATCGTGCGAAATTATCTTGTTTTTCCTAAACAACGCGTTGTAACTCGAAAAGCTTTGGTGTTGCATGTATGTCTAAGCGTGTAGCCTCAAAAGAGAACACACAGGAGAGTTTTCTCTCGAAAGAATATGTAAGAATACCACGTTATAAGGAAGTACACTGTTGCAGAATAATGACAAATACTTTCATATTGGAAACCCTTAAACTTTACGAGATGAAATAAAGCATCGTAAAAAATTAGCTTGTATCTCCTAAACAACACGTTGTAACTCGAAAGGATTTGGTGTGGCGTGTACATCTAAACGTGTAGCCTCAAAGAGAACCACAGGACAAATTTCTTTCGTCAAAATTTGTCAGAAAACCACGTTTTAAGGAAATCCCGCATCGTGAGAAATTATCTTGTTCTTCCTAAAAAAAACGTTGTAACTCGAAAAGCTTTGGTGTTGCGTGTATGTCTAAGCGTTTAGCCTCAAACAGAACACACAGGAGAGTTTTCTCTCGAAAGAATATACAAGAATACCACGTTATAAGGAAAACAGTGTTGCAGAGTAAAGGCAAATACATACGTATTGGAAACACTTAAACTTTACGAGAAGAAATAACGCATCTTAAAAAATTAGCTTGTATCTCCTAAACAACACGTTGTAACTCGAAAAGATTTGGTGTGGCATGTACGTCTAAACGTGTAGCCTCAAAAGAGAACCCTCAGGAGTATTTTCTTTTGTCAATATTTGTCAGAAACCACGTTTTAAGGAAATACTGCATCGTGCGTTATTATCTTGTTTTTCCTAAAGAACACGTTGTAACTCGAAAAGCTGTGGTGTTGCGTTTTTGTCTAAGCGTGTAGCCTCAAAAAAGAACGCACAGGAGAGTTTTCTCTCGAAAGAATATGTAAGAATACCACGTTATAAGGAAATACAGAGTTGCAGAGTAAAGACAAAAACGTATGTATTGGAAAAACTTAAACTTTACGAGAAGAAATAACGCATCGTAAAAAAAAATTGCTTGTATCTTCTAAACAGCACGGTGTAACTCAAAAAGATTTGGTGTGGTGTGTACGTCTAAAGGTGTAGCCTCAAAAGAGAACCCACAGGTGAATTTTCTTTCATCAAAATTTGTCAGAAACCACGTTTTAAGGAAAACTAGCATCGTGCGAAATTATCTTGTTTTTTCTAAACAACAAGTTGTAACTCGAAAAGCTCTGGAGTTGCGTGTATGTCTAAGCATGTAGCCTCAAAAGAGAATGCACGGGAGAATTTTCTCTCGAAAGAATAAGTAAGAATACCACGTTATAAGGAAATGCAGTGTTGCAGAGTAAAGACAAACACGTATGTATTCGAAACACTTTACGTAAAGAATTAACGCATAGTACAAAATTAGCTTGTATCTCCTAAACAACATGTTGTAACTCGAAAAGATTTGGTGTGGCATGTACGTCTAAACGTGTAGCCTTAAAAGAGAACCCACAGGAGAATTTTCTTTCGTTAAAATTTTTCAGAAAACCACGTGTTAAGGAAATCCCGCATCGTGCAAAATCATCTTCTTTTTCCTAAACAACATGTTGTAACTCGAAAAGCTTTGGTGTTGCGCGTATGTCTAAGCGTG
The DNA here is from genome assembly GCF_947179515.1 of Apodemus sylvaticus. Classification (NCBI taxonomy): domain Eukaryota; kingdom Metazoa; phylum Chordata; class Mammalia; order Rodentia; family Muridae; genus Apodemus; species Apodemus sylvaticus. The sequence continues at coordinate 380,992 of NW_026263337.1, forward strand.
GAGCCTCAAAAGAGAAGGCACAGGAGAGTTTTCTCTCGAAAGAAAATGTAAGAATACCACGTTATAAAGAAATACAATTTTGCAGAGTAAAGGCAAATAAGTACATATTGGAAACACTTTACAAGAAAAAATAACGCATCGTACAAAATAAACTTGTATCTCCTAAACAACACGTGGTAACTCGAAAAGATTTGATGTGACGTGTACGTCTAAACGTGTAGCCTCAAAAGATAACCCACAGGAGAATTTTCTTTTGTCAAAATTTGTCAGAAAACCACGTTTTAAGGAAATCCGGCATCGTGCGAAATTATCTATTATTCATAAACAACATGTTGTAACTTGATAAACTTTGGTGTTGCGTGTATGTCTCCGCGTGTAGCCTCAAATGGGAACGCACAGGATAGTTTTCTCTCGAAAGAATATATAAGAATACCACGTTATAAGGAAATACAGTGTTTCAGAGTAAAGACAAATACTTACGTATTGGAAACACCTTACGAGAAGAATTAACGCATCGTACAAAATTAGCTTGTATCTCCTAAAAAGCACGTTGTAACTCGAAAACATTTGGTGTGGCGTGTACGACTAAATGTGTAGCCTCAAAAGAGAACCCACAGGAGAATTTTCTTTCCTCAAAATTTTTCAGAAAACCACGTCTTAAGGAAATCCCGCATCGTGCGAAATCATCTTCTTTTTCCTAAACAACATCTTGTGACTCGAAAAGCTTTAGTGTTGCGTGTATGTGTAAGCGTGGAGCCTCAAAAGAGAAGGCACAGGAGAGTTTTCTCTTGAAAGAATATGTAAGAATACCACGTTATTAGGAAATACAATTTTGCAGAGTAAATACAAATAAGTATATATTGGGAACACTTTACGAGAAGAAATAACGCATCGAACAAAATTAGCTTATATCTCCTAAACAACACGTGGTAACTCGAAAAGATTTGGTTTGACGTGTATATCTAAAGGTGTAGCCTCAAAGAAGAACAAAAAGGAGAATTTTCTTTCGTCAAAAATTTGTCAGAAAACCACGTTTTAAGGAAATACCGCATCTTGCGAAATTATCTTGTTTTTCCTAAACAACACGTGGTAACTCGAAAAGCTTTGGTGTTGCGTGTTTGTCTAAGCGTGTAGCCTCAAAAGAGAATGCACAGGAGAGTTTTCTCTCGATAGAACATGTAAGAATTCAACGTTATAAGGAAATACAGTGTTGCAGAGTAAAGACAAATACGTCCATATTGGAAACACTTTACGAGAAGAAATTAAGCATCATACAATATTAGCTTGTATCTCCTAAACAACAAGTGGAAACTCGAAAATATTTGGTTTGGCGTGTACGTGTAAAAGTTTAGCCTCAAAAGAGAACCCACTGGAGAATTTTCTTTCGTCAAAATTTGTCAGAAAACCACGTTTTAAAGAAATCCCGCATCCTGCGAAATTATCTTGTTTTTCCTAAACAACACGTTGTAACTCGAAAAGCTTTGGTGTTGCGTGTATGTCTCAGTGTGTAGCCTCAAAAGAGACCGCACAGGAGAGTTTTCACTCGAAAGAATATGTAAGAGTACCAGGTTATAAGGAAATACAGTGTTGCAGAATAAAGACAAATACGTACGTATTGGAAACACTTTATGAGAAGAAATAACGCATCATACAAAATTAGCTGTATCTCCTAAAAAACACGTAACTCGAAAAGATTTGGTGTGGCGTGTACGTCTAAACGTGTAGCCTCAAAAAGAGAACCCACAGGAGAATTTTCTTTGGTCAAATTTGTCAGAAAACCACGTATTAAGGAAATCCTGCATCATGCGAAATTATCTTGTTTTTCCTAAACAACACGTTGTAACTCGAAAAGCTTTGGTGTTGCGTGTATGTCTCAGCGTGTAGCCTCAAAAGAGAACACACAGGAGAGTTTTCTCTCAAAAGAATATGTAAGAATACCACGTTATAAGGAAATACAGTGTTGCAGAGTAAAGACAAATACGTACATATTGGAAACCCTTAAACTTTACGAGATGAAATAAAGCATCGTACAAAATGAGCTCGTATCTCCTAAACAACACGTTGTAACTCGAAAAGATTTGGTGTGGCGTGTACGTCTAAATGTGTAGCCTCAAAAGAGAACAGATAGGAGAATTACTTTCGTCAAAATTTTCAGAAAACCACGTTTTAAGGAAATCCCGCATCGTGCGAAATTATCTTGTTTTTCTTAAACAACACGTTGTAATTCGAAAAGCTTTGTGTTGCGTGTATGTCTCAGCGTGTAGCCTCAAAAGAGAACACACAGGAGAGTTTTCTCTCGAAAGAATATGTAAGAATACCACGTTATAAGGAAATACAATTTTTCAGAATAAAGACAAATGAGTACACATTGGAAACACTTTACGAGAAGAAATAATGCATCATACAAAATTAGCTTGTATCTCCTAAACAACACGTTGTAACTCAAAAGGATTTGGTGTGTCGTATACGTCTAAACGTATAGCCTCAAAAGAGAACCCACAGGAGAATTTTCTTAAGTCAAAATTTGTCAAAAAACCACGTTTTAAGGAAATCCCGCATCCTGCGAAATTATCTTGTTTTTCCTAAACAACACGTTTTAACTCGAAAAGCTTTGGTGTTGCGTGTATGTCTAAGCATGTAGCCTCAAAAGAGAATGCACAGGAGAGTTTTCTCTCGAAAGAATATGTACGAATACCATGTTATAAGGAAATACAGTGTTGCAGAGTAAAGACAAATACGTACGTATTGGAAACCCTTAAACTTTATGGGATGAAATAAAGCATCGTACAAAATGAGCTCGTATCTCCTAAACAACATGTTGTAACTCGAAAAGATTTGGTGTGGCATGTACGTCTAAACGTGTAGCCTCAAAAGGGAATCCACAGGAGAATTTTCTTTCGTCAAAATTTGTCAGAACACCAAGTTTTAAGGAAATCCCGCATCGTGCGAAATTATCTTGTTTTTCATAAACAACACGTTGTAACTTGAAAAGCTTTGGTGTTGCCTGTATGTTTAAGTGTGTAGCCTCAACAGGGAACGCACAGGATAGTTTTCTCTCGAAAGAATATGTAAGAATACCACGTTATAAGGAAATACAGTGTTGCAGAGTAAAGACAAATACGTACGTATTGGAAACACTTTACGAGAAGAAATAAAGCATCGTACAAAATTAGCCTGTATTTCCTAAACAACACGTGGCAACTCGAAAGGATTAGGTGTGACATGCACGTCGAAACGTGAAGCCTCAAAAGAGAACCAACCGAATAATTTCCTTTCGTCAAAATTTGTCAGAAAACCATGTTTTAAGGAAATCCGGCATCGTGCGAAAGTATCTTGTTTTTTATAAACAACACGTTGTAACTCAAAAAGCTTTGGTGTTGCCTGTATGTCTAAGTGTTTAGCCTCAAAAGGGAATGCACAGGATAGTTTTCTCTCGAAAGAATATGTAAGAATGCCACGTTATAAGGAAATACAGTGTTGCAGAGTAAAGACAAATACGTACGTATTGGAAACACTTTACGAGAATTAACGCATTATAAAAAATTAGCTTGTATCTCCTAAACAACACGTTGTAACTCGAAAAGATTTGGTGTGACGTGTACGTCTAAATATGTAGCCTCAAAAGAGAACCCACAGGAGAATTTTCTTCCGTCAAAATTTTTCAGAAAACCAGGTTTTTAGGAAATCCCGCATCGTGCGAAATCATCTTCTTTTTCCTAAACAACACGTTGTAACTCGAAAAGCTTTGGTGTTGCGTGTTTGTCTAATCGTGTAGCCTCAAAAGGGAATGCACAGGAGAGTTTTCCCTCGAAAGAATATGTAAGAATACCATGTTATAAGGAAATACAGTGTTGCAGAGTAAAGACAAATATGTACGTATTGGAAACACTTTACGAGAATTAACGCATTATAAAAAATTAGCTTGTATCTCCTAAACAACACGTTGTAACTCGAAAAGATTTGGTGTGACGTGTACGTCTAAATATGTAGCCTCAAAAGAGAACCCACAGGAGAATTTTCTTTCGTCAAAATTTTTCAGAAAACCAGGTTTTTAGGAAATCCCGCATCGTGCGAAATCATCTTCTTTTTCCTAAACAACACGTTGTAACTCGAAAAGCTTTGGTGTTGCGTGTTTGTCTAATCATGTAGCCTCAAAAGAGAATGCACAGGAGAGTTTTCCCTCGAAAGAATATGTAAGAATACCATGTTATAAGGAAATACAGTGTTGCAGAGTAAAGACAAATATGTACGTATTGGAAACACTTTACGAGAAGAAATAACGCATCGTACAATATTTGCTTGTGTCTCCTAAACAACACGTTGTAACTGAAAAATATTTGGTGTGGCTCGTACGTCTACACGTCTAGCCTCAAAAGAGAACCTACAGGAGAACTTTCTTTCGTCAAAATTTGTCAGAAAACCACGTTTTAAGGAAATCCCGCATCGTGCAAAATTATCTTGTTTTTCCTAAACAACACGTTGTAACTCGAAAAGCTTTGGTGTTGCGTGTATGTCTGAGCATGTAGCCTCTAAAGAGAATGCACAGGAGAGTTTTCTCTCGAAAGAACATGTAAGAATACAACGTTATAAGGAAATACAGTGTTGCAGAGTAAAGACAAATACATACGTATTGGAACCACTTTACGAAAAGAAATAACGCATCATACAAAATTAGCTTGTATCTCTTAAACAACACGTTGTAACTCGAAAGGATTTGGTGTGGCGTGCACGTCTAAACGTGTAGCCTCAAAAGAGAAGCCACAGGAGAATTTTCTTTCGTCAAAATTTTTCAGAAAACCACGTTTTAAGGAAATCCCGCATCGTGCAAAATTATCTTGTTTTCCATAAACAACACGTTGTAACTCGAAAAGCTTTGGTGTTGCCTGTATGTCTAAGTGTGTAGCCTCAAAAGGGAACGCACAGGATAGTTTTCTCTCGAAGGAATATGTAAGAATACCACGTTATAAGGAAATATAATGTTGCAGTGTAAAGACAAATATGAACTTATTGGAAACACTTTACGAGAAGAATTAACGCATAGTAAAAAATTAGCTTATATCTCCTAAACAACACGTTGTAATTCGAAAAGATTTGGTGTGGCTCGTACCTCTACACGTGTAGCCTCAAAAGAGAACCCACAGGAGAACTTTCTTTCGTCAAAATTTTTCAGAAAACCACGTTTTATGGAAATCTCGCATCGTGCTAAATTATCTTGTTTTTCCTAAACAACACATTGTAACTCGAAAAGCTTTGGCGATGCATGTTTGCTTAAGCGTGTCCCCTCAAAAGAGAACGCACAGGAGAGTTTTCCCTCGAAAGAATATGTAAGATTACCATGTTATAAGGAAATACAGTGTTGCAGATTAAAGACAAATAAGTACGTATTGGAAACACTTTACGAGAAGAAATAATGCATCGTACAAAATTAGCTTGTATCTCCTAAACAACACGTGGTAACTTGAAAGGATTTGGTGTGGCGTGTACGTCTAAACGTGTAGCCTCAAAAGAGAACCCACAGGAGAATTTTCTTTATTCAAAATTTTTCAGAAAACCACGTTTTAAGGAAATCCCACATCGTGCGAAATCATCTTCTTTTTCCTAAACAACATGTTGTAACTCGAAAAGCTATGGTGTTGCGTGTATGTGTAAGCGTGGAGCCTCAAAAGAGAAGGCACTGGAGAGTTTTCTCTCCAAAGAATATGTAAGAATACCACGTTATAAGGAAATACAATTTTGCAGAGTAAAGACAAATAAGTACATATTGGAAAAAATTTACGAGAAGAAATAACGCATCTTATAAAATTAGCTTGTATCTCCTAAACAACAGGTTGTTACTCGAAAGGATTTGGTGTGACGTGTACGTCTAAAAGTGTAGCCTCAAACGAGAACCCACAGGAGAATTTTCTTTCATAAAAATTTGTCAGAAACCACGTTTTAAGGAAATCTCGCATCGTGGGAAATTATCTTGTTTTTCCTAAACAACACGTTGTAACTCGAAAAGCTTTGGTGTTGCGTGTATTTCTAAGCGTGTAGCCTCAAAAGAGAACGCACAGGAGAGGTTTCTCTCGAAAGAATATGTAAGAATACCACGTTATAAGGAAATAAAGTGTTGCAGAGTAAAGACAACTACATACATATTGGAAACACTTTAAGAGAAGAAATAACACATCGTACAAAATTAGCTTGTATCTCCTAAACAACACGTTGTAACTCGAAAAGATTTGGTGTGGCTCGTACCTCTACACGTGTAGCCTCAAAAGAGAACCCACAGGATAACTTTCTTTCGTCAAAATTTTTCAGACAACCACGTTTTATGGAAATCTCGCATTGTGCGAAATTATCTTGTTTTTCCTAAACGACACATTGTAACTCGAAAAGCTTTGGCGTTGCGTGTATGTCTAAGCGTGTAGCCTCTAAAGAGAACGCACAGGAGAGTTTTCTCTCGAAAGAATATGTAAGAATACAACGTTATAAGGAAATACAGTGTTGTAGAGAAAAGACAAATAAGTACGTATTGGAAAACTTTACGAGCAGAAGTAACACATCTTACAAAATTAGCTTGTATCTCCGAAACAACACGTGGTAACTCGAAAAGATTTGGTGTGCCGTGTACGTCTAAACGTGTAGCCTCAAAAGAGAACCCACAGGAGAATTTTCTTTCGTCAAAATTTTTCAGAAAACCACGTTTTAAGGAAATCCTGCATCGTGCGAAATCATCTTCTTTTTCCTAAACAACATGTTGTAACTCGAAAAGCTTTGGTGTTGCGTGTATGTGTAACCATGGAGCCTCAAAAGAGAAGGCACAGGAGAGTTTTCTCTCGAAAGATTATATAAGAATACCACGTTATAAGGAAATACAATTTTGCAGAATAAAGACAAAGATGTACATATTGGAATCACTTTACAAGAAGAAATAACGCATCGTAAAAAAGTAGCTTGTATCTCCTAAACAACACGTTGTAACTCGAAAAGATTTGGTGTGACGTGTACGTCTAAGCGTGTAGCCTCAAAAGGGAACCCACAAGAGAATTTTCTTTCATCAAAATTTGTCAGAAACCACGTTTTAAGGAAATCTCGCATCGTGCGAAATTATCTTGTTTTTCCTAAATAACACGTTATAACTCAAAAAGCTTTGGTGTTGCGTGTATGTCTAAGTGTGTAACCTCAAAAGAGAATGCACAGGATAGTTTTCTCTTGAAAGAATATGTAAGAATACCACGTTATAAGGAAATACAATGTTGCAGAGTAAAGACAAATACGTATGTATTGGAAACACTTTACGAGAAGAATTAACGCATCGTAAAAAATTAGCTTGTATCTCCTAAACAACACGTTGTAACTCGAAAAGATTTGGTGTGGCATGTACGTCTAAACGTGTAGCCTCAAAAGAGAACCTACAGGAGAATTTTCTTTCTTCAAAATTTTTCAAAAAACCACGTTTTAAGGAAATCCCGCATCGTGTGAAATTATCTTCTTTTTCCTAAACAACATGTTGTAACTTGAAAAGCATTGGTGTTGCGTGTATGTGTAAGCGTGGAGCCTCAAAAGAAAAGGCACAGGAGAGTTTTCTCTCGAAAGAATATGTAAGAATACCACATTATACGGAAATACAATTTTGCAGAGTAAAGACAAATAAGTACATATTGGAAACACTTTACAAGAAGAAATAACGCATCGTACAAAATTAGCTTGTATCTCCTAAACAACACGTTGTAACTCGAAAAGATTTGGTGTGACGTGTACGTCTAAAAGTGTACCCTCAAAAGAGAACCCACAGGAGAATTTTCTTTCATCAAAATTTGTCAGAAACCACGTTTTAAGGAAATCTCGCATCGTGGGAAATTATCTTGTTTTTCCTAAACAACACGTTGTAACTCGAAAAGCTTTGGTGTTGCATGTATGTCTAAGCGTGTAGCCTCAAAAGAGAACGCACAGGAGAGTTTTCTCTCGAAAGAATATGTAAGAATACCACGTTATAAGGAAATAAAGTGTTGCAGAGTAAAGACAAATACTATTGGAAACACTTTAAGAGAAGAAATAATGCATTGTACAAAATTAGCTTGTATCTCCTAAACAACACATTGTAACTCGAAAAGATTTGGTGTGGCTCGTACCTCTACATGTGTAGCCTCAAAAGAGAACCCACAGGAGAACTTTCTTTCGTCAACATTTTTCAGACAACCACGTTTTATGGAAATCTCGCATCGTGCGAAATTATCTTGTTTTTCCTAAACAACACATTGTAACTCGAAAAGCTTTGGCGTTGCGTGTATGTCTAAGCGTGTAGCCTCTAAAGAGAACACATAGTAGAGTTCTCTCTAGAAAGAATATGTAAGAATAAAACGTTATAAGGAAATAAAGTGTTTCAGAGTAAAGACAAATACGTACATATTGGAAACACTTTACGAGAAGAAATAATGCATCATACAAAATTAGCTTGTATCTCCTAAATAACACGTGGTAACTCGAAAGTATTTGGTGTGGCGTGTACGTCTAAACATGTAGCCTCAAAAGAAAACCCACTGAAGAATTTTCTTTGGTCAAAATTTTTCCGAAAACTACATTTTAAGGAAATCCCGCATCGCGCGAAATTATCTTGTTTTTCATAAACAACACGTTGTAACTCGAAAATCTTTGGTGTTGCCTGTTTGTCTAAGTGTGTAGCTGCAAAAGGGAAAGCACGAGACAGTTTTCTCTGGAAAGAATATGTAAGAATACAACGTTATAAGGCAATACAGTGTTGCAGAGTAAAGACAAATACGTAGATATTAGAAACACTTTACGAGAATAAGTAACACATCCTACAAAATTAGCTTGTATCTCCGAAACAACACGTTGTAACTCGAAAAGATTTGGTGTGGCATGTTCGTCTAAACATGTAGCCTCAAAAGAGCCCCCACAGGAGAATTTTCTTTCGTCAAAAATTTTCAGAAAACCAAGTTTCAAGGAAATCCCGCATCGTGCGAAATCATCTTCTTTTTCCTAAACAACATGTCATAACTCGAAAAGCTTTGGTGTTGCGTGTATGTGTAAGCGTGTAGCCTCAAAAGAGAAGGCACAGGAGAGTTTTCTCTTGAAAGATTATGTAAGAATACCACGTTATAAGGAAATACAATTTTGCAGAGTAAAGACAAATAGGTACATATTGGAAACACTTTACAAGAAGAAATAACACATCGTACAAAATTAGATTGTATCTCCTAAACAACACGTTGTAACTCGAAAAGATTTGCTGTGACATGTACGTCTAAACGTGTAGGCTCAACAGAGAACCCACAAGAGAATTTTCTTTCATCAAAATTTGTCAGAAACCAGGTTTTAAGGAAATCTCGCATCGTGCGAAATTATCTTGTTTTTCCTAAACAACACGTTGTAACTCGAAAAGCATTGGTGTTGCGTGTATGTCTAAGGGTGTAACCTCAAAAGAGAACGCACAGGATAAAATTCTCCTGTGGGTTCTCTTTTGAGGGTACACGTTTAGACGTACACGCCACACCAAATCCTTTCGAGTTATAACGTGTTGTTTAGGAGATACAAGCTAATTTTGTACTATGTGTTATTTCTTCTTGTAAAGTTTAAGTGTTTCCAATAAGTATGTATTTGTCTTTACTCTGCAACACTGTATTTCCTTATAACGTGGTATTCCTACATATTCTTTCGGGAGAAAACTCTCCTGTGCATTCTCTTTTGAGGCTACACGATTAGAAATACACGCAACACCAAAGCTTTTCGAGTTACGTGTTGTTTAGGAAAAACAAGATATTTTCGCACGATGCGGGATTTCCGTAAAACGTGGTTTTTGACAAATTATGACCAAAGAAAACTCTCCTGTGGGTTCTCTTTTGAGGCTACACGTTTAGACATACACACCACACCAAATCTTTTCCAGTTACAACGTGTTGTTTAGGAGATACAAACTAATTTTGCATGATGCTTTATTTCTTCTCCTAAAGTGTTTCCAATAAGTACGTATTTGTCTATACTCTGCAACACTGTATTTCCTTATAACGTGGCATTCTTACATATTCTTTCAAGAGAAAACTCTCCTGTGCGTTCCCCTTTGAGGCTACGCACTTAGACGTACACGCAACACCAAAGCTTTTCGAGTTACAACGCGTTGTTTAGGAAAAACAAGATAATTACGCACGATGCGGGATTTCCTTAATAAGTGGTTTTCTGACAAATTTTGATTAAGGAAAATTCCTCTATGGGTTCTCTTTTGAGGCTACACGTTTAGACGTACAGGCCACACCAAATCTTTTTAAGTTACAACGTGTTGTTTAGGAGATATAAGCTAATTTTGTACGATGCGTTATTTCTTCTCCTAAAGTTTTTCCAATAAGTTAGTATATGTCTTTATTCTGCAACACTGTATTTCCTTATAACGTGGTATTCTTACATATTCTTTCAAGAGAAAACTCTCCTGTGCGTTCTCATTTGAGGCTACACGCTTAGAGATATACGCAACACCAACGCTTTTCGAGTTACAACGTGTTGTTTAGGAAGAACAAGATAATTTCCCACGATGCGGGATTTCCTTAAAACGTGGTTTTCTGACAAATTTTGACGAAAGAAAATTCTCCTGTGGGTTCTCTTTTGAGGCTACACGTTTAGTTGTACACGCCACACCAAATCTTCTAGAATTTCAACGTGTTGTTTAGGAGATACAAGCTAATATTTTTACGATGCGTTATTTCTTCTCGTAAAGTTTAAGTGTCTCCAATACGTATGTAGTTGCCTTTACTCTGCAACACTGTATTTCTTTATAACGTGGTATTCTTACATATTCTTTCGAGAGAAAACTCTCCTGTGCGTTCTCTTTGGAGGCTACATGCTTAGACATACACGCAAAACCAAAGCTTTTCGAGTTACAACGTGTTGTTTAGGAAAAACAAGATAATTTCGCATGATGCGGGACTTCCTTAAAACGTGGTTATCTGACAAATTTTGACGAAAGAATATTGTCCTGTGGGTTCTCTTTTGAGGGTACACGTTTAGATGTACAAGCCACACCAAATCCTTTCGAGTTATAACGTGTTGTTTAGGAGATACAAGCTAATTTTGTACTATGTGTTATTTCTACTCGTAAAGTTTAAGTGTTTCCAAAAAGTATGTATTTGTCTTTACTCTGCAACACTGTATTTACTTATAACGTGGTATTCCTACATATTCTTTCGGGAAAAAAACTCTCCTGTGCGTTCTCTTTTAAGGCTACACGCTTAGACATACACGCAACACCAAAGCTTTTCGAGTTACAACATGTTGTTTAGGAAAAACAAGATAATTACGCACGATGCGGGATTTCCTTAAAACGTGGTTTTTGACAAATTTTGACGAAAGAAAATTCTCCTGTGGGTTCTCTTTGAGGCTACACGTTTAGACGTACACGCCACACCAAATCTTTTCGAGTTACAGCGTGTTGTTTAGGAGATACAAGCTAATTTTGCATGATGCGTTATTTCTTCTCGTAAAGTGTTTCCAATAAGCACGTATTTGTCTTTACTCTGCAACACTGTATTTCCTTATCACGTGGTATTCTTACATATTCTTTTGAGAGAAAACTATCCTGTGCGTTCTCTTTGGAGGCTACATGCTTAGACATACACGCAACACCAAAGCTTTTCGAGTTACAACGTGTTGATTAGGAAAAACAAGATAATTTCGCCTGATGCGGGATTTCCTTAAAACGTGGTTTTCTGACAAATTTTGACGTAAGAAAATTCTCCTGTGGGTTCTCTTTTGAGGCTACACGTTCAGACGTACACGCCACAGCAAATCTTTTTGAGTTACCACGTGTTGTTTTGGAGATACAAGCTAATTTTGTACCATGCGTTATTTCTTCTCATAATGTGTTTCCAATAAGTACGTATGTCTTTACTCTGCAGCAATATGTTTCCTTATAACATGGTATTCTTACATATTCTTTCGAGAGAAAACTCTCCTGCGCATTCTCTTTTGAGGCTGCACGCTTAGACATACACGCAAAGCTTTTCTAGTTACAACGTGTTGTTTAGGAAAAACAAGATAATTTCTCACGATGCGGGATTTCCTTAAAACGTGGTTTTCTGACAAATTTTGAGAAAAGAAAACTCTCCTGTGGGTTCTCTTTTGAGGCTACACGTTTAGACGTACATGCCACACCATATCCTTTTGAGTTACAACGTGTTGTTTAGGACATACAAGCTAATTTTGCAAGATGCGTCATTTCTCTCATAAAGTGCTTCCAATAAGTACATATTTGTCTTTACTCTGCCACACTGTATTTCCTTATAACGTGGTATTCTTACATATTCTTTCGAGAGAAAACTCTCCTGTGCATTCTCTTTTGGGTCTACACGCTTAGACATACACCCTACACCAAAGCTTTTCGAGTTAAAACGTGTTGTTTAAGAAGAACAAGATAATTTCTCACGAGGCGGGATTTCCTTAAAACGTGGTTTTCTGAAAAATTTTGACGAAAGAAAATTCTCCTGTGGGTTCTCTTTTGAGGCTACACGTTTAGACGTACAAGCCACACCAAATCTTTTCAAGTTACAACGTGTTGTTTAGGAGATACAAACTAATTTTGTACGATGCTTTATTTCATCTCGTAAAGTTTATGGGTTTCCAATACATACCTATTTGTCTTTATTCTGCAACATTGTATTTCCTTATAACGTGGTATCGTTACAAATTCTATCGAGAAAAAACTCTCCTGTGCGTAATGTTTTGAGGCTACACGCTTAGACATACACGCAACACCAAAGATTTTCGAGTTACAACGTGTTGTTTATGAAAAACAAGATAATTTTGCGCGATGCGCGATTTCCTTAAAATGTAGTTTTCTGAAAAATTTTGACCAAAGAAAATTCTTCAGTGGGTTTTCTTTTGAGGCTACATGTTTAGACGTACACGCCACACCAAATACTTTCGAGTTACCACGTGTTATTTAGGAGATACAAGCTAATTTTGTATGATGCATTATTTCTTCTCGTAAAGTGTTTCCAATATGTACGTATTTGTCTTTACTCTGAAACACTTTATTTCCTTATAACGTTTTATTCTTACATATTCTTTCTAGAGAGAACTCTACTATGTGTTCTCTTTAGAGGCTACACGCTTAGACATACACGCAACGCCAAAGCTTTTCGAGTTACAATGTGTTGTTTAGGAAAAACAAGATAATTTCGCACGATGCGAGATTTCCATAAAACGTGGTTGTCTGAAAAATGTTGACGAAAGAAAGTTCTCCTGTGGGTTCTCTTTTGAGGCTACACATGTAGAGGTACGAGCCACACCAAATCTTTTCGAGTTACAATGTGTTGTTTAGGAGATACAAGCTAATTTTGTACAATGCATTATTTCTTCTCTTAAAGTGTTTCCAATAGTATTTGTCTTTACTCTGCAACACTTTATTTCCTTATAACGTGGTATTCTTACATATTCTTTCGAGAGAAAACTCTCCTGTGCGTTCTCTTTTGAGGCTACACGCTTAGACATACATGCAACACCAAAGCTTTTCGAGTTACAACGTGTTGTTTAGGAAAAACAAGATAATTTCCCACGATGCGAGATTTCCTTAAAACGTGGTTTCTGACAAATTTTGATGAAAGAAAATTCTCCTGTGGGTTCTCTTTTGAGGGTACACTTTTAGACGTACACGTCACACCAAATCTTTTCGAGTTACAACGTGTTGTTTAGGAGATACAAGCTAATTTTGTACGATGCGTTATTTCTTCTTGTAAAGTGTTTCCAATATGTACTTATTTGTCTTTACTCTGCAAAATTGTATTTCCGTATAATGTGGTATTCTTACATATTCTTTCGAGAGAAAACTCTCCTGTGCCTTTTCTTTTGAGGCTCCACGCTTACACATACACGCAACACCAATGCTTTTCAAGTTACAACATGTTGTTTAGGAAAAAGAAGATAATTTCACACGATGCGGGATTTCCTTAAAACGTGGTTTTTTGAAAAATTTTGAAGAAAGAAAATTCTCCTGTAGGTTCTCTTTTGAGGCTACACGTTTAGACGTACATGCCACACCAAATCTTTTCGAGTTACAACGTGTTGTTTAGGAGATACAAGCTAATTTTTTACGATGCGTTAATTCTTCTCGTAAAGTGTTTCCAATACATACGTATTTGTCTTTACTCTGCAACATTGTATTTCCTTATAACGTGGTATTCTTACATATTCTTTCAAGAGAAAACTATCCTGTGCATTCTCTTTTGAGGTTACACACTTAGACATACACGCAACACCAAAGCTTTTTGAGTTATAACGTGTTATTTAGGAAAAACAAGATAATTTCGCACGATGCGAGATTTCCTTAAAACGTGGTTTCTGACAAATTTTGATGAAAGAAAATTCTCTTGTGGGTTCCCTTTTGAGGCTACACGCTTAGACGTACACGTCACACCAAATCTTTTCGAGTTACAACGTGTTGTTTAGGAGATACAAGCTACTTTTTTACGATGCGTTATTTCTTCTTGTAAAGTGATTCCAATATGTACATCTTTGTCTTTATTCTGCAAAATTGTATTTCCTTATAACGTGGTATTCTTATATAATCTTTCGAGAGAAAACTCTCCTGTGCCTTCTCTTTTGAGGCTCCATGGTTACACATACACGCAACACCAAAGCTTTTCGAGTTACAACATGTTGTTTAGGAAAAAGAAGATGATTTCGCACGATGCAGGATTTCCTTAAAACGTGGTTTTCTGAAAAATTTTGACGAAAGAAAATTCTCCTGTGGGTTCTCTTTTGAGGCTACACGTTTAGACGTACACGGCACACCAAATCTTTTCGAGTTACCACGTGTTGTTTCGGAGATACAAGCTAATTTTGTAAGATGTGTTACTTCTGCTCGTAAAGTTTTCCAATACGTACTTATTTGTCTTTTCTCTACAACACTGTATTTCCTTATAACGTTGTATTCTTACATATTCTTTCGAGAGAAAACTCTCCTGTGCGTTCTCTTTAGAGGCTACACGCTTAGACATACACGCAACGCCAAAGCTTTTCGAGTTACAATGTGTCGTTTAGGAAAAACAAGATAATTTCGCACAATGCGAGATTTCCATAAAACGTGGTTGTCTGAAAAATTTTGACGAAAGAAAGTTATCCTGTGGGTTCTCTTTTGAGGCTACACGTGTAGAGGTACGAGCCACACCAAATCTTTTCGAGTTACAACGTGTTGTTTAGGAGATACAAGCTAATTTTGTACGATGTGTTATTTCTTCTCTTAAAGTGTTTCCAATATGTATGTAGTTGTCTTTACTCTGCAACACTTTATTTCCTTATAACGTGGTATTCTTACATATTCTTTCGAGAGAAACCTCTCCTGTGCGTTCTCTTTTGAGGCTACACGCTTAGAAATACACGCAACACCAAAGCTTTTCGAGTTACAACGTGTTGTTTAGGAAAAACAAGATAATTTCCCACGATGCGAGATTTCCTTAAAACGTGGTTTCTGACAAATTTTTATGAAAGAAAATTCTCCTGTGGGTTCTCGTTTGAGGCTACACTTTTAGACGTACACGTCACACCAAATCCTTTCGAGTAACAACCTGTTGTTTAGGAGATACAAGCTAATTTTATAAGATGCGTTATTTCTTCTCGTAAATTTTTTCCAATATGTACTTATTTGTCTTTACTCTGCAAAATTGTATTTCCTTATAACGTGGTATTCTTACATATTCTTTGGAGAGAAAACTCTCCAGTGCCTTCTCTTTTGAGGCTCCACGCTTACACATACACGCAACACCATAGCTTTTCGAGTTACAACATGTTGTTTAGGAAAAAGAAGATGATTTCGCACGATGTGGGATTTCCTTAAAACGTGGTTTTCTGAAAAATTTTGAATAAAGAAAATTCTCCTGTGGGTTCTCTTTTGAGGCTACACGTTTAGACGTACACGCCACACCAAATCCTTTCAAGTTACCACGTGTTGTTTAGGAGATACAAGCTAATTTTGTACGATGCATTATTTCTTCTCGTAAAGTGTTTCCAATACGTACTTATTTGTCTTTAATCTGCAACACTGTATTTCCTTATAACATGGTAATCTTACATATTCTTTCGAGGGAAAACTCTCCTGTGCGTTCTCTTTTGAGGGGACACGCTTAAGCAAACATGCATCGCCAAAGCTTTTCGAGTTACAATGTGTTGTTTAGGAAAAACAAGATAATTTAGCACGATGCGAGATTTCCATAAAACGTGGTTTTCTGAAAAATTTTGACGAAAGAAAGTTCTCCTGTGGGTTCTCTTTTGAGGCTACACGTGTAGAGGTACGAGCCACACCAAATCTTTTCGAATTACAACGTGTTGTTTAGGAGATATAAGCTAATTTTTTACTATGCGTTAATTCTTCTCGTAAAGTGTTTCCAATAAGTTCATATTTGTCTTTACACTGCAACATTATATTTCCTTATAACGTGGTATTCTTACATATTCCTTCGAGAGAAAACTATCCTGTGCGTTCCCTTTTGAGGCTACACACTTAGACATACAGGCAACACCAAAGCTTTTCGAGTTACAACGTGTTGTTTATGGAAAACAAGATAATTTTGCACGATGCGGGATTTCCTTAAAACGTGGTTTTCTGAAAAATTTTGACGAAAGAAAATTCTCCTGTGGCTTCTCTTTTGAGGCTACACGTTTAGACGTGCACGCCACACCAAATCCTTTCGAGTTACAACGTGTTGTTTAAGAGATACAAGCTAATTTTGTATGATGCGTTATTTCTTTTCGTAAAGTGGTTCCAATACGTATGTATTTGTCTTTACTCTGCAACACTGTATTTCCTTATAACGTTGTATTCTTACATGTTCTTTCGAGAGAAAACTCTCCTGTGCATTCTCTTTAGAGGCTACATGCTCAGACATACACGCAACACCAAAGCTTTTCGAGTTACAACGTGTTGTTTAGGAAAAACAAGATAATTTTGCACGATGCGGGATTTCCTTAAAACGTGGTTTTCTGACAAATTTTGACGAAAGAAAGTTCTCCTGTAGGTTCTCTTTTGAGGCTAGACGTGTAGACGTACGAGCCACACCAAATATTTTTCAGTTACAACGTGTTGTTTAGGAGACACAAGCAAATATTGTACGATGCGTTATTTCTTCTCGTAAAGTGTTTCCAATACGTACATATTTGTCTTTACTCTGCAACACTGTATTTCCTTATAACATGGTATTCTTACATATTCTTTCGAGGGAAAACTCTCCTGTGCATTCTCTTTTGAGGCTACATGATTAGACAAACACGCAACACCAAAGCTTTTCGAGTTACAACGTGTTGTTTAGGAAAAAGAAGATGATTTCGCACGATGCGGGATTTCCTAAAAACCTGGTTTTCTGAAAAATTTTGACGAAAGAAAATTCTCCTGTGGGTTCTCTTTTGAGGCTACATATTTAGACGTACACGTCACACCAAATCTTTTCGAGTTACAACGTGTTGTTTAGGAGATACAAGCTAATTTTTTATAATGCGTTAATTCTCGTAAAGTGTTTCCAATACGTACATATTTGTCTTTACTCTGCAACACTGTATTTCCTTATAACATGGTATTCTTACATATTCTTTCGAGGGAAAACTCTCCTGTGCATTCCCTTTTGAGGCTACACGATTAGACAAACACGCAACACCAAAGCTTTTCGAGTTACAACGTGTTGTTTAGGAAAAAGAAGATGATTTCGCACGATGCGGGATTTCCTAAAAACCTGGTTTTCTGAAAAATTTTGACGGAAGAAAATTCTCCTGTGGGTTCTCTTTTGAGGCTACATATTTAGACGTACACGTCACACCAAATCTTTTCGAGTTACAACGTGTTGTTTAGGAGATACAAGCTAATTTTTTATAATGCGTTAATTCTCGTAAAGTGTTTCCAATACGTACGTATTTGTCTTTACTCTGCAACACTGTATTTCCTTATAACGTGGCATTCTTACATATTCTTTCGAGAGAAAACTATCCTGTGCATTCCCTTTTGAGGCTAAACACTTAGACATACAGGCAACACCAAAGCTTTTTGAGTTACAACGTGTTGTTTATAAAAAACAAGATACTTTCGCACGATGCCGGATTTCCTTAAAACATGGTTTTCTGACAAATTTTGACGAAAGGAAATTATTCGGTTGGTTCTCTTTTGAGGCTTCACGTTTCGACGTGCATGTCACACCTAATCCTTTCGAGTTGCCACGTGTTGTTTAGGAAATACAGGCTAATTTTGTACGATGCTTTATTTCTTCTCGTAAAGTGTTTCCAATACGTACGTATTTGTCTTTACTCTGCAACACTGTATTTCCTTATAACGTGGTATTCTTACATATTCTTTCGAGAGAAAACTATCCTGTGCGTTCCCTTTTGAGGCTACACACTTAGACATACAGGCAACACCAAAGCTTTTCAAGTTACAACGTGTTGTTTATGAAAAACAAGATAATTTCGCACGATGCGGGATTTCCTTAAAACTTGGTGTTCTGACAAATTTTGACGAAAGAAAATTCTCCTGTGGGTTCTCTTTTGAGGCTATACGTTTAGACGTATACGACACGCCAAATCCTTTTGAGTTACAACGTGTTGTTTAGGAGATACAAGCTAATTTTGTATGATGCATTATTTCTTCTCGTAAAGTGTTTCCAATGTGTACTCATTTGTCTTTATTCTGAAAAATTGTATTTCCTTATAACGTGGTATTCTTACATATTCTTTCGAGAGAAAACTCTCCTGTGTGTTCTCTTTTGAGGCTACACGCTGAGACATACACGCAACACAAAAGCTTTTCAAATTACAACGTGTTGTTTAAGAAAAACAAGATAATTTCACACGATGCGGGATTTCCTTAAAACGTGGTTTTCTGAAAATTTTGACGAAAGTAATTCTCCTATCTGTTCTCTTTTGAGGCTACACATTTAGACGTACACGCCACACCAAATCTTTTCGAGTTACAACGTGTTGTTTAGGAGATACGAGCTCATTTTGTACGATGCTTTATTTCATCTCGTAAAGTTTAAGGGTTTCCAATATGTACGTATTTGTCTTTACTCTGCAACACTGTATTTCCTTATAACGTGGTATTCTTACATATTCTTTTGAGAGAAAACTCTCCTGTGTGTTCTCTTTTGAGGCTACACGCTGAGACATACACGCAACACCAAAGCTTTTCGAGTTACAACGTGTTGTTTAGGAAAAACAAGATAATTTCGCATGATGCAGGATTTCCTTAATACGTGGTTTTCTGACAAATTTGACCAAAGAAAATTCTCCTGTGGGTCCTCTTTTTGAGGCTACACGTTTAGACGTACACGCCACAGCAAATCTTTTCGAGTTACAACGTGTTTTTTAGGAGATACAGCTAATTTTGTATGATGCGTTATTTCTTCTCGTAAAGTGTTTCCAATACGTACGTATTTGTCTTTATTCTGCAACACTGTATTTCCTTATAACCTGGTACTCTGACATATTCTTTCGAGTGAAAACTCTCCTGTGCGGTCTCTTTTGAGGCTACACACTGAGACATACACGCAACACCAAAGCTTTTCGAGTTACAACGTGTTGTTTAGGAAAAACAAGATAATTTCGCAGGATGCGGGATTTCTTTAAAACGTGGTTTGCTGACAAATTTTGACAAAAGAAAATTCTCCAGTGGGTTCTCTTTTGAGGCTAAACTTTTACACGTACACGCCAAACCAAATATCTTCGAGTTTCCACTTCTTGTTTAGGAGATACAAGCTAATATTGTATGATGCTTAATTTCTTCTCGTAAAGTGTTTCCAATATGTACGTATTTGTCCTTACTCTGCAACACTGTATTTCCTTATAACGTTGTATTCTTACATGTTCTTTCGAGAGAAAACTCTCCTGTGCATTCTCTTTAGAGGCTACATGCTCAGACATACAGGCAACACCAAAGCTTTTCGAGTTACAACGTGTTGTTTAGGAAAAACAAGATAATTTTGCACGATGAGGGATTTCCTTAAAACGTGGTTTTCTGACAAATTTTGACGAAAGAAAGTTCTCCTGTAGGTTCTCTTTTGAGGCTAGACGTGTAGACGTATGAGCCACACCAAATATTTTTCAGTTACAACGTGTTGTTTAGGAGACACAAGCAAATATTGTACGATGCGTTATTTCTTCTCGTAAAGTGTTTCCAATACGTACATATTTGTCTTTACTCTGCAACACTGTATTTCCTTATAACATGGTATTCTTACATATTCTTTCGAGGGAAAACTCTCCTGTGCATTCTCTTTTGAGGCTACACGATTAGACAAACACGCAACACCAAAGCTTTTCGAGTTACAACGTGTTGTTTAGGAAAAAGAAGATGATTTCGCACGATGCGGGATTTCCTAAAAACCTGGTTTTCTGAAAAATTTTGACGAAAGAAAATTCTCCTGTGGGTTCTCTTTTGAGGCTACATATTTAGACGTACATGTCACACCAAATCTTTTCGAGTTACAACGTGTTGTTTAGGAGATACAAGCTAATTTTTTATAATGCGTTAATTCTCGTAAGTGTTTCCAATACGTACATATTTGTCTTTACTCTGCAACACTGTATTTCCTTATAACATGGTATTCTTACATATTCTTTCGAGGGAAAACCCTCCTGTGCATTCTCTTTTGAGGCTACACGATTAGACAAACACGCAACACCAAAGCTTTTCGAGTTACAACGTGTTATTTAGGAAAAAGAAGATGATTTTGCACGATGCGGGATTTCCTAAAAACCTGGTTTTCTGAAAAAATTTGACGGAAGAAAATTCTCCTGTGGGTTCTCTTTTGAGGCTACATATTTAGACGTACATGTCACACCAAATCTTTTCGAGTTACAACGTGTTGTTTAGGAGATACAAGCTAATTTTTTATAATGCGTTAATTCTCGTAAAGTGTTTCCAATACGTACTTATTTGTCTTTACTCTGCAACACTGTATTTCCTTATAACGTGGCATTCTTACATATTCTTTCGAGAGAAAACTATCCTGTGCATTCCCTTTTGAGGCTAAACACTTAGACATACAGGCAACACCAAAGCTTTTTGAGTTACAACGTGTTGTTTATAAAAAACAAGATACTTTCGCACGATGCCGGATTTCCTTAAAACATGGTTTTCTGACAAATTTTGACGAAAGGAAATTATTCGGTTGGTTCTCTTTTGAGGCTTCACGTTTCGACGTGCATGTCACACCTAATCCTTTCGAGTTGCCACGTGTTGTTTAGGAAATACAGGCTAATTTTGTACGATGCTTTATTTCTTCTCGTAAAGTGTTTCCAATACGTACGTATTTGTCTTTACTCTGCAACACTGTATTTCCTTATAACGTGGTATTCTTACATATTCTTTCGAGAGAAAACTATCCTGTGCGTTCCCTTTTGAGGCTACACACTTAGACATACAGGCAACACCAAAGCTTTTCAAGTTACAACGTGTTGTTTATGAAAAACAAGATAATTTCGCACGATGCGGGATTTCCTTAAAACTTGGTGTTCTGACAAATTTTGACGAAAGAAAATTCTCCTGTGGGTTCCCTTTTGAGGCTACACGTTTAGACGTACATGCCACACCAAATCTTTTCGAGTTACAACATGTTGTTTAGGAGATACGAGCTCATTTTGTACGATGCTTTATTTCATCCCATAAAGTTTAAGGGTTTCCAATACGTACGTATTTGTCTTCACTCTGCAACACTGTATTTCCTTATAACATGGTATTCGTACATATTCTTTCGAGAGAAAACTCTACTGTGCATTATCTTTTGAGGCTACATGCTTAGACATACACGCAACACCAAAGCTTTTCGAGTTAAAACGTGTTGTTTAGGAAAAACAAGATAATTTCGCAGGATGCGGGATTTCCTTAAAACGTGGTTTTTTGACAAATTTTGACTTAAGAAAATTCTCCTGTGGGTTCTCTTTTGAGGCTATACGTTTAGACGTATACGACACACCAAATCCTTTTGAGTTACAGCGTGTTGTTTAGGAGATACAAGCTAATTTTGTATGATGCATTATTTCTTCTCGTAAAGTGTTTCCAATGTGTACTCATTTGTCTTTATTCTGAAAAATTGTATTTCCTTATAACGTGGTATTCTTACATATTCTTTCGAGAGAAAACTCTCCTGTGTGTTCTCTTTTGAGGCTACACGCTGAGACATACACGCAACACAAAAGCTTTTCGAATTACAACGTGTTGTTTAAGAAAAACAAGATAATTTCGCACGATGCGGGATTTCCTTAAAACGTGGTTTTCTGAAAATTTTGACGAAAGTAATTCTCCTATCTGTTCTCTTTTGAGGCTACACATTTAGACGTACACGCCACACCAAATCTTTTCGAGTTACAACGTCTTGTTTAGGAGATACGAGCTCATTTTGTACGATGCTTTATTTCATCTCGTAAAGTTTAAGGGTTTCCAATATGTACGTATTTGTCTTTACTCTGCAACACTGTATTTCCTTATAACGTGGTATTCTTACATATTCTTTTGAGAGAAAACTCTCCTGTATGTTCTCTTTTGAGGCTACACGCTGAGACATACACGCAACACCAAAGCTTTTCGAGTTACAACGTGTTGTTTAGGAAAAACAAGATAATTTCGCATGATGCAGGATTTCCTTAATACGTGGTTTTCTGACAAATTTGACCAAAGAAAATTCTCCTGTGGGTCCTCTTTTTGAGGCTACACGTTTAGACGTACACGCCACACCAAATATTTTCGAGTTACAACGTGTTTTTCAGGAGATACAGCTAATTTTGTATGATTCGTTATTTCTTCTCGTAAAGTGTTTCCAATACGTACGTATTTGTCTTTATTCTGCAACACTGTATTTCCTTATAACCTGGTACTCTGACATATTCTTTCGAGTGAAAACTCTCCTGTGCGGTCTCTTTTGAGGCTACACACTGAGACATACACGCAACACCAAAGCTTTTCGAGTTACAACGTGTTGTTTAGGAAAAACAAGATAATTTCGCAGGATGCGGGATTTCTTTAAAACGTGGTTTTCTGACAAATTTTGACGAAAGAAAATTCTCCAGTGGGTTCTCTTTTGAGGCTAAACTTTTACACGTACACGCCAAACCAAATATCTTCGAGTTTCCACTTGTTGTTTAGGAGATACAAGCTAATATTGTATGATGCTTAATTTCTTCTCGTAAAGTGTTTCCAATATGTACGTATTTGTCCTTACTCTGCAACACTGTATTTCCTTATAACGTTGAATTCTTACATGTTCTATCGAGAGAAAACTCTCCTGTGCATTCTCTTTTGAGGCTACACGCTTAGACAAACACGCAACACCAAAGCTTTTCGAGTTACCACGTGTTGTTTAGGAAAAACAAGATAATTTCGCAAGATGCGGTATTTCCTTAAAACGTGGTTTTCTGACAAATTTTTGACGAAAGAAAATTCTCCTTTTTGTTCTTCTTTGAGGCTACACCTTTAGATATACACGTCAAACCAAATCTTTTCGAGTTACCACGTGTTGTTTAGGAGATATAAGCTAATTTTGTTCGATGCGTTATTTCTTCTCGTAAAGTGTTCCCAATATATACTTATTTGTATTTACTCTGCAAAATTGTATTTCCTAATAACGTGGAATTCTTACATATTCTTTCAAGAGAAAACTCTCCTGTGCCTTCTCTTTTGAGGCTCCACGCTTACACATACACGCAACACTAAAGCTTTTCGAGTCACAACATGTTGTTTAGGAAAAAGAAGATGATTTCGCACGATGCGGGATTTCCTTAAGACGTGGTTTTCTGAAAAATTTTGAGGAAAGAAAATTCTCCTGTGGGTTCTCTTTTGAGGCTACACATTTAGTCGTACACGCCACACCAAATGTTTTCGAGTTACAACGTGCTTTTTAGGAGATACAAGCTAATTTTGTACGATGCGTTAATTCTTCTCGTAAGGTGTTTCCAATACGTAAGTATTTGTCTTTACTCTGAAACACTGTATTTCCTTATAACGTGGTATTCTTATATATTCTTTCGAGAGAAAACTATCCTGTGCGTTCCCTTTTGAGGCTACACGCGGAGACATACACGCAACACCAAAGCTTTTCAAGTTACAACATGTTGTTTATGAATAAAAAGATAATTTCGCACGATGCGGGATTTCCTTAAAACGTGGTTTTCTGACAAATTTTGACAAAAGAAAATTCTCCTGTGGGTTATCTTTTGAGGCTACACGTTTAGACGTACACGTCACATCAAATCTTTTCGAGTTACCACGTGTTGTTTAGGAGATACAAGCTTATTTTGTACGATGCGTTATTTTTTCTTGTAAAGTGTTTCCAATATGTACTTATTTGCCTTTACTCTGCAAAATTGTATTTCTTTATAACGTGGTATTCTTACATTTTCTTTCGAGAGAAAACTCTCCTGTGCCTTCTCTTTTGAGGCTCCACGCTTAGACATACGCGCAACACCAAAGCTTTTCGAGTTACAACATGTTGTTTAGGAAAAAGAAGATGATTTTGCACGATGCGGGATTTCCTTAATACGTGGCTTTCTGAAAAATTTTAACGAAAGAAAATTCTCCTGTGGGTTCTCTTTTAAGGCTACACGTTTAGACGTACATGCCACACCAAATCTTTTCGAGTTACAACATGTTGTTTAGGAGATACAAGCTAATTTTGTACTATGCGTTAATTCTTTACGTAAAGTGTTTGGAATACATACGTGTTTGTCTTTACTCTGCAACACTGTATTTCCTTATAACGTGGTATTCTTACATATTCTTTCGAGAGAAAACTCTCCTGTGCATTCTCTTTTGAGGCTACATGCTTAGACATATACGCAACTCCAGAGCTTTTCGAGTTACAACTTGTTGTTTAGAAAAAACAAGATAATTTCGCACGATGCTAGTTTTCCTTAAAACGTGGTTTCTGACAAATTTTGATGAAAGAAAATTCACCTGTGGGTTCTCTTTTGAGGCTACACCTTTAGACGTACACACCACACCAAATCTTTTTGAGTTACACCGTGCTGTTTAGAAGATACAAGCAAATTTTTTTTACGATGCGTTATTTCTTCTCGTAAAGTTTACGTTTTTCCAATACATACGTTTTTGTCTTTACTCTGCAACTCTGTATTTCCTTATAACGTGGTATTCTTACATATTCTTTCGAGAGAAAACTCTCCTGTGCATTCTCTTTTGAGGCTACACGCTTAGACAAAAACGCAACACCACAACTTTTCGAGTTACAACGTGTTCTTTAGGAAAAACAAGATAATAACGCACGATGCAGTATTTCCTTAAAACGTGGTTTCTGACAAATATTGACAAAAGAAAATACTCCTGAGGGTTCTCTTTTGAGGCTACACGTTTAGACGTACATGCCACATCAAATCTTTTCGAGTTACAACGTGTTGTTTAGGAGATACAAGCTAATTTTTTAAGATGCGTTATTTCTTCTCGTAAAGTTTAAGTGTTTCCAATACGTATGTATTTGCCTTTACTCTGCAACACTGTGTTTCCTTATAACGTGGTATTCTTGCATATTCTTTCGAGAGAAAACTCTCCTGTGCGTTCTCTTTTGAGGCTACATGCTTAGACATACACGCAACACCAAAGCTTTTCGAGTTACAACGTGTTTTTTAGGAAGAACAAGATAATTTCTCACCATGCGGGATTTCCTTAAAACGTGGTTTTCTGACAAATTTTGACGAAAGAAATTTGTCCTGTGGTTCTCTTTGAGGCTACACGTTTAGATGTACACGCCACACCAAATCCTTTCGAGTTACAACGTGTTGTTTAGGAGATACAAGCTAATTTTTTACGATGCTTTATTTCATCTCGTAAAGTTTAAGGGTTTCCAATATGAAAGTATTTGTCATTATTCTGCAACAGTGTACTTCCTTATAACGTGGTATTCTTACATATTCTTTCGAGAGAAAACTCTCCTGTGTGTTCACTTTTGAGGCTACACGCTTAGACATACACGCAACACCAAAGCTTTTCGAGTTACAACGCGTTGTTTAGGAAAAACAAGATAATTTCGCACGATGCGGGATTTCCTTAATACGTGGTTTTCTGACAAATTTTGACCAAAGAAAATTCTCCTGTGGGTTCTCTTTTGAGGCTACACGTTTAGACGTACAGGTCACACCAAATCTTTTCGAGTTACAACGTGTTGTTTAGGAGATACAAGCTAATTTTTTACGATGCGTTATTTCTTCTCATAAAGTGTTTCCAATAAGTACGTATTTGTCTTTACTCTGCAACACTGTATTTCCTTATAAGGTGGTATTCTTACATATTCTTTTTAGAGAAAACTCTCCTGTGTGCTCTCTTTTGAGTCTACACGCTTAGACATACACGCAACTCCAAAGCTTTTCGAGTTACAACGCATTGTTTAGGAAAAACAAGATAATTCTGCACGATAAGGGATTTCCTTAAAACGTGGTTTTCTTACATATTTTGACGATAAAAAATTCTCCTGTCGGTTCTCTTTTGAGGCTACTCGTTTAGACGTACACGTCACACCAAATATTTTCGAGTTACAACGTGTTGATTAGGAGATACAAGCTAATTTTGTATGATTTTTTATTTCTTCTCTTAAAGTTTTACAATATGTACGTATTTGTCTTTACTCTTCAACACTGTATTTCCTTATAACGTGATATTCTTACATATTCTTTTGAGAGAAAACTCTCCTTGCATTCCTTTTAGAGGCTACACACTTAGACATACACGCAACACCAAAGCTTTTCGAGTTACAACGTGCTGTTTAGGAAAAACAAGATAATTTCGCACGATGCGGGATTTCCTCAAAACGTGGTTTTCTGACAAATTTTGACGAAAGAAAACTCTCCTGTGGGTTCTCTTTTGAGGATACACGTTTAGACGTACACGCCACACCAAATCTTTTCGAGTTACAACATGTTGTTTAGGACATACAAGCAAATTTTGCAAGATGCGTTATTTCTCTCATAAAGTGTTTCCAGTATGTACGTATTTGTCTTTACTCTGCCACACTGGATTTCCTTATAACGTGGTATTCTTATATATTCTTTCGAGAGAAAACTCTCCTATGCGTTCTCTTTTGGGGCTACATGCTTAGACATACACCCAACACCAAAGCTTTTCGAGTTAAAACGTGTTGTTTAGGAAGAACAAGATAATTTCTCACGATGCGCGATTTCCTTAAAACGTGGTTTTCTGAAAAATTTTGACGAAAGAAAACTGTCCTGTGGGTTCTCTTTTGAGGCTACACGTTTAGACGTACATGCCACACCAAATCTTTTCGAGTTACAACGTGTTGTTTAGGAGATACAAGCTAATTTTGTATGATGCTTTAATTCATCTCGTAAAGTTTAAGGGTTTCCAATACATACGTGTTTGTCTTTACTCTGTAACACTGTATTTCCTTATAACGTGGTATCCTTTCATATTCTTTTGAGAGAAAACTCTCCTGTGCGTTCTCTTTTGAGGCTACACGCTTAGACATACACGCAACAGCAAAGCCTTTCGAGTTACAACATGTTGTTTAGGAAGAACAAGATAATTTCCCACGATGCGGGATTTCCTTAAAACGTGGTGTTCTGACAAATTTTGATGAAAGAAAATACTCCTGTGGGTTCTCTTCTGAGGCTACACCTTTAGACGTACACACCACACCAAATCTTTTTGAGTTACACCGTGCTGTTTAGGAGATACAAGCTAATTTTTTTTACGATGCGTTATTTCTTCTCATAAAGTTTAAGTGTTTCCAATACATACGTTTTTGTCTTTACACTGCAACTCTGTATTTCCTTATAACGTGGTATTCTTACATATTCTTTCGAGAGAAAACTCTCCTGTGCATTCTCTTTTGAGGCTACACGCTTAGACATACAGGCAACACCACAGCTTTTCGAGTTACAATGTGTTGTTTAGGAAAAACAAGATAATTTAGCACGATGCGGGATTTCCTTAAAACGTGGTTTTCTGACAAATTTTGACGAAAGAAAATACTCCCGAGGTTTCTCTTTTGAGGCTACACGTTTAGACGTACACGCCACACCAAATCTTTTCGAGTTACAACGTGTTGTTTAGGAGATACAAGCTAATTTTTTAAGATGCGTTATTTCTTCTCGTAAAGTTTAAGTGTTTCCAATACGTACGTATTTGCCTTTACTCTGCAACACTGTTTTCCTATTAACGTGGTATTCTTACATATTCTTTCGAGAGAAAACTCTCCTGTGCGTTCTCTTTTGAGGCTACACGCTTAGACATACATGCAACACCAAAACTTTTCGAGTTACAACGTGTTGTTTAGGAAGAACAAGATAATTTCTCACGATGCGGGATTTCCTTAAAACGAGGTTTGCTGACAAATTTTGATGAAAGAAAATTGTCCTGTGGGTTCTCTTTTGGGGCTACACGTTTAGACGTACAAGCCACACCAAATCTTTTCCAGTAAAAACGTGTTGTTTAGGAGATACAAGCTAATTTTGTACGATGCTTTAATACATCTCGTAAAGTTTAAGTGTTTCCAATATGTACGCTTTCGTCTTTACTCAGCAACACTGTACTTCCTTATAAAGTGGTATTCTTAACTATTCTTTCGAGAGAAAACTCTCCTGTGCGTTCTCTCTTGAGGCTACATGCTTAGACATACACGCAACACCAAAGCTTTTCGAGTTACAATGTGTTGTTTAGGAAAAACAAGATAATTTCGCACGATGCGGGGTTTCCTTAGTACGTGGTTTTCTGACAAAGTTTGACCAAAGAAAATTCTCCTGTGCGTTCTCTTTTGAGGCTACACGTTTAGCCGTACACGCCACACCAAATCTTTTCGAGTTACAACCTGTTGTTTAGGAGATACAAGCTAATTTTTTTACGATGCGTTATTTCTTCTCGTAAAGTGTTTCCAATAAGTACGTATTTGTCTTTACTCTGCAACACTGTGTTTCCTTATAACGTGGTATTCTTACATATTCTTTTGAGAGAAAACTCTCCTGTGCGTTCTCTTTTGAGGCTACATGCTTAGACATACACGCAACACCAAAGCTTTTCGAGTTACAACGTGTTTTTTAGGAAGAACAAGATAATTTCTCACGATGCGGGATTTCCTTAAAACGTGGTTTTCTGACAAATTTTGACGAAAGAAATTTGTCCTGTGGTTCTCTTTGAGGCTACACGTTTAGATGTACACGCCACACCAAATCTTTTCGAGTTACAACGTGTTGTTTAGGAGATACAAGCTAATTTTGTACGATGCTTTACTTCATCTCGTAAAGTTTAAGGGTTTCCAATACGAAAGTATTTGTCATTATTCTGCAACAGTGTACTTCCTTATAACGTGGTATTCTTACATATTCTTTCGAGAGAAAACTCTCCTGTGTGTTCTCTTTTGAGGCTACACGCTTAGACATACACGCAACACCAAAGCTTTTCGAGTTACAACGCGTTGTTTAGGAAAAACAAGATAATTTCGCACGATGCGGGATTTCCTTAATA
Source organism: Apodemus sylvaticus (assembly GCF_947179515.1). Taxonomy (NCBI): domain Eukaryota; kingdom Metazoa; phylum Chordata; class Mammalia; order Rodentia; family Muridae; genus Apodemus; species Apodemus sylvaticus. The sequence continues at coordinate 410,429 of NW_026263337.1, forward strand.
CGTGGTTTTCTGACAAATTTTGACCAAAGAAAATTCTCCTGTGGGTTCTCTTTTGAGGCTACACGTTTAGACGTACACGCCACACCAAATCTTTTGGAGTTTCAATGTGTTGTTTAGGAGATACAAGCTAATTTTTTACGATATGTTATTTCTTCTCATAAAGTATTTCCAATAAGTACGTATTTGTCTTTAATCTGCAACATTGTATTTTCTTATAACGTGGTATTCTTACACATTCTTTCGAGAGAAAACTCTCCTGTGTGCTCTCTTTTGAGTCTACACGCTTAAACATACATGCAACACCAAAGCTTTTCGAGTTACAAGGTTTTGTTTAGGAAAAACAAGATAATTTCGCACGATGCGGGATTTCATAAACGTGGTTTTCTGAATATTTGACGAAAGAAAATTCTCCTATGGGTTCTCTCTTGAGGCTACACGTTTAGACGTACACGCCACACAAAGTCTTTTCGAGTTACAACGCGTTGTTTAGGAGATATGAGCTAATTTTGTACGATGCTTTATTTCATCTCGTAAAGTTTAAGGGTTTCCAACACGTACCTATTTGTCTTTACTCTGAAACACTGTATTTCCTTATAACGTGGTATTCTTACATATTCTTTTGAGAGAAAACTCTCCTGTGTGTTCTCTTTTGAGGCTACATGCTGAGACATACACGCAACACCAAAGCTTTTCGAGTTAAAACGTGTTGTTTAGGAAAAACAAGATAATTTCGCACGATGCAGGATTTTCTTAATACATGGTTTTCTGACAAATTTGACCAAAGAAAATACTCCTGTGGGTTCTCTTTTGAGGCTACACGTTTAGACGTACACGCCACACCAAATCATTTAGAGTTACAACGTGTTGTTTAGGAGATACAAGCTAATTTTGTACGATGCGTTATTTCTTCTCGTAAAGTGTTTCCAATATGTACGTATTTGTCTTTACTCTGCAACACTGTATTTCCTACAACGTGGTATTCTTACATATTCTTTCGAGAGAAAACTCTCCTGTGCATTCGCTTTTGTGGCTACACACTTAGACATACACGCAACACCAAAGCTTTTCGAGTTACAACTTGTTGTTTAGGAAAAACAAGATAATTTCGCAGGATGCGGGATTTCGTTAAAACGTGATTTTCTGACAAATTTTGAAGAAAGAAAATTCTCCTATTGGTTCTCTTTTGAGGCTACACGTTTAGAAGTACACGCCACATGAAGTCCTTTCGAGTTACCACGTGTTGTTTAGGAGATACAAGCTAATTTTTTACGATGCATTATTTCTTCTTGTAAAGTGTTTCCAACAAGTATGTATTTGTCTTTACTCTGCAACACTGTATTTCCTTATAACGTTGTATTCTTACATGTTCTTTCTAGAGAAAACTCTCCTGTGCATACTCTTTAGAGGCTACACGCTTAGACATACACGCAACAACAAAGCTTTTCGAGTTACAACGTGTTTTTAAGGAAAAACAAGATAATTTTCATGATGCGGGATTTACTTAAAACGTGGTTTTCTGAAAAATTTTGAAGAAAGAAAGTTATCCTGTGGGTTCTCTTTTGAGGCTACACGTGTAGACGTACGAGCCACACCAAATCTTTTCGAGTTACAACGTGTTGTTTAGGAGATACAAGCTAATTTAGTACGATGCATTATTTCTTCTCTTAAAGTGTTTCCAATGGTACGTAATTGTCTTTTCTGTGCAACACTGTATTTCCTTATAACGTGGTATTCTTACATATTCGTTCAAGAGAAAACTCTCCTGTGCATTCTCTTTTGAGGCTACACGCTTAGACATACACGCAACACCAAAGCTTTTCGAGTTACAATGTGTTGTTTAGGAAAAACAAGATAATTTCGCACGATGCGGGATTTCCTTAATACGTGGTTTTCTGACAAATTTTGACCAAAGAAAATTCTCCTGTGGGTTCTCTTTTGAGGCTACACGTTTAGACGTACACGCCACACCAAATCTTTTGGAGTTTCAATGTGTTGTTTAGGAGATACAAGCTAATTTTTTACGATATGTTATTTCTTCTCATAAAGTATTTCCAATAAGTACGTATTTGTCTTTAATCTGCAACACTGTATTTTCTTATAACGTGGTATTCTTACACATTCTTTCGAGAGAAAACTCTCCTGTGTGCTCTCTTTTGAGTCTACACGCTTAAACATACATGCAACACCAAAGCTTTTCGAGTTACAAGGTTTTGTTTAGGAAAAACAAGATAATTTCGCACGATGCGGGATTTCATAAACGTGGTTTTCTGAATATTTGACGAAAGAAAATTCTCCTATGGGTTCTCTCTTGAGGCTACACGTTTAGACGTACACGCCACACAAAGTCTTTTCGAGTTACAACGCGTTGTTTAGGAGATATGAGCTAATTTTGTACGATGCTTTATTTCATCTCGTAAAGTTTAAGGGTTTCCAACACGTACCTATTTGTCTTTACTCTGAAACACTGTATTTCCTTATAACGTGGTATTCTTACATATTCTTTTGAGAGAAAACTCTCCTGTGTGTTCTCTTTTGAGGCTACATGCTGAGACATACACGCAACACCAAAGCTTTTCGAGTTAAAACGTGTTGTTTAGGAAAAACAAGATAATTTCGCACGATGCAGGATTTTCTTAATACATGGTTTTCTGACAAATTTGACCAAAGAAAATACTCCTGTGGGTTCTCTTTTGAGGCTACACGTTTAGACGTACACGCCACACCAAATCATTTAGAGTTACAACGTGTTGTTTAGGAGATACAAGCTAATTTTGTACGATGCGTTATTTCTTCTCGTAAAGTGTTTCCAATATGTACGTATTTGTCTTTACTCTGCAACACTGTATTTCCTACAACGTGGTATTCTTACATATTCTTTCGAGAGAAAACTCTCCTGTGCATTCGCTTTTGTGGCTACACACTTAGACATACACGCAACACCAAAGCTTTTCGAGTTACAACTTGTTGTTTAGGAAAAACAAGATAATTTCGCAGGATGCGGGATTTCGTTAAAACGTGATTTTCTGACAAATTTTGAAGAAAGAAAATTCTCCTATTGGTTCTCTTTTGAGGCTACACGTTTAGAAGTACACGCCACATGAAGTCCTTTCGAGTTACCACGTGTTGTTTAGGAGATACAAGCTAATTTTTTACGATGCATTATTTCTTCTTGTAAAGTGTTTCCAACAAGTATGTATTTGTCTTTACTCTGCAACACTGTATTTCCTTATAACGTTGTATTCTTACATGTTCTTTCTAGAGAAAACTCTCCTGTGCATACTCTTTAGAGGCTACACGCTTAGACATACACGCAACAACAAAGCTTTTCGAGTTACAACGTGTTTTTAAGGAAAAACAAGATAATTTTCATGATGCGGGATTTACTTAAAACGTGGTTTTCTGAAAAATTTTGAAGAAAGAAAGTTATCCTGTGGGTTCTCTTTTGAGGCTACACGTGTAGACGTACGAGCCACACCAAATCTTTTCGAGTTACAACGTGTTGTTTAGGAGATACAAGCTAATTTAGTACGATGCATTATTTCTTCTCTTAAAGTGTTTCCAATGGTACGTAATTGTCTTTTCTGTGCAACACTGTATTTCCTTATAACGTGGTATTCTTACATATTCGTTCAAGAGAAAACTCTCCTGTGCATTCTCTTTTGAGGCTACACGCTTAGACATACACGCAACACCAAAGCTTTTCGAGTTACAATGTGTTGTTTAGGAAAAACTAGAAAATTTCGCACGAAGCGAGATTTCCATACAACGTGTTTTCTGACAAATTTTGATGAAAGAAAATTCTCCTATGGGTTCTCTTTTGAGGCTACACATTTAGAGGTACACGCCACACCAAATCTTTTGGAGTTTCAATGTGTTGTTTAGGAGATACAAGCTAATTTTTTACGATATGTTATTTCTTCTCATAAAGTGTTTCCAACAAGTATGTTTTTGTCTTTAATCTGCAACACTGTATTCCTTATAACGTGGTATTCTTACACGTTCTTTCGAGAGAAAACACTCCTGTGTGTACTCTTTAGAGGCTACATGCTTAGACATACTCGCAACACCAAAGCTTTTCGAGTTACAACGTGTTGTTTAGGAAAAACAAGATAATTTTGCACGATGCGGGATTTCCTTAAAACGTGGTTTTCTGACAAATTTTGACGAAAGAAAATTCTCCTGTGGGTTCTCTTTTGAGGCTACACGTGTAGACATACGGGCCACACCAAATCTTTTCGAGTTACAACGTGTTGTTTAGGAGATACAAGCTAATTTTGAACGATGCGTTATTTCTTCTCATAAAGTGTTTCCAATATGTACGTATTTGTCTTTACTCTGCAACACTGTATTTCCTTATAACGTGGTATTCTTACATATTCGTTCGATAGAAAACTCTCCTGGGCATTCCCTTTAGAGGCTACACACTTAAACATACATGAAACACCAAAGCTTTTCGAGTTACAACTTGTTGTTTAGGAAAAACAAGATAATTTCGCAGGATGCGGGATTTCCTTATAACGTGGTTTTCTGACAAATTTTGAAGAAAGAAAATTCTCCTGTGGGGTCTCTTTTGAGGCTACACTTTTAGACGTACACGCCAAACCAAATCTTTTCGAGTTACCACTTGTTGTTTAGGAGATACAAGCTTATATTTTATGATGCGTCATTTCTTCTCGTAAAGTGTTTCCAATATTTATGTTTTTGTCTTTACTCTGCAACACTGTATTTCCTTATAACGTTGTAGTCTTACATGTTCCTTTGAGAGAAAACTCTCCTGTGCATTCTCTTTTGAGGCTACACGCTTAGATATACACGCAACACCAAAGCTTTTCGAGTTACAACGTGTTGTTTAGGAAAAACAAGATAATTTTGCACGATGCGGGATTTCCTTAAAACGTGGTTATCTAATTTTGATGAAAGAAAATTCTCGTGTTGGTTCTCTTTTGAGGCTACACGTTTAGACCTACACGCCAAACCAAATCTTTTCGAGTTACCACGTGTTGTTAGGAGATACAAGGTAACTTTGTATGATGTATTATTTCTTCTCGTAAAGTGTTTCCAATATGTACTTATTTGTCTTTACTCTGCAAAATTGTATTTCCTAATAACGTGGTATTCTTACATATTCTCTCGAGAGAAAACTATCCTCTGCCTTCTCTTTTGAGGCTCCACGCTTAGACATACACGCAACACTAAAGCTTTTCGAGTTACAATATGTTGTTTAGGAAAAAGAAGATGGTTTCACACGATGCGGGATTTCCTTAAAACTTGGTTCTGTGAAAAATTTTGATGAAAGAAAATTCTCCTGTGGGTTCTCCTTTGAGGCTACACGTTTAGACGTACAGGCCACACCAAATCTTTTCGAGTTACAACTTGTTGTTTAGGAGATACAAGCTAATTTTGTACTACGCGTTAATTCTTCTCGTAAAGTGTTTCCAATACGTATGTGTTTGTCTTTACTCTGCAACATTGTATTTCCTTATAACGTGGCATTCTTACATATTCTTTCGAGAGAAAACTCTCCTGTGCTTTCTCTTTTGAGGCTACACGCTTAGACGTACACGCAACACCAGAGCTTTTCGAGTTACAACGTGTTGTTTAGGAAAAACTAGATAATTTCGCACAATGCGAGATTTCCTTAAAACGTGGTTTCTGACAAATTTTGATGAAAGAAAATTCTCCTGTGGGATCTCTTTTGAGGCTACACGTTTAGACGTACAGGCCACACCAAATCTTTTCGAGTAACAACGTGTTGTTTAGGAGATTCAAGCTAATTTTGTACGATGCGTTAATTCTTCTCGTAAAGTGTTTCCAATATGTACGTATTTGTCTTTACTCTGCAACACTGTATTTCCTTATAACGGGGTATTCTTACATATTCTTTCGAGAGAAAACTCTCCTGTGCATTCCCTTTTGAGGCTACACACTTAGACATACACGCAACACCAAAGCTTTTCGAGTTACAACTTGTTGTTTAGGAAAAACAAGATAATTTCGCAGGATGCGGGATTTCATTAAAACGTGGTTTTCTGACAAATTTTGAAGAAAGAAAATTCTCCAGTGGGTTCTCTTTTGAGGCTACACTTTTAGACGTACACGCCAAACCAAATGTTTTCGAGTTTCCACTTTTTGTTTAGGACATACAAGCTAATATTGTATGATGCGTAATTTCTTCTTGTAAAGTGTTTCCAATAAGTACGTATTTGTCTTTACTCTGCAACACTGTATTTCCTTATAACGTTGTATTCTTACATGATCTTTCGAGAGAAAACTCTCCTGTGCATTCTCTTTTGAGGCTACACGCTGAGACATACACGCAACACCAAAGCTTTTCGAGTTACAAGGTGTTGTTTAGGAAAAACAAGATAATTTCGCACGATGCGGGATTTCCTTAAAACGTGGTTTTCTGAAAATTTTGACGAAAGAAAATTCTCCTTTGTGTTCTCTTTTGAGGCTACACGTTTAGACGTACACGCCAAACCAAATCTTTTCGAGTTACCACGTGTTGTTTAGGAGATACAAGCTAATTTTGTACGATGCGTTATGATGCGTTATTTCTTCTCCTAAAGTGTTTCCAATATGTACTTATTTGCCTTTACTCTGCAAAATTGTATTTCTTTATAACGTGGTATTCTTACATATTCTTTCGAGAGAAAACTCTCCTGCACCTTTGCTTTTGAGGCTCCACGCTTAGACATACACGCAACACCAAAGCTTTTTGAGTTACAACATGTTGTTTAGGAAAAAGAAGATGATTTCGCACGATGCGGGATTTCCTTAAAACGTGGTTTTCTGAAAATTTTTAACGAAAGAAAATTGTCCTGTGGGTTCTCTTTTGAGGCAACACGTTTAGACGTACACGCCACACCGAATTTTTTCGAGTTACAACGTGTTGTTTAGGAGATACAAGTTAATTTTTTACGATGCGTTATTTCTTCTCGTAAAGTGTTTCCAATATGTACGTATCTGTCTTTACTCTGCAACACTCTATTTCCTTATAACGTGGTATTCTTACATATTCTTTCTAGAAAAAACTCTCCTTTACATTCTCTTTTGAGGCTACACGCTTAGACATACACACAACACCAAAGTTTTTCGAGTTACAACGTGTTGTTTAGGAAAAACAAGATAATTTTGCATGATGAGGGATTTCTTTATATCGTGGTTTTCTGACAAATTTTGAAGAAAGAAAATTCTCCTGTGGTGTCTCTTTTGAGGCTACACTCTTAGACGTACACGCCAAACCAAATCTTTTCGAGTTACCACTTGTTGTTTAGGAGATACAAGCTTATATTTTATGATGTGTCATTTCTTCTCGTAAAGTGTTTCCAATATGTACGTATTTGTCTTTACTCTCCAACACTGTATTTCCTTATAACGTTGTATTCTTACATGTTCTTTCGAGAGAAAACTCTCCTGTGCATCCTCTTTTGAGGCTACACACTGAGACATACATGCAACACAAAAGCTTTTCGTGTTACAAGTTGTTGTTTAGGAAAAACAAGATAATTTCGCACGATGGGGGATTTCCTTAAAACGTGGTTTTCTGACAAATTTTGACGAAAGAAAATTCTCCTTTGTGTTCTCTTTTGCGGCTACACGTTTAGACGTACACGCCAAACCAAACCTTTTCGAGTTAACACGTGTTGTTTAGGAGATACAAGCTAATTTTGTCCGAAGCGTTATTTCTTCTCCTAAAGTGTTTCCAATATGTACTTATTTGCCTTTACTCGGCAAAATTGTATTTCTTTATAACGTCTATTCTTACATATTCTTTCGAGAGAAAACTCTCCTGTGCCTTCGCTTTTGAGGCTCCACGCTTAGACATACACGCAACACCAAAGCTTTTTGAGTTACAACATGTTGTTTAGGAAAAAGAAGATGATTTCGCACGATGCTGGATTTCCTTAAAACGCGGTTTTCTGAAAAAAATTTAACGAAAGAAAATTGTCCTGTGGGTTCTCTTTTGAGGCTACACGTTTAGACGTACACGCCACACCAAATCTTTTCGAGTTACAACGTGTTGTTTAGGAGAAACAAGTTAATTTTTTACGATGCGTTATTTCTTCTCCTAGAGAGTTTCCAATATGTACGTATTTGTCTTTACACTGCAACAATGTATTTCCTTATAACGTGGTATTCTTAAATATTCTTTCGTGAAAAAACTCTCCTTTACATTCTCTTTTGAGGCTACACGCTTAGACATACACGCAACACCAAAGCTTTTCGAGTTACAACTTGTTGTTTAGGAAAAACAAGATAATTTTGCACGATGAGGGATTTCCTTAAAACGTGGTTTTCTCACATATTTTGACGAAAGAAAATTCTCCTGTGGGTTCTCTTTTGAGGCTACACGTTTAGCCGTACACGCCACACCAAATCCTTTCGAGTTACAACCGGTTGTTTAGGAGATACGAGCTAATTTTGTATGATGCATTAGTTCTTCTCGTAAAGTGTTTCCAATACATACGTATTTGTCTTTACTCTGCAACACTGTATTTCCTTATAATGTGATATTCTTACATATTCTTTTGAGGGAAAACTCTCCTGTGTTTTCTCTTTTGAGGCTACATGCTTAGACATACACACAACACCAAAGATTTTCGAGTTACAACGTGTTGTTTAGGAAAAACTAGATAATTTCGCACAATGCGAGATTTCCTTAAAACATGGTTTCTGACAAATTTTGATGAAAGAAAATTCTCCTGTGGGTTCTCTTTTGAGGCTACACGTTGAGACGTACACGTCACACCAAAACTTTTCGAGTTACAATGAGTTGTTTAGGAGACACAAGCTAATTTTGTATGATGCGATATTTCTTCTTTTAAAGTGTTTCCAATATGTACGTATTTGTCTTTACTCTGCAACACTGTATTTCCTTATAACGTGGTATTCTTACATATTCTTTCGAGAGAAAACTCTCCTGTGCATTCCCTTTTGTGGCTACACACTTAGTCATACAAGCAACACCAAAGCTTTTCGAGTTACAACTTGTTGTTTAGGAAAAACAAGATAATTTCGCAGGATGCGGGATTTCGTTAAAACGTGATTTTCTGACAAATTTTGAAGAAAGAAAATTCTCCTATGGGTTCTCTTTTCAGGCTACACGTTTAGACGTACACGCCACACCAAGTCCTTTCGAGTTACCACGTGTTGTTTAGGAGATACAAGCTAATTTTTTACAATGCGTTATTTCTTCTCGTAAAGTGTTTCCATCAAGTATGTATTTGTCTTTACTGTGCAACACTGTATTCCCTTATAACGTTGTATTCTTACATGTTCTTTCGAGAGAAAACTCTCCTGTGCGTACTCTTTAGAGGCTACACGCTTAGACATACACGCAACGCCAAAGATTTTCGAGTTACAACGTGTTGTTTAGGAAAAGCAAGATAATTTCGCACGATGCGAGATTTCCATAAAACGTGGTTTTCTGAAAAAATTTGACGAAAGAAAGTTTTCCAGTGGGTTCTCTTTTGAGGCTACACGTGTAGAAGTACGAGCCACAACAAATCTTTTCGAGTTCCAATTGTTGTTTAGGAGATACAAGATAATTTTGTACGATGTGTTATTTCCTCTCTTAAAGTGTTTCCAATACGTACGTATTTGTCTTTATTCTGCAACACTGTATTTTCTCATAACATGGTATTCTTACAAATTCTTTCGAGAGAAAACTCTCCTGTGCATTCTCTTTTGAGGCTACAAGCTTAGACATACACCCAACTCCAAAGCTTTTCGAGTTACAACATGTTGTTCAGGAAAAAGAAGATGATTTGGCACGATGCGGGATTTCCTTAAAACGTGGTTTTCTGAAAAATTTTGACGAAAGAAAATTCTCCTGTGGGTTCTCTTTTGAGGCTACACGTTTAGATGTACACGCCGCACCAAATCTTTTCGAGTTACAACGTTTTGTTTAGGAGATACAAGCTAATTTTCTACGATGCGTTACTTCTTCTCGTAAAGTGTTTCCAATATGTACATATTTGTCTGCTCTGCAACACTGTATTTCCTTATAACGTGGCATTCTTACATATTCTTTCGAGAGAAAACTATCCTGTGCGTTCTCTTTTGAGGCTACACACTTAGACATACAGGCAACACCAAAGCTTTTCGAGTTACAACATGTTGTTTAGGAAAAACAAGATAATTTCGCACGATGCAGGATTTCCTTAAAACGTGGTTTTCTGACAAATTTTGACGAAAGAAAATTCTCCTGTCGGTTCACTTTTGGGGCTACACATTTAGACGTACACGCCACACCAAATCCTTTAGAGTTACCACGTGTTGTTTAGGAGATACAAGCTAATTTTGTATGATGCGTTATTTCTTCTCGTAAAGTGTTTCCAATACGTACGTATTTGTCTTTACTCTACAACACTGTATTTCCTTTTAACGTTGTATTATTACATGTTCTTTTGAGAGAAAACTCTCCTGTGCATTGTCTTTAGAGGCAACATGCTCAGACATACACGCAACACCAAAGCTTTTCGAGTTACAACGTGTTGCTTAGGAAAAACAAGATAATTTTGCACGATGCGGGATTTCCTTAAAACGTGGTTCTTTGACAAATTTTGACGAAAAAAAGTTCTCCTGTTGGTTCTCTTTTGAGTCTACAAGTGTAGAAGTACGAGCCACACCAAATATTTTCGAGTTATAACGTGTTGTTTAGGAGATACAAGCAAATTTTGTACGATGCGTTATTTCTTCCCTAAATTTTTTCCAATATGTCGTTATTTATCTTTACTCTGCAACACTGTATTTTCTTATAACGTGGTATTCTTACATATTCTTTCGAGGGAAAACTCTCCTGTGCATGCTCTTTTGAGGCTACACGCTTAGACGAACACGCACGCCAAAGCTTTTCGAGTTACAACGTGTTGTTTAGGAAAAAGAAGATAATTTCGCACGATGCGAGATTTCCATAAAACGTGGTTTTCAGACAAATTTTGACGAAAGAAAGCTCTCCTCTGGGTTCTCTTTTGAGGCTACACGTGTAGAGGTACGAGCCACACCAAATCTTTTCGAGTTACAATGTGTTGTTTAGGAGATACAAGCTAATTTTGTACAATGCGTTATTTCTTCTCTTAAAGTGTTTCCAATACGTACGTAGTTGTCTTTATTCTGCAACACTGTATTTCCTTATAACGTGGTATTCTTACATATTCTTTCGAGAGAAAACTCTCCTGTGCATTCTCTTTTGAGGCTACATGCTTAGACATACACGCAACACCAAAGCTTTTCGAGTTACAACGTGTTGTTTAGGAAAAAGAAGATAATTTCGCACGATGCGCTATTTCCTTAAAACGTGGTTTCAGACAAATTTTGATGAAAGAAAATTCTCCTGTGGGTTCTCGTTTGAGGCTACACTTTTAGACGTACATGTCACACCAAATCTTTTCGAGTTTCAACGTGTTGTTTAGGAGATACAAGCACATTTTTTACGATGCATTATTTCTTCTCGTAAAGTGTTTCCAATATGTACTTATTTGTCTTTACTCTGCAAAATTGTATTTCCTTTTAACGTGGTATTCTTACATATTCTTTCAAGAGAACACTCTCCTGTGCCTTCTCTTTTGAGTCTCCACGCTTACACATACACGCAACACCAACGCTTTTCGAGTTACAACATGATGTTTAGGAAAAAGAAGATGATTTCGCATGATGCGGGATTTCCTTAAAACGTGGTTTTCTGAAAAATTTTGACGAAAGAAAATTCTCCTGTGGGTTCTCTTTTGAGGCTACATGTTTAGATGTACACGCCACACCAAATCTTTTCGAGTTACAACGTGTTGTTTTGGAGATACAAGCTAATTTTGTACGATGCGTTAATTCTTCTCATAAAGTGTTTCCAATACATACGTATTTGTCTTTACTCTGCAACACTGTATTTCCTTATAACGTGGTATTCTTACATATTCTTTCGAGAGAAAAGTATCCTGTGCGTTCCCTTTTGAGGCTGCACACTTAGACATACAGGCAACATCAATGCTTTTAGAGTTACAACGTGTTGTTTATGAAAAACAAGATTATTTCGCACGATGCGGGATTTCTTTAAAACGTGGTTTTCTGACAAATTTTGACGAATGAAAATTCTCCTGTCGGTTCTCTTTTGAGGCTCCACGTTTAGACATACATGCCACACCAAATCCTTTCGAGTTACCACGTGTTGCTTAGGAGATACAAGCTAATTTTCTACGATGCGTTATTTCTTCTCGTAAAGTGTTTCCAATAATTACGTATTTGTCTTTACTCTGCAACAATGTATTTCCTTATAACGTTGTATTCTTACATGTTACTTCGAGAAAAAACTCTCCTGTGCGTTCTCTTTAGAGGCTACAGGCTTAGACATACACGAAACACCAAAGATTTTTGAGTTACAACATGTTGTTTATGAAAAACAAGATAATTTTGCACGATGCGGGATTTCCTTAAAACGTGGTTTTCTGACAAATTTTGACGAAAGAAAGTTATCCTGTGGTTTCTCTTTTGAGGGTACACGTGTAGACGTACGAGCCACACCAAATCTTTTCGAGTTACAACGTGTTGTTTAGGAGATACAAGCAAATTTTGTAAGATGCGTTATTTCTTCTCCTAAGTGTTTCCAATATGTACTTATTTGCCTTTACTCTGCAACATTGTATTTCCATATAACGTGGTATTCTTACATATTCTTTCGAGGGAAAACGCTCCTGTGCGTTCTCTTTTGAGGCTACACGTTTAGACATACACGCAACGCCAAAGCTTTTCGAGTTACAACGTGTTGTTTAGGAAAAACAAGATAATTTCGCACGATGCGAGATTTCCATAAAACGTGGTTTTCTGAAAAATTTTGATGAAAGAAAGTTCTCCTGTGGGTTCTCTTTTGAGGCTACACTTCTAGAGGTACGAGCCACACCAAATCTTTTCGAGTTACAAAGTGTTCTTTAGGAGATACAAGCTAATTTTGTACGATGCGTTATTTCTTCTCTTAAAGTGTTTCCAATACGTACGTAGTTGTCTTTACTCCGCAACACTGTATTTCCTTATAACGTGGTATTCCTACATAGTCTTTCAAGAGAAAACTCTCCTGTGCGTTCTCTTTTGAGGCTACAAGCTTAGACATACACGCAACACCAAAGCTTTTCGAGTTACAACGTGTTGTTTAGGAAAAACAAGATAATTTCGCACGATGCGAGATTTCCTTTAAACGTGGTTTCTGACAAATTTTGATGAAAGAAAATTCTCCTGTGGGTTCTCTTTTGAGGCTAAACGTTTAGACATACACGCCACACCAAATCTTTTCGAGTTACAACGTGTTGTTTAGGAGATACAAGCTAATTTTTTACGATCCATTCTTCCTTCTCATAAAGTGTTTCCAATATGTACTTATTTGTCTTTACTCTGCAAAATTGTATTTCCTTATAACGTGGTATTCTTACATATTCTTTCGAGAGAAAACTCTCCTGTGCCTTCTCTTTTGAGGCTCCATGCTTACACATACACGCAACACCAAAGCTTTTCAAGTTACAACATGTTGTTTAGGAAAAAGAAGATGATTTCGCACGATGGGGGATTTCCTTAACACGTGGTTTTCTGAAAAATTTTGACGAAAGAAAATTCTCCTGTGGGTTCTCTTTTGAGGCTACATGTTTAGACGTACACGCCACACCAAATCTGTTCGAGTTACAACGTATTGTTTAGGAGATACAAGTTAATTTTTTACAATGCGTTAATTCTTCTCATAAAGTGTTTCCAATACATACATATTTGTCTTTACTCTGCAACATTGTATTTCCTTATAACGTGGTATTCTTACATATTCTTTCAATAGAAAACTGTCCTGTGCGTTCTCCTTTGAGGCCACACGTTTAGACATACACGCAACACCAAAGCTTTTCGAATTACAACGTGTTGTTTAGGAAAAACAAGATAATTTCGCACAATGCGGGATTTCCTTAAAACGTGGTTTTCTGACAAATTTTGACGAAAGAAAATTCTCCTGTGGGTTCTCTTTTGAGGCTACACGTTTCAACTTACACGCCACACCAAATCCTTCGAGTTACAACGTGTTGTTTAGGAAATACAAGCTAATTTTGTACTATGTATTATTCCTTCTCGTAAAGTGTTTCCAATAAGTAAGTATCTGTCTTTACTCTGCAACACTGTATTTCCTTATAACGTGGTATTCTTACACATTCTTTCGAGAGAATACTCTCCTGTGCCTTCTCTTTTGAGGCTACACGCTTAGACATACACGCAACACCAAAGCTTTTCGAGTTACAACGTGTTGTTTAGGAAAAACAAGATAATTTCGCACGATGTGGGATTTCCTTAAAACGTGGTTTTCTGAAAAATTTTGACGAAAGAAAATTCTCCTGTGGGTTCTCTTTTGAGGCTACATGTTTAGATGTACATGCCACACCAAATCCTTTCGAGTTACAACGTTTTGTTTAGGAGATACAAGCTAATTTTGTAAGATGCGTTAATTCTTCTCATAAAGTGTTTCCAATACGTACGAATTTGTCTTTACTCTGCAACACTGTATTTCCTTATAACGTGGTATTCTTACATATTCTTTCGAGGGAAAACTCTCCTGTGCGTTCTCTTTCGAGGCTACACGCTTAGACAAACACGCAACACCAAAGCTTTTCGAGTTACAACGTGTTGTTTAGGAAAAAACAAGATAATTTCGCATGATGCGAGATTTCCATAAATCGTGGTTTTCTGAAAAATTTTAACGAAAGAATTTCCTCCTGTGGGTTCTCTTTTGAGGCTACACTTGTAGAGGTATGAGCCACACCAAATCTTTTCGAGTTACAAAGTTTTGTTTAGGAGATACAAGCTAATTTTGTACGATGCTTTATTTCTTCTCTTAAAGTGTTTCCAATATGTACGTATTTGTCTTTACTCTGCAACACTGTATTTCCTTATAACGTGGTATTCCTACATTTTCTTTCGAGAGAAAACTCTCCTGTGCGTTCTCTTTTGAGGCTACACGCTTAGACATACACGCAACACCAAAGCTTTTCGATTTACATCGTGTTGTTTATGAAAAACAAGATAATTTCACACGATGCGAGATTTCCTTAAAACGTATTTTCTGACAAATTTTGATGAAAGAAAATTCTTGGGTGGGCCTGGGAGCGGCGGCAGCAGCAGCAGTAGCAGCAGCAGCGGCTGGTCCAGAGGAAGGGCCATCAGCAGTAGAACCAAGCGGACAGGGTCCAGGCAGACCCGGTGCCCACGACCACTGGCCATCGCTGGCCAGCCAGGCTGCAAGCAGCGGCGGATTTACGGTGCCTTTCACCACACGGAAGCCACATCAGAACTCTGCCTCCCGCCAGTCAGTTACGAGGGCTCCATATTGGTTCTCGGTCGCCAGAGAAATCAGACTGAGGTACGCAAATATAACCCGAGAACAACATCGCGGGGGTCTAAGCCCGACGGGCGTTGGCCTGCACCCAGGCCCTGAGCTGTTCGGGGGTCCACCGGGGTGCAAACCCGGCCAGGAGGATTTTTTCCTCCCGGGCCGGCGCGCGCACCACCACCATTTTGCCTGGGGGAAGCCAGGGAGACCTAGCAGGCAAAACCAAACCGGCTAACAGGCATAGCCCGAGGCGGACATAGCAGGGGTCTCAGACGGTCAGTCCCTGGACTGCCCCCAGGCCCTGGGCTGCTCGGTGAGCCATCTGTGTGCCGACCCGGCCAGGAGGTTGTTTATCCGGGCCAGTTTGCGCACCACCACCATTTTGCCTACGGGAAGCCAGAGAGACCTAGCAGGCAAAACCAAACCAGCTAACAGGCATAGCCCGAGGCGGACATAGCAGGGGTCTCAGACGGTCAGGCCCTGGACTGACCCCCAGGCCCTGGGCTGCTCGTTGGGCCATCTGTGTGCTGACCCAGCCAGGAGGTTGTTAGCCCAGCAGACTCTCCCAGCACTCTCAGGGAACTCGCACACGCCACCATCCTAGCCACCTGACACACCCAATTAACACCCACAGCTGAGGGGAACTTTGCACCGACATTGGCCTGCCAGGCTTTTGCCTAGACTCAGGGCCTGAGCAGCTAGGCTAGCCTTGTGTGCACCAACCCGGTTGGGAGTTCTGCTGCCCAGATCAGCCTGGGCGGCAGCACCACATCTCCAAGTCCTGCAAGTGGCTAGCTGGGTTTCCGGGCGGCCAGCTGGGAGAAGTCAGTGTGCTCCAGTGAATCCAGCGGGCCCCAGCAGGAGCCTTCGGGTGCCTGCTTTGGGATCTGAACAGCCTGGGCAGCAGCACCCTGTCTACAAGCAGTGCAGGAGGTAAGCTGTGCACCAGAGGCCAACGGGGAAGGGGCAGCTTGCACTGGTGAGTCCAGCACTGACAAGACAAACTAACACCAGTGAGAACTAGATGGCAAAAGGCAAACGCAGGAACGTCACTAACAGAAATCAAGGCAATATGGCAACATCTGAACCCAATTCTCCTCTACCAACATGTCCTGGATACCCCATAACACCAGTAAAACAAGATTTGGATTTAAAATCACTGGTCATGATGCTGGTACAGGAACACATGAAGGACATACTTAAAGAAATTCAGGAGAAAATGGATCAAAAGTTAGAAGCCCTTGCAAGGGAAACACAAAAATCATTGAAAGAAATCCAGGAGAATACAAAAGCCAACAAGGAGGAAATGCAAAAAACACTTAAAGAAATACAGGAGAACTTTGGTCAACAGGCTGAGGTCATGAAAGACGAAACACAAAAATCTCTTAAAGAAATACAGGAGAACTTTGGTCAACAGGCTGAGCTCATGAAAGAGGAAACACAAAAATCTCTTAAAGAATTACAGGAAAACACAAACATGCAAGTGAAGGAGCTAAGCAAAACCATCCAGGATCTAAAATCAGAAGTAGAAACAACTAAGAAAACTCAAAGGGAGACAACTTTGGAGATAGAAAGCCTTGGGAAGAAATCAGGGGACAGAGATGCAAATATCAACAACAGAATACAAGAGATAGAAGAAAGAATCTCAGATGCTGAAGATTCCATAGAAACCATGGACTCAACAGTTAAAGAAAATGCAAAATGCAAAAAGCTTGTAACCCAAAATATCCAGGAAATCCAGGACACAATGAGAAGACCAAACCTAAGGATTATAGGCATAGATGAGAGTGAAGATTTACAACTTAAAGGGCCAGCAAATATCTTCAATAAAATTATGGAAGAAAACTTCCCTAACCTAAAGAGAGAGATGCCCATGAATATACAAGAAGCCTACAGAACTCCAAACAGACTGGACCAGAACAGAAATACTTCCCGTCACATAATAATCAAAACACCAAATGTTCTAAACAAAGAAAGAATACTAAAGGCAGTAAGAGAAAAAGGCCAAGTAACATATAAAGGAAGACCTATCAGAATCACAGCAGACTTTTCACCGGAGACTATGAAGGCTAGAAGGTCCTGGGCAGATCTCATGCAGACTCTAAGAGAACACAAATGCCAACCAAAACTACTATATCCAGCAAAACTCTCAATCACCATAGATGGAGAAACTAAGATATTTCATGACAAAACCTAGTTTACCCAATATCTATCCACAAACCCGGCCCTAAAAAGGATAATAGGAAGACAACACCAATACAAGGAGGGAAACTTCACCCTGGAAAAAGCAAGATAGTAACCTTTCATCAAACCCAAAAGAAGTTAAGCATTAAAATTTAAAAAATAACGTCAAAAATGATAGGAAGTAACAATCACTATTCCTTAATATCTCTTAACATCAATGGACTTAATGCCCCAACAAAAAGACACAGACTAACTGAATGGATACGTAAACAGGACCCTACATTTTGCTGCTTACAGGAAACACACCTCAGGGTCAAAGACAAACACTACCTTAGAGTAAAAGGCTGGAAGACAATTTTACAAGCAAATGGTCTCAGGAAACAAGCTGGAGTAGCCATTTTAATATCAGATAAAATTGACTTTCAACCCAAAGTCATCAAAAGAGACCCTGAGGGACACTTCTTGCTGGTCAAAGGAAAAATACAAAAAGAAGAACTGTCAATGCTGAACATCTATGCCCCAAATGCAAGGGCACCCTCTTTCGTAAAAGAAACTTTATTAAAACTAAAAGCACACATTGCACCTAACACAATAATTGTGGGTGACTTCAACACTGCACTTTCCTCAATGGACCGATCAGGAAAACAGAAACTAAACAGGGACACAATGAAACTAATTGAAGCTTTGGACCAATTAGATTTAACAGATATATATAGAACATTCTATCCTAAAACAAAAGAATATACCTTTTTCTCAGCACCTCATGGTACCTTCTCCAAAATCGACCATATAATTGGTCACAAGACAGACCTCAACAAATATAAGAAGATAGAACTAATACCATGCCTCCTATCTGATCACTATGGAGTAAAAGTGGTCTTCAATAGCAACAGAAACAACAGAAAACCCACATACACGTGGAAACTGAACAATACTCTACTCAATGATACCTTGGTCAAGGAAGAAATAAAGAAAGAAATTAAAGACTTTTTAGAACACAATAAAAATGAAAACACAACATACCCAAATCTATGGGACACAATGAAAGCAGTGCTAAGAGGAAAACTCATAGCCCTGAGTGCCTCCAAAAAGAAAATGGAGAGAGCATACATTACCAGCTTAATGACACACCTGAAAGCCCTAGAACAAAAAGAAGCTATTTCACCCAGGAGGAGTAGAAGGCAGGAAATCATCAAACTCAGGGCCGAAATCAATCAAGTAGAAACAAAGAGAACCATACAAAAAATCAACAAAACCAGGAGCTGGTTCTTTGAGAAAATCAACAAGATAGATAAACCCTTAGCCAGACTGACCAAAGGGCACAGAGAAAGTATCCAAATTAACAAACTTAGAAATGAAAAGGGAGATATAACAACGGAAACTGAGGAAATCCAAAAAAATCATCAGATCCTACTACAAGAGCCTGTACTCAACACAACTGGAGAATCTGGAGGAAATGGACAATTTCCTTGACAGATACCAAATACCAAAATTAAATCAGGACCAACTAGACCATCTAAACAGTCCCATAATGCCTAAAGAAATAGAAGGAGTCATAGAAAGTCTTCCAACCAAAAAAAACACAGGACCAGATGGCTTCAGTGCAGAATTCTACCAGACATTCAAAGAAGAGTTAACACCAATACTCTTCAAACTATTCCACAAAATAGAAACAGAAGGAACACTACCCAATTCCTTCTACGAAGCCACAATTACGCTGATACCAAAGCCACAAAAAGATCCAACAAAGAAAGAGAACTTCAGACCAATTTCCCTTATGAACATCGATGCAAAAATACTCAATAAAATTCTTGCTAACCGAATCCAAGAACACATCAAAACGATCATCCACCATGATCAAGTAGGCTTTATCCCGGGAATGCAGGGTTGGTTCAATATACGGAAATCCATCAATACAATCCACTACATAAACAAACTCAAATAACAAAACCACATGGTCATTTCATTGGATGCTGAAAAAGCATTTGACAAAATTCAGCATCCCTTCATGCTTAAAGTCTTGGAGAGAACAGGAATTCAAGGCCCATACCTAAACATAGTAAAAGCAATATACAGCAAACCGGTAGCCAGCATCAAACTAAATGGAGAGAAACTTGAAGCAATCCCACTGAAATCAAGGACCAGACAAGGCTGCCCCCTTTCTCCTTATCTTTTCAATATTGTACTTGAGGTACTAGCTCGGGCAATTCGACAACATAAGGAGGTCAAAGGGATACAAATTGGAAAGGAAGAAGTCAAACTATCATTATTTACAGACGACATGATCGTCTACCTAAGTGACCCAAAGAACTCCACTAGAGAGCTCCTACAGCTGATAAACAACTTCAGCAAAGTGGCAGGTTATAAAATCAACTCAAGCAAATCAGTGGCCTTCCTATACTCAAAGGATAAGCAGGCTGAGAAAGAAATTAGGGAAATGACCCCCTTCACAATAGCCTCAAACAGTATAAAGTATCTTGGGGTGACCCTTACCAAACATGTGAAAGATCTGTATGACAAGAACTTCAAGACTCTGAAGAAGGAAATGGAAGAAGACCTCAAAAAATGGGAAAACCTCCCATGCTCATGGATCGGTAGAACCAATATAGTTAAAATGGCCATTCTGCCTAAAGCACTATACAGATTCAATGCAATACCCATCAAAATCCCAACTCAATTCTTCACAGAGTTAGAAAGAGCAATTATCAAATTCATCTGGAACAACAAAAAACCCAGGATAGCTAAAACTATTCTCAGCAACAAAAGAAAATCTGGGGGAATCAGTATCCCTGACCTCAAGCAATACTACAGAGCAATAGTGTTAAAAACTGCATGGTGTTGGTACAGTGACAGACAGGAGGATCAATGGAACAGGATTGAAGATCTAGAAATGAACCCACACACCTATGGCCACTTGATCCTTGACAAAGAGGCTGAAAACATCCAATGGAAAAAAGATAGCCTTTTCAACAAATGGTGCTGGTTCAATTGGAGGTCAGCATGCAGAAGAATGCGAATTGTTCCATCCTTGTCTCCTTGTACTAAGCTCAAATCCAAATGGATCAAGGACCTCCACATAAAGCCAGACACTCTGAAGCTAATAGAAAAGAAACTGGGGAAGAACCTTGAGGACATCGGTACAGGGAGAAAGTTTCTGAACAGAACATCAATAGCGTATGCTCTAAGAGCAAGAATTGACAAATGGGACCTCATGAAATTACAAAGTTTCTGTAAGGCAAAGGACACCATCAAGAGGAAAAATCGGCAACCAACAAATTGGGAAAAGATCTTCACCAATCCTACATCAGATAGAGGGCTAATATCCAATATATATAACGAACTCAAGAAGTTAGACTCCAGAAAACCAAACAACCCTATTAAAAAATGGGGTACACAGTTAAACAAAGAATTCTCACCTGAAGAACTTCGGATGGCGGAGAAGCATCTTAAAAAATGCTCAACTTCATTAGTCATCAGGGAAATGCAAATCAAAACAACCCTAAGATTTCATCTTACACCAGTCAGAATGGCTAAGATTAAAAATTCAGGAGACAGCAGGTGTTGGAGAGGGTGTGGAGAAAGAGGAACACTCCTCCACTGCTGGTGGGGTTGCAAATTGGTACAACCACTCTGGAAATCAGTCTGGCGGTTCCTCCGAAAACTGGGCACCTCACTTCCAGAAGATCCTGCTATACCACTCCTGGGCATATACCCAGAAGACTCCCCTCCATGTAATAAGGATACATGTTCTACTATGTTCATAGCAGCCCTATTTATAATTGCCAGATGCTGGAAAGAACCCAGGTATACCTCAACAGAAGAGTGGATGCAAAAAATGTGGTATATCTACACAATGGAGCACTATTCAGCCATTAGAAACAATGAATTCATGAAATTCTTAGGCAAATGGATGGAGCTAGAGAATATCATACTAAGTGAGGTAACCCAGACTCAAAAGGTGAATCATGGTATGCACTCACTAATAAGTGGATATTAACCTAGAAAACTGGAATACCCAAAACATAATCCACACATCAAATGAGGTACAAGAAGAAAGGAGGAGTGGCCCCTGGTTATGGAAAGACTCAGTGAAACAGTATTTAGCAAAACCAGAACGGGGAAGTGGGAAGGGGTGGATGGGAGGACAGGGGAAGAGAAGGGGGCTTTCGGGACTTTCGGGGAGTGGGGGGGCTAGAAAAGGGGAAATCATTTGAAATGTGAAATGTAAATAAATTATATCGAATAAAAAAAAGTTAACACTAAAAAAAAATAAGACAAAAAAAAAAGGAGTGGGAGTGGATGGGTTGGTGAGCAGGGAGAAGGGGTTATGGGATAGTGTTTTCAGAGGGGAAACCAGGAATGCAGATAATATTTAAAATGTAAATAAAGAAAATATTTAATTTAAAAAACGTAAAAAAAAAAGAAAGAAAGAAAATTCTCCTGTGGGTTCTCTTTTGAGGCTACATGTTTAGACGTACACGTCACACCAAATCTTTTCGAGTTACAACATGTTGTTTAGGAGATACAAGCTAATTTTTTACGATGCATTCTTTCTTCTCGTAAAGTGTTTCCAATCTGTACTTATTTGTCTTTAATCTGCAAAATTGTATTTCCTTATAACGTGGGATTCTTACATATTCTTTCGAGAGAAAACTCTCCTGTGCCTTCTCTTTTGAGGCTCCACGCTTACACATACACGCAACACCAAAGCTTTTCGAGTTACAACATGTTGTTTAGGAAAAAGAAGATGATTTCGCACGATGGGGGATTTCCTTAAAACGTGGTTTTCTGAAAAATTTGGATGAAAGAAAATTCTCCTGTGGGTTCTCTTTTGAGGCTACATGTTTAGAAGTACACGCCACGCCAAACCTTTTCGAGTTACAACGTGTTGTTT
The DNA here is from genome assembly GCF_947179515.1 of Apodemus sylvaticus. Lineage (NCBI taxonomy): Eukaryota > Metazoa > Chordata > Mammalia > Rodentia > Muridae > Apodemus > Apodemus sylvaticus. Next base: position 432,850 of record NW_026263337.1, read on the forward strand.
AGGAGATACAAGCTAATTTTGTAGGATGCGTTAATTCTTCTCGTAAAGTGTTTCCAAAACGTACGTATTTGTCTTTACTCTGCAACACTGTATTTCCTTATAACATGGTATTCTTACATATTCTTTCGAGAGAAAACTATCCTTTGCATTCCCTTTTGAGGCTACACATTTAGACATACAGGCAACACCAATGCTTTTCGAATTACAACGTGTTGTTTATGAAAAACAAGATAATTTCGCACAATGCGGGATTTCCTTAAACCATTGTGTTCTGACAAATTTTGAGGAAAGAAAATTCTCCTGTGGGTTCTCTTTTGATGCTACACGTTTAGACGTGCACGCCACACCAAATCCTTTCCAGTTACCAAGTGTTTAGGAGATACAAGCTAATTTTGTACTATGTGTTATTTCTTCTCTTAAAGTGTTTCCAATAAGTACGCATTTGTCTTTACTCTGCAACACTCTATTTCCTTATAACATTGTATTCTTACATGTTCTTTCAAGAGAAAACTCTCCTGGGAGTTCTCTTTAGAGGCTACACGCTTAGACATACACGCAACACCAAAGCTTTTCGAGTTACAACATGTTGTTTAGGAAAAACAAGATAATTTCGCACGATGCGGGATTTCCTTAAAACGTGGTTTTCTGACAAATTTTGACGAAAGAAAATTCTACTGTGTCTTCTCTTTTGAGGCTACAGGTTTAGACGTACACGCCACACTGAATCTTTTCGAGTTACAACGTGTTGTTTAGGAGATACAAGCTAATTTTTTACGATGTGTTATTTCTTCTCGTAAAGTGTTTCCCATACATACGTATTTGTCTTTACTCTGCAACACTGTATTTCCTTATAACGTGGTATTCTTATATATTCTTTCGAGAGAAAACTCTCCTGTCCGTTCTCTTTTGAGGCCACACGTTTAGACATACACGCAACACCAAAGCTTTTCGAGTTATAACGTGTTGTTTAGGAAAAACAAGATAATTTCGCACAATGCGGGATTTCCTTAAAACGTGGTTTTCTGACAAATATTGACAAAAGAAAATTCTCCTGTGGGTTCTCTTTTGAGGCTACAAGTTTCAAATTACATGCCACACCAAATCCTTCGAGTTACAACGTGTTGTTTAGGAAATACAAGCTAATTTTGTACTATGTATTATTCCTTCTCGTAAAGTGTTTCCAATAAGTAAGTATCTGTCTTTACTCTGCAACACTGTATTTCCTTATAACGTGGTATTCTTACATATTCTTTCGAGAGAATACACTACTGTGCCTTCTCTTTTGAGGCTACACGCTTAGACATACACGCAACACCAAAGCTTTTCGAGTTACAACGTGTTGTTTAGGAAAAACAAGATGATTTCGCACGATGCAGGACTTCCTTAAAACGTGGTTTTCTGAAAAAAATTTGACGAAAGAAAATTCTCTTGTGGGTTCTCTTTTGAGGCTACACGTTTAGATGTAAACATCACACCAAATCTTTTCGAGTTACAACGTGTTGTTTAGGAGATACAAGCTAATTTTGTACCATGCGTTATTTCTTCTCATTAAGTGTTTCCAATACATAAGTATTTGTCTTTTCTCTGCAACACCGTATCCTTATTACGTGGTATTCTTACATATTCTTTCGAGAGAAAACTCTCCTGTGGGTTCTCTTTTGAGGCTACATGCTTAGACATACATGTAACACCAAAGCTTTTCGAGTTACAACGTGTTGTTTAGGAAAAACAAGATAATTTCGCACAATGCGGGATTTCCTAAAAACGTGATTTCTGAAAAATTTTGACGAAAGAAAATTCTCCTGTGGGTTCTCTTTTGAGGCTACACATTTAGACGTACACGCCACACCAAATCTTTTCGAGTTACAACGTGTTGTTTAGGAGATACAAGCTAATTTTGAACGATGCATTATTTCATCTCTAAAAGTGTTTCCAATAAGTACCTATTTGTCTTTAGTCTGCAACGCTGTATTTCCTTAGAACGTGGTATTCTTACATCTTATTTCGAGAGAAAACACTCCTGTATGTTCGCTTTTGAGGATACACGCTTAGACATACACGCAACACCAAAGCTTTTCAAGTTACAACGTGTTGTTTAGGAAAAACAAGATAATTTCACACGATGCGGGATTACCATAAAACGTGGTTTTCTGACATATTTTGACGAAAGAAAATTCTCCTGTGGGTTCTCTTTTGAGGCTACACATTTAGACGTACATGCCACACCAACTCTTTTCGAGTTACAATGTGTTGTTTAGGAGATACAAGCTAATTTTGTACGATGCGTTATTTCTTCTCATAAAGTGTTTCCAATATGTACGTATTTGTCTTTATTCTGCAACACTGTATTTCCTTATAACGTGGTATTCTTAAATATTCTTTCGAGAGAAAACTCTCCTGTGCGTTCTCTTTTGAGGCTACACGCTTAGACATACACGCCACACCAAATCTTTTCGAGTTACAACGTGTTGTTTAGGAGATACAAACTAATTTTGAACGATGTTTTATTTCTTCTCGTAAAGTGTTTCCAATACATACGTATTTGTCTTTATTCCGCAATACTGTATTTCCTTATAACGTGGTATTCTTACATATTCTTTCGAGAGATAACTCTCCTCTGCGTTCTCTTTTGAGACTACACGCTTAGACATACACGTAACACCAAAGCTTTTCGAGTTACAACGTGTTGTTTAGGAAAATCAAGATAATTTCGCACAATGCGGGATTTCCTAAAAACGTGATTTCTGAAACATTTTGAAGAGAGAAAATTCTCCTCTGGGTTCTCTTTTGAGACTACACGTTTAGTCGTACACGCCACACCAAATCGTTTCGAGTTACAACGTGTTGTTAAGGAGATACAAGCTAATTTTGAACGATGCATTATTTCATCTCTAAAAGTGTTTCCAATACGTACGTATTTGTCTTTAGTCTACAACACTGTATTTCCTAGAACGTGGTATTCTTACATCTTCTTTCGAGAGAAAACTCTCCTGTGCATTCGCTTTTGAGGCTACATGCTTAGACATACACGCAACACCAAATCTTTTCAAGTTACAACGTGTTGTTTAAGAAAAACAAGATAATTTCACACGATGCCGGATTTCCTTAAAACGTGGTTTTCTGACATATTTTGACGAACAAAAATTCTCCTGTGGGTTCTCTTTTGAGGCTACACATTTAGACGTACATGCCACACCAAATCTTTTCGAGTTACAACGTGTTGTTTAGGAGATACAAGCTAATTTTGTATGATGCGTTATTTCTTCTCGTAAAGTGTTTACAATGTGTACATATTTGTCTTTATTCTGCAACACTGTATTTCCTTATAACGTGGTATTCTTACATGTTCTCTCGAGAGAAAACTCTCCTGTGGGTTCTCTTTTGAGGCTACACGTTTAGATGTACACGCCACACCAAATCTTTTTGAGTTACAACGTGTTGTTTAGGAGATACAAGCTAATTTTGAACGATGCATTATTTCTTCGTGTAGCCTCAAAAGAGAACCCACAGGAGAATTTTGTTTCGTCAAAATTTGTCAGAAAACCACGTTTTAAGTAAATCCCGCATCGTGTGAAATTACCTTGTTTTTCCTAAACAACACGTTGTATCTCGAAAAGCTTTGGTGTTGCGTGTATGTCTAAGCGTGTAGCCTCAAAAGAGAATGCAGAGGAGAGTTTTCTCTCGAAAGAATATGTAAGAATACCACGTTATAAGTAAATACAGTGTTGCAGAGTAAAGATAAATAGGTACAGATTGTAAATACTTTATGAGAAGAATTAATGCATGTTACAAAATTAGCTTGTATCTCCTAAACAACACCTTGTAACTCGAAAGGATTTGGTGTGGCGTGTAGGTCTAAATGCTTCGCCTCATAAGAGAACCCACAGGAGAATTTTCTTTCCTTAAAACTTGTCAGAAAACCACGTCTTAAGGAAATCCCGCATCGTACGAATAAAAAAAAATAACAATAAAAAAAAATTCTAAAGAAAAGCAAATAAATTGTATCAAGCCTAAAAAAAAGAAAAAGAAAAAAAAAAGAAAAAAAAGAAAGAATATGTAAGAATACCACGTTATAAGGAAATAAAGTGTTGCAATTAAAGATAAATAGGTACGTATTGTAAATACTTTATGAGAAGAAATAACGCATGGTACAAAATTAGCTTGTATCTCCTAAACAACACCTTGTAACTCGAAAGAATTTGGTGCGGAGTGTATGTGTAAACGTGTAGCCTCATAAGAGAACCCACAGGAGAACTTTCTTACGTCAAAATTTTTTCAGAAAACCACGTTTTATGGAAATCTCGCATCCTGCGAAATTATCTTGTTTTTCCTGAACAGCACGTTGTAACTCGAAAAGATTTGGTGTGGCTCGTACGTCTAAACGTGTAGCCTCCAAAGTGAACCCACAGGAGAATTTTCTTTCATCAAAATTTGTCAGAAACCACGTTTTAAGGAAATCTCACATCGTGTGAAATTATCTTGTTTTTCCTAAACAACACGTTGTAACTCGAAAAGCTTTGGTGTTGCGTGTTTGTCTAAGCGTGTAGCCTCAAAAGAGAATGCACAGGAGAGTTTTCTCTCAAAAGAATATGTAAGAATACCACGTTATAAGGAAATACAGTGTTGCAGAGTAAAGACAAATAAGTACGTATTGGAAACACTTTACGAGAAGAAATAATGCATCGTACAAAATTTGCTTGTATAACCAAAATAACATGTTGTAACTCGAAAAGATTTGGTGTGGCTCGTACGACTAAACGTGTAGCCACAAAAGAGAACACACAGGAGAACTTTCTTTCGTCAAAATTTGTCAGAACACCACGTTTTTAGGAAATCCCACATCGTGCGAAATTATCTTGGTTTTCATAAACAACACATTGTAACTCGAAAAGCTTTGATGTTGCCTGTATTTCTAAGTGTGTAGCCTCAAAAGGGAACGCACAGGATAGTTTTCTCTCGAAAGAATTTGTAAGAATCCCACGTTATAAGGATATACAGTGTTGCAGAGTAAAGACAAATACGTACGTATTGGAAACACTTTACGAGAAGAATTAACACATCGTACAAAATTAGCTTGTATCTCCTAAACAACACGTTGTAACTCGAAAAGATTTGGTGTGGTGTGTACATCTAAACATGTAGCCTCAAAAGAGAACCCACAGGAGAATTTTCTTTCGTCAAAATTTTTCAGAAATCCACGTTTTAAGGAAATCCCGCATCGTGCAAAATTATTTTGTTTTTCATAAACAACACGTTTTAACTCGAAAAGCTTTGGTTTTGCGTGTTGTCTAAGCCTGTAGCCTCTAACGAGAATGCACAGGAGAGTTTTCTCTCGAAAGAACATGTAAGAATACAACGTTATAAGGAAATACAGTGTTGCAGAATAAAGACAAATAAGTACGTATTGGAAACACTTTACGAGAAGAAATAACGCATCGTACAAAATTAGCTTGTATCTCCTAAACAACACGTGGTAACACGAAAGGACTTGGTGTGGCGTGTACGTCTAAACGTGTAGCCTCAAAAGAGAACCCACAGGAGAATTTTCTTTCGTCAAAATTTTTCAGAAAACCACGTTTTAAGGAAATCCCGCATCGTGCGAAATCATCTTCTTTTTCCTAAACAATATGTTGTAACTCGCAAAGCTTTGGTGTTGTGTGTATGTGTAAGCGTGGAGCCTCAAAAGGGAAGGCACAGGAGAGTTTTCTCTCGAAAGAATATGTAAGAATACCACGTTATAAGTCAATACAATTTTGCAGAGTAAAGACAAATAAGTACATATTGGTAACACTTTACGAGAAGAAATAACGCAACATTCAAAATTAGCTTGTATCTCCTAAACAACACGTTGTAACTCGAAATGATTTGGTGTGACGTGTATGTCTAAACGTGTAGCCTCAAGAGACAACCCAAAGGAGAATTTTCTTTCATCAAAATTTGTCAGAAACCACGTTTTAAGGAAATCTCGCATCCTGCGAAATTATCTTGTTTTTCACAAACAAAATGTTGTAACACGAAAAGCTTTGGTGTGGCGTGTATGTCTACGCGTGTAGCCTCAAGAGAGAATGCACAGGAGAGTTTTCTCTCGAAAGAATATGTAAGAATACCACGTTAAAAGTAAATACAGTGTTGCAGAATAAAGACAAATATGTAAGTACTGGAAACACTTTAAGAGAAGAAATAACGCATCTTACAAAATTAGCTTGTATCTCCTAAACAACACGTTGTAACTCAAAAAGATTTGGTGTGGCTCATACCTCTACACATGTAGCCTAAAAAGAGAACCCACAGGAGAACTTTCTTTCATCAAATTTTTTCAGAAAACCACGTTTTATGGAAATCAAGCATCGTGCGAAATTATCTTGTTTTTCCTAAACAACACGTTGTAACTTGAAAAGCTTTGGTGTTGCGTGTATGTCTAAGCGTGTAGCCTCTAAAGAGAACGCACAGGAGAGTTTGCTCTCGAAAGAACATGTAAGAATACAACGTTATAAGGAAATACAGTGTTGCAGAGTAAAGACAAATACGTACAAATTGGAAATACTTTACGAGAAGAAATAACGCATCATACAAAATTAGCTTGTATCTCCTAAACAACACGTGGTAACTCGAAAGGATTTGGTGTGGCGTGTACCTCTAAAGGTGTAGCCTCAAAAGAGAACACACAGGACTATTTTTTCATCAAAATTTGTCAGAAAACAATGTTTTAAGAAAATCCCGCATCGTGCGAAATTATCTTGTTTTTCATGAACAAAACGTTATACCTCGAAAAGCTTTGGTGTTGCCTTTATATCTAAGTGTGTAGCCTCAAAAGGGAACACACAGGATAATTTTCTTTCGAAAGAATATGTAAGAATACCACGTTATAAGGAAATACAGTGTTGCAGAGTAAAGACAAATATGTACGTATTGGAAACACTTTACTAGAAGAATTAACGCATCATACAAAATTAGCTTGTATCTCCTAAACAACACGTTGTAACTCGAAAGGATTTCATGTGGCATGTACGTCTAAACATGTAGCCTCAAAAGGGAACCCACAGGAGAATTTTCTTTGGTCAACATTTTTCAGAAAACCACGTTTTAAGTAAATCCCGGATCGTGCGAAATCATCTTCTTTTTCCTAAACAACATGTTGTAACTCGAAAAGCTTTGGTGTTCGTGTATGTGTAAGCGTGGAGCCTCAAAAGACAAGGCACAGGAGAGTTTTCTCTCGAAAGAATATGTAAGAATACCACGTTATAAGGAAATACAATTTTGCAGAGTAAAGACAAATAAGTACATATTGGAAACACTTTACGAGAAGAAATAACGCATCGTACAAAATTAGCTTGTATCTCCTAAACAACACGTTGTAACTCGAAAGGATTTGGTGTGACGTGTACGTCGAAGCGTGTAGCCTCAAAAAAGAACCCACAGGAGAATTTTCTTTCATCAAAATTTGTCAGAAACCACATTTTAAGGAAATCTCGCATCGTGCGAAATTATCTTGTTTTTTCTAAACAACAGGTTTTAACTAGAAAAGCTTTGGTGTTGCGTGTATGTCTAAGCGTTTAGCCTCAAAAGAGAATGCACAGGAGAGTTTTCTCTCGAAAGAATATGTAAGAATACCATGTTATAAGGAAATACAGTGTTGCAGAGTAAAGACAACTATGTACGTATTGGAAACCCTTTAAGAGAAGAAATAACGCATCTTAAAAGATTAGCTTGTATCTCCTAAACAACACGTTGTAATTCGAAAAGATTTGGTGTGGCTGAAACCTCTACACATGTAGCCTCAAAAGAGAACCCACAGGAAACTTTCTTTCATCAAAATTTTTCAGAAAACTACGTTTTATGGAAATCACGCATCGTGCGAAATTATCTTGTTTTTCCTAAACAACACGTCGTAACTCGAAAATCTTTGGCGTTGCGTGTATGTCTATGCGTGTAGTCTCAAAAGAGAACGCACAGGAGTTTTCCCTCGAAAGAATATGTAAGAATACCATGTTATAAGGAAATACAGTGTTGCAGAGTAAAGACAAATAAGTACGTATTGGAAACACTTTACGAGAAGAAATAACGCATCGTACAAAATTTGTTTGTATCTCCTCAACAACACGTTGTAACTCGAAAAGATTTGTTGTATCTCGTACGTCTAAACGTGTAGACTCAAAAGAGAACCCACAGGAGAACTTTCCTTCGTCAAAATTTGTCAGAAAACCACGTTTTAAGTAAATCCTGCATCGTGCAAAATTATCTTGTTTTTTTTATAACAACACGTTGTAACTCGAAAATTTTTGGTGTTGCGAGTATGTCTAAGCGTGTAGCCTCTAAAAAGAATGCACAGGAGATTTTTCTCTCGAAAGAACATGTAAGAATACAACGTCATAAGGAAATACAGTGTTGCAGAGTAAAGACAAATACGTACTTATTGGAAACTCTTTACGAGAAGAAATAACGCATCGTACAAACTTAGCTTGTATCTCCTAAACAACAATTGGTAACTCGAAAGGATTTGGTGTGGTGTGCACGTCTAAACATGTAGCCTCAAAAGAGAACCCCAGGAGAATTTTCTTTCGTCAAAATTTGTCAGAACACCACGTTTTAAGGAAATCCCGCATCGTGCAAAATCATCTTCTTTTTCCTAAACAACACGTTGTAACTCGAAAAGCTTTGGTGTTGCCTGTATGTCTAAGTGTGTAGCCTCAAAAGGGAACGCACAGGATAGTTTTCTCTCGAAAGAATGTGTAAGAATACCACGTTATAAGGAAATACAGTGTTGCAGAGTAAAGACAAATATGTAAGTATTGGAAACACTTTATGAGAAGAAATAACGCATCGTACAAAATTAGCTTGTATCTCCTAAACAACACATGGTAACTCGAACGGATTTGGCGTGGCGTGCACTTCTAAACGTGAATCTTCAAAAGAGAACCCACAGGAAAATTTTCTTTCGTCAAAATTTGTCAGAAAACCACGTTTTAAGGAAATCTGGCATCGTGCGAAATTATCTTGTTTTTCATAAACAACACGTTGTAACTCGAAAAGCTTTGGTGTTGCCTGTATGTCTAAGTGTGTAGCCTCAAAAGGGAACGCACAGGATAGTTTTCTCTCTAAAAAATATGTAAGAATACCACGTTATAAGGAAAAACAGTGTTGCAGAGTAAAGACAAATACGTACGTATTGGAAACACTTTACAAGAAGAATTCACGCATTGTAAAAAATCAGCTTGTATCTCCTAAACAACACGTTGTAACTCGAAAAGATTTGGTGTGGCGTGTACGTCTAAATATGAAGCTTAAAAAGAGAACCAACAGGAGAATTTTCTTTCGTCAAAAATTTTCAGAAAACCACGTTTTAAGGAAATCGCGCATCGTGCGAAATCATCTCCTTTTTCCTAAAGAACATGTTGTAACTCGAAAAGCTTTGGTGTTGCGTGTATGTGTAAGCGTGGAGCCTCAAAAGAGAAGGCACAGGAGAGTTTTCTGTCGAAAGAATATGTAAGAATACCACGTTATAAGGAAATTCAATTTTGCAGCGTAAAACAAATAAGTACATATTGGAAACACTTTACGAGAAGAAATAACGCATCGAAAAAAATTAACTTGTATCACCTAAACAACACGTTGTAAATCGAAAATATTTGGTGTGACGTGCATGTCTAAACGTGTAGCCTCAAAAGAGAACCGACAGGAGAATTTTCTTTCATCAAAATTTGTCAGAAACCACGTTTTAAGGAAATCTCGCATCGTGCGAAATTATCTTGTTTTTCCTAAACAACACGTTGTAACTCGAAAAGCTTTGGTGTTGCGTATATGTCTAAGCTTGTAGCCTCAAAGGAAAACGCACAGGAGAGTTTTCTCTCGAAAAAATTTGTACGAATACCACGTTATAAGGAAATACAGTGTTGCAGAGAAAAGACAAATACGTACATATTGGAAACACTTTAAGAGAAGAAATAATGCATCGTACTAAATTAGCTTGTATCTCCTAAACAACACGTTGTAACTTGAAAAGATTTGGTGTGGCTCATACCTCTACATGTGTAGCCTCAAAAGAGAACCCACAGGAGAACTTTCTTTCGTCAAAATTTTTCAGAAAACCACGTTTTATGGAAATCTCGCATCCTGCGAAATTATCTTGTTTTTCCTAAACAACACATTGTAACTCGAAAAGCTTTGGCGTTGCCTGTTTGTCTAAGTGTTTAGCCTCAATAGAGAACGCACAGGAGAGTTTTCTCTCGAAAGAATATGTAAGAATACCACGTTATAAGGAAATACATTGTTGGAGAGTAAACACAAATAAGTACATATTGGAAACACTTTACGAGAAGAAATAACGCATCCTACAAAATTTGCTTCTATCTCCTAAACAACACGTTGTAACTTGAAAATATTTGGTGTGGCTCGTATGTATACATGTGTAACCTCAAAAAAGAACCCACAGGAGAAGTTTATTTCGTCAAAATTTGTCAGAAAACCACGTTTTAAGGAAATCCCGCATCGTGCAAAATTATCTTGTTTTTCCTAAACAACACGTTGTAACTCAAAAAGCTTTATTGTTGCGTGTATGTCTAAGCATGTAGCCTCTAATGAGAACGCACAGGAGAGTTTTCTCTCGAAAGAACATGTAAGAATACAACGTTATAAGGAAATACAGTGTTGCTGAGTAAAGACAAATACGTACGTATTGGAAACACTTTACGAGAAGAAATAACGCATCTTACAAAATTAGCTTGTATCTCCTAAACAACACGTGGTAACTCGAAAGGATTTGGTGTGGCGTGTACTTCTAAACTTGTAGCCTCAAAAGAGAACCCACAGGAGAATTTTCTTTCGTCAAAATTTGTCAGAAAACCACGTTTTAAGGAAATCCTGCATCGTGCGAAATTATCTATCTTGTTTTTCCTAAACAACACGTTGTAACTCGAAAAGCTTTGGTGTTGCCTGTATGTCTAAGTGTGTAGCCCCAAAAGGGATCGCACAGGATAGGTTTCTCTCGAAATAATATGTAAGAATACCACGTTATAAGGAAATACAATGTTGCAGAGTAAAGACAAATACATACGTATTGGAAACACTTTATGAGAAGAAGTAACGCATTGTACAAAATTAGCTTGTATCTCCTAAACAACACGTTGTAACTCGAAAAGATTTGGTGTGGCGTGTATGTCTAAATATGTAGCCTCAAAAGAGAACCCACAGGAGAATTTTCTTCCATCAAAATTTTTCAGAAAACCACGTTTTAAGGAAATCCCGCATCGTGTGAAATCATCTCCTTTTTCCTAAACAACATGTTGTAACTCGAAAAGCTTTGGTGTTGCATGTATGTGTAAGCGTGGAGCCTCAAAAGAGAAGGCACAAAAGAGTTTTCTCTCGAAAGAATATGTAAGAATACCACGTTATAAGGAAATACACTTTTGCAGAGTAAAACAAATAAGTAGATATTGGAAACACTTTACAAGAAGAAATAACGCATCGTACAAAATTAACTTGTATCACCAAACAACACGTTGTAAATTGAAATGATTTGGTGTGACATGTATGTCTAAACATGTAGCTTCAAAAGAGAACCCACAGGATAATTTTCTTTCATCAAAATTTGTCAGAAACCACGTTTTAAGGAAATCTCGCATCATGCGAAATTATCTTGTTTTTCCTAAACAACACGTTGTAAGTCGAAAAGCTTTGGTGTTGCGTGTATGTCTAAGCTTGTAGCCTCAAAAGAGAACGCACAAGAGAGTTTTCTCTCAAAAGAATATGTACGAATACCACGTTATAAGGAAATACAATTTTGCAGAATAAAGACAAATAAGTACATATTGGAAACACTTTAAAAGAAGAAATAACGCATCGTACAAAATTAGATTGTATCTCCTAAACAACACGTTGTAACTCGAAAAGATTTGGTGTGACGTGTACGCCTAAACGTGTAGCCTCAAAAGAGAACCCACCAGATAATTTTCTTTCATCAAAATTTGTCAGAATCCACGTTTTAAGGAAATCTCGCATCGTGCGAAATTAACTTGTTTTTTCCTAAACAACACGTTGTGACTTGAAAAGCTTTGGTGTTGTGTATATGTCTAAGCGTGTAACCTCAAAAGGGAACGCCCAGGATAGTTTTCTCTGGAAAGTATATGTAAGAATACCACGTTAAAAGGAAATACAATGTTGCAGAGTAAGGACAAATACGTACGTATTGGAAACACTTTACGAGAAGAATTAACGCATTGTAAAAAATTAGCTTGTATCTCCTAAACAACACATTGTAACTCGAAAAGATTTGGTGTGGCATGTACGTCTAAACGTGTAGCCTCAAAAGAGAACCCATAGAAGAATTTTCTTTCTTCAAAATCTTTTCAGAAAACCACGTTTTAAGGAAATCCCGCATCGTGCGAAATCATCTTATTTTCCTAAACAGCATGTTGTAACTCGAAAAGCTTTGGTGTTGCGTGTATGTGTAAGCGTGGAGCCTCAAAAGTGAAGGCACAGGAGAGTTTTCTCTCGAAAGAATATGTAAGAATACCACGTTATAAGGAAATACAATTTTGCAGAGTAAAGACACATAAATACATATTGGAAACACTTTATGAGAAGAAATAACGCATCGTACAAAATTAGCTTGTATCTCCTAAACAACACATTGTAACTCAAAAAGATTTGGTGTGACGTGTACGTCTAAAAGTGTAGCCTCAAACGAGAACCCACAGGAGAATTTTCTTTCGTCAAAATTTGTCAGAAACCACGTTTAAGGAAATCTCGCATCATACGAAATTATCTTGTTTTTCCTAAACAACACGTTGTAACTCGAAAAGCTTTGGTGTTGCGTGTATGTCTAAGCGTGTAGCCTCAAAAGCGAACGGACAGGAGAGTTTTCTCTCGAAAGAATATGTAAGAATACCACGTTATAAGGAAATACAGTGTTGCAGAGTAAAGACAAAAAAAGTATGTATTGGAAACTCTATATGAGAAGAAATAACGCATCGTACAGTATTTGCTTGTATCTCCTAAACAACACGTTGTAACTCGAAATTATTTGGTGTGGCTCGTACGTCTACACGTGTAGCCTCTAAAGAGAACCCACAGGAGAATTTTATTTCGTCAAAATTTGTCAGAAAACCACGTTTTAAGGAAATCCCGCATCGTGCGAAATTATCTTGTTTTTCATAAACAACACGTTGTAACTCGAAAAGCGTTAGTGTTGCCTGTATGTCTAAGTGTGTAGCCTCAAAAGGGAACGCACAGGATAGTTTTCTCTCGAAAGAATATGTAAGAATACCACGTTATAAGGAAATACAATGTTGCAGAGTAAAGACAAATACGTACGTATTGGAAACACTTTACGAGAAGAATTAACGCATCGTAAAAAAATTAGCTTGTATCTCCTAAACAACACGTTGTAACTCGACAAGATTTGGTGTGGCGTGTACGTCTAAACGTGTAGCCTCAAAAGAGAACCCACCGGAGAATTTTCTTTCGTCAAAATGTGTCAGAAAACCACGTTTTAAGGAAATCCCGCATCGTGCGAAATCATCTTATTGTTCCTAAACAACATGTTGTAACTCGAAAAGCTTTGGTGTTGTCTGTATGTGTAAGCGTTGAGCCTCAAAAGTGAAGGCACAGGAGAGTTTTCTCTCAAAAGATTATGTAAGAATACCAGGTTATAAGGAAATACAATTTTGCAGAGTAAAGACAAATAAGTACATATTGGAAACACTTTACGAGAAGAAATAACGCATCGTACAAAATTGGTTTTTATCTCGTAAACAACATGTTGTAACTCGAAAAGATTTGGTGTGGCATGTACGGCTAAACGTGTAGCCTCAAAAGAGAACCCACAGGAGAATTTTCTTTCTTCAAAAACTTTTCAGAAAACCACGTTTTAAGGAAATCCCGCATCGTGCGAAATCATCTTATTTTCCTAAACAGCATGTTGTAACTCGAAAAGCTTTGGTGTTGCGTGTATGTGTAAGCGTGGAGCCTCAAAAGTGAAGGCACAGGAGAGTTTTCTCTCGAAAGAATATGTAAGAATACCACGTTATAAGGAAATACAATTTTGCAGAGTAAAGACACATAAATACATATTGGAAACACTTTATGAGAAGAAATAACGCATCGTACAAAATTAGCTTGTATCTCCTAAACAACACATTGTAACTCGAAAAGATTTGGTGTGACGTGTACGTCTAAAAGTGTAGCCTCAAACGAGAACCCACAGGAGAATTTTCTTTCGTCAAAATTTGTCAGAAACCACGTTTAAGGAAATCTCACATCATACGAAATTATCTTGTTTTTCCTAAACAACACGTTGTAACTCGAAAAGCTTTGGTGTTGCGTGTATGTCTAAGCGTGTAGCCTCAAAACCGAACGGACAGGAGAGTTTTCTCTCGAAAGAATATGTAAGAATACCACGTTATAAGAAATACAGTGTTGCAGAGTAAAGACAACTACATACGTATTGGAAACACTTTAAGAGAAGAAATAACGCATCGTACAAAATTAGCTTGTATCTCCTAAACAACACGTTGTAACTCGAAAAGATTTGGTGTGGCTCGTACCTCTACACGTGTAGCCTCAAAAGAGAACCCCCAGGAGACCTTTCTTTCATCAAAAATTTTCAGAAAACCACGTTTTATGGAAACCTCGCATCGTGCGAAATTATCTTGTTTTTCCTAAACAACACGTTGTAACTCGAAAAGCTTTGGCGTTGTGTGTTTGTCTAAGCGTGTAGCCTCAAAAGAGAATGCACAGGAGAGTTTTCCCTCGAAAGAATATGTAAGAATACCACGTTATAAGGAAATACAGTGTTGCAGAGTAAAGACAAAAAAAGTATGTATTGGAAACTCTATATGAGAAGAAATAACGCATCGTACATTATTTGCTTGTATCTCGTAAACAACACGTTGTAACTCGAAATTATTTGGTGTGGCTCGTACGTCTACACGTGTAGCCTCTAAAGAGAACCCACAGGAGAATTTTATTTCGTCAAAATTTGTCAGAAAACCACGTTTTAAGGAAATCCCGCATCGTGCGAAATTATCTTGTTTTTCATAAACAACACGTTGTAACTCGAAAAGCGTTAGTGTTGCCTGTATGTCTAAGTGTGTAGCCTCAAAAGGGAACGCACAGGATAGTTTTCTCTCGAAAGAATATGTAAGAATACCACGTTATAAGGAAATACAATGTTGCAGAGTAAAGACAAATACGTACATATTGGAAACACTTTACGAGAAGAATTAACGCATCGTAAAAATATTAGCTTGTATCTCCTAAACAACACGTTGTAACTCGACAAGATTTGGTGTGGCGTGTACGTCTAAACGTGTAGCCTCAAAAGAGAACCCACCGGAGAATTTTCTTTCGTCAAAATGTGTCAGAAAACCACGTTTTAAGGAAATCCCGCATCGTGCGAAATCATCTTATTGTTCCTAAACAACATGTTGTAACTCGAAAAGCTTTGGTGTTGTGTGTATGTGTAAGCGTTGAGCCTCAAAAGTGAAGGCACAGGAGAGTTTTCTCTCGAAAGAATTTGTAAGAATACCACGTTATAAGGAAATACAATTTTGCAGAGTAAAGACAAATACGTACGTATTGGAAACACTTTACGAGAAGAATTAACGCATCGTAAAAAAATTAGCTTGTATCTCCTAAACAACACGTTGTAACTCGACAAGATTTGGTGTGGCGTGTACGTCTAAATGTGTAGCCTCAAAAGAGAACCCACCGGAGAATTTTCTTTCGTCAAAATGTGTCAGAAAACCACGTTTTAAGGAAATCCCGCATCGTGCGAAATCATCTTATTGTTCCTAAACAACATGTTGTAACTCGAAAAGCTTTGGTGTTGTGTGTATGTTTAAGCGTTGAGCCTCAAAAGTGAAGGCACAGGAGAGTTTTCTCTCGAAAGAATATGTAAGAATACCACGTTATAAGGAAATACAATTTTGCAGAGTAAAGACACATAAATACATATTGGAAACACTTTATGAGAAGAAATAACGCATCGTACAAAATTAGCTTGTATCTCCTAAACAACACATTGTAACTCGAAAAGATTTGGTGTGACGTGTACGTCTAAAAGTGTAGCCTCAAACGAGAACCCACAGGAGAATTTTCTTTCGTCAAAATTTGTCAGAAAGCACGTTTAAGGAAATCTCACATCATACGAAATTATCTTGTTTTTCCTAAACAACACGTTGTAACTCGAAAAGCTTTGGTGTTGCGTGTATGTCTAAGCGTGTAGCCTCAAAACCGAACGGACAGGAGAGTTTTCTCTCGAAAGAATATGTAAGAATACCACGTTATAAGGAAATACAGTGTTGCAGAGTAAAGACAACTACATACGTATTGGAAACACTTTAAGAGAAGAAATAACGCATCGTACAAAATTAGCTTGTATCTCCTAAACAACACGTTGTAACTCGAAAAGATTTGGTGTGGCTCGTACCTCTACACGTGTAGCCTCAAAAGAGAACCCCCAGGAGACCTTTCTTTCATCAAAAATTTTCAGAAAACCACGTTTTATGGAAACCTCGCATCGTGCGAAATTATCTTGTTTTTCCTAAACAACACGTTGTAACTCGAAAAGCTTTGGCGTTGTGTGTTTGTCTAAGCGTGTAGCCTCAAAAGAGAATGCACAGGAGAGTTTTCCCTCGAAAGAATATGTAAGAATACCACGTTATAAGGAAATACAGTGTTGCAGAGTAAAGACAAAAAAAGTATGTATTGGAAACTCTATATGAGAAGAAATAACGCATCGTACAGTATTTGCTTGTATCTCCTAAACAACACGTTGTAACTCGAAATTATTTGGTGTGGCTCGTACGTCTACACATGTAGCCTCTAAAGAGAACCCACAGGAGAATTTTATTTCGTCAAAATTTGTCAGAAAACCACGTTTTAAGGAAATCCCGCATCGTGCGAAATTATCTTGTTTTTCATAAACAACACGTTGTAACTCGAAAAGCGTTAGTGTTGCCTGTATGTCTAAGTGTGTAGCCTCAAAAGGGAACGCACAGGATAGTTTTCTCTCGAAAGAATATGTAAGAATACCACGTTATAAGGAAATACAATGTTGCAGAGTAAAGACAAATACGTACGTATTGGAAACACTTTACGAGAAGAATTAACGCATCGTAAAAAAATTAGCTTGTATCTCCTAAACAACACGTTGTAACTCGACAAGATTTGGTGTGGTGTGTACGTCTAAACGTGTAGCCTCAAAAGAGAACCCACCGGAGAATTTTCTTTCGTCAAAATGTGTCAGAAAACCACGTTTTAAGGAAATCCCGCATCGTGCGAAATCATCTTATTGTTCCTAAACAACATGTTGTAACTCGAAAAGCTTTGGTGTTGTGTGTATGTGTAAGCATTGAGCCTCAAAAGTGAAGGCACAGGAGAGTTTTCTCTCAAAAGATTATGTAAGAATACCAGGTTATAAGGAAATACAATTTTGCAGAGTAAAGACAAATAAGTACATATTGGAAACACTTTACGAGAAGAAATAACGCATCGTACAAAATTGGTTTTTATCTCATAAACAACATGTTGTAACTCGAAAAGATTTGGTGTGGCATGTACGGCTAAACGTGTAGCCTCAAAAGAGAACCCACAGGAGAATTTTCTTTCTTCAAAAACTTTTCAGAAAACCACGTTTTAAGGAAATCCCGCATCGTGCGAAATCATCTTATTTTCCTAAACAGCATGTTGTAACTCGAAAAGCTTTGGTGTTGCGTGTATGTGTAAGCGTGGAGCCTCAAAAGTGAAGGCACAGGAGAGTTTTCTCTCGAAAGAATATGTAAGAATACCACGTTATAAGGAAATACAATTTTGCAGAGTAAAGACACATAAATACATATTGGAAACACTTTATGAGAAGAAATAACGCATCGTACAAAATTAGCTTGTATCTCCTAAACAACACATTGTAACTCGAAAAGATTTGGTGTGACGTGTACGTCTAAAAGTGTAGCCTCAAACGAGAACCCACAGGAGAATTTTCTTTCGTCAAAATTTGTCAGAAAGCACGTTTAAGGAAATCTCACATCATACGAAATTATCTTGTTTTTCCTAAACAACACGTTGTAACTCGAAAAGCTTTGGTGTTGCGTGTATGTCTAAGCGTGTAGCCTCAAAACCGAACGGACAGGAGAGTTTTCTCTCGAAAGAATATGTAAGAATACCACGTTATAAGGAAATACAGTGTTGCAGAGTAAAGACAACTACATACGTATTGGAAACACTTTAAGAGAAGAAATAACGCATCGTACAAAATTAGCTTGTATCTCCTAAACAACACGTTGTAACTCGAAAAGATTTGGTGTGGCTCGTACCTCTACACGTGTAGCCTCAAAAGAGAACCCCCAGGAGACCTTTCTTTCATCAAAAATTTTCAGAAAACCACGTTTTATGGAAACCTCGCATCGTGCGAAATTATCTTGTTTTTCCTAAACAACACGTTGTAACTCGAAAAGCTTTGGCGTTGTGTGTTTGTCTAAGCGTGTAGCCTCAAAAGAGAATGCACAGGAGAGTTTTCCCTCGAAAGAATATGTAAGAATACCACGTTATAAGGAAATACAGTGTTGCAGAGTAAAGACAAAAAAAGTATGTATTGGAAACTCTATATGAGAAGAAATAACGCATCGTACATTATTTGCTTTTATCTCCTAAACAACACGTTGTAACTCGAAATTATTTGGTGTGGCTCGTACGTCTACACATGTAGCCTCTAAAGAGAACCCACAGGAGAATTTTATTTCGTCAAAATTTGTCAGAAAACCACGTTTTAAGGAAATCCCGCATCGTGCGAAATTATCTTGTTTTTCATAAACAACACGTTGTAACTCGAAAAGCGTTAGTGTTGCCTGTATGTCTAAGTGTGTAGCCTCAAAAGGGAACGCACAGGATAGTTTTCTCTCGAAAGAATATGTAAGAATACCACGTTATAAGGAAATACAATGTTGCAGAGTAAAGACAAATACGTACGTATTGGAAACACTTTACGAGAAGAATTAACGCATCGTAAAAAAATTAGCTTGTATCTCCTAAACAACACGTTGTAACTCGACAAGATTTGGTGTGGTGTGTACGTCTAAACGTGTAGCCTCAAAAGAGAACCCACCGGAGAATTTTCTTTCGTCAAAATGTGTCAGAAAACCACGTTTTAAGGAAATCCCGCATCGTGCGAAATCATCTTATTGTTCCTAAACAACATGTTGTAACTCGAAAAGCTTTAGTGTTGTGTGTATGTGTAAGCGTTGAGCCTCAAAAGTGAAGGCACAGGAGAGTTTTCTCTCAAAAGATTATGTAAGAATACCAGGTTATAAGGAAATACAATTTTGCAGAGTAAAGACAAATAAGTACATATTGGAAACACTTTACGAGAAGAAATAACGCATCGTACAAAATTGGTTTTTATCTCGTAAACAACATGTTGTAACTCGAAAAGATTTGGTGTGGCATGTACGGCTAAACGTGTAGCCTCAAAAGAGAACCCACAGGAGAATTTTCTTTCTTCAAAAACTTTTCAGAAAACCACGTTTTAAGGAAATCCCGCATCGTGCGAAATCATCTTATTTTCCTAAACAGCATGTTGTAACTCGAAAAGCTTTGGTGTTGCGTGTATGTGTAAGCGTGGAGCCTCAAAAGTGAAGGCACAGGAGAGTTTTCTCTCGAAAGAATATGTAAGAATACCACGTTATAAGGAAATACAATTTTGCAGAGTAAAGACACATAAATACATATTGGAAACACTTTATGAGAAGAAATAACGCATCGTACAAAATTAGCTTGTATCTCCTAAACAACACATTGTAACTCGAAAAGATTTGGTGTGACGTGTACGTCTAAAAGTGTAGCCTCAAACGAGAACCCACAGGAGAATTTTCTTTCGTCAAAATTTGTCAGAAAGCACGTTTAAGGAAATCTCACATCATACGAAATTATCTTGTTTTTCCTAAACAACACGTTGTAACTCGAAAAGCTTTGGTGTTGCGTGTATGTCTAAGCGTGTAGCCTCAAAACCGAACGGACAGGAGAGTTTTCTCTCGAAAGAATATGTAAGAATACCACGTTATAAGGAAATACAGTGTTGCAGAGTAAAGACAACTACATACGTATTGGAAACACTTTAAGAGAAGAAATAACGCATCGTACAAAATTAGCTTGTATCTCCTAAACAACACGTTGTAACTCGAAAAGATTTGGTGTGGCTCGTACCTCTACACGTGTAGCCTCAAAAGAGAACCCCCAGAAGACCTTTCTTTCATCAAAAATTTTCAGAAAACCACGTTTTATGGAAACCTCGCATCGTGCGAAATTATCTTGTTTTTCCTAAACAACACGTTGTAACTCGAAAAGCTTTGGCGTTGTGTGTTTGTCTAAGCGTGTAGCCTCAAAAGAGAATGCACAGGAGAGTTTTCCCTCGAAAGAATATGTAAGAATACCACGTTATAAGGAAATACAGTGTTGCAGAGTAAAGACAAAAAAAGTATGTATTGGAAACTCTATATGAGAAGAAATAACGCATCGTACATTATTTGCTTGTATCTCGTAAACAACACGTTGTAACTCGAAATTATTTGGTGTGGCTCGTACGTCTACACGTGTAGCCTCTAAAGAGAACCCACAGGAGAATTTTATTTCGTCAAAATTTGTCAGAAAACCACGTTTTAAGGAAATCCCGCATTGTGCGAAATTATCTTGTTTTTCATAAACAACACGTTGTAACTCGAAAAGCGTTAGTGTTGCCTGTATGTCTAAGTGTGTAGCCTCAAAAGGGAACGCACAGGATAGTTTTCTCTCGAAAGAATATGTAAGAATACCACGTTATAAGGAAATACAATGTTGCAGAGTAAAGACAAATACGTACGTATTGGAAACACTTTACGAGAAGAATTAACGCATCGTAAAAATATTAGCTTGTATCTCCTAAACAACACGTTGTAACTCGACAAGATTTGGTGTGGCGTGTACGTCTAAACGTGTAGCCTCAAAAGAGAACCCACCGGAGAATTTTCTTTCGTCAAAATGTGTCAGAAAACCACGTTTTAAGGAAATCCCGCATCGTGCGAAATCATCTTATTGTTCCTAAACAACATGTTGTAACTCGAAAAGCTTTGGTGTTGTGTGTATGTGTAAGCGTTGAGCCTCAAAAGTGAAGGCACAGGAGAGTTTTCTCTCGAAAGAATTTGTAAGAATACCACGTTATAAGGAAATACAATTTTGCAGAGTAAAGACAAATACGTACGTATTGGAAACACTTTACGAGAAGAATTAACGCATCGTAAAAAAATTAGCTTGTATCTCCTAAACAACACGTTGTAACTCGACAAGATTTGGTGTGGCGTGTACGTCTAAATGTGTAGCCTCAAAAGAGAACCCACCGGAGAATTTTCTTTCGTCAAAATGTGTCAGAAAACCACGTTTTAAGGAAATCCCGCATCGTGCGAAATCATCTTATTGTTCCTAAACAACATGTTGTAACTCGAAAAGCTTTGGTGTTGTGTGTATGTGTAAGCGTGGAGCCTCAAAAGTGAAGGCACAGGAGAGTTTTCTCTCGAAAGAATATGTAAGAATACCACGTTATAAGGAAATACAATTTTGCAGAGTAAAGACAAATAAGTACATATTGGAAACACTTTACGAGAAGAAATAACGCATCGTACAAAATTGGCTTTTATCTCCTAAACAACATGTTGTAACTCGAAAAGATTTGGTGTGGCTCATATGTCTACACGTGTAGCCTCAAAAGAGAACGCACAGGTGAACAATCTTTCGTCAAAATTTCTCAGGAAACCACGTTTTAAGGAAATCCCGCATCATGCAAAATTATCTTGTTTTTCCTAAACAACACGATGTAACTCGAAAAGCTTTGTAGTTGCATGTATGTCTAAGCGTGTAACGTCTAAATAGAACGCACAGGATAGTTTTCTCTCGAAAGAATATATCAGAATACCACGTTATTAGGAAATACAATTTTGCAGAGTAAAGACAAATAAGTACATATTGGAAACACTTTACAAGAAGAAATAACGCATCGTACAAAATTAGATTGTGTCTCCTAAACAACACGTTGTAATTCGAAAAGATTTGGTGTGACGTGTACGTCTAAACGTGTAGCCTCAAAAGAGAACCCACAAGATAATTTTCTTTCATCAAAATTTGTCAGAATCCACGTTTTAAGGAAATCTCGCATCGTGCGAAATTATCTTGTTTTTTCCTAAACAGAACGTTGTAACTTGAAAAGCTTTGGTGTTGTGTGTATGTCTAAGCGTGTAACCTCAAAAGGGAACGCCCAGGATAGTTTTCTCTCGAAAGAATATGTAAGAATACCATGTTAAAAGGAAATACAATGTTGCAGAGTAAAGACAAATACCTACGTATTGGAAACACTTTACGAGAAGAATTAACGCATCGTAAAAAATTAGCTTGTATCTCCTAAACAACACGTTGTAACTCGAAAAGATTTGGTGTGGCATGTACGTCTAAACGTGTAGCCTCAAAAGAGAACCCACCGGAGAATTTTCTTTCTTCAAAATCTTTTCAGAAAACCACGTTTTAAGGAAATCCCGCATCGTGCGAAATCATCTTATTTTCCTAAACAGCATGTTGTAACTCGAAAAGCTTTGGTGTTGTGTGTATGTGTAAGCGTGGAGCCTCAAAAGTGAAGGCACAGGAGAGTTTTCTCTCGAAAGAATATGTAAGAATACCACGTTATAAGGAAATACACTTTTGCAGAGTAAAGACAAATAAATACATATTGGAAACACTTTATGAGAAGAAATAACGCATCATACAAAATTAGCTTGTATCTCCTAAACAACACGTTGTAACTCGAAAAGATTTGGTGTGACGTGTACGTCTAAAAGTGTAGCCTCAAACGAGAACCCACAGGAGAATTTTCTTTCGTCAAAATTTGTCAGAAACCACGTTTAAGGAAATCTTGCATCGTACGAAATTATCTTGTTTTTCCTAAACAACACGTTGTAACTCGAAAAGCTTTGGTTTTGCGTGTATGTCTAAGCGTGTAGCCTCAAAAGCGAACGGACAGGAGAGTTTTCTCTCGAAAGAATATGTAAGAATACCACGTTATAAGGAAATACAGTGTTGCAGAGTAAAGACAACAACATACGTATTGGAAACACTTTAAGAAAAGAAATAATGCATCGTACAAAATTAGCTTGTATCTCCTAAACAACACGTTGTAACTCGAAAAGATTTGGTGTGGCTCGTACCTCTACATGTGTAGCCTCAAAAGAGAACACCCAGGAGACCTTTCTTTCATCAAAATTTTTCAGAAAACCACATTTTATGGAAATCTCGCATCGTGCGAAATTATCTTGTGTTTCCTAAACAACACGTTGTAACTCGAAAAGCTTTGGCGTTGTGTGTTTGTCTAAGCGTGTAGCCTCAAAAGAGAATGCACAGGAGAGTTTTCCCTCGAAAGAATATGTAAGAATACCACGTTATAAGGAAATACAGTGTTGCAGAGTAAAGACAAAAAAAGTACGTATGGGAAAATCTATACGAGAAGAAATAACGCATCGTACAATATTTGCTTGTATCTCCTAAACAACACGTTGTAACTTGAAATTATTTGCTGTGGCTCGTACGTCTACACGTGTAGCCTCTAAAGAGAACCCACAGGAGAATTTTCTTTCGTCAAAATTTTTCAGAAAACCACGTTTTAAGGAAATCCCGCATCTTGCGAAATTATCTTGTTTTTCATAAACAACACGTTGTAACTTGAAAAGCGTTGGTGTTGCCTGTATGTCTAAGTGTGTAGCCTCAAAAGGGAACGCACAGGATAGTTTTCTCTCTAAAGAATATGTAAGAATACCATGTTATAAGGAAATACAATGTTGCAGAGTAAAGACAAACAAGTACGTCTTGGAAACACTTTACGAGAAGAATTAACGCATCGTAAAAAATTAGCTTGTATCTCCTAAACAACACGTTGTAACTCGACAAGATTTGGTGTGGCGTGTACGTCTAAACGTGTAGCCTCAAAAGGGAACCCACAGGAGAATTTTCTTTCGTCAAAATATGTCAGAAAACCACGTTTTAAGGAAATCCCGCATCGTGCGAAATCATCTTATTGTTCCTAAACAACATGTTGTAACTCAAAAAGCTTTGGTGTTGCGTGTATGTGTACGCGTGGAGCCTCAAAAGTGAAGGCACAGGAGAGTTTTCTCTCGAAAGAATATGTAAGAATAGCGCGTTATAAGGAAATACAATTTTGCAGAGTAGAGACAAATAAGTACATATTGGAAACACTTTACGAGAAGAAATAACGCATCTTACAAAATTGGCTTTTATCTCCTAAACAACACGTTGTAACTCGAAAAGATTTGGTGTGGCTCATATGTCTACCCGTGTAGCCTCAAAAGAGGACGCACAGGAGAACATTCTTTCGTCAAAATTTCTCAGGAAACCACGTTTTAAGGAAATCCCGCATCATGCAAAATTATCTTGTTTTTCCTAAACAACACGATATAACTCGAAAAGCTTTGGTGTTGCATGTATGTCTAAGCGTGTAACCTCTAAAGAGAACGCACAGGATAGTTTTCTCTCAAAAGAATATATAAGAATACCACGTTATTAGGAAATACAATGTTGCAGAGTAAAGTCAAATATGTAAGTATTGGAAACACTTTACGAGAAGAATTAACGCATCGCACAAAATTAGCTTGTATCTCCTAAATAACACGTTGTAACTCGAAAAGATTTGGTGTGACGTGTATGTCTAAACATGTAGCCTCAAAAGAGAACCCAAAGGAGAATTTTCTTTCATCAAAATTTGTCAAAAACCACGTTTTAAGGAAATCTCACATCGTGCGAAATTATCTTGTTTTTCCTAAACAACACGTTGTAACTCGAAAAGCTTTGGTGTTGCGTGTATGTGTAAGCATGGAGCCTCAAAAGAGAACGAACAGGAGAGTTTTCTCTCGAACGAATATGTAAGAATACCACGTAATAAGAAAATACAGTGTTTCAGAGTAAAGACAAATACATACGTATTGGAAACACTTTAAGAAAAGAAATAACGCATCATACAAAATTAGCTTGTATCTCCTAAAAAAACACGTTGTAACTAGAAAAGATTTGGTGTGGCTCGTACCTCTACACGTGTAGCCTCAAAAGAGAACCCAGAGGAGAACTTTCTTTCGTCAAAATTTTTCAGAAAACCACCTTTTATGTAAATCTTGCTTCAAGCGAAATTATCTTGTTTTTCCTAAACAACACATTGTAACTCGAATAGCTTTGGCGTTGCGTGTTTGTCTAAGCGTGTAGCCTCAAAAGAGAATGCACAGGAGAGTTTTCCCTTGAAATAATATGTAAGAATACCACGTTATAAGGAAATACAGTGTTGCAGAGTAAAGACAAATAAGTACGTATTGGAAACACTTTACGATAAGAAATAATGCATCGTACAAAATTTGCTTGTATCTCCTAAACAACATATGTACGTATTGGAAACACTTTACGAGAAGAAATAATGCATCGTACAAAATTAGCTTGTATCTCCTAAACAACACGTTGTAACTCGAAAAGATTTGGTGTGGCGTGTACGTCTAAACGTATAGCCTCAATGAGAACCCAGAGGAGAATTTTCTTTCGTCAAAATTTGTCAGAAAACCACGTTTTAATGAAATCCCGCATCGTGCGAAATTATCTTGTTTTTCCTAATCAACAAGTTGTAACGCGAAAAGCTTTGGTGTTGCGTGTATCTAAGCATGTAGCCGCAAAAGAGAACGCACAGAAGGGTTTTCTCTCAAAAAAATATGTAAGAATACCACGTTATAAGGAAATACAGTGTTGCAGAGTAAAGACAAATACGTATGTATTGGAAACACTTTATGAGAAGAAATAACGCTTCGTACAAAATTAGCTTATATCTCCTATACAACACGTTGTAACTCAAAACAATTTGGTGTGGCGTGTACATCTAAACGTGTAGCCTCAAAAGAGAACCTACAGGCGAATTTTCTTTCGTCAAAATTTGTCAAAAACCATGTTTTAAGGAAATCCCGCATCGTGTGAAATTATCTTATTTTTTCTAATCAACACGTTGTAACACGAAATGCTTTGGTTTTGCCTGTATGTCTAAGCATGTAGCCTCAAAAGAGAAGGCATTGGGGAGTTTTCTCTCGAAAGAATATGTAAGAATACCACGTTATAAGGAAATACAGTGTTGCAGAGTAAATACAAAAATGTACGTATTGGAAACACTTTATGAGAAGAAATAAAGCATCATACAAAATTAGCTTGTATCTCCTAAACAACACATTGTATCTCGAAAGGATTTGGTGTGGCGTGTACGTCTAAACGTGTAGCCTCAAAAGAGAACCCACAGGAGAATTTTCTTTCTTCAAAATGTGTCAGAAAACCACGTTTTAAGGAAATCTGGAATCATGCAAAATTATCTTGTTTTTCCTAAACAACACTTCGTAACTCGAAAAGCTTTGGTGTTGCGTGTATGGGTAAGCATGTAGCCTCAAAAGAGTAGGCACAGGAGAGTTTGCTCTCGAAAGAATATGTAAGCATACCACGTTATAAGGAAATACAGTGTTGCAGAGTAAAGACAAATACTTACGTATTGGAAACACTTTAAGAGAAGAAATAACGCATCGTACAATATTAACTTGTATCTCCTAAACAACACGTTGTAACTCGAAAAGATTTGGTGTGGCGTGTACGTCTAAATGTGTAGCCTCAAAAGAGAACCCACAGCAGAATTTTCTTTCGTCAAAATTTGTAAAAATCCACGTTTTATGGAAATCCCGCATCGTGCGGAATTATCTTGTTTTTCCTAAACAACACGTTGTAACTCGAAAAGCTTTGGTGTTGCCTGTATGTCTAAGTGTGTAGCCTCAAAAGGGAACGCACAGGATAGTTTTCTCTCGAAAGAATATGTAAGAATACCACGTTATAAGGAAATACAGTGTTGCAGAGTAAAGACAAATACGTAAGTATTGGAAACACTTTATGAGAAGAAATAACGCATCGTACAAAATTAGCTTGTATCTCCTAAACAACACATGGTAACTCGAACGGATTTGGCATGGCGTGCACGTCTAAACGTGAATCTTCAAAAGAGAACCCACAGGAAAATTTTATTTCGTCAAAATTTGTCAGAAACCCACGTTTTAAGGAAATCTGGCATCGTGCGAAATTATCTTGTTTTTTATAAACAACACGTTGTAACTCGAAAAGCTTTGGTGTTGCCTGTATGTCTAAGTGTGTAGCCTCAAAAGGGAACGCACAGGATAGTTTTCTCTCTAAAAAATATGTAAGAATACCACGTTATAAGGAAAAACAGTGTTGCAGAGTAAAGACAAATACATACGTATTGGAAACACTTTACAAGAAGAATTAGCGCATTGTAAAATATCAGCTTGTATCTCCTAAACAACACGTTGTTACTGGAAAAGATTTGGTGTGGCGTGTACATCTAAATATGTAGCCTAAAAAGAGAACCAGCAGGAGAATTTTCTTTCGTCAAAATTTTTCAGAAAACCACGTTTTAAGGAAATCGTGCATCTGGCGAAATCATCTCCTTTTTCCTAAACAACATGTTGTAACTCGAAAAGCTTTGGTGTTGCGTGTATGTGTAAGCGTGGAGCCTCAAAAGAGAAGGCACAGGAGAGTTTTCTATCGAAAGAATATGTAAGAATACCACGTTATAAGGAAATACAATTTTGCAGAGTAAAACAAATAAGTACATATTGGAAACACTTTACGAGAAGAAATAACGCATCGAAAAAAATTAACTTGTATCACCTAAACAACACGTTGTAAATCGAAAATATTTGGTGTGACGTGTATGTCTAAAGGTGTAGCCTCAAAAGAGAACCCACAGGAGAATTTTCTTTCAACAAAATTGTCAGAAACCACGTTTTAAGGAAATCTCGCATCGTGCGAAATTATCTTGTTTTTCCTAAACAACACGTTGTAACTCGAAAAGCTTGGTGTTGCGTGTATGTCTAAGCTTGTAGCATCAAAAGAGAACGCACAAGAGAGTTTTCTCTCGAAAGAATGTGTACGAATTCCACTTTATAAGGAAATACACTGTTGCAGAGAAAAGACAAATACGTACATATTGGAAACACTTTAAGAGAAGAAATAATGCATCGTACTAAATTAGCGTGTATCTCCTAAACAACACGTTGTAACTCGAAAAGATTTGGTGTGGCTCGTACCTCTACACGTGTAGCCTCAAAAGAGAACCCACAGGAGAACTTTCTTTCGTCAAAATTTTTCAGAAAACCACGTTTTATGGAAATGTCGCATCCTGCGAAATTATCTTGTTTTTCCTAAACAACACGTTGTAACTCGAAAAGCTTTGGCATTGACTGTTTGTCTAAGCGTGTAGCCTCAAAAGAGAACGCACAGGAGAGTTTTCCCTCGAAAGAATATGTAAGAATACCACGTTATAAGGAAATACAGTGTTGGAGAGTAAACATAAATAAGTACATATTGGAAACACTTTACGAGAAGAAATAACGCATCCTACAAAATTTGCTTCTATCTCCTAAACAACACATTGTAACTTGAAAAGATTTGGTGTGGCTCATACGGATACATGTGTAACCTCAAAAGAGAACCCACAGGAGAACTTTCATTCGTCAAAATTTGTCAGGAAACCACGTTTTAAGGAAATCCTGCATAGTGCAAAATTATCTTGTTTTTCCTAAACAACACGTTGTAACTCAAAAAGCTTTGGTGTTGCGTGTATGTCTAAGCATGTAGCCTCTAATGAGAACGCACAGGAGAGTTTTCTCTCGAAAGAACATGTAAGAATACAACGTTATAAGGAAATACAGTGTTGCTGAGTAAAGACAAATACGTACGTATTGGAAACACTTTAGGAGAAGAAATAAAGCATCGTACAAAATTAGCTTGTATCTCCTAAACAACACGTGGTAACTCGTAAGGATTTGGTGTGGCGTGTACTTCTAAACTTGTAGCCTCAAAAGAGAACCCACAGGAGAATTTTCTTTCGTCAAAATTTGTCAGAAAACCACGTTTTAAGGAAATCCTGCATCGTACGAAATTATCTTGTTTTTCCTAAACAACACGTTGTAACTCGAAAAGCGTTGGTGTTGCCTGTATGTCTAACTGTGTAGCCTCAAAAGGGAACGCACAGGATAGGTTTCTCTCGAAATAATATATAACAATACCACGTTATAAGGAAATACAATGTTGCAGAGTAAAGACAAATACATACGTATTGGAAACACTTTACGAGAAGAATTAACGCATTGTACAAAATTAGCTTGTATCTCCTAAACAACACGTTTTAACTCGAAAATATTTGATGTGGCGTGTATGTCTAAATATGTAGCCTCAAAAGAGAACCCACAGGAGAATTTTCTTCCATCAAAATTTTTCAGAAAAGCACATTTTAAGGAAATCCCGCATCGTGCGAAATCATCTCCTTTTTCCTAAACAACATGTAACTCGAAAAGCTTTCATGTTGCATGTATGTGTAAGCGTGGAGCCTCAAAAGAGAAGGCACAGGAGATTTGGTGTGGCGTGTACGTCTAAACGTGTAGCCTCAAAAGAGAACCCACCGGAGAATTTTCTTTCGTCAAAATGTGTCAGAAAACCACGTTTTAAGGAAATCCCGCATCGTGCGAAATCATCTTATTGTTCCTAAACAACATGTTGTAACTCGAAAAGCTTTGGTGTTGTCTGTATGTGTAAGCGTTGAGCCTCAAAAGTGAAGGCACAGGAGAGTTTTCTCTCGAAAGATTATGTAAGAATACCAGGTTATAAGGAAATACAATTTTGCAGAGTAAAGACAAATACGTACGTATTGGAAACACTTTACGAGAAGAAATAACGCATCGTACAAAATTGGTTTTTATCTCGTAAACAACATGTTGTAACTCGAAAAGATTTGGTGTGGCATGTACGGCTAAACGTGTAGCCTCAAAAGAGAACCCACAGGAGAATTTTCTTTCTTCAAAAACTTTTCAGAAAACCACGTTTTAAGGAAATCCCGCATCGTGCGAAATCATCTTATTTTCCTAAACAGCATGTTGTAACTCGAAAAGCTTTGGTGTTGCGTGTATGTGTAAGCGTGGAGCCTCAAAAGTGAAGGCACAGGAGAGTTTTCTCTCGAAAGAATATGTAAGAATACCACGTTATAAGGAAATACAATTTTGCAGAGTAAAGACACATAAATACATATTGGAAACACTTTATGAGAAGAAATAACGCATCTTACAAAATTAGCTTGTATCTCCTAAACAACACATTGTAACTCGAAAAGATTTGGTGTGACGTGTACGTCTAAAAGTGTAGCCTCAAACGAGAACCCACAGGAGAATTTTCTTTCGTCAAAATTTGTCAGAAAGCACGTTTAAGGAAATCTCACATCATACGAAATTATCTTGTTTTTCCTAAACAACACGTTGTAACTCGAAAAGCTTTGGTGTTGCGTGTATGTCTAAGCGTGTAGCCTCAAAACCGAACGGACAGGAGAGTTTTCTCTCGAAAGAATATGTAAGAATACCACGTTATAAGGAAATACAGTGTTGCAGAGTAAAGACAACTACATACGTATTGGAAACACTTTAAGAGAAGAAATAACGCATCGTAAAAAATTAGTTTGTATCTCCTAAACAACACGTTGTAACTCGAAAAGATTTGGTGTGGCTCGTACCTCTACACGTGTAGCCTCAAAAGAGAACCCCCAGGAGACCTTTCTTTCATCAAAAATTTTCAGAAAACCACGTTTTATGGAAACCTCGCATCGTGCGAAATTATCTTGTTTTTCCTAAACAACACGTTGTAACTCGAAAAGCTTTGGCGTTGTGTGTTTGTCTAAGCGTGTAGCCTCAAAAGAGAATGCACAGGAGAGTTTTCCCTCGAAAGAATATGTAAGAATACCACGTTATAAGGAAATACAGTGTTGCAGAGTAAAGACAAAAAAAGTATGTATTGGAAACTCTATATGAGAAGAAATAACGCATCGTACATTATTTGCTTGTATCTCCTAAACAACACGTTGTAACTCGAAATTATTTGGTGTGGCTCGTACGTCTACACGTGTAGCCTCTAAAGAGAACCCACAGGAGAATTTTATTTCGTCAAAATTTGTCAGAAAACCACGTTTTAAGGAAATCCCGCATTGTGCGAAATTATCTTGTTTTTCATAAACAACACGTTGTAACTCGAAAACCGTTAGTGTTGCCTGTATGTCTAAGTGTGTAGCCTCAAAAGGGAACGCACAGGATAGTTTTCTCTCGAAAGAATATGTAAGAATACCACGTTATAAGGAAATACAATGTTGCAGAGTAAAGACAAATACGTACGTATTGGAAACACTTTACGAGAAGAATTAACGCATCGTAAAAATATTAGCTTGTATCTCCTAAACAACACGTTGTAACTCGACAAGATTTGGTGTGGCGTGTACGTCTAAACGTGTAGCCTCAAAAGAGAACCCACCGGAGAATTTTCTTTCGTCAAAATGTGTCAGAAAACCACGTTTTAAGGAAATCCCGCATCGTGCGAAATCATCTTATTGTTCCTAAACAACATGTTGTAACTCGAAAAGCTTTGGTGTTGTGTGTATGTGTAAGCGTTGAGCCTCAAAAGTGAAGGCACAGGAGAGTTTTCTCTCGAAAGAATTTGTAAGAATACCACGTTATAAGGAAATACAATTTTGCAGAGTAAAGACAAATACGTACGTATTGGAAACACTTTACGAGAAGAATTAACGCATCGTAAAAAAATTAGCTTGTATCTCCTAAACAACACGTTGTAACTCGACAAGATTTGGTGTGGCGTGTACGTCTAAATGTGTAGCCTCAAAAGAGAACCCACCGGAGAATTTTCTTTCGTCAAAATGTGTCAGAAAACCACGTTTTAAGGAAATCCCGCATCGTGCGAAATCATCTTATTGTTCCTAAACAACATGTTGTAACTCGAAAAGCTTTGGTGTTGTGTGTATGTTTAAGCGTTGAGCCTCAAAAGTGAAGGCACAGGAGAGTTTTCTCTCGAAAGAATATGTAAGAATACCACGTTATAAGGAAATACAATTTTGCAGAGTAAAGACAAATAAGTACATATTGGAAACACTTTACGAGAAGAAATAACGCATCGTACAAAATTGGCTTTTATCTCCTAAACAACATGTTGTAACTCGAAAAGATTTGGTGTGGCTCATATGTCTACACGTGTAGCCTCAAAAGAGAACGCACAGGTGAACAATCTTTCGTCAAAATTTCTCAGGAAACCACGTTTTAAGGAAATCCCGCATCATGCAAAATTATCTTGTTTTTCCTAAACAACACGATGTAACTCGAAAAGCTTTGTAGTTGCATGTATGTCTAAGCGTGTAACGTCTAAATAGAACGCACAGGATAGTTTTCTCTCGAAAGAATATATCAGAATACCACGTTATTAGGAAATACAATTTTGCAGAGTAAAGACAAATAAGTACATATTGGAAACACTTTACAAGAAGAAATAACGCATCGTACAAAATTAGATTGTGTCTCCTAAACAACACGTTGTAATTCGAAAAGATTTGGTGTGACGTGTACGTCTAAACGTGTAGCCTCAAAAGAGAACCCACAAGATAATTTTCTTTCATCAAAATTTGTCAGAATCCACATTTTAAGGAAATCTCGCATCGTGCGAAATTATCTTGTTTTTTCCTAAACAGAAGGTTGTAACTTGAAAAGCTTTGGTGTTGTGTGTATGTCTAAGCGTGTAACCTCAAAAGGGAACGCCCAGGATAGTTTTCTCTCGAAAGAATATGTAAGAATACCATGTTAAAAGGAAATACAATGTTGCAGAGTAAAGACAAATACCTACGTATTGGAAACACTTTACGAGAAGAATTAACGCATCGTAAAACATTAGCTTGTATCTCCTAAACAACACGTTGTAACTCGAAAAGATTTGGTGTGGCATGTACGTCTAAACGTGTAGCCTCAAAAGAGAACCCACCGGAGAATTTTCTTTCTTCAAAATCTTTTCAGAAAACCACGTTTTAAGGAAATCCCGCATCGTGCGAAATCATCTTATTTTCCTAAACAGCATGTTGTAACTCGAAAAGCTTTGGTGTTGTGTGTATGTGTAAGCGTGGAGCCTCAAAAGTGAAGGCACAGGAGAGTTTTCTCTCGAAAGAATATGTAAGAATACCACGTTATAAGGAAATACACTTTTGCAGAGTAAAGACAAATAAATACATATTGGAAACACTTTATGAGAAGAAATAACGCATCATACAAAATTAGCTTGTATCTCCTAAACAACACGTTGTAACTCGAAAAGATTTGGTGTGACGTGTACGTCTAAAAGTGTAGCCTCAAACGAGAACCCACAGGAGAATTTTCTTTCGTCAAAATTTGTCAGAAACCACGTTTAAGGAAATCTTGCATCGTACGAAATTATCTTGTTTTTCCTAAACAACACGTTGTAACTCGAAAAGCTTTGGTTTTGCGTGTATGTCTAAGCGTGTAGCCTCAAAAGCGAACGGACAGGAGAGTTTTCTCTCGAAAGAATATGTAAGAATACCACGTTATAAGGAAATACAGTGTTGCAGAGTAAAGACAACAACATACGTATTGGAAACACTTTAAGAAAAGAAATAATGCATCGTACAAAATTAGCTTGTATCTCCTAAACAACACGTTGTAACTCGAAAAGATTTGGTGTGGCTCGTACCTCTACATGTGTAGCCTCAAAAGAGAACACCCAGGAGACCTTTCTTTCATCAAAATTTTTCAGGAAACCACATTTTATGGAAATCTCGCATCGTGCGAAATTATCTTGTGTTTCCTAAACAACACGTTGTAACTCGAAAAGCTTTGGCGTTGTGTGTTTGTCTAAGCGTGTAGCCTCAAAAGAGAATGCACAGGAGAGTTTTCCCTCGAAAGAATATGTAAGAATACCACGTTATAAGGAAATACAGTGTTGCAGAGTAAAGACAAAAAAAGTACGTATGGGAAAATCTATACGAGAAGAAATAACGCATCGTACAATATTTGCTTGTATCTCCTAAACAACACGTTGTAACTTGAAATTATTTGCTGTGGCTCGTACGTCTACACGTGTAGCCTCTAAAGAGAACCCACAGGAGAATTTTCTTTCGTCAAAATTTTTCAGAAAACCACGTTTTAAGGAAATCCCGCATCTTGCGAAATTATCTTGTTTTTCATAAACAACACGTTGTAACTTGAAAAGCGTTGGTGTTGCCTGTATGTCTAAGTGTGTAGCCTCAAAAGGGAACGCACAGGATAGTTTTCTCTCTAAAGAATATGTAAGAATACCATGTTATAAGGAAATACAATGTTGCAGAGTAAAGACAAACAAGTACGTCTTGGAAACACTTTACGAGAAGAATTAACGCATCGTAAAAAATTAGCTTGTATCTCCTAAACAACACGTTGTAACTCGACAAGATTTGGTGTGGCGTGTACGTCTAAACGTGTAGCCTCAAAAGGGAACCCACAGGAGAATTTTCTTTCGTCAAAATATGTCAGAAAACCACGTTTTAAGGAAATCCCGCATCGTGCGAAATCATCTTATTGTTCCTAAACAACATGTTGTAACTCAAAAAGCTTTGGTGTTGCGTGTATGTGTAAGCGTGGAGCCTCAAAAGTGAAGGCACAGGAGAGTTTTCTCTCGAAAGAATATGTAAGAATAGCGCGTTATAAGGAAATACAATTTTGCAGAGTAGAGACAAATAAGTACATATTGGAAACACTTTACGAGAAGAAATAACGCATCTTACAAAATTGGCTTTTATCTCCTAAACAACACGTTGTAACTCGAAAAGATTTGGTGTGGCTCATATGTCTACCCGTGTAGCCTCAAAAGAGGACGCACAGGAGAACATTCTTTCGTCAAAATTTCTCAGGAAACCACGTTTTAAGGAAATCCCGCATCATGCAAAATTATCTTGTTTTTCCTAAACAACACGATATAACTCGAAAAGCTTTGGTGTTGCATGTATGTCTAAGCGTGTAACCTCTAAAGAGAACGCACAGGATAGTTTTCTCTCAAAAGAATATATAAGAATACCACGTTATTAGGAAATACAATGTTGCAGAGTAAAGTCAAATATGTAAGTATTGGAAACACTTTACGAGAAGAATTAACGCATCGCACAAAATTAGCTTGTATCTCCTAAATAACACGTTGTAACTCGAAAAGATTTGGTGTAACGTGTATGTCTAAACATGTAGCCTCAAAAGAGAACCCAAAGGAGAATTTTCTTTCATCAAAATTTGTCAAAAACCACGTTTTAAGGAAATCTCACATCGTGCGAAATTATCTTGTTTTTCCTAAACAACACGTTGTAACTCGAAAAGCTTTGGTGTTGCGTGTATGTGTAAGCATGGAGCCTCAAAAGAGAACGAACAGGAGAGTTTTCTCTCGAACGAATATGTAAGAATACCACGTAATAAGAAAATACAGTGTTTCAGAGTAAAGACAAATACATACGTATTGGAAACACTTTAAGAAAAGAAATAACGCATCATACAAAATTAGCTTGTATCTCCTAAAAAAACACGTTGTAACTAGAAAAGATTTGGTGTGGCTCGTACCTCTACACGTGTAGCCTCAAAAGAGAACCCAGAGGAGAACTTTCTTTCGTCAAAATTTTTCAGAAAACCACCTTTTATGTAAATCTTGCTTCAAGCGAAATTATCTTGTTTTTCCTAAACAACACATTGTAACTCGAATAGCTTTGGCGTTGCGTGTTTGTCTAAGCGTGTAGCCTCAAAAGAGAATGCACAGGAGAGTTTTCCCTTGAAATAATATGTAAGAATACCACGTTATAAGGAAATACAGTGTTGCAGAGTAAAGACAAATAAGTACGTATTGGAAACACTTTACGATAAGAAATAATGCATCGTACAAAATTTGCTTGTATCTCCTAAACAACATATGTACGTATTGGAAACACTTTACGAGAAGAAATAATGCATCGTACAAAATTAGCTTGTATCTCCTAAACAACACGTTGTAACTCGAAAAGATTTGGTGTGGCGTGTACGTCTAAACGTATAGCCTCAATGAGAACCCAGAGGAGAATTTTCTTTCGTCAAAATTTGTCAGAAAACCACGTTTTAATGAAATCCCGCATCGTGCGAAATTATCTTGTTTTTCCTAATCAACAAGTTGTAACGCGAAAAGCTTTGGTGTTGCGTGTATCTAAGCATGTAGCCGCAAAAGAGAACGCACAGAAGGGTTTTCTCTCAAAAAAATATGTAAGAATACCACGTTATAAGGAAATACAGTGTTGCAGAGTAAAGACAAATACGTATGTATTGGAAACACTTTATGAGAAGAAATAACGCTTCGTACAAAATTAGCTTATATCTCCTATACAACACGTTGTAACTCAAAACAATTTGGTGTGGCGTGTACATCTAAACGTGTAGCCTCAAAAGAGAACCTACAGGCGAATTTTCTTTCGTCAAAATTTGTCAAAAACCATGTTTTAAGGAAATCCCGCATCGTGTGAAATTATCTTATTTTTTCTAATCAACACGTTGTAACACGAAATGCTTTGGTTTTGCCTGTATGTCTAAGCATGTAGCCTCAAAAGAGAAGGCATTGGGGAGTTTTCTCTCGAAAGAATATGTAAGAATACCACGTTATAAGGAAATACAGTGTTGCAGAGTAAATACAAAAATGTACGTATTGGAAACACTTTATGAGAAGAAATAAAGCATCATACAAAATTAGCTTGTATCTCCTAAACAACACATTGTATCTCGAAAGGATTTGGTGTGGCGTGTACGTCTAAACGTGTAGCCTCAAAAGAGAACCCACAGGAGAATTTTCTTTCTTCAAAATGTGTCAGAAAACCACGTTTTAAGGAAATCTGGAATCATGCAAAATTATCTTGTTTTTCCTAAACAACACTTCGTAACTCGAAAAGCTTTGGTGTTGCGTGTATGGGTAAGCATGTAGCCTCAAAAGAGTAGGCACAGGAGAGTTTGCTCTCGAAAGAATATGTAAGCATACCACGTTATAAGGAAATACAGTGTTGCAGAGTAAAGACAAATACTTACGTATTGGAAACACTTTAAGAGAAGAAATAACGCATCGTACAATATTAACTTGTATCTCCTAAACAACACGTTGTAACTCGAAAAGATTTGGTGTGGCGTGTACGTCTAAATGTGTAGCCTCAAAAGAGAACCCACAGCAGAATTTTCTTTCGTCAAAATTTGTAAAAATCCACGTTTTATGGAAATCCCGCATCGTGCGGAATTATCTTGTTTTTCCTAAACAACACGTTGTAACTCGAAAAGCTTTGGTGTTGCCTGTATGTCTAAGTGTGTAGCCTCAAAAGGGAACGCACAGGATAGTTTTCTCTCGAAAGAATATGTAAGAATACCACGTTATAAGGA
This sequence comes from Apodemus sylvaticus, assembly GCF_947179515.1. Lineage (NCBI taxonomy): Eukaryota > Metazoa > Chordata > Mammalia > Rodentia > Muridae > Apodemus > Apodemus sylvaticus. Next base: position 470,223 of record NW_026263337.1, read on the forward strand.
AATACAGTGTTGCAGAGTAAAGACAAATACGTAAGTATTGGAAACACTTTATGAGAAGAAATAACGCATCGTACAAAATTAGCTTGTATCTCCTAAACAACACATGGTAACTCGAACGGATTTGGCATGGCGTGCACGTCTAAACGTGAATCTTCAAAAGAGAACCCACAGGAAAATTTTATTTCGTCAAAATTTGTCAGAAACCCACGTTTTAAGGAAATCTGGCATCGTGCGAAATTATCTTGTTTTTTATAAACAACACGTTGTAACTCGAAAAGCTTTGGTGTTGCCTGTATGTCTAAGTGTGTAGCCTCAAAAGGGAACGCACAGGATAGTTTTCTCTCTAAAAAATATGTAAGAATACCACGTTATAAGGAAAAACAGTGTTGCAGAGTAAAGACAAATACATACGTATTGGAAACACTTTACAAGAAGAATTAGCGCATTGTAAAATATCAGCTTGTATCTCCTAAACAACACGTTGTTACTGGAAAAGATTTGGTGTGGCGTGTACATCTAAATATGTAGCCTAAAAAGAGAACCAGCAGGAGAATTTTCTTTCGTCAAAATTTTTCAGAAAACCACGTTTTAAGGAAATCGTGCATCTGGCGAAATCATCTCCTTTTTCCTAAACAACATGTTGTAACTCGAAAAGCTTTGGTGTTGCGTGTATGTGTAAGCGTGGAGCCTCAAAAGAGAAGGCACAGGAGAGTTTTCTATCGAAAGAATATGTAAGAATACCACGTTATAAGGAAATACAATTTTGCAGAGTAAAACAAATAAGTACATATTGGAAACACTTTACGAGAAGAAATAACGCATCGAAAAAAATTAACTTGTATCACCTAAACAACACGTTGTAAATCGAAAATATTTGGTGTGACGTGTATGTCTAAACGTGTAGCCTCAAAAGAGAACCCACAGGAGAATTTTCTTTCAACAAAATTTGTCAGAAACCACGTTTTAAGGAAATCTCGCATCGTGCGAAATTATCTTGTTTTTCCTAAACAACACGTTGTAACTCGAAAGGCTTGGTGTTGCGTGTATGTCTAAGCTTGTAGCGTCAAAAGAGAACGCACAAGAGAGTTTTCTCTCGAAAGAATGTGTACGAATTCCACTTTATAAGGAAATACACTGTTGCAGAGAAAAGACAAATACGTACATATTGGAAACACTTTAAGAGAAGAAATAATGCATCGTACTAAATTAGCGTGTATCTCCTAAACAACACGTTGTAACTCGAAAAGATTTGGTGTGGCTCGTACCTCTACACGTGTAGCCTCAAAAGAGAACCCACAGGAGAACTTTCTTTCGTCAAAATTTTTCAGAAAACCACGTTTTATGGAAATCTCGCATCCTGCGAAATTATCTTGTTTTTCCTAAACAACACGTTGTAACTCGAAAAGCTTTGGCATTGACTGTTTGTCTAAGCGTGTAGCCTCAAAAGGGAACGCACAGGAGAGTTTTCCCTCGAAAGAATATGTAAGAATACCACGTTATAAGGAAATACAGTGTTGGAGAGTAAACATAAATAAGTACATATTGGAAACACTTTACGAGAAGAAATAACGCATCCTACAAAATTTGCTTCTATCTCCTAAACAACACATTGTAACTTGAAAAGATTTGGTGTGGCTCATACGGATACATGTGTAACCTCAAAAGAGAACCCACAGGAGAACTTTCTTTCGTCAAAATTTGTCAGGAAACCACGTTTTAAGGAAATCCTGCATAGTGCAAAATTATCTTGTTTTTCCTAAACAACACGTTGTAACTCAAAAAGCTTTGGTGTTGCGTGTATGTCTAAGCATGTAGCCTCTAATGAGAACGCACAGGAGAGTTTTCTCTCGAAAGAACATGTAAGAATACAACGTTATAAGGAAATACAGTGTTGCTGAGTAAAGACAAATACGTACGTATTGGAAACACTTTAGGAGAAGAAATAAAGCATCGTACAAAATTAGCTTGTATCTCCTAAACAACACGTGGTAACTCGTAAGGATTTGGTGTGGCGTGTACTTCTAAACTTGTAGCCTCAAAAGAGAACCCACAGGAGAATTTTCTTTCGTCAAAATTTGTCAGAAAACCACGTTTTAAGGAAATCCTGCATCGTACGAAATTATCTTGTTTTTCCTAAACAACACGTTGTAACTCGAAAAGCGTTGGTGTTGCCTGTATGTCTAACTGTGTAGCCTCAAAAGGGAACGCACAGGATAGGTTTCTCTCGAAATAATATATAACAATACCACGTTATAAGGAAATACAATGTTGCAGAGTAAAGACAAATACATACGTATTGGAAACACTTTACGAGAAGAATTAACGCATTGTACAAAATTAGCTTGTATCTCCTAAACAACACGTTGTAACTCGAAAATATTTGATGTGGCGTGTATGTCTAAATATGTAGCCTCAAAAGAGAACCCACAGGAGAATTTTCTTCCATCAAAATTTTTCAGAAAAGCACATTTTAAGGAAATCCCGCATCGTGCGAAATCATCTCCTTTTTCCTAAACAACATGTAACTCGAAAAGCTTTCATGTTGCATGTATGTGTAAGCGTGGAGCCTCAAAAGAGAAGGCACAGGAGAGTTTTCTCTCGAAAGAATATGTAAGAATACCACGTTATAAGGAAATACACTTTTGCAGAGTAAAACAAATAAGTACATATTGGAAACACTTTACAAGAAGAAATAACGCATCGTACAAAATTAACTTGTATCACCAAACAACACGTTGTAAATCGAAATGATTTGGTGTGACGTGTATGTCTAAACATGTAGCTTCAAAAGAGAACCTACAGGATAATTTTCTTTCATCAAGATTTGTCAGAAACCACGTTTTAAGGAAATCTCGCATCATGCGAAATTATCTTGTTTTTCCTAAACAACACGTTGTAACTCGAAATGCTTTGGTGTTGCGTGTATGTCTAAGCTTGTAGACTCAAAAGAGAACGCACAAGAGAGTTTTCTCTCAAAAGAATATGTACGAATACCACGATATAAGGAAATACAATTTTGCAGAGTAAAGACAAATAAGTACATATTGGAAACACTTTAAAAGAAGAAATAACGCATCGTACAAAATTAGATTGTATCTCCTAAACAACACGTTGTAACTTGAAAACATTTGGTGTGACGTGTACGACTAAACGTGTAGCCTCAAAAGAGAACCCACCAGATAATTTTCTTTCATCAAAATTTGTCAGAATCCACGTTTTAAGGAAATCTCGCATCGTGCGAAATTATCTTGTTTTTTCCTAAACAGCACGTTGTAACTTGAAAAGCTTTGGTGTTGTGTATATGTCTAAGCGTGTAACCTCAAAAGGGAACGCCCAGGATAGTTTTCTCTCGAAAGTATATGTAAGAATACCACGTTAAAAGGAAATGCAATGTCTCAGAGTAAAGACAAATACGTACGTATTGGAAACACTTTACGAGAAGAATTAACGCATCGTAAAAAATTAGTTTGTATCTCCTAAACAACACGTTGTAACTCGAAAAGATTTGGTGTGGCATGTACGTCTAAACGTGTAGCTTCAAAAGAGAACCCACAGGAGAATTTTCTTTCTTCAAAATCTTTTCAGAAAACCACGATTTAAGGAAATCCCGCATCGTGCGAAATCATCTTATTTTCCTAAACAGCATGTTGTAACTCGAAAAGCTTTGGTGCTGCGTGTATGTGTAAGCGTGGAGCCTCAAAAGTGAAGGCACAGGAGAGTTTTCTCTCGAAAGAATATGTAAGAATACCACGTTATAAGGAAATACAATTTTGCAGAGTAAAGACACATAAATACATATTGGAAACACTTTATGAGAAGAAATAACGCATCATACAAAATTAGCTTGTATCTCCTAAACAACACGTTGTAACTCGAAAAGATTTGGTGTGACGTGTACGTCTAAAAGTGTAGCCTCAAACGAGAACCAACAGCAGAATTTTCTTTCGTCAAAATTTGTTAGAAAACCACGTTTTAAGGAAATCCCGCATCGTGTGAAATTATCTTATTTTTCCTAATCAACACGTTGTAACACGAAATGCTTTGGTTTTGAGTGTATGTCTAAGCGTGTATCCTCAAAAGGGAAGGCACAGGAGAGTTTTCTCTCGAAAGAATATGTAAGAATACCACGTTATAAGGAAATACAGTGTTGCAGAGTAAAGACAAATACGTATTGGAAACACTTTACGAGAAGAAATAAAGCATCCTACAAAATTAGCTTGTATCTCCTAAACAACAAGATGTAACTCGAAAATATTTGGTGTGGTGTGTACGTCTAAACGTGTAGCCTCAAAAGATAACCCACAGGAGAATTTTCTCTCGTCAAAATTTGTCAGAAAACCACGTTTTAAGGAAATCCGGCATCGTGCGAAATGATCTTGTTTTTCCTAAACAACACGTCGTAACTCGAAAAGCTTTGGCATTGCGTGTATGGGTAAGCATGTAGCCTCAAAAGAGTAGGCACAGGAGAATTTTCTCTCGAAAGAATATGTAAGCATACCACGTTATAAGGAAATACAGTGTTGCAGAGTAAAGACAAATACGTACTTATTGGAAACACTTTATGAGAAGAAATAACGCATCGTACAAAATTGGCTTTTATCTCCTAAACAACACGTTGTAACTCGAAAAGATTTGGTGTGGCTCATATGTCTACACGTGTAGCCTCAAAAGAGAACGAACAGGAGAACTATCTTTCGTCAAAATTTCTCAGGAAACCACGTTTTAAGGAAATCCCGCATCATGCAAAATTATCTTGTTTTTCCTAAACAACATGATGTAACTCGAAAAGCTTTGTAGTTGCATGTATGTCTAAGCGTGTAACCTCTAAAGAGAACGCACAGGATAGTTTTCTCTCGAAAGAATACATAAGAATACCACGTTATTAGGAAATACAATTTTGCAGAGTAAAGACAAATAAGTACATATTGGAAACACTTTACAAGAAGAAATAACGCATCGTACAAAATTAGATTGTGTCTCCTAAACAACACGTTGTAACTCGAAAAGATTTGGTGTGACGTCTACGTCTAAACGTGTAGCCTCAAAAGAGAACCCACAAGATAATTTTCTTTCATCAAAATTTGTCAGAATCCACGTTTTAAGGAAATCTCGCATCGTGCGAAATAATCTTGTTTTTTTCCTAAACAGCACGTTGTAACTTGAAAAGCTTTGGTGTTGTGTGTATGTCTAAGCGTGTAACTTCAAAAGGGAACGCCCAGGATAGTTTTCTCTCGAAAGAATATGTAAGAATACCACGTTATAAAGAAATACAGTGTTGCAGAGTAAAAACAAATATGTACGTATTGGAAAAACTTTAAGAGAAAAAATAAAGCATCACACAAAATTAGCTTGTATCTCCTAAACAACACGTTGTAACTCGAAAGGATTTGGTATGGCATGTACTTCTAAATGTGTAGCCTCAAAATAGAATCCACAGGAGAATTTTCTTTCGTCAAAATTTGTCAGAAAACCACGTTTTAAGGAAATCCCGCATCGTGCGAAATTATCTTGTTTTACCTAAACAACACATTGGAACTCGAAAAGCTTTGGTGTTGCATGTATGTCTAAGCGTGTAGCCTCAAAAGAAAGCACAGGAGAGTTTTCTCTCGAAAGAATATGTAAGAATACCACGTTATAAGGAAATACAGTGTTGCAGAGTAAAGAAAAATAAGTACGTATTGGAAACACTTTACAAGAAGAAATAACGCATCGTAAAAATTAGCTTGTATCTCCTAAACTACACGTTGTAACTCGAAAAGATTTGGTGTGGCGTTTACGTCTATATGTGTAGCCTCAAAACAGAACCCACAGGAGAATTTTCTTTCGTTAAAATTTTTTCAGAAAACTACGTTTTAAAGAAATCCTGCATCGTGCGAAATTATCTTGTTTTTCCTAAACAACACCTCCTAACTCGAAAAGCTTTGGTGTGGCGTGTATGGGTAAGCGTGTAGCCTCAAAAGAGTAGGCAAAGGAGAGTTTTATCCCGAAAGAATATGTAAGAACACCACGTTATAAGGAAATACAGTGTTGCAGAGTAAAGACATATATGTACGTATTGGAAATACTTTACGAGAAGAAATAACGCATCGTACAAAATTAGCTTGTATCTCGTAAACAACACGTTGTAACTCGAAAAGATTTAGTGTGGCGTGTACGTCTAAATGTATAGCCTCAAAGAGAACCCACAGGAGAATTTTCTTTCTTCAAAATTTGTCAGAAATCCACGTTTTAAGGAAATCCCGCATCGTGAGAAATTATCTTATTTTTCCTAATCAACAAGTTGTAACGCGAAAAGCTTTGGTTTTGCGTGTATGTCTAAGCGTGTAGCCTCAAAAGAGAACGCACAGAAGAGTTTTCTCTCAAAAGAATATGTAAGAATACCACGTTATAAGGAAATACAGTGTTGCAGAGTAAAGACAAATACGTATGTATTGGAAACACTTTATGAGAAGAAATAACGCTTCGTAGAAAATTAGCTTATATCTCCTATACAACACATTGTAACTCAAAACGATTTGGTGTGGCGTGTACGTCTAAACGTGTAGCCTCAAAAGAGAACCAACAGGAGAATTTTCTTTCGTCAAAATTTGTCAGAAAACCATGTTTTAAGGAAATCCCGCATCGTGCGAAATTATCTTATTTTTCCTAATCAACACGTTGTAACACGAAATGCTTTGGTTTTGCCTGTATGTCTAAGCGTGTAGCCTCAAAGAAGAAGGCACAGGAGACTTTTCACTTGAAAGAATATGTAAGAATACCACGTTATAAGGAAATACAGTGTTGCAGAATAAAGACCAATAAATACATATTGGAAACAGTTTACGAGAAGAAATAACACATCGTAAAAAATTAGCTTGTTTCTCCTAAACTACACGTTGTAACTTGAAAATATTTGGTGTGGCGTGTACGTCTAAACGTGTAAACTCAAAAGAGAACCCACGGGAGAATTTTCTTTCGTCAAAATTTTTCAGAATACCATGTTTTAAGGAAATCCGGCATCGTGCAAAATAATGTTGTCTTTCCTAAACAACACGTCATAACTCGAAAAGCTTTGGTATTGCGTGTATGGGTAAGCGTGTAGCCTCAAAAGAGTAGGCACAGGAGAATTTCCTCTCGAAAGAATATGTAAGCATACCACGTTATAAGGAAATACAGTGTTGCAGAGTAAAGACAAATACGTACTTATTGGAAACACTTTAAGAGAAGAAATAACATATCGTACAAAATTAGCTTGTATCTCCTAAACAACAAGTTGTAACTCGAAAAGATTTGGTGTGGCGTGTACGTCTAAACGTGTAGCCTCAACAGAGAACCCTCAGGAGAATTTTCTTCCCTTAAAATTTGTCAGAAAACCACGTTTTAAGGAAATCCGGCATTGTGCGAAATGATCTTGTTTTTCCTAAACAACACGTCGTTACCCGAAAAGCTTTGGTGTTGCGTGTATGGGTTAGCGTGTAGCCTCAAAAGAGTAGGCACAGGAGAGTTTTCTCTCGAAAGAATATGTAAGCATACCATGTTCTAAGGAAATACAGTGTTGCAGAGTAAAGACAAATATGTACGTATTGGAAACACTTTAAGATAAGAAATAACGCATCGTACAAACTTAGCTTGTATCTCCTAAACAACACGTTGTAACACGAAAAGATTTGGAGTGGCGTGTACGTCTAAACGTGTAGCCTCAAAAGAGAACCAACAGGAGAATTTTCTTTCGTCAAAATTTGTCAGAAAACCACGTTTTAAGGAAATCCGGCATCGTGCGAAATTATCTTGTTTTTCCTAAACAACACATCCTAACTCGAAAAGCTATGGTGTTGCGTGTATGTCTAAGCATGTAGCCTCAAAAGAGAAGGCACAGGAAAGTTTTCTCTCGAAAGAATGTGTAAGAATACCACGTTATAAGGAAATACATTGTTGCAGAGTAAAGACAAATAGGTACGTATTGGAAACACTTTACGAGAAGAAATAACGCTTCGTACAAAATTAGCTTGTATCTCCTAAACTACACGTTGTAACTCGAAAAGATTTGGTGTGGCGTGTACTTCTAAATGTGTAGCCTCAAAAGAGAACCCACAGGAGAATTTTCTTTCGTCAAAAATTTTTCAGAAAACCACGTTTTAAGGAAATCCCGCATCGTGCGAAATTATCTTGTTTTTCCTAAACAACACGTTGTAACTCGAAAAGCTTTGGAGTTGCGTGTATGTTTTAGAGTGTAGCTTCAAAAGAGAAGGCACAGGAGAGTTTTCTCCCGAAAGAATATGTAAGAATACCACATTATAAGAAATACAGTGTTGCATAGTAAAGACAAATATGTACGTATTGGAAACACTTTACGAGAAGAAATAATGCATCATACAAAATTAGCTTTATCGCCTAAACAACACGTTGTAACTCGAAAAGATTTGGTGTGGCGTGTACGTCTAAACACATAGCCTCAATGAGAAGCCACAGGAGAATTTTCTTTCTTCAAAATTTGTCAGAAAACCATGTTTTAAAGAAATCCCGCATCGTGCGAAATTATCATGTTTTTCCAAATCAACAAGTTGTAACGCCAAAAGCTTTGGTGTTGCGTGTATGTCTAAGCGTGTAGCCTCAAAAGAGAACTCACAGAAGAGTTTTCTCTCAAAAGAATATGTAAAAATACCACGTTATAAGGAAATACAGTGTTGCAGAGTAAAGACAAATACGTATGTATTGGAAACACTTTATGAGAAGAAATAACGGTTCGTACAAAATTAGCTTATATCTCCTATACAACACGTTGTAACTCAAAACAATTTGGTGTGGCGTGTACTTCTAAACGTGTAGCCTCAAAAGAGAACCAACAGGAGAATTTTCTTTCGTCAAAATTTGTCAGAAAACCATGTTTTAAGGAAATCCCGCATCGTGCAAAATTAACTTATTCTTCCTAATCAACACGTTGTAACATGAAATGCTTTGGTTTTGCCTGTATGTCTAAGCGTGTAGCCTCAAAAGAGAAGGCACAGGAGAGTTTTCTCTCGAAAGAATATGTAAGAATACCACGTTATAAGGAAATACAGTGTTGCAGAGTAAAGACAAATATGTACGTATTGGAAACACTTTATGAGAAGAAATAAAGCATCATACAAAATTAGCTTGTATCTCCTAAACAACACATTGTAACTCGAAAGGATTTGGTGTGGCGTGTACGTCTAAATGTGCAGCCTCAAAAGAGAACCCACAGGAGAATTTTCTTTCGTCAAAATTCGTCAGAAAACCACGTTTTAAGGAAATCCGGAATCATGCAAAATTATCTTGTTTTTCCTAAACAACACTTCGTAACTCGAAAAGCTTTGGTGTTGCGTGTATGGGTAAGCGTGTAGCCTCAAAAGAGTAGGCACAGGAGAGTTTTCTCTCGAAAGAATATATAAGCATACCACGTTATAAGGAAATACAGTGTTGCAGAGTAAAGACAAATACTAACGTATTGGAAACACTTTATGAGAAGAAATAACGCATCGTACAATATTAACTTGTATCTCCTAAACAACACGTTGTAACTCGAAAAGATTTGGTGTGGCGTGTACGTCTAAATGTGTAGCCTCAAAAGAGAACCCACAGGAGAATTTTCTTTCGACAAAATTTGTCAAAAACCACGTTTTATGGAAATCCCGCATCGTGCGGAATTATCTTGTTTTTCCTAAACAAAACGTTGTAACTCGAAAAGCTTTGGTGTTGCGTGTATGTCTAAGCGTGTAGCATCAAAAGAAAAGGCACAGGAGAGTTTTCTCTCGAGAGAATATGTAAGAATACCACGTTATAAAGAAATACAGTGTTGCAGAGTAAAGACAAATACGTACATATTGGAAACACTTTTCGAGAAGAAATAACGCTTCATACAAAATTAGCTTATATCTCCTATACAACACGTTGTAACTCGAAAAGATTTGGTGTGGCGTGTACGACTATACGTGTAGCCTCAAAAGAGAACCAACAGGAGAATTTTCTTTCCTCAAAATTTGTCAGAAAACCACGTTTTAAGGAAATCCCGCATAGTGCGAAATTATCTTATTTTTCCTAATCAAAACGTTGTAACATGAAATGCTTTGGTTTTACCTGTATGTCTAAGCCAGTAGCCTCAAAAGAGAAGGCACAGGAGAGTTTTCTCTCGAAAGAATATGTAAGAATACCACATTATAAAGAAATACAGTGTTGCAGAGTAAAGACAAATACATACGTATTGGAAACACTTTACGAGAAGAAATAAAGCATCACACAAAATTAGCGTGTATCTCCTAAACAACATGTTGTAACTCGAAAGGATTTGGTGTGGCATGTACTTCTAAATGTGTAGCCTCGAAAGAGAATCCACAGGAGAATTTTCTTTCGTCAAAATTTGTCAGAAAACCACGTTTTAAGGCAATCCTGCATTGTGCGAAATTATCTTGTTTTTCCTAAACAAAACGTTGGAACTCGAAAAGCTTTGGTGTTGCATGTATGTCTAAGCGTGTAGCCTCAAAAGAAAGCACAGGAGAGTTTTCTCTCGAAAGAATATGTAAGAATACCACGTTATAAGGAAATACAGTGTTGCATAGTAAAGAAAAATACGTACGTATTGGAACACTTTACAAGAAGAAATAACGCATCGTAAAAATTAGCTTGTATCTCCTAAACTACACGTTGTAACTCGAAAAGATTTGGTGTGGCGTGTACGTCTATATGTGTAGCCTCAAAACAGAACCCACAGGAGAATTTTCTTTCGTGAAAATTTGTCAGAAAACCACGTTTTAAGGAAATCCGGCATCGTGCAAAATGATCTTGTTTTTCCTAAACAGCACGTCGTAACTCGAAAAGCTTTGGTGTTGCATGTATTTCTAAGCGTGTAGCCTCAAAAGAAAGCACAGGAGAGTTTTCTCTCGAAAGAATATGTAAGAATACCACGTTATAAGGAAATACAGTGTTGCAGAGTAAAGACAAATACATACGTATTGGATGCACTTTACGAGAAGAAATAACGCTTCGTACAATATTAGCTTGTATCTCCTATACAACACGTTGTAACTCGAAAAGATTTGGTGTGGCGTTTACGTCTAAACGTGTAGCCTCAAAAGAGAACGAACAAGAGAATTTTCTTCCGTCAAAATTTGTCAGAAAACCACGTTTTAAGGAAATCCCGCATCTTGAGAAATTATCTTATTTTTCCTAATCAACACGTTGTAACACGAAATGCTTTGGTTTTGCCTGTATGTCTAAGCGTGTAGCCTCAAAAGTGATGGCACAGGAGAGTTTTCTCTCGAAAGAATATGTAAGAATACCACGTTATAAGGAAATACAGTGTTGCAGAGTAAAGAAAAATACGTACTTATTGGAAACACTATACGAGAAGAAATAAAGCATCATACAATATTAGCTTGTATCTCCTAAACCACAGGTTGTAACTCGAAAGGATTTGGTGTGGCGTGTACGTCTAAACGTGTAGCCTCAAAAGAGAACCAACAGCAGAATTTTCTTTCGTCAAAATTTGTTAGAAAACCACGTTTTAAGGAAATCCCGCATCGTGTGAAATTATCTTATTTTTCCTAATCAACACGTTGTAACACGAAATGCTTTGGTTTTGAGTGTATGTCTAAGCGTGTATCCTCAAAAGGGAAGGCACAGGAGAGTTTTCTCTCGAAAGAATATGTAAGAATACCACGTTATAAGGAAATACAGTGTTGCAGAGTAAAGACAAATACGTATTGGAAACACTTTACGAGAAGAAATAAAGCATCCTACAAAATTAGCTTGTATCTCCTAAACAACAAGATGTAACTCGAAAATATTTGGTGTGGTGTGTACGTCTAAACGTGTAGCCTCAAAAGATAACCCACAGGAGAATTTTCTCTCGTCAAAATTTGTCAGAAAACCACGTTTTAAGGAAATCCGGCATCGTGTGAAATGATCTTGTTTTTCCTAAACAACACGTCGTAACTCGAAAAGCTTTGGCATTGCGTGTATGGGTAAGCATGTAGCCTCAAAAGAGTAGGCACAGGAGAATTTTCTCTCGAAAGAATATGTAAGCATACCACGTTATAAGGAAATACAGTGTTGCAGAGTAAAGACAAATATGTACTTATTGGAAACACTTTATGAGAAGAAATAACGCATCGTACAAAATTAGCTTGTATCTCCTAAACAACAAGTTGTAACTCGAAAAGATTTGGTCTGGTGTGTACGTCTAAACGTGTAGCCTCAAAAGAGAACCCACAGGAAAATTTACTTTCATCAAAATTTGTCAGAAAACCACATTTTAAGGAAATCCGGCATCGTGCGAAATGATCTTGTTTTTCCTAAACAACAGGTTGTAACTCGAAAAGCTTTGGTGTTGCGTGTATGCGTAAACATGTAGCCTCAAAAGTGTAGGCACAGGAGAGTTTTTTCTCGAAAGAATATATAAGCATACCACGTTATAAGGAAATACAGTGTTGCAGAGTAAAGTCAAATATGTACGTATTGGAAACACTTTAAGAGAAGAAATAACGCCTCGTACAAAATTAACTTGTATCTCCTAAACAACACGTTGTAACTCAAAAGGATTTGGTGTGGCGTGTACGTCTAAATGGGTAGCCTCAAAAGGGAACCCACAGGAGAATTTTCTTTCGTCAAAATTTGTCAGAAAACCACGTTTTATGGAAATCCCGCATCGTGCTATATTATCTTTTTTTTCCTAAACAACACGTTGTAACTTGAAAAGCTTTGGTGTTGCGTGTATTTCTAAGTGTGTAGCCTCAAAAGGGAAGGCACATGAGAGTTTTCTCTCGAAAGAATATGTAAGAATACCACGTTATAAGGAAATACAGTGTTGCAGAGTAAAGACAAATACATAAGGATTGGAAACACTTTAAGAGAAGAAATAACGCATCATAATAATTAGCTTGTATCTCCTAAACTACAAGTTGTAACTCGAAAAGATTTGGTGTGGCGTGTACGTCTAAACGTGTAGCCTCAAAAGAGAACCAACAGCAGAATTTTCTTTCGTCAAAATTTGTCAGAAAACCACGTTTTAAGGAAATCCTGCATCGTGCGAAACTATCTTATTTTTCCCAATCAACACGTTGTAACACGAAATGCTTTGGTTTTGCCTGTATGTCTAAGCGTGTAGCCTCAAAAGGGAAGGCACATGAGAGTTTTCTCTCGAAAGAATATGTAAGAATACCACGTTATAAGGAAATACAGTGTTGCAGAGTAAAGACAAATACATAAGGATTGGAAACACTTTACAAGAAGAAATAACGCATCGTAAAAATTAGCTTGTATCTCCTAAACTACACATTGTAACTCGAAAAGATTTGGTGTGGCATGTACGTCTAAATGTGTAGCCTCAAAAGAGAACCCACAGGAGAATTTTCTTTCTTCCAAATTTGTCAGAAATCCACGTTTTGAGGAAATACCGCATCGTGCTCAATTATCTTGTTTTTTTCTAATCAACACATTGTAACGCGAAAATCTTTGGTGTTGAGTTTAGGTCTAAGCGTGTAGCCTCAAAAGAGAACGCACAGGAGAGTTTTCTCTCGAAAGAATATGTAAGAATACCACATTATAAGGAAATACAGTGTTGCAGAGTAAAGACAAATACTTAAGTATTGGAAACACTTTACAAGAAGAAATAACGCATCGTAAAAATTAGCTTGTATCTCCTAAACTACAAGTTGTAACTCGAAAAGATTTGGTGTGGCGTGTACGTCTAAACGTGTAGCCTCAAAAGAGAACCAACAGCAGAATTTTCTTTCATCAAAATTTGTCAGAAAACCACCTTTTAAGGAAATCCCGCATCGTGCGAAACTATCTTATTTTTCCCAATCAACACGTTGTAACACGAAATGCTTTGGTTTTGCCTGTATGTCTAAGCGCGTAGCCTCAAAAGGGAAGGCACAGGAGAGTTTTCTCTCGAAAGAATATGTAAGAATACCACGTTATAAGGAAATACAGTGTAGCAGAGTAAAGACAAATACGTATGTATTGGAAACACTTTACGAGAAGAAATAAAGCATCGTACAAAATTAGCTTGTATCTCCTAAGCAACAAGTTGTAACTCGAAAAGATTTGGTGTGGCGTGTACGTCTAAACGTGTAGCCTCAAAAGAGAACCCACAGGAGAATTTTCTTTTGTCAAAATTTGTCAGAAAACCATGTTTTAAGGAAATCCGGCATCTTGCGAAATGATCTTGTTTTTCCTAAACAACACGTCTTAACTTGAAAAGCTTTGGTGTTGCGTGTATGGGTAAACCTCTAGCCTCAAAAGTGTAGTCACAGGAGAGTTTTCTCTTGAAAGAATATGTAAGCATACCACGTTATAAGGAAATAGAGTGCTGCAGAGTAAAAACAAATACGTACATATTGGAAACACTTTAAGAGAAGAAATAACGCATCGTAAAAATAGCTTGTATCTCCTAAACTACTCGTTGTAACTCGAAAAGATTTGGTGTGGCGTGTACGTCTAAACGTGTAGCCTCAAAAGAGAACCCACAGGAGAATTATCTTTCGTCAAAATTTGTCAGAAAACCAGGTTTTATGGAAATTCCGCATCGTGCGAAATTATCTTGTTTTTCCTAAACAACACGTTGTAACTCGAAAAGCTTTGGTGTTGCGTGTATTTCTAAGCATGTAGCCTTAAAGGGAAGGCACAGGAGAGTTTTCTCTCGAAAGAATATGTAAGAATACCACATTATAAGGAAATACAGTGTTGCAGAGTAAAGACAAATACATAAATATTGGAAACACTTTATAAGAAGAAATAACGCATCGTAAAAATTAGCTTGTATCTCCTAAACTACACGTTGTAACTCGAAAAGATTTGGTGTGGCATGTACGTCTAAACGTGTAGCCTCAAAAGAGAATCCACAGGAGAATTTTCTTTCTTCAAAGTTTGTCAGAAATCCACGTTTTAAGGAAATACCGCATCGTGCTCTATTATCTTGTTTTTTCTAATCAACACATTGTAATGCGAAAATCTTTGGTGTTGCGTGTAAGTCTAAGCATGTAGCCTCAAAAGAGAACGCACAGGAGAGTTTTATCTCGAGAGAATATGGAAGAATACCACGTTATAAGGAAATACAGTGTTTCAGAATAAAGACAAATACGTATGTATTGGAAACACTTTACGAGAAGAAATAACGCTTCATACAAAATTAGCTTGTATCTCCTATACAACAAGTGGTAACTCGAAAAGATTTGGTGTGGCGTGTACATCTAAACGTGTAGCCTCAAAAGAGAACCAACAGCAGAATTTTCTTTCGTCAAAATTTTTCAGAAAACCACGTTTTAAGGAAATCCCGCATCGTGCGAAATTATCTTATTTTTCCTAATCAACACGTTGTAACACGAAATGCTGTGGTTTTGCCCGTATGTCTAAGCGCGTAGCCTCAAAAGAGAAGGCACAGGAGAGTTTTCTCTCAAAAGAATATGTAAGAATACCACGTTATAAGGAAATACAGTGTCGCAGAGGAAAGAAAAATACGTAAGTATTGGAAACACTTTACGAGAAGAAATATAGCATCGTACAAAATTAGCTTGTATCTCCTAAACAACAAGTTGTAACTCGAAAAGATTTGGTGTGGCGTGTACGTCTAAACGTGTAGCCTCAAAAGAGAACCCACAGGAGAATTTTCTTTCCTCAAAATTTGTCAGAAAACCACGTTTTAAGGAAATCCGGCATCGTGCGAAATGATCTTATTTTTCCTAAACAACACTTCGTAACTCGAAAAGCTTTGGTGTTGTGTGTATGGGTAAGCGTGTAGCCTCAAAAGTGTAGGCACAGGAGAGTTTTCTCTCGAAAGAATATGTAAGCATACCACGTTATAAGGAAATACAGTGTTGCAGAGTAAAGACAAATACGTACATATTGGAAACACTTTAAGAGAAGAAATAACGCATTGTAAAAATTAGCTTGTATCTCCTAAACCACACGTTGTAACTCGAAAAGATTTGGTGTGGCGTGTAGGTCTAAACGTGTAGCCTCAAAAGAGAACCCACAGGAGAATTTTCTTTCGTCAAAATTTGTCAGAAAACCACGTTTTATGGAAATTCCGCATCGTGCGAAATTATCTTGTTTTTCCTAAACAACACGTTGTAACTCGAAAAGCTTTGGTGTTGCGTGTATTTCTAAGCGTGTAGCCTCAAAAGGGAAGGCACGGGAGAGTTTTCTCTCGAAAGAATATGTAAGAATACCACGTTATAAGGAAATACAGTGTTGCAGAGTAAAGACAAATACTTAAGTATTGGAAACACTTTACAAGAAGAAATAACACATCGTAAAAATTAGCTTGTATCTCCTAAACTACAAGTTGTAACTCGCAAAGATTTGGTGTGGCGTGTACGTCTAAACGTATAGCCTCAAAAGAGAACCCACAGGAGAATTTTCTTTTTTCAAAATTTGTCAGAAATCCACGTTTTAAGGAAATACCGCATCGTGCTCAATTATCTTGTTTTTTCTTTCTTTCTTTTTTTTTTTTTACTTTTTTTTATTCAATATAATTTATTTACATTTCAAATGATTTCCCCTTTTCTAGCCCCCCCACTCCCCGATAGTCCCTTCTCTTCCCCTGTCCTCCCTCCCACACCTTCCCACTTCCCCGTTCTGGTTTTGCCAAATACTGTTTCACTGAGTTTTTCCAGAACCAGGGGCCACTCCTCCTTTCTTCTTGTACCTCATTTGATGTGTGGATTATGTTTTGGGTATTCCAGTTTTCTAGGTTAATAACCACTTATTAGTGAGTGCATACCATGATTCACCTTTGAGTCTGGGTTACCTCACTTAGTATGATGTTCTCTAGCTCCTTCCATTTGCCTAAGAATTTCATGAATTCATTGTTTCTAATGGCTGAATAGTACTCCATTGTGTAGATATACCACATTTTTTGCATCCACTCTTCTGTTGAGGGATACCTGGGTTCTTTCCAGCATCTGGCAATTATATATAGGGCTGCTATGAACATAGTAGAGCATGTATCCTTATTACATGGTGGGGAATCCTCTGGATATATGCCCATGAGTGGTATAGCAGGATCTTCTGGAAGTGAGGTGCCCAGTTTTCGGAGGAACCGCCAGACTGATTTCCAGAGTGGTTGTACCAATTTGCAAGCCCACCAGCAGTTTCTCCACACCCTCTCCAACACCTGCTGTCTCCTGAATTTTTAATCTTAGCCATTCTGACTGGTGTAAGATGAAATCTTAGGGTTGTTTTGATTTGCATTTCCCTAATGACAAATGAAGTTGAGCATTTTTTAAGATGCTTCTCTGCCATCCGAAGTTCTTCAGGTGAGAATTCTTTGTTTAACTCTGTACCCCATTTCTTAATAGGGTTGTTCGGTTTTCTGGAGTCTAACTTCTTGAGTTCTTTATATATATTGGATATTAGCCCTCTATCTGATGTAGGATTGGTGAAGATCTTTTCCCAATTTGTTGGTTGCCGATTTGTCCTCTTGATGGTGTCCTTTGCCTTACAGAAACTCTGTAACCTTATGAGGTCCCATTTGTCAATTCTTGCTCTTAGAGCATACGCTATTGGTGTTCTGTTTAGAAACTTTCTCCCTGTACCGATGTCCTCAAGGGTCTTCCCCAGTTTCTTTTCTATTAGCTTCAGAGTGTCTGGCTTTATGTGGAGGTCCTTGATCCATTTGGATTTGAGCTTAGTACAAGGAGACAAGGATGGATCAATTCGCATTCTTCTGCATGCTGACCTCCAGTTGAACCAGCACCATTTGTTGAAAAGGCTATCTTTTTTCCATTGGATGTTTTCAGCCTCTTTGTCGAGGATCAAGTGGCCATAGGTGTGTGGATTCATTTCTCGATCTTCAATCCTGTTCCATTGATCCTCCTGCCTGTCACTGTATCAATACCATGCAGTTTTTAACACTATTGCTCTGTAGTATTGCTTGAGGTCAGGGATACTGATTCCCTCAGATTTTCTTTTGTTGTTGAGAATAGTTTTATCTATCCTTGGTTTTTTGTTGTTCCAGATGAATTTGATAATTGCTCTTTCTAACTCTGTGAAGAATTGAATTGGGATTTTGATGGGTATTGCATTGAGTCTGTATAGTGCTTTAGGCAAAATGGCCATTTTAACTATATTGATTCTACCGATCCATGAGCATGGGAGGTTTTCCCATTTTTTTGAGGTCTTCTTCCATTTCCTTCTTCAGAGTCTTGAAGTTCTTGTCATACAGATCTTTCACATGTTTGGTAAGAGTCACCCCATGGTACCTTCTCCAAAATCGACCATATAATTGGTCACAAGACAGACCTCAACAAATATAAGAAGTTAGAACTAATCCCATGCCTCCTATCTGATCACTATGGAGTAAAAGTGGTCTTCAATAGCAACAGAAACAACAGAAAACCCACATACACGTGGAAACTGAACAATACTCTACTCAATGATACCTTGGTCAAGGAAGAAATAAAGAAAGAAGTTAAAGACTTTTTAGAACATAATGAAAATGAAAACACAACATACCCAAATCTATGGGACACAATGAAAGCAGTGCTAAGAGGAAAACTCATAGCCCTGAGTGCCTCCAAAAAGAAAATGGAGAGAGCATACATTACCAGCTTAATGACACACCTGAAAGCCCTAGAACAAAAAGAAGCTATTTCGCCCAGGAGGAGTAGAAGGCAGGAAATCATCAAACTCAGGGTCGAAATCAATCAAGTAGAAACAAAGAGAACCATACAAAAAATCAACAAAACCAGGAGCTGGTTCTTTGAGAAAATCAACAAGATAGATAAACCCTCAGCCAGACTGACCAAAGGGCACAGAGAAAGTATCCAAATTAACAAACTTAGAAATGAAAAGGGAGATATAACAACGGAAACTGAGGAAATCCAAAAAATCATCAGATCCTACTACAAGAGCCTGTACTCAACACAACTGGAGAATCTGGAGGAAATGGACAATTTCCTTGACAGATACCAAATACCAAAATTAAATCAGGACCAACTAGACCATCTAAACAGTCCCATAATGCCTAAAGAAATAGAAGGAGTCATAGAAAGTCTTCCAACCAAAAAAAGCACAGGACCAGATGGCTTCAGTGCAGAATTCTACCAGATCTTCAAAGAAGAGTTAACACCAATACTCTTCAAACTATTCCACAAAATAGAAACAGAAGGAACACTACCCAATTCCTTCTACGAAGCCACAATTACGCTGATACCAAAGCCACACAAAGATCCAACAAAGAAAGAGAACTTCAGACCAATTTCCCTTATGAACATCGATGCAAAAATACTCAATAAAATTCTTGCCAACCGAATCCAAGAACACATCAAAACGATCATCCACCATGATCAAGTAGGCTTTATCCCGGGAATGCAGGGTTGGTTCAATATACGGAAATCCATCAATACAATCCACTACATAAACAAACTCAAAGAACAAAATCACATGGTCATTTCATTGGATGCTGAAAAAGCATTTGACAAAATTCAGCATCCCTTCATGCTTAAAGTCTTAGAGAGAACAGGAATTCAAGGCCCATACCTAAACATAGTAAAAGCAATATACAGCAAACCAGTAGCCAGCATCAAACTAAATGGAGAGAAACTTGAAGCAATCCCACTGAAATCAGGGACCAGACAAGGCTGCCCCCTTTCTCCTTATCTTTTCAATATTGTATTTGAGGTACTAGCTCGGGCAATTCGACAACATAAGGAGGTCAAAGGGATACAAATTGGAAAGGAAGAAGTCAAACTATCATTATTTGCAGACGACATGATCGTCTACCTAAGTGACCCAAAGAACTCCACTAGAGAGCTCCTACAGCTGATAAACAACTTTAGCAAAGTGGCAGGTTATAAAATCAACTCCAGCAAATCAGTGGCCTTCCTATACTCAAAGGATAAGCAGGCTGAGAAAGAAATTAGGGAAATGACCCCCTTCACAATATCTTGTTTTTTCTAATCAACACATTGTAGCACGAAAATCTTTGGTGTTGCGTGTAAGTCTAAGCGTGTAGCCTCAAAAAAGAACGCACAGGAGAGTTTTATCTCGAGAGAATATGTAAGAATACCACGTTATAAGGAAATACAGTGTTTCAGAGTAAAGACATATACATATGTATTGGAAACACTTTACGAGAATAAATAACGCTTCATACAAAATTAGCTTGTATCTCCTTACAACAAGTGGTAACTCTAAAAGATTTGGTGTGGCGTGTACGTCTAAATGTGTAGCCTTAAAGGAGAACCGAGAGCAGAATTTTCTTTCGTCAAAATTTGTCAGAAAACCTCGTTTTAAGGAAATCCCGCCTCGTGCGAGATTATCTTATTTTTCCTAATCAACACGTTGTAACATGAAATGCTTTGGTTTTGCCTGTATGTCTAAGCATGTAGCCTCAAGAGAGAAGGCACAGGAGAGTTTTCCCTCAAAAGATATGTAAGAATACCACGTTATAAGGAAATACAGTGTCCCAGAGGAAAGACAAATACGTACATATTGGAAACACTTTACGAGAAGAAATAAAGCATCGTACAAAATTAGCTTGTATCTCCTAAACAACAAGTTGTAACTCGAAAAGATTTGGTGTGGCGTGTACGTCTAAACGTGTAGCCTCAAAAGAGAACCCACAGGAGAATTTTCTTTCGTCGAAATTTGTCAGAAAACCACGTTTTAAGGAAATCCGGCATCGTGCGAAATGATCTTGTTTTTCCTAAACAACACTTCCTAACTCGAAAAGCTTTGGTGTTGCGTGTATGGGTAAGCGTGTAGCCTCAAAAGTGTAGGCACAGGAGAGTTTTCTCTCCAAGAATATGTAAGCATACCAAGTTATAAGGAAATACAGTGTTGCAGAGTAAAGACAAATACGTACATATTGGAAACACTTTAAGAGAAGAAATAACGCATCGTAAAAATTAGCTTGTATCTCCTAAACTACACGTTGGAACTCGAAAAGATTTGGTGTGGCATGTACGTCTAAACGTGTAGCCTCAAAAGAGAACCCACAGGAGAATTTTCTTTCGTCAAAATTTGTCAGAAAACCACGTTTTAAGGAAATCCGGCATCGTGCGAAATGATCTTGTTTTTCCTAAACAACACTTCCTAACTCGAAAAGCTTTGGTGTTGCGTGTATGGGTAAGCGTGTAGCCTCAAAAGTGTAGGCACAGGAGAGTTTTCTCTCGAAAGAATATGTAAGCATACCACGTTATAAGGAAATACAGTGTTGCAGAGTAAAGACAAATACGTACATATTGGAAACACTTTAAGAGAAGAAATAACGCATTGTAAAAATTAGCTTGTATCTCCTAAACCACACGTTGTAACTCGAAAAGTTTTGGTGTGGCGTGTAGGTCTAAACGTGTAGCCTCAAAAGAGAACCCACAGGAGAATTTTCTTTCGTCAAAATTTGTCAGAAAACCACGTTTTATGGAAATTCCGCATCGTGCGAAATTATCTTGTTTTTCCTAAACAACACGTTGTAACTCGAAAAGCTTTGGTGTTGCGTGTATTTCTAAGCGTGTAGCCTCAAAAGGGAAGGCACAGGAGAGTTTTCTCTCGAAAGAATATGTAAGAATACCACGTTATAAGGAAATACAGTGTTGCAGAGTAAAGACAAATACTTAAGTATTGGAAACACTTTACAAGAAGAAATAACACATCGTAAAAATTAGCTTGTATCTCCTAAACTACAAGTTGTAACTCGAAAAGATTTGGTGTGGCGTGTACGTCTAAACGTATAGCCTCAAAAGAGAACCCACAGGAGAATTTTCTTTCTTCAAAATTTGTCAGAAATCCACGTTTTAAGGAAATACCGCATCGTGCTCAATTATCTTGTTTTTTCTTTCTTTCTTTTTTTTTTTTACTTTTTTTTATTCAATATAATTTATTTACATTTCAAATGATTTCCCCTTTTCTAGCCCCCCCACTCCCCGATAGTCCCTTCTCTTCCCCTGTCCTCCCTCCCACCCCTTCCCACTTCCCCGTTCTGGTTTTGCCAAATACTGTTTCACTGAGTTTTTCCAGAACCAGGGGCCACTCCTCCTTTCTTCTTGTACCTCCTTTGATGTGTGGATTATGTTTTGGGTATTCCAGTTTTCTAGGTTAATAACCACTTATTAGTGAGTGCATACCATGATTCACCTTTTGAGTCTGGGTTACCTCACTTAGTATGATGTTCTCTAGCTCCTTCCATTTGCCTAAGAATTTCATGAATTCATTGTTTCTAATGGCTGAATAGTACTCCATTGTGTAGATATACCACATTTTTTGCATCCACTCTTCTGTTGAGGGATACCTGGGTTCTTTCCAGCATCTGGCAATTATATATAGGGCTGCTATGAACATAGTAGAGCATGTATCCTTATTACATGGTGGGGAATCCTCTGGATATATGCCCATGAGTGGTATAGCAGGATCTTCTGGAAGTGAGGTGCCCAGTTTTCGGAGGAACCGCCAGACTGATTTCCAGAGTGGTTGTACCAATTTGCAAGCCCACCAGCAGTTTCTCCACACCCTCTCCAACACCTGCTGTCTCCTGAATTTTTAATCTTAGCCATTCTGACTGGTGTAAGATGAAATCTTAGGGTTGTTTTGATTTGCATTTCCCTAATGACAAATGAAGTTGAGCATTTTTTAAGATGCTTCTCTGCCATCCGAAGTTCTTCAGGTGAGAATTCTTTGTTTAACTCTGTACCCCATTTCTTAATAGGGTTGTTCGGTTTTCTGGAGTCTAACTTCTTGAGTTCTTTATATATATTGGATATTAGCCCTCTATCTGATGTAGGATTGGTGAAGATCTTTTCCCAATTTGTTGGTTGCCGATTTGTCCTCTTGATGGTGTCCTTTGCCTTACAGAAACTCTGTAACCTTATGAGGTCCCATTTGTCAATTCTTGCTCTTAGAGCATACGCTATTGGTGTTCTGTTTAGAAACTTTCTCCCTGTACCGATGTCCTCAAGGGTCTTCCCCAGTTTCTTTTCTATTAGCTTCAGAGTGTCTGGCTTTATGTGGAGGTCCTTGATCCATTTGGATTTGAGCTTAGTACAAGGAGACAAGGATGGATCAATTCGCATTCTTCTGCATGCTGACCTCCAGTTGAACCAGCACCATTTGTTGAAAAGGCTATCTTTTTTCCATTGGATGTTTTCAGCCTCTTTGTCGAGGATCAAGTGGCCATAGGTGTGTGGATTCATTTCTCGATCTTCAATCCTGTTCCATTGATCCTCCTGCCTGTCACTGTATCAATACCATGCAGTTTTTAACACTATTGCTCTGTAGTATTGCTTGAGGTCAGGGATACTGATTCCCTCAGATTTTCTTTTGTTGTTGAGAATAGTTTTATCTATCCTTGGTTTTTTGTTGTTCCAGATGAATTTGATAATTGCTCTTTCTAACTCTGTGAAGAATTGAATTGGGATTTTGATGGGTATTGCATTGAGTCTGTATAGTGCTTTAGGCAAAATGGCCATTTTAACTATATTGATTCTACCGATCCATGAGCATGGGAGGTTTTCCCATTTTTTTGAGGTCTTCTTCCATTTCCTTCTTCAGAGTCTTGAAGTTCTTGTCATACAGATCTTTCACATGTTTGGTAAGAGTCACCCCATGGTACCTTCTCCAAAATCGACCATATAATTGGTCACAAGACAGACCTCAACAAATATAAGAAGTTAGAACTAATCCCATGCCTCCTATCTGATCACTATGGAGTAAAAGTGGTCTTCAATAGCAACAGAAACAACAGAAAACCCACATACACGTGGAAACTGAACAATACTCTACTCAATGATACCTTGGTCAAGGAAGAAATAAAGAAAGAAGTTAAAGACTTTTTAGAACATAATGAAAATGAAAACACAACATACCCAAATCTATGGGACACAATGAAAGCAGTGCTAAGAGGAAAACTCATAGCCCT
This sequence comes from Apodemus sylvaticus, assembly GCF_947179515.1. Taxonomy (NCBI): domain Eukaryota; kingdom Metazoa; phylum Chordata; class Mammalia; order Rodentia; family Muridae; genus Apodemus; species Apodemus sylvaticus. The sequence goes on from NW_026263337.1 coordinate 494,071, forward strand.
GAGTGCCTCCAAAAAGAAAATGGAGAGAGCATACATTACCAGCTTAATGACACACCTGAAAGCCCTAGAACAAAAAGAAGCTATTTCGCCCAGGAGGAGTAGAAGGCAGGAAATCATCAAACTCAGGGTCGAAATCAATCAAGTAGAAACAAAGAGAACCATACAAAAAATCAACAAAACCAGGAGCTGGTTCTTTGAGAAAATCAACAAGATAGATAAACCCTCAGCCAGACTGACCAAAGGGCACAGAGAAAGTATCCAAATTAACAAACTTAGAAATGAAAAGGGAGATATAACAACGGAAACTGAGGAAATCCAAAAAATCATCAGATCCTACTACAAGAGCCTGTACTCAACACAACTGGAGAATCTGGAGGAAATGGACAATTTCCTTGACAGATACCAAATACCAAAATTAAATCAGGACCAACTAGACCATCTAAACAGTCCCATAATGCCTAAAGAAATAGAAGGAGTCATAGAAAGTCTTCCAACCAAAAAAAGCACAGGACCAGATGGCTTCAGTGCAGAATTCTACCAGATCTTCAAAGAAGAGTTAACACCAATACTCTTCAAACTATTCCACAAAATAGAAACAGAAGGAACACTACCCAATTCCTTCTACGAAGCCACAATTACGCTGATACCAAAGCCACACAAAGATCCAACAAAGAAAGAGAACTTCAGACCAATTTCCCTTATGAACATCGATGCAAAAATACTCAATAAAATTCTTGCCAACCGAATCCAAGAACACATCAAAACGATCATCCACCATGATCAAGTAGGCTTTATCCCGGGAATGCAGGGTTGGTTCAATATACGGAAATCCATCAATACAATCCACTACATAAACAAACTCAAAGAACAAAATCACATGGTCATTTCATTGGATGCTGAAAAAGCATTTGACAAAATTCAGCATCCCTTCATGCTTAAAGTCTTAGAGAGAACAGGAATTCAAGGCCCATACCTAAACATAGTAAAAGCAATATACAGCAAACCAGTAGCCAGCATCAAACTAAATGGAGAGAAACTTGAAGCAATCCCACTGAAATCAGGGACCAGACAAGGCTGCCCCCTTTCTCCTTATCTTTTCAATATTGTATTTGAGGTACTAGCTCGGGCAATTCGACAACATAAGGAGGTCAAAGGGATACAAATTGGAAAGGAAGAAGTCAAACTATCATTATTTGCAGACGACATGATCGTCTACCTAAGTGACCCAAAGAACTCCACTAGAGAGCTCCTACAGCTGATAAACAACTTTAGCAAAGTGGCAGGTTATAAAATCAACTCCAGCAAATCAGTGGCCTTCCTATACTCAAAGGATAAGCAGGCTGAGAAAGAAATTAGGGAAATGACCCCCTTCACAATATCTTGTTTTTTCTAATCAACACATTGTAGCACGAAAATCTTTGGTGTTGCGTGTAAGTCTAAGCGTGTAGCCTCAAAAAAGAACGCACAGGAGAGTTTTATCTCGAGAGAATATGTAAGAATACCACGTTATAAGGAAATACAGTGTTTCAGAGTAAAGACATATACATATGTATTGGAAACACTTTACGAGAATAAATAACGCTTCATACAAAATTAGCTTGTATCTCCTTACAACAAGTGGTAACTCTAAAAGATTTGGTGTGGCGTGTACGTCTAAATGTGTAGCCTTAAAGGAGAACCGAGAGCAGAATTTTCTTTCGTCAAAATTTGTCAGAAAACCTCGTTTTAAGGAAATCCCGCCTCGTGCGAGATTATCTTATTTTTCCTAATCAACACGTTGTAACACGAAATGCTTTGGTTTTGCCTGTATGTCTAAGCATGTAGCCTCAAGAGAGAAGGCACAGGAGAGTTTTCCCTCAAAAGATATGTAAGAATACCACGTTATAAGGAAATACAGTGTCCCAGAGGAAAGACAAATACGTACATATTGGAAACACTTTACGAGAAGAAATAAAGCATCGTACAAAATTAGCTTGTATCTCCTAAACAACAAGTTGTAACTCGAAAAGATTTGGTGTGGCGTGTACGTCTAAACGTGTAGCCTCAAAAGAGAACCCACAGGAGAATTTTCTTTCGTCGAAATTTGTCAGAAAACCACGTTTTAAGGAAATCCGGCATCGTGCGAAATGATCTTGTTTTTCCTAAACAACACTTCCTAACTCGAAAAGCTTTGGTGTTGCGTGTATGGGTAAGCGTGTAGCCTCAAAAGTGTAGGCACAGGAGAGTTTTCTCTCCAAGAATATGTAAGCATACCAAGTTATAAGGAAATACAGTGTTGCAGAGTAAAGACAAATACGTACATATTGGAAACACTTTAAGAGAAGAAATAACGCATCGTAAAAATTAGCTTGTATCTCCTAAACTACACGTTGGAACTCGAAAAGATTTGGTGTGGCATGTACGTCTAAACGTGTAGCCTCAAAAGAGAACCCACAGGAGAATTTTCTTTCGTCAAAATTTGTCAGAAAACCACGTTTTAAGGAAATCCGGCATCGTGCGAAATGATCTTGTTTTTCCTAAACAACACTTCCTAACTCGAAAAGCTTTGGTGTTGCGTGTATGGGTAAGCGTGTAGCCTCAAAAGTGTAGGCACAGGAGAGTTTTCTCTCGAAAGAATATGTAAGCATACCACGTTATAAGGAAATACAGTGTTGCAGAGTAAAGACAAATACGTACATATTGGAAACACTTTAAGAGAAGAAATAACGCATTGTAAAAATTAGCTTGTATCTCCTAAACCACACGTTGTAACTCGAAAAGTTTTGGTGTGGCGTGTAGGTCTAAACGTGTAGCCTCAAAAGAGAACCCACAGGAGAATTTTCTTTCGTCAAAATTTGTCAGAAAACCACGTTTTATGGAAATTCCGCATCGTGCGAAATTATCTTGTTTTTCCTAAACAACACGTTGTAACTCGAAAAGCTTTGGTGTTGCGTGTATTTCTAAGCGTGTAGCCTCAAAAGGGAAGGCACAGGAGAGTTTTCTCTCGAAAGAATATGTAAGAATACCACGTTATAAGGAAATACAGTGTTGCAGAGTAAAGACAAATACTTAAGTATTGGAAACACTTTACAAGAAGAAATAACACATCGTAAAAATTAGCTTGTATCTCCTAAACTACAAGTTGTAACTCGAAAAGATTTGGTGTGGCGTGTACGTCTAAACGTATAGCCTCAAAAGAGAACCCACAGGAGAATTTTCTTTCTTCAAAATTTGTCAGAAATCCACGTTTTAAGGAAATACCGCATCGTGCTCAATTATCTTGTTTTTTCTTTCTTTCTTTTTTTTTTTTACTTTTTTTTATTCAATATAATTTATTTACATTTCAAATGATTTCCCCTTTTCTAGCCCCCCCACTCCCCGATAGTCCCTTCTCTTCCCCTGTCCTCCCTCCCACCCCTTCCCACTTCCCCGTTCTGGTTTTGCCAAATACTGTTTCACTGAGTTTTTCCAGAACCAGGGGCCACTCCTCCTTTCTTCTTGTACCTCCTTTGATGTGTGGATTATGTTTTGGGTATTCCAGTTTTCTAGGTTAATAACCACTTATTAGTGAGTGCATACCATGATTCACCTTTTGAGTCTGGGTTACCTCACTTAGTATGATGTTCTCTAGCTCCTTCCATTTGCCTAAGAATTTCATGAATTCATTGTTTCTAATGGCTGAATAGTACTCCATTGTGTAGATATACCACATTTTTTGCATCCACTCTTCTGTTGAGGGATACCTGGGTTCTTTCCAGCATCTGGCAATTATATATAGGGCTGCTATGAACATAGTAGAGCATGTATCCTTATTACATGGTGGGGAATCCTCTGGATATATGCCCATGAGTGGTATAGCAGGATCTTCTGGAAGTGAGGTGCCCAGTTTTCGGAGGAACCGCCAGACTGATTTCCAGAGTGGTTGTACCAATTTGCAAGCCCACCAGCAGTTTCTCCACACCCTCTCCAACACCTGCTGTCTCCTGAATTTTTAATCTTAGCCATTCTGACTGGTGTAAGATGAAATCTTAGGGTTGTTTTGATTTGCATTTCCCTAATGACAAATGAAGTTGAGCATTTTTTAAGATGCTTCTCTGCCATCCGAAGTTCTTCAGGTGAGAATTCTTTGTTTAACTCTGTACCCCATTTCTTAATAGGGTTGTTCGGTTTTCTGGAGTCTAACTTCTTGAGTTCTTTATATATATTGGATATTAGCCCTCTATCTGATGTAGGATTGGTGAAGATCTTTTCCCAATTTGTTGGTTGCCGATTTGTCCTCTTGATGGTGTCCTTTGCCTTACAGAAACTCTGTAACCTTATGAGGTCCCATTTGTCAATTCTTGCTCTTAGAGCATACGCTATTGGTGTTCTGTTTAGAAACTTTCTCCCTGTACCGATGTCCTCAAGGGTCTTCCCCAGTTTCTTTTCTATTAGCTTCAGAGTGTCTGGCTTTATGTGGAGGTCCTTGATCCATTTGGATTTGAGCTTAGTACAAGGAGACAAGGATGGATCAATTCGCATTCTTCTGCATGCTGACCTCCAGTTGAACCAGCACCATTTGTTGAAAAGGCTATCTTTTTTCCATTGGATGTTTTCAGCCTCTTTGTCGAGGATCAAGTGGCCATAGGTGTGTGGATTCATTTCTCGATCTTCAATCCTGTTCCATTGATCCTCCTGCCTGTCACTGTATCAATACCATGCAGTTTTTAACACTATTGCTCTGTAGTATTGCTTGAGGTCAGGGATACTGATTCCCTCAGATTTTCTTTTGTTGTTGAGAATAGTTTTATCTATCCTTGGTTTTTTGTTGTTCCAGATGAATTTGATAATTGCTCTTTCTAACTCTGTGAAGAATTGAATTGGGATTTTGATGGGTATTGCATTGAGTCTGTATAGTGCTTTAGGCAAAATGGCCATTTTAACTATATTGATTCTACCGATCCATGAGCATGGGAGGTTTTCCCATTTTTTTGAGGTCTTCTTCCATTTCCTTCTTCAGAGTCTTGAAGTTCTTGTCATACAGATCTTTCACATGTTTGGTAAGAGTCACCCCATGGTACCTTCTCCAAAATCGACCATATAATTGGTCACAAGACAGACCTCAACAAATATAAGAAGTTAGAACTAATCCCATGCCTCCTATCTGATCACTATGGAGTAAAAGTGGTCTTCAATAGCAACAGAAACAACAGAAAACCCACATACACGTGGAAACTGAACAATACTCTACTCAATGATACCTTGGTCAAGGAAGAAATAAAGAAAGAAGTTAAAGACTTTTTAGAACATAATGAAAATGAAAACACAACATACCCAAATCTATGGGACACAATGAAAGCAGTGCTAAGAGGAAAACTCATAGCCCTGAGTGCCTCCAAAAAGAAAATGGAGAGAGCATACATTACCAGCTTAATGACACACCTGAAAGCCCTAGAACAAAAAGAAGCTATTTCGCCCAGGAGGAGTAGAAGGCAGGAAATCATCAAACTCAGGGTCGAAATCAATCAAGTAGAAACAAAGAGAACCATACAAAAAATCAACAAAACCAGGAGCTGGTTCTTTGAGAAAATCAACAAGATAGATAAACCCTCAGCCAGACTGACCAAAGGGCACAGAGAAAGTATCCAAATTAACAAACTTAGAAATGAAAAGGGAGATATAACAACGGAAACTGAGGAAATCCAAAAAATCATCAGATCCTACTACAAGAGCCTGTACTCAACACAACTGGAGAATCTGGAGGAAATGGACAATTTCCTTGACAGATACCAAATACCAAAATTAAATCAGGACCAACTAGACCATCTAAACAGTCCCATAATGCCTAAAGAAATAGAAGGAGTCATAGAAAGTCTTCCAACCAAAAAAAGCACAGGACCAGATGGCTTCAGTGCAGAATTCTACCAGATCTTCAAAGAAGAGTTAACACCAATACTCTTCAAACTATTCCACAAAATAGAAACAGAAGGAACACTACCCAATTCCTTCTACGAAGCCACAATTACGCTGATACCAAAGCCACACAAAGATCCAACAAAGAAAGAGAACTTCAGACCAATTTCCCTTATGAACATCGATGCAAAAATACTCAATAAAATTCTTGCCAACCGAATCCAAGAACACATCAAAACGATCATCCACCATGATCAAGTAGGCTTTATCCCGGGAATGCAGGGTTGGTTCAATATACGGAAATCCATCAATACAATCCACTACATAAACAAACTCAAAGAACAAAATCACATGGTCATTTCATTGGATGCTGAAAAAGCATTTGACAAAATTCAGCATCCCTTCATGCTTAAAGTCTTAGAGAGAACAGGAATTCAAGGCCCATACCTAAACATAGTAAAAGCAATATACAGCAAACCAGTAGCCAGCATCAAACTAAATGGAGAGAAACTTGAAGCAATCCCACTGAAATCAGGGACCAGACAAGGCTGCCCCCTTTCTCCTTATCTTTTCAATATTGTATTTGAGGTACTAGCTCGGGCAATTCGACAACATAAGGAGGTCAAAGGGATACAAATTGGAAAGGAAGAAGTCAAACTATCATTATTTGCAGACGACATGATCGTCTACCTAAGTGACCCAAAGAACTCCACTAGAGAGCTCCTACAGCTGATAAACAACTTTAGCAAAGTGGCAGGTTATAAAATCAACTCCAGCAAATCAGTGGCCTTCCTATACTCAAAGGATAAGCAGGCTGAGAAAGAAATTAGGGAAATGACCCCCTTCACAATATCTTGTTTTTTCTAATCAACACATTGTAGCACGAAAATCTTTGGTGTTGCGTGTAAGTCTAAGCGTGTAGCCTCAAAAAAGAACGCACAGGAGAGTTTTATCTCGAGAGAATATGTAAGAATACCACGTTATAAGGAAATACAGTGTTTCAGAGTAAAGACATATACATATGTATTGGAAACACTTTACGAGAATAAATAACGCTTCATACAAAATTAGCTTGTATCTCCTTACAACAAGTGGTAACTCTAAAAGATTTGGTGTGGCGTGTACGTCTAAATGTGTAGCCTTAAAGGAGAACCGAGAGCAGAATTTTCTTTCGTCAAAATTTGTCAGAAAACCTCGTTTTAAGGAAATCCCGCCTCGTGCGAGATTATCTTATTTTTCCTAATCAACACGTTGTAACACGAAATGCTTTGGTTTTGCCTGTATGTCTAAGCATGTAGCCTCAAGAGAGAAGGCACAGGAGAGTTTTCCCTCAAAAGATATGTAAGAATACCACGTTATAAGGAAATACAGTGTCCCAGAGGAAAGACAAATACGTACATATTGGAAACACTTTACGAGAAGAAATAAAGCATCGTACAAAATTAGCTTGTATCTCCTAAACAACAAGTTGTAACTCGAAAAGATTTGGTGTGGCGTGTACGTCTAAACGTGTAGCCTCAAAAGAGAACCCACAGGAGAATTTTCTTTCGTCGAAATTTGTCAGAAAACCACGTTTTAAGGAAATCCGGCATCGTGCGAAATGATCTTGTTTTTCCTAAACAACACTTCCTAACTCGAAAAGCTTTGGTGTTGCGTGTATGGGTAAGCGTGTAGCCTCAAAAGTGTAGGCACAGGAGAGTTTTCTCTCCAAGAATATGTAAGCATACCAAGTTATAAGGAAATACAGTGCTGCAGAGTAAAGACAAATACGTACATATTGGAAACACTTTAAGAGAAGAAATAACGCATCGTAAAAATTAGCTTGTATCTCCTAAACTACACGTTGGAACTCGAAAAGATTTGGTGTGGCATGTACGTCTAAACGTGTAGCCTCAAAAGAGAACCCACAGGAGAATTTTCTTTCGTCAAAATTTGTCAGAAAACCACGTTTTAAGGAAATCCGGCATCGTGCGAAATGATCTTGTTTTTCCTAAACAACACTTCCTAACTCGAAAAGCTTTGGTGTTGCGTGTATGGGTAAGCGTGTAGCCTCAAAAGTGTAGGCACAGGAGAGTTTTCTCTCGAAAGAATATGTAAGCATACCACGTTATAAGGAAATACAGTGTTGCAGAGTAAAGACAAATACGTACATATTGGAAACACTTTAAGAGAAGAAATAACGCATTGTAAAAATTAGCTTGTATCTCCTAAACCACACGTTGTAACTCGAAAAGTTTTGGTGTGGCGTGTAGGTCTAAACGTGTAGCCTCAAAAGAGAACCCACAGGAGAATTTTCTTTCGTCAAAATTTGTCAGAAAACCACGTTTTATGGAAATTCCGCATCGTGCGAAATTATCTTGTTTTTCCTAAACAACACGTTGTAACTCGAAAAGCTTTGGTGTTGCGTGTATTTCTAAGCGTGTAGCCTCAAAAGGGAAGGCACAGGAGAGTTTTCTCTCGAAAGAATATGTAAGAATACCACGTTATAAGGAAATACAGTGTTGCAGAGTAAAGACAAATACTTAAGTATTGGAAACACTTTACAAGAAGAAATAACACATCGTAAAAATTAGCTTGTATCTCCTAAACTACAAGTTGTAACTCGAAAAGATTTGGTGTGGCGTGTACGTCTAAACGTATAGCCTCAAAAGAGAACCCACAGGAGAATTTTCTTTCTTCAAAATTTGTCAGAAATCCACGTTTTAAGGAAATACCGCATCGTGCTCAATTATCTTGTTTTTTCTTTCTTTCTTTTTTTTTTTTACTTTTTTTTATTCAATATAATTTATTTACATTTCAAATGATTTCCCCTTTTCTAGCCCCCCCACTCCCCGATAGTCCCTTCTCTTCCCCTGTCCTCCCTCCCACCCCTTCCCACTTCCCCGTTCTGGTTTTGCCAAATACTGTTTCACTGAGTTTTTCCAGAACCAGGGGCCACTCCTCCTTTCTTCTTGTACCTCCTTTGATGTGTGGATTATGTTTTGGGTATTCCAGTTTTCTAGGTTAATAACCACTTATTAGTGAGTGCATACCATGATTCACCTTTTGAGTCTGGGTTACCTCACTTAGTATGATGTTCTCTAGCTCCTTCCATTTGCCTAAGAATTTCATGAATTCATTGTTTCTAATGGCTGAATAGTACTCCATTGTGTAGATATACCACATTTTTTGCATCCACTCTTCTGTTGAGGGATACCTGGGTTCTTTCCAGCATCTGGCAATTATATATAGGGCTGCTATGAACATAGTAGAGCATGTATCCTTATTACATGGTGGGGAATCCTCTGGATATATGCCCATGAGTGGTATAGCAGGATCTTCTGGAAGTGAGGTGCCCAGTTTTCGGAGGAACCGCCAGACTGATTTCCAGAGTGGTTGTACCAATTTGCAAGCCCACCAGCAGTTTCTCCACACCCTCTCCAACACCTGCTGTCTCCTGAATTTTTAATCTTAGCCATTCTGACTGGTGTAAGATGAAATCTTAGGGTTGTTTTGATTTGCATTTCCCTAATGACAAATGAAGTTGAGCATTTTTTAAGATGCTTCTCTGCCATCCGAAGTTCTTCAGGTGAGAATTCTTTGTTTAACTCTGTACCCCATTTCTTAATAGGGTTGTTCGGTTTTCTGGAGTCTAACTTCTTGAGTTCTTTATATATATTGGATATTAGCCCTCTATCTGATGTAGGATTGGTGAAGATCTTTTCCCAATTTGTTGGTTGCCGATTTGTCCTCTTGATGGTGTCCTTTGCCTTACAGAAACTCTGTAACCTTATGAGGTCCCATTTGTCAATTCTTGCTCTTAGAGCATACGCTATTGGTGTTCTGTTTAGAAACTTTCTCCCTGTACCGATGTCCTCAAGGGTCTTCCCCAGTTTCTTTTCTATTAGCTTCAGAGTGTCTGGCTTTATGTGGAGGTCCTTGATCCATTTGGATTTGAGCTTAGTACAAGGAGACAAGGATGGATCAATTCGCATTCTTCTGCATGCTGACCTCCAGTTGAACCAGCACCATTTGTTGAAAAGGCTATCTTTTTTCCATTGGATGTTTTCAGCCTCTTTGTCGAGGATCAAGTGGCCATAGGTGTGTGGATTCATTTCTCGATCTTCAATCCTGTTCCATTGATCCTCCTGCCTGTCACTGTATCAATACCATGCAGTTTTTAACACTATTGCTCTGTAGTATTGCTTGAGGTCAGGGATACTGATTCCCTCAGATTTTCTTTTGTTGTTGAGAATAGTTTTATCTATCCTTGGTTTTTTGTTGTTCCAGATGAATTTGATAATTGCTCTTTCTAACTCTGTGAAGAATTGAATTGGGATTTTGATGGGTATTGCATTGAGTCTGTATAGTGCTTTAGGCAAAATGGCCATTTTAACTATATTGATTCTACCGATCCATGAGCATGGGAGGTTTTCCCATTTTTTTGAGGTCTTCTTCCATTTCCTTCTTCAGAGTCTTGAAGTTCTTGTCATACAGATCTTTCACATGTTTGGTAAGAGTCACCCCATGGTACCTTCTCCAAAATCGACCATATAATTGGTCACAAGACAGACCTCAACAAATATAAGAAGTTAGAACTAATCCCATGCCTCCTATCTGATCACTATGGAGTAAAAGTGGTCTTCAATAGCAACAGAAACAACAGAAAACCCACATACACGTGGAAACTGAACAATACTCTACTCAATGATACCTTGGTCAAGGAAGAAATAAAGAAAGAAGTTAAAGACTTTTTAGAACATAATGAAAATGAAAACACAACATACCCAAATCTATGGGACACAATGAAAGCAGTGCTAAGAGGAAAACTCATAGCCCTGAGTGCCTCCAAAAAGAAAATGGAGAGAGCATACATTACCAGCTTAATGACACACCTGAAAGCCCTAGAACAAAAAGAAGCTATTTCGCCCAGGAGGAATAGAAGGCAGGAAATCATCAAACTCAGGGTCGAAATCAATCAAGTAGAAACAAAGAGAACCATACAAAAAATCAACAAAACCAGGAGCTGGTTCTTTGAGAAAATCAACAAGATAGATAAACCCTTAGCCAGACTGACCAAAGGGCACAGAGAAAGTATCCAAATTAACAAACTTAGAAATGAAAAGGGAGATATAACAACGGAAACTGAGGAAATCCAAAAAATCATCAGATCCTACTACAAGAGCCTGTACTCAACACAACTGGAGAATCTGGAGGAAATGGACAATTTCCTTGACAGATACCAAATACCAAAATTAAATCAGGACCAACTAGACCATCTAAACAGTCCCATAATGCCTAAAGAAATAGAAGGAGTCATAGAAAGTCTTCCAACCAAAAAAAGCACAGGACCAGATGGCTTCAGTGCAGAATTCTACCAGACCTAACACCAATACTCTTCAAACTATTCCACAAAATAGAAACAGAAGGAACACTACCCAATTCCTTCTACGAAGCCACAATTACGCTGATACCAAAGCCACAAAAAGATCCAACAAAGAAAGAGAACTTCAGACCAATTTCCCTTATGAACATCGATGCAAAAATACTCAATAAAATTCTTGCCAACCGAATCCAAGAACACATCAAAACGATCATCCACCATGATCAAGTAGGCTTTATCCCGGGAATGCAGGGTTGGTTCCATATACGGAAATCCATCAATACAATCCACTACATAAACAAACTCAAAGAACAAAATCACATGGTCATTTCATTAGATGCTGAAAAAGCATTTGACAAAATTCAGCATCCCTTCATGCTTAAAGTCTTGGAGAGAACAGGAATTCAAGGCCCATACCTAAACATAGTAAAAGCAATATACAGCAAACCAGTAGCCAGCATCAAACTAAATGGAGAGAAACTTGAAGCAATCCCACTGAAATCAGGGACCAGACAAGGCTGCCCCCTTTCTCCTTATCTTTTCAATATTGTATTTGAGGTACTAGCTCGGGCAATTCGACAACATAAGGAGGTCAAAGGGATACAAATTGGAAAGGAAGAAGTCAAACTATCATTATTTGCAGACGACATGATCGTCTACCTAAGTGACCCAAAGAACTCCACTAGAGAGCTCCTACAGCTGATAAACAACTTTAGCAAAGTGGCAGTTTATAAAATCAACTCCAGCAAATCAGTGGCCTTCCTATACTCAAAGGATAAGCAGGCTGAGAAAGAAATTAGGGAAATGACCCCCTTCACAATATCTTGTTTTTTCTAATCAACACATTGTAGCATGAAAATCTTTGGTGTTGCGTGTAAGTCTAAGCGTGTAGCCTCAAAAAAGAACGCACAGGAGAGTTTTATCTCGAGAGAATATGTAAGAATACCACGTTATAAGGAAATACAGTGTTTCAGAGTAAAGACATATACATATGTATTGGAAACACTTTACGAGAATAAATAACGCTTCATAAAAAATTAGCTTGTATCTCCTATACAACAAGTGGTAACTCGAAAAGATTTGGTGTGGCGTGTACGTCTAAACGTGTAGCCTTAAAGGAGAACCGAGAGCAGAATTTTCTTTCGTCAAAATTTTCAGAAAACCTCGTTTTAAGGAAATCCCGCCTCGTGCGAGATTATCTTATTTTTCCTAATCAACACGTTGTAACACGAAATGCTTTGGTTTTGCCTGTATGTCTAAGCATGTAGCCTCAAGAGAGAAGGCACAGGAGAGTTTTCCCTCAAAAGATATGTAAGAATACAACGTTATAAAGAAATACAGTGTCCCAGAGGAAAGACAAATACGTACATATTGGAAACACTTTACGAGAAGAAATAAAGCATCGTACAAAATTAGCTTGTATCTCCTAAACAACAAGTTGTAACTCGAAAAGATTTGGTGTGGCGTGTACGTCTAAACGTGTAGACTCAAAAGAGAACCCACAGGAGAATTTTCTTTCGTCGAAATTTGTCAGAAAACCACGTTTTAAGGAAATCCGGCATCGTGCGAAATGATCTTGTTTTTCCTAAACAACACTTCCTAACTCGAAAAGCTTTGGTGTTGCGTGTATGGGTAAGCGTGTAGCCTCAAAAGTGTAGGCACAGGAGAGTTTTCTCTCGAAAGAATATGTAAGCATACCACGTTATAAGGAAATACAGTGTTGCAGAGTAAAGACAAATACGTACATATTGGAAACACTTTAAGAGAAGAAATAACGCATCGTAAAAATTAGCTTGTATCTCCTAAACTACACGTTGGAACTCGAAAAGATTTGGTGTGGCGTGTATGGCTAAACGTGTAGCTTCAAAAGAGAACCCACAGGAGAATTTACTTTCTTCAAATTTAGTCAGAAAACCATGTTTTAAGGAAATCCCGCATCGTGCGAAATTGTCTTGTTTATTCTAATCAACACATTGTAACGCGAAAATCTTTGGTGTTGCGTGTATGTCTAAGCGAGTAGCCTCAAAAGAGAATGCACAGGAGAGTTTTATCTAGAAAGAATATGTAAGAATACCACGTTATAAGGAAATACAGTGTTGCAGAGTAAAGACAAATACGTATGTATTGGAAACACTTTACGAGAAGAAAAACCGCTTCATACAAAATTAGCTTGTATCTCCTATACAACAAGTGGTAACTCGAAAAAATTTTGTGTGGCGTGTACGTCTAAACATGTAGCCTCAAAAGAGAAACAACAGGAGAATTTTCTTTCGTCAAAATTTGTCAGAAAACCACGTTTTAATGAAATCCTGCATCGTGCGAAATTATCTTATTTTTCCTAATCAACACGTTGTAAAATGAAATGCTTTGGTTTTGCCTGTATGTCTAAGCGTGTAGCCTCAAAAGAGAAGGCACAGGAGAGTTTTCTCTTGAAAGAATATGTAAGAATAGCACGTTATAAGGAAATACAGTGTTGCAGAGTAAAGATAAATACAGACTTATTGGAAAAACTTCAAGAGAAGAAATAACGCATCGTACAAAATTAACTTGTATCTCCTAAAAACACGTTGTAACTCGAAAAGCTTTGGTGTTGCCTGTATGTCTAAGTGTGCAGCCTCAAAAGAGAAAGCACAGGAGAGTTTTCTCTCGAAAGAATATGTAAGAATACCACGTTATAAAGAAATACATTGTTGCAGAGTAAAGACGAATAGGTACGTATTGGAAACACTTTACGAGAAGAAATAACGCTTCGTACAAAATTAGCTTGTATCTCCTATACAACACGTTGTAACTCGAAAAGGTTTGGTGTGGCGTGTACGTCCAAACGTGTAGCCTCAAAAGAGAACCCACAGGAGAATTTTCTTCCGTCAAAATTTTCAGAAAACCACGTTTTATGGAAATCCCGCATCGTGCGAAATTATCTAGTTTTTCCTAAACAACACGTTGTAACTCGAAGAGCTTAGGTGTTGTGTGTATGTCTAAGCATGTAGCCTCAAAAGGGAAGGCACAGGAGAGTTTTCTCTCGAAAGAATATGTAAGAATACCACGTTATAAGGAAATACAGTGTTGCAGAGTAAAGACAAATACATAAGTATTGGAAACACTGTACAAGAAGAAATAACGCATCGTAAAAATTAGCTTGTATCTCCTAAACTAAACGTTGTAACTCGAAAAGATTTGGTGTGGCATGTATGTCTAAATGTGTAGCCTCAAAACAGAACCCACAGGAGAATTTTCATTCTTCAAAATTTTTCAGAAAACCACGTTTTAAGGAAATCCCGCATCGTGCGAAATTATCATGTTTTTCCTCAAAAACACGTTGTCACTCGAAAAGCTTTGGTGTTGCGTGTATGTCTTAGCGTGTAGACTCAAAAGAGAAGGCACAGGAGAGTTTTCTCTCGAAAGAATATGTAAGAATACCACGTTATAAGGAAATACAGTGTTGCATAGTAAAGACAAATACATACATATTGGAAACACTTTACGAGAAGAAATAACTCTTCTTAAAACATTAGCTTGTATCTCCTAAACAACAAGTTGTAACTCGAAAAGATTTGGTGTGGCGTGTATGTCTAAACGTGTAGCCTCAAAAGAGAACCCGCAGGAGAATTTTCTTTCGTCAAAATTTGTCAGAAAACCACGTTTTAAGGAAATCCGGCATCGTGCGAAATGATCTTGTTTTTCCTAAACAACACGTCGTAACTCGAAAAGCTTTGGTGTTGCGTGTATGGGTAAGCTTGTAGCCTCAAAAGAGTAGGCACAGGAGAGTTTTCTCTCGAAAGAATATGTAAGCATAACACGTTATAAGGAAATACAGTGTTGCAGAGTAAAGACAAATACGTATGTATTGGAAACACTTTACAAAAAGAAATAAAACATCTTACAAAATTAGCTTGTATCTCCTAAACAAGTTGTAACTCGAAAAGATTTGGTGAGACATGTACGTCTAAACATGTAGCCTCAAAAGAGAACCCACAGGAGAATTTTCTTTCGTGAAAATTTGTCAAAAAACCACGTTTAAAGGAAATCCGGCATAGTGCGAAATGATCTTGTTTTTCCTAAACAGCACGTTGTAACTCGAAAGCTTTGGTGTTGCGTTTTTTTTTTTTTTTTTTTTTTTTTTTTTTTTTTTGTCTTTTTTTTTTATTTGATATAATTTATTTACATTTCAAATGATTTCCCCTTTTCTAGCCCCCCCCCACTCCCCGAAAGTCCCGTAAGCCCCCTTCTCTTCCCCTGTCCTCCCTCCCACCCCTTCCCAGTTCCCCGTTCTGGTTTTGCCAAATACTGTTTCACTGAGTCTTTCCAGAACCAGGGACCACTTCTGCTTTCTTCTTGTATCTCATTTGATGTGTGGATTATGTTTTGGGTATTCCAGTTTTCTAGGTTAATAACCACTTATTAGTGAGTGCATACCATGATTCACCTTTTGAGTCTGGGTTACCTCACTTAGTATGATGTTCTCTAGCTCCATCCATTTGCCTAAGAATTTCATGAATTCATTGTTTCTAATGGCTGAATAGTACTCCATTGTGTAGATATACCACATTTTTTGTATCCACTCTTCTGTTGAGGGATACCTGGGTTCTTTCCAGCATCTGGCAATTATAAATAGGGCTGCTATGAACATAGTAGAGCATGTATCCTTATTACATGGTGGGGAATCCTCTGGGTATATGCCCAGGAGTGGTATAGCAGGATCTTCTGGAAGTGAGGTGCCCAGTTTTCGGAGGAACCGCCAGACTGCTTTCCAGAGTGGTTGTACCAATTTGCAACCCCACCAGCAGTGGAGGAGTGTTCCTCTTTCTCCGCACCCTCTCCAACACCTGCTGTCTCCTGAATTTTTAATCTTAGCCATTCTGACTGGTGTAAGATGAAATCTTAGGGTTGTTTTGATTTGCATTTCCCTAATGACTAATGAAGTGGAGCATTTTTTAAGATGCTTCTCCGCCATCCGAAGTTCTTCAGGTGAGAATTCTTTGTTTAACTCTGTACCCCATTTTTTAATAGGGTTGTTCGGTTTTCTGGAGTCTAACTTCTTGAGTTCTTTATATATATTGGATATTAGCCCTCTATCTGATGTAGGATTGGTGAAGATCTTTTCCCAATTTGTTGGTTGCCGATCTGTCCTCTTGATGGTGTCCTTTGCCTTACAGAAACTCTGTAACCTTATGAGGTCCCATTTGTCAATTCTTGCTCTTAGAGCATACGCTATTGGTGTTCTGTTCAGAAACTTTCTCCCTGTACCGATGTCCTCAAGGGTCTTCCCCAGTTTCTTTTCTATTAGCTTCAGAGTGTCTGGCTTTATGTGGAGGTCCTTGATCCATTTGGATTTGAGCTTAGTACAAGGAGACAAGGATGGATCAATTCGCATTCTTCTGCATGCTGACCTCCAGTTGAACCAGCACCATTTGTTGAAAAGGCTATCTTTTTTCCATTGGATGTTTTCAGCCTCTTTGTCGAGGATCAAGTGGCCATAGGTGTGTGGGTTCATTTCTGGATCTTCAATCCTGTTCCATTGATCCTCCTGCCTGTCACTGTACCAATACCATGCAGTTTTTAACACTATTGCTCTGTAGTATTGCTTGAGGTCAGGGATACTGATTCCCCCAGATTTTCTTTTGTTGCTGAGAATAGTTTTAGCTATCCTGGGTTTTTTGTTGTGCCAGATGAATTTGCTAATTGCTCTTTCTAACTCTGTGAAGAATTGAGTTGGGATTTTGATGGGTATTGCATTGAATCTGTATAGTGCTTTAGGCAAAATGGCCATTTTAACTATATTGATTCTACCGATCCATGAGCATGGGAGGTTTTCCCATTTTTTGAGGTCTTCTTCCATTTCCTTCTTCAGAGTCTTGAAGTTCTTGCCATACAGATCTTTCGCATGTTTGGTAAGAGTCACCCCAAGATACTTTATACTGTTTGTGGCTATTGTGAAGGGGGTCATTTCCCTAATTTCTTTCTCAGCCTGCTTATCCTTTGAGTATAGGAAGGCCACTGATTTGCTTGAGTTGATTTTGTAACCTGCCACTTTGCTGAAGTTGTTTATCAGCTGTAGGAGCTCTCTAGTGGAGTTCTTTGGGTCACTTAGGTAGACGATCATGTCGTCTGCAAATAATGATAGTTTGACTTCCTCCTTTCCAATTTGTATCCCTTTGACCTCCTTATGTTGTCGAATTGCCCGAGCTAGTACCTCAAGTACAATATTGAAAAGATAAGGAGAAAGGGGGCAGCCTTGTCTGGTCCCTGATTTCAGTGGGATTGCTTCAAGTTTCTCTCCGTTTAGTTTGATGCTGGCTACCGGTTTGCTGTATATTGCTTTTACTATGTTTAGGTATGGGCCTTGAATTCCTGTTCTCTCCAAGACTTTAAGCATGAAAGGATGCTGAATTTTGTCAAATGCTTTTTCAGCATCCAATGAAATGACCATGTGGTTTTGTTCTTTGAGTTTGTTTATGTAGTGGATTGTATTGATGGATTTCCGTATATTGAACCAACCCTGCATTCCCGGGATAAAGCCTACTTGATCATGGTGGATGATCGTTTTGATGTGTTCTTGGATTCGGTTGGCAAGAATTTTGTTGAGTATTTTTGCATCGATGTTCATAAGGGAAATTGGTCTGAAGTTCTCTTTCTTTGTTGGATCTTTGTGTGGCTTTGGTATCAGCGTAATTGTGGCTTCGTAGAAGGAATTGGGTAGTGTTCCTTCTGTTTCTATTTTGTGGAATAGTTTGAAGAGTATTGGTGTTAACTCTTCTTTGAATGTCTGGTAGAATTCTGCACTGAAACCATCTGGTCCTGTGCTTTTTTTGGTTGGAAGACTTTCTATGACTCCTTCTATTTCTTTAGGCTTTATGGGACTGTTTAGATGGTCTAGTTGGTCCTGATTTAATTTTGGTATTTGGTATCTGTCAAGGAAATTGTCCATTTCCTCCAGATTCTCCAGTTGTGTTGAGTACAGGCTCTTGTAGTAGGATCTGATGATTTTTTGGATTTCCTCAGTTTCCGTTGTTATGTCTCCCTTTTCATTTCTAAGTTTGTTAATTTGGATACTTTCCCTGTGCCCTTTGGTCAGTCTGGCTAAGGGTTTATCTATCTTGTTGATTTTCTCAAAGAACCAGCTCCTAGTTTTGTTGATTTTTTGTATGGTTCTCTTTGTTTCTACTTGATTGATTTCGGCCCTGAGTTTGATGATTTCCTGCCTTCTACTCCTCCTGGGTGAAATAGCTTCTTTTTGTTCTAGGGCTTTCAGGTGTGTCATTAAGTTGGTAATGTATGCTCTCTCCATTTTCTTTTTGGAGGCACTCAGGGCTATGAGTTTTCCTCTTAGCACTGCTTTCATTGTGTCCCATGGATTTGGGTATGTTGTGTTTTCATTTTCATTGTGTTCTAAAAAGTCTTTAATTTCTTTTTTTATTTCTTCCTTGACCAAGGTGTCATTGAGTAGAGTATTGTTCAATTTCCACGTGTATGTGGGTTTTCTGTTGTTTCTGTTGCTATTGAAGACCACTTTTATTCCATAGTGATCAGATAGGAGGCATGGGATTAGTTCTATCTTTTTATATTTGTTGAGGTCTGTCTTGTGACCAATTATATGGTCGATTTTGGAGAAGGTACCATGAGGTGCTGAAAAAAAGGTATATTCTTTTGTTTTAGGATAGAATGTTCTATATATATCAGTTAAATCTAATTGGTCCAAAGCTTCAATTAGTTTCATTGTGTCCTTGTTTAGTTTCTGTTTTCCTGATCGGTCCATTGAGGAAAGTGCAGTGTTGAAGTCACCCACAATTATTGTGTTAGGTGCAATGTGTGCTTTGAGTTTTAATAAAGTTTCTTTTATGAAAGAGGGTGCCCTTGCATTTGGAGCATAGATGTTCAGGATTGAGAGTTCTTCTTGTTGTATTTTTCCTTTGACCAGCAAGAAGTGTCCCTCAGAGTCTCTTTTGATGACTTTGGGTTGAAAGTCAATTTTATCTGATATTAAAATGGCTACTCCAGCTTGTTTCCTGAGACCATTTGCTTGTAAAATTGTCTTCCAGCCTTTTACTCTAAGGTAGTGTTTGTCTTTGACCCTGAGGTGTGTTTCCTGTAAGCAGCAAAATGTAGGGTCCTGTTTACGTATCCAGTCAGTTAGTCTGTGTCTTTTTATTGGGGCATTGAGTCCATTGATGTTAAGAGATATTAAGGAATAGTGATTGTTACTTCCTATCATTTTTGACGTTATTTTTTAAATTTTAATGCTTAACTTCTTTTGGGTTTGATGAAAGGTTACTATCTTGCTTTTTTCAGGGTGGAGTTTCCCTCCTTGTATTGGTGTTGTCCTCCTATTATCCTTTTTAGGGCTGGGTTTGTGGATAGATATTGGGTGAACTTGGTTTGGTCGTGAAATATCTTAGTTTCTCCATCTATGGTGATTGAGAGTTTTGCTGGATATAGTAGTTTTGGTTGGCATTTGTGTTCTCTTAGAGTCTGCATGAGATCTGCCCAGGACCTTCTAGCCTTCATAGTCTCAGGTGAAAAGTCTGCTGTGATTCTGATAGGTCTTCCTTTATATGTTACTTGGCCTTTTTCTCTTACTGCCTTTAGTATTCTTTCTTTGTTTAGAACATTTGGTGTTTTGATTATTATGTGACGGGAAGTATTTCTGTTCTGGTCCAGTCTGTTTGGAGTTCTGTAGGCTTCTTGTATATTCATGGGCATCTCTCTCTTTAGGTTAGGGAAGTTTTCTTCCATAATTTTATTGAAGATATTTGCTGGCCCTTTAAGTTGTAAATCTTCACTCTCATCTATGCCTATAATCCTTAGGTTTGGTCTTCTCATTGTGTCCTGGATTTCCTGGATATTTTGGGTTACAAGCTTTTTGCACTTTGCATTTTCTTTAACTGTTGAGTCCATGGTTTCTATGGAATCTTCAGCATCTGAGATTCTTTCTTCTATCTCTTGTATTCTGTTGTTGATATTTGCATCTCTGTCCCCTGATTTCTTCCTAAGGCTTTCTATCTCCAAAGTTGTCTCCCTTTGAGTTTTCTTAGTTGTTTCTACTTCTGATTTTAGATCCTGGATGGTTTTGCTTAGCTCCTTCCCTTGCATGTTTGTGTTTTCCTGTAATTCTTTAAGAGATTTTTGTGTTTCCTCTTTCATGAGCTCAGCCTGTTGACCAAAGTTCTCCTGTATTTCTTTAAGAGATTTTTGTGTTTCGTCTTTCATGACCTCAGCCTGTTGAGCAAAGTTCTCCTGTATTTCTTTAAGTGTTTTTTGCATTTCCTCCTTGTTGGCTTTTGTATTCTCCTGGATTTCTTTCAATGATTTTTGTGTTTCCCTTGCAAGGGCTTCTAACTTTTGATCCATTTTCTCCTGAATGTCCTTCATGTGTTCCTGTACCAGCATCATGACCAGTGATTTTAAATCCAAATCTTGTTTTACTGGTGTGATGGGGTATCCAGGACTTGCTGGTAGAGGAGAATTTGGTTCAGATGTTGCCATATTGCCTTGATTTCTGTTAGTGACGTTTCTGCGTTTGCCTTTTGCCATCTAGCTCTCACTGGTGTTACTTGGTCTTGTCAGTGCTGGACTCACCAGTGCAAGCTGCCCCTTCCCCGTTGGCCTCTGGTGCACAGCTTACACTGTGCACTGCCTATAGACAGGGTGCTGTTGTCCAGGCTGTTCAGATCCCGAAGCAGGCACCTGAAGGCTCCCGCTGGGGCCCGCAGGATTTATTGGAGCACACTGACTTCTCCCAGCTGGCCGCCCGGAAGCCCCCACTAGCCTCTTGAGGGACCTGGAGATGTGGCGGCCACCCAGGCTGATCTGAAGCGGAGAGAGTTGAGCTGGGGGCTTCTGCCTGAGGCCTTGCCCCAGATTGTGTCTGTGGACCAGGTGGAACCCGTGTGCACCCCCAGGGAGCTCCGAAGGTGAATGTTGCTGTGACCTCCCCTGTGCTCCGCTCACTCCGCTGGGCAGCCGATTTCCCCAACCGGGCTGGCGCACACTAGGTTAGCCTTGTCGCCTGGGCCCTGAGTCCAGGCAAACGCCTGGGAGGCCAAGGTCCGAGCAAAGTTCCCCTAGGGCTATGACTGTTATTTGGGTCCGCCAGGTGACCCGGATGGCGGGCGTGCGCGTCCGCGCTCCCCGAAAGCACCGGGAGAGTCTGTTGTGCTAATAACCTCCTGGGCGGGTTGACACACAGATGGCCCACCAAGCCGCCCAGTTCTTGGGGTCAGTCCTGTGCCTTTTGGGGCCTAGACCCCCGTTTTGTTAGCCTCAGGCTACGCTTGTTAGCAGTCTCTGCCCTCCCGAGCACTCTGGCTCCTGTAGGCAAAATGGCGGCGCGTGCACCGGCCGGGTCAAAAAAAAAAAACTCCTGGCTGGGTTGGCGCCCCACTGGCCACTCGAACAGCCCAGGGCCTGGGTGCAGGCCAACGCCCGTCTGGCTCAGACCCCTGCGGTGTTGGGCCTAGGATTATGTTTGTGTACCTCAGTCTGACCGATCTCTGGAGCCCGGGATCAAGATGGCGGTGAGTCTCTCCTGACTGGCGGGCAGCCGAGTTCTGAAGTGGCTTCCGTGCAGCGAAAGGCTCCGCAGAACCGCAGTTGCTTGCCGCCCGGCTGGTCAGCGAAGGTCAGTGGTCGTGGGCGCAGGGCCTAACTGGACCCTGTGTCGCCTTGGTTCCACCGCTGATGGCCCTTCAGCTGGAGCAGCCACTGCTACCGCCGCCGCCGCCGCCGCCCTGGTGTTGCGTTTATGGGTAAGCGTGTAGCCTCAAAAGAGAAGGCAAAGGAGAGTTTTGTCTCGAAAGAATATGTAAGAATACCACGTTATAAGGAAATACAGTGTTGCAGAGTAAAGACAAATAAGTACGTATTGGAAACACTTTACAAGAAGAAATAACGCTTCGTACAATATTAGCTTGTATCTCCTATACAACACGTTGTAACTCGAAAAGATTTGGTGTGTCATGTACGTCTAAACGTGTAGCCTCAATAGAGAACCCACAGGAGAATTTTCTTCCGTCAAAATTTGTCAGAAAACCACGTTTTATAGAAATCCCGCATCGTGCTAAATTATCTTGTTTTTCCTAAACAACACTTTGTAACTCGAAAAGCTTTGGTGTTACATGTATGTCTAAGCGTGTAGGCTCAAACGAGAAGGCACAGGAGAGTTTTCTCTCGAAAGAATATGTAAGAATACCACGTTATAAGGAAATACAGTGCTGCAGAGTGAAGACAAATACGTACGTATTGGAAACACTTTACGAGAAGAAATAATGCATCATACAAAATTAGCTTGTATCTCCTAAAGACACGTTGTAACTCGAAAGGATTTGGTGTGCGTGTATGTCTAAACTTGTAGCCTCAAAAGAGAACCCACAGGAGAATTTTCTTTCGTCAAAATTTGTCAGAAAAACACGTTTTAAGGAAATCCCACATCGTGCAAAATTGTCTTGATTTTCCTAAACAACACGTTGTAACTAGAAAAGCTTTGGTGTTGCGTGTATGTCTAAGCCTGTATCCTCAAAAGAGAAGGCACAGGAGATTTTTCTCTCGAAAGAATATGTAAGAATACCACGTTATAAGGAAATACATTGTTGCAGAGTAAAGACAAATACGTACGTATTGGAAACACTTTACAAGAAGAAATAACGCTTCGTACAAAATTAGCTTGTGTCTCCTATACAACACGTTGTAACTCGAAAAGATTTGGTGTGGCGTGTACGTCTAAACGTGTAGCCTCAAAAGAGAACCAACAGGAGAATTTTCTTTTGTCAAAATTCATCAGAAAACCACGTTTTAAGGAAATCCCGCATTGTGCGAAATTATCTTATTTTTCCTAATCAACACGTTGTAACACAAAATGCGTTGGTTTTGCCTGTATGTCTAACCGTGTAGCCTCAAAAGAGAAGGCACAGGAGAGTTTTCTCTCGAAAGAATATGTAAGAATACCACGTTATAAGGAAATACAGTGTTGCAGAGTAAAGACAAATACTTACGTATTAGAAACACTTTACGAGAAGAAATAAAGCATCATAGAAAATTAGCTTGTATCTCCTAAACAACACGTTGTAACTCGAAAGGATTTGGTGTGGCGTGTACGTCTATACGTGTAGCCTCAAAATAGAACCCACAGGAGAATTTTCTTTCGTCAAAATTCGTCAGAAAACAACGATTTAAGGAAATCCGGCATCGTGAGAAATTATCTTGTTTTTCCTAAACAACATGTAGTAACTCGAAAAGCTTTGGTGTTGCGTGTATGTCTAAGCATGTAGCCTCAAAAGAGAAGGTACAGGAGAGTTTTCTCTCAAAAGAATATGTAAGAATACCACGTTATAAGGAAATACAGTGTTGCGTAGTAAAGACAAATATGTACATATTGGAAACACTTTACGAGAAGAAATAACGCTTCGTACAAAATTAGCTTGTATTTCCTATACAACACGTTGTAACTTGAAAAGACTTGGTGTGGCATGTACGTCTCAACGTGTAGCCTCAAAAGAGAACCCACAGGAGAATTTTCTTTCGTCAAAATTTGTCAGAAAACCACGTTTTAAGGAAATCCGGCATCGTGCGAAATGATCTTGTTTTTCCTAAACAACACGTTGTAACTCGAAAAGCTTTGGTGTTGCGTGTATGGGTAAGCTTGTAGCCTCAAAAGTGTAGGCACAGGAGAGTTTTCTCTCGAAAGAATATGTAAGCATACCACGTTATAAGGAAATACAGTGTTGCAGAGTAAAGACAAATATGTACGTATTGGAAACACTTTAAGAGAAGAAATAACACATCGTACAAAATTAACTTGTATCTCCTAAACAACACGTTTTAACTCGAAAGGATTTGGTGTGGCGTGTACGTCTAAATGGGTAGCCTCAAAAGTGAACCCACAGGAGAATTTTCTTTCGTCAAATTTTGTCAGAAAACCACGTTTTATGGAAATCCAGCATCGTGCTAAATTATCTATTTTTTTCCTAAACAGCACGTTGTAACTCGAAAAGCTTTGGTGTTGCGTGTATTTCTAAGCGTGTAGCCTCAAAAGAGAATGCACAGGAGAGTTTTCTCTCGAAAGAATATGTAAGAATACCACGTTATAAGGAAATACAGTGTTGCAGAGTAAAGACAAATACGTATGTATTGGAAACACTTTAGGAGAAGAAATAATGCATCATAGCAAATTAGCTTGTATCTCCTAAACAACACGTTGTAACTCGAAAGGATTTCGTGTGGCATGTACGTCTAAATGGGTAGCCTCAAAAGATAACCCATAGGAGAATTTTCTTTCGTCATAATTTGTCAGAAAACCACGTTTTAAGGAAATCCCGCATCGTGCGAAATTATCTTGTTTTTCCTAAACAACACGTTGTAACTTGAAAAGCTTTGGAGTTGTGTGTATGTGTAAGCGTGTAGCCTCAGAAGAGAAGGCAAAGGAGAGTTTTATCTCGAAATAATATGTAAGAATACCACGTTATAAGGAAATACAGTGTTGCAGAGTAAAGACAAATACGTACGTATTGGAAACACTTTAGGAGAAGAAATAACGCTTCGTACAATATTAGCTAGTATCTCCTATACAACACTTTGTAACTCGTAAAGACTTGGTGTGGCGTGTACGTCTAAACGTGTAGCCTCAAAAGAGAACCCACAGGAGAATTTTCTTTCGTCAACATTCGTCAGAAAACCACGTTTTAAGGAAATTCAGCATCGTGCGAAATTATCTTGTTTTTCCTAAACAACACGTAGTAACTCGAAAAGATTTGGTGTTGCGTGTATGGGTAAACGTGTAGCCTCAAAAGAGTAGGCACAGGAGAGTTTTTTTCTCGAAAGAATATGCAAGCATACCACGTTATAAGGAAATACAGAGCTGCAGAGTAAAGACAAATAGTTACATATTGGAAACACTTTACGAGAAGAAATAACGCTTCGTACAAAATTATCTTATATCTCCTAAAGAACACGTTGTAACTCGAAAGGATTTGGTGCAGCGTGTACGTCTAAACTTGTAGGCTCAAAAGAGAACCCACAGGAGAATTTTCTTTTGTCAAAATTTGTCAGAAAACCACGTTTTAAGGAAATCCCTCATCGTGCGAAATTATCTTGTTTTTCCTAAACAACACGTTGTAACTCGAAAAGCTTTGGTGTTGCATATATGTCTAAGCGTGTAGCCTCAAAAGAGAAGGCAAAGGAGAGTTTTCTCTCGAAAGAATATGTAAGAATACCACGTTATAAGGAAATACAGTGTTGCAGAGTAAAGACAAATACGTACGTATTGGAAACACTTTACGAGAAGAAATAACGCTTCGTACAATATTAGATTGTATCTCCTATACAACACGTTGTAACTCAAAAAGATTTGGTGTGTCATGTACGTCTAAACGTTTAGCCTCAAAAGAGAACTAACAGGAGAATTTTCTTTCGTCAAAATTTTTCAGAAAACCACGTTTTAAGGAAATCCCGCATCGTGCAAAATTATCTTATTTTTCCTAATCAAGACGTTGTAACACGAAATGCTTTGGTTTTGCCTGTATGTCTAAGCGTGTAGCCTCAAAAGAGAAGGCACAGGAGAGTTTTCTCTCGAAAGAATATGTAAGAATACCACGTTATAAGGAAATACAGTGTTGCAGAGTAAAGAGAAATACGTATGTACTGGAAACACTTTACGAGAAGAAATAACGCATCTTACAAAATTAGGTTGTATCTCCTAAACAACATGTTGTAACTCGAAAAGATTTGGTGTGGCGTGTATGTCTAAACGTGTAGCCTCAAAAGAGAGCCCACAGGAGAATTTTCTTTTGTCAATATTTGTCAGAAAACCACGTTTTAAGGAAATCCCGCATCGGGCGAAATTATCTTGTTTTTCCTAAACAGCATGTTGTAACTCGAAAAGCTTTCGTATTGCGTGTATGTCTAAGCGTGTAGCCTCAAAAGAGAAGGCACAGGAGAGTTTTCTCTCGAAAGAATATGTAAGAATACCACGTTATAAGGATATACAATGTTGTAGAGAAAAGACAAATACGTACATATTGGAAACACTTAAACTATACGAGAAGAAATAATGCATCGTACAAAATTAGTTTGTATCTCCTAAACAGCACGTTGTAACTCGAAAAGATTTGGTGTGGCGTGTACGTCTAAACGTGTAGCTTCAAAGAGAACCCACAGGAAAATTTTCATTCATCAATATTTGTCAGAAACCACGTTTTAAAGAAATCCCGCATTGTGCGAAATTATCTTGTTTTTCCTAAACAACATATTATAACTCGAAAAGCTTTGGTGTTGCGTGTATGTCTAAGCATGTAGCCTCAAAAGAGAAGGCACAGGAGAGTTTTCTCGAAAGAATATGTAAGAATACCACATTATAAGGAAATACTGTGTTGCAGAGTAAAGACAAATACGTACATATTGGAAACAATTTACAAGAAGAAATAACCCATCGTACAAAATTAGCTTGTATCTCCTAAACTACACGTTGTAACTCGAAAAGATTTGGTGTGGCGTGTACGTCTAAACGTGTAGCCTCAAATGAGAACCCACTGGAGAATTTTCGTTCTTCAAATTTTTTTTAGAAAACCACGTTTTAAGGAAATCACGCATCGTGTGAAATTATCATGTTTTTCCTAAACAACAAGTTTTAACTCGAAAAGCTTTGTTGTTGCGTGTATGTCTAAGCGAGTAGCATCAAAAAAGAAGAGGCACAGGAGAGTATACTCTCGAAAGAATACATAAGAATACCACGTTATAAGGAAATACAGTGTGGCAGAGTAAAGACAAATACATACATAGTGGAAACACTTTACAAGAAGAAATAACGCATCGTACAAAAGTAGGTTGTATCTCCTAAACAGCACGTTGTAACTCGAAAAGATTTGGTGTGGCGTGTACGTCTAAACGTGTAGCCTCAAAGGAGAACCCACAGGAGAATTTTCTTTGGTCAAAATTTGTCAGAAAACCACGTTTAAGGAAATCCGGCATCATGTGAAATTATCTTGTTTTTCCTAAAGAACACGTTATAACTCGAAAAGCTTTGGTGTTGCGTGTATGTCTAAGCTTGTAGCCTCAAAAGAGAAGGCAAATGAGAGTTTTCTCTCAAAAGAATATGTAAGAATACCACGTTATAAGGAAATACAGTGTTGCAAAGTAAAGACAAATACGTACATTTTGGAAACACTTTAGGAGAAGAAATAACGCCCCGTTCAAAATTAGTTTGTATCTCCTAAACAACACGTTGTAACTCGAAAAGATTTGGAGTGGCTTGTACGTCTAAACGTGTAGCCTCAAAAGAGAACCCACAGGAGAATTTTCTTTCGTCAAAATTTGTCAGAAAACCACGTTTTAAGGAAATCCGGCATCGTGCGAATTTATCTTGTTTTTCCTAATCAACACGTTGTAACACAAAATGCTTTGGTTTTGCGTGTATGTCTAAGCACATAGCCTCAAAAGAAAAGGCACAGGAGAGTTTTCTCTCGAAAGAATATGTAGGAATACCACGTTATAAGGAAATACAGTGTTGCAGAGTAAAGACAAATACGTACCTATTGGAAACACTTAAACTTTACGAGAATAAAAAATGCATCGTAAAAAATTAGCTTGTATCTCATAAACAGCACGTTGTAACTCGAAAAGATTTGGTGTGGCATGTATGTCTAAACGTGTAGCCTCAAAAGAGAACCCACAGGAGAATTTTCTTTCATCAAAATTTGTCAGAAAACCAAGTTTTAAGGAAATCCCGCATCGTGCGAAATTATTTTGTTTTTCCTAAACAACATGTTGTAACTCAAAAGCTTTGGTGTTGCGTGTATGTCTAAGTGTGTAGCCTCAAAAGAGAAGGCACAGGAGAGTTTTCTCTCGAAAGAATATGTAAGAATACCACGTTATAAGGAAATACAGTTTTGCAGAATAAAGACAAATACGTACCTATTGGAAACACTTAAAGTTTATGAGAAGAAATAACGCATCTTAAAAAATTAGCTTGTATCTCCTAAACAACACATTGTAACTCGAAAAGACTTGGTGTGGCGTGTACATCTAAACGTGTAGCCTCAAAAGAGAACCTACAGGAGAATTTTCTTTCGTCAAAATTTGTCAGAAAACCACGTTTTAAGGAAATCCCATATCGTGCGAAATTATCTTATTTTTCCTAAACAACATGTTGTAACATGAAAAGCATTGGTGTTGCGAGTATGTCTTAGCATGTAGCCTCAAAGGAGAACGCACAGGAGAGTTTTGTCTCGAAAAAATATGTAAGAATACCACGTTATAAGGAAATCGAATGTTGCAGAGTAAAGACAAATACATACTTATTGGAAACACGTTCCGAGAAGAAATAACGCATCGTAAAAATTAGCTTGTATCTCCTAAACAACACGTTGTAACTCGAAAAGATTTGGTGGGGCGTGTACGTCTAAACGTGTAGCCTCAAAAGAGAACCCACAGGATAATTTTCTTTCGTCAAAATTTGTCAGAAAACCATGTTTTAAGGAAATCCCGCATCGAGCGAAATTATCTTGTTTTTCCTAATCAACATGTTGTAACTCGAAAAGCTTTGGTGTTGCGTGTATGTCTAAGCGTGTAGCCTCAAAAGAGAAGGCACAGGAGAGTTTTCTCTCGAAAGAATATGTAAGAATACCACGTTATAAAGAAATACAGTTTTGCAGAATAAAGACAAATATGTACGTATTGGAGAAACTATACGAGTAGAAATAACGCATCGTACAAAATTAGCTTGTATCTCCTAAACAACACGTTGTAACTCGAAAATATTTGGTATGGCGTGTATGTCTAAACATATAGCCTCAAAAGAGAACCCACAGGAGAATTTTCATTCGTCAAAATTTGTCAGAAAACCACGTTTTAAGGAAATCCTGCATCGTGCGAAATTATCTTGTTTTGCCTAAACAACACGTTGTAATTCGAAAAGCTTTGGTGTTGCGTGTATGTCTAACCGTGTAGCCTGAAAAGAGAAGGCACAGGAGAGTTTTCTCTCGAAAGAATATGTAAGAATACCACGTTGTAAGGAAATACAGTGTTGCAGATAAAGACAAATACGTACGTATTGGAAACACTTAAACTTTACGAGAAGAAATAACTTATCGTAAAAAATTAGCTTGTATCTCCTAAACAACACGTTGTAACTCGAAAAGATTTGGTGTGGCGTGTAAGTCTAAACGTGTAGCCTCAAAAGAGAACCCACAGGACAATTTTCTTTCGTCAAAATTTGTCAGAAAACCATGTTTTAAGGAAATCCCGCATCGAGCGAAATTATCTTGTTTTTCCTAATCAACATGTTGTAACTCGAAAAGCTTTGGTGTTGCGTGTATGTCTAAGCGTGTAGCCTCAAAAGAGAAGGCACAGGAGAGTTTTCTCTCGAAAGAATATGTAAGAATACCACGTTATAAAGAAATACAGTTTTGCAGAATAAAGACAAATATGTACGTATTGGAGAAACTATACGAGTAGAAATAACGCATCGTACAAAATTAGCTTGTATCTCCTAAACAACACGTTGTAACTCGAAAATATTTGGTATGGCGTGTATGTCTAAACATATAGCCTCAAAAGAGAACCCACAGGAGAATTTTCATTCGTCAAAATTTGTCAGAAAACCACGTTTTAAGGAAATCCTGCATCGTGCGAAATTATCTTGTTTTGCCTAAACAACACGTTGTAATTCGAAAAGCTTTGGTGTTGCGTGTATGTCTAACCGTGTAGCCTGAAAAGAGAAGGCACAGGAGAGTTTTCTCTCGAAAGAATATGTAAGAATACCACGTTATAAGGAAATACAGTGTTGCAGATAAAGACAAATACGTACGTATTGGAAACACTTAAACTTTACGAGAAGAAATAACTTATCGTAAAAAATTAGCTTGTATCTCCTAAACAACACGTTGTAACTCGAAAAGATTTGGTGTGGCGTGTAAGTCTAAACGTGTAGCCTCAAAAGAGAACCCACAGGAGAATTTTCTTTGTCAAAATTTGTCAGAAAACCATGTTTTAAGGAAATCCCGCATCTTGCAAAATTATCTTGTTTTTCCAAAACAACTCATCTTAACGCAAAAAGCTTTGGTGTTGCGTGTATGTCTAAGCATGTAGCCTCAAAAGAGAAGGCACAGGAGAGTTTTCTCTCGAAACAATATGTAAGAATACCACGTTATAAGGAAATACAGTGTTGCAGAGTAAAGACAATTACGTACGTATTGGAAACACTTAAACTTTAGAGAAGAAATAAAGCATCATACAAAATTAGCTTATATCTCCTAAACAACACGTTGTAACTCAAAACGATTTGGTGTGGCGTTTACAACTAAACATGTAGCCTTAAAAGGGAACCCTCAGGAGAATTTTCTTTCGTCAAAATTTGTCAGAAAACCATGTTTTAAGGATATCCCGCATCGTGCGAAAATATCTTGTTTTTTTCTAAACAACACATCGTAACTCGAAAAGCTTTGGTGTTGGGTGTATGTCTAGGCATGTAGCCTCAAAAGAGAAGGCACAAGAGAGTTTTCTCTCAAAAGAATATGTAAGAATACCACGTTATAAGGAAATACAGTGTTGCAGAGTAAAGACAAGCACTTATTGGAAACACTTAAACTTTACGAGAAGAAATGATGCATCATACAAAATTAGCTTGTATCTCCTCAACAGCACGTTGTAACTTGAAAAGATTTGGTGTGGCATGTATATCTAAACGTGTAGCCTCAAAAGAGAACCCACAAGAGAATTTTCTTTCCTCAAAATTTGTCAGAAAACCACGTTTTAAGGAAATCCCGCATCGTGTGTAATTATCTTGTTTTTCCTAAACAACACGTTGTAACTCGAAAAGCTTTGGTGTTGCGTGTAAGTCTTAGCGTGTAGCCTCAAAAGAGACGGCAATGGAGAGTTTTCTCTCGAAAGAATATGTAAGAATACCACGTTATAAGGAAATAAAGTGTTGCAGAGTAAAGACAAATAAGTACGTATTGGAAACACTTAAACTTTATGAGAAATAATAACACATCGTAAAAAATAGCTTGTATCTCCTAAACAACACTTTGTAAATCGAAAGGATTTGGTGCGGCATATATGACAAAACGTGTAGCCTCAAAAGAGAACCCATAGGAGAATTTTCTTTCGTCAATATTTGTCAGAAAACCACATTTTAAGGAAATCCCGCATCGTGCGAAATTATCTTGTTTTTCTTAAACAACACGTTGTAACTTGAAAAGCTTTGGTGTTGTGTGTATTTCTAAGCGTGTAGCCTCAAAAGAGAAGGCACAGGAGAGTTTTCTCTCGAAAGGATATGTAATAATACCACGTTATAAGGAAATACAGTGTTGCAGAGTAAAGACAAATACGTACATATTGGAAACACTTAAACTTTACGAGAAGAAATAACTTATCGTACAAAATTAGCTTGTATCTCCTAAACAACACGTTGTAACTCGAAAAGATTTGGTGTGGCATGTGCGTCTAAACGTGTAGCCTCAAAAGAGAACCCACAGTAGAATTTTCTTTCGTCAAAATTTTTCAGACAACCACGTTTTAAGGAAATCCGGCATTGTGCGAAATTATCTATTTTTTCCTAAACAAAACATCCTGACTCGAAAATCTTTGGTGTTGCGTGTATGTCTAAGCGTGTAGCCTCAAAAGAGAAGGCACAGGAGAGTTTTCTCTCGAAAGAATATGTAAGAATACCATGTTATAAGGAAATACAGTGTTGCAGATTAAAGACAAATACGTATATATTGGAAACATTTTACGAGAAGAAATAATGCTTTGTACAAGCTTGTATCTCCTAAACAACACGTTTTAACTCGAAATGATTTGGTGTGGCGTGTACGTCTAAACGTGTAGCATCAAAAGAGAACCCACAGGAGAATTTTCTTTCGTCAAAATTTGTTAGAAAACTACATTTTAAGGAAATACTGCATCGTGCGAAATTATCTTGTTTTTCCTAATCAACACGTTGTAACTCGAAAAGCTTTGGTTTTGTGTGTATGTCTCATCATGTAGCCTCAAAGGAGAAGGCACAGGAGAGTTTTCTCTCGAACGAATATGTAAGAATACCAACTTATAAGGATATAAAGTGTTGCAGAGAAAAGACAAATACGTATATATTGGAAACACTTAAACTTTACGAGAAGAAATAATGCATCATACAAAATTAGCTTGTACCTCCTAAACAACACGTTGTAACTCGGAAAGATTTGATGTGGCTTGTACGTCTAAACGTGTAGCCTCAAAAAAGAACCCACAGGAGAATATTCTTTAGTCAAAATTTGTCAGAAAACCACGTTTTAAGGAAATCCCGCATCGTGAGAAATTATCTTGTTTTTCCTAAACAATATATTTTAACTCGATAAGCTTTGTTGTTGCGTGTACGTCTAAGCGTGTAGCCTCAAAAGAGAAGGCACAGGAAAGTTTTCTCTCGAAAGAATATGTAAGAATACCACGTTATAAGGAAATACAATGTTGCATATTAAAGACAAAAAGTACATATTGGAAACACTTTACGAGAAGAAATAACGCATCGTACAAAATTAGCTTGTATCTCCAAAACAACATGTTGTAACTCGAAAAGATTTGGTGTGGCGTGTACGTCTAAACGTGTAGCCTCAAATGAGAACCCACAGGAGAATTTTCTTTCGTCAAAATTGGTCAGTAAACCACGTTTTAAGGAAATCCCACATCATGCGAAATTATCTTGTTTTTCCTAAACAACACGTCGTAACTCGAAAAGCTTTGGTGTTGCGTGTATGTCTAAGCATGTAGCCTCAATAGAGAAGGCACAGGAGAGTTTTCTCTCTAAAGAATATGTAAGAATACCACGTTATAAGGAAATACAGTGTTGCAGAGTAAAGACAAATACCTACGTATTGGAAACACTTTAGAAGAAGAAATAATGCATCGTACAAAATTAGCTTGTATCTCCTAAACTACACGTTATAACTCGAAAAGATTTGGTGTGGGGTGTACGTATAAACGTGTAGCCTCAAAAGAGAACCCACAGGAGTATTTTCTTTCGTCAAATTTTTTTCAGAAAACCACGTTTTAAGGAAATCCCGCATCGTGCGAAATTATCTTGTTTTTCCTAAACAACACGTTGTAACTCGAAAAGCTTTGGTGTTGCATGTATGTCTAAGCATGTAGCCACAAAAGGGAATGCACAGGAGAGTTTTCTCTCGAAAGAATATGTAAGAATACCACGTTATAAGGAAATACAGTGTTGCAGAGTAAAGACAAATACATACATATTGGAAACACTTAAACTTTATGAGAAGAAATAATGCATCATACAAAATTAGCTTGTATCTCCTAACAGCACGTTGTAACTCGAAAAGATTTGGTGTGGCGTGTACTTCTAAACGTGTAGCCTCAAAAGAGAACCACACAGGAGAATTTTCTTTTGTCAAAATTTGTCTGAAAACCACGTTTTAAGGAAATCCCGCATCGTGGGAAATTACCTTGTTTTTCCTAAACAACACGTTGTCACTCGAAAAGCTTTGGTGTTGCGTGTATGACTAAGCGTATAGCCTCAAAAGAGAAGGCACGGGAGAGTTTTCTCTCGAAAAAATATGTAAGAATACCACGTTATAAGGAATTACAGTGTTGCAGAGTAAAGCAAATACATACGTATTGGAAACACTTTACAAGAAGAAATAACGCATCATACAAAATTATCTTGTATCTCCTAAACAATACCGTGTAACTCGGAAAGATTTGATGTGGCTTGTACGTCTAAACGTGTAGCCTCAAAGGAGAACCCACAGGATAATATTCTTTAGTCAAAATTAGTCAGAAAACCACGTTTTAAGGAAATCCCGCATCGTGCGAAATTATCTTGTTTTTCCTAAAGAACACGTTGTAACTCGAAAAGCTTTGCTGCTGCGTGAATGTCTAAGCGCGAAGCCTCAAAAGAGAAGGCACAGGAGAGTTTTCTCTTGAAAGAATATGTAAGAATACCAAGTTATAAGGAAATACAGTGTTGCAAAGTAAAGACAAATACGTAATTATTGGAAACACTTTACAAGAAGAAATAACGCATCGTACAAAATTAGCTTGTTTCTCCTAAGCTACACGTTGTAACTCGAAAAGATTTGGTGTGGCGTGTACGTCTAAACGTGTAGCCTCAAAAGAGAACCCACAGGAGAGTTTTCTTTCGTCAAATTTTTTTCAGAAAACCACGTTTTAAGGAAATCCCGCATCGTGCGTAATTATCTTGTTTTTCCTAAACAACACGTTGTAACTCGAAAAGCTTTGGTGTTTAGTGTATGACTAAGTGTGTAGCCTCAAAGGAGAAGGCACAGGAGAGTTTTTTCTCGAAAGAATGTGTAAGAATACCACGTTATAAGCAAATACAGTGTTGCAGAGTAAAGACAAATACGTACATATTGGAAACACTTAAACGTTACGAGAAGAAATAATGCATCGTACAAAATTAGCTTGTATCTCCTAAACAGTACGTTGTAAATCGAAAAGATTTGGTGTTGCGTGTACGTCTAAACGTGTAGCCTCAAAAGAGAACCCACAGGAGAATTTTCTTGCGTCAAAATTTGTTCAGAAAACCACGTTTTAAGGAAATCCCGCATCGTGCGAAATTATCTTGTTTTTCGTAAACAACACGTTGTCACTCGAAAAGCTTTGGTGTTGCGTGTGTGTCTAAGCTTGTAGCCTCAAAAGAGAACGCACAGGAGAGTTTTCTCTCGAAAGAATATGTAAGAATACCACGTTATAAGGAAATACAGTGTTGCAGAGTAAAGCAAATACATACGTATTCGAAACACTTTACAAGAAGAAATAACACATTGAACAAAATTACGTTGTATCTCCTAAATTACACGTTGTAACTCAAAAAGATTTTGTATGGCGTGTACGTCTAAACATGTAGACTGAAAAGAGAACCCACAGGAGAATTTTCTTTCGTCAAAATTTTTTCAGAAAACCACGTTTTAAGGAAATCCCGCATCGTGCGAAATTATCTTGTTTTTCCTAAAGAACACGTTGTAACTCGAAAAGCTTTGGTGTTTAGTGTATGTCTAAGCGTGTAGCCTCAAAAGAGAATGCACAGGAGTGTTTTCTCTCGAAAGAATATGTAAGCATACCACGTTATTAGGAAATACAGTGTTGCAGAGTCAAGAAAAATACGTATTGGAAACACTTTACGAGAAGAAATAACCCAACAAACAAAATTAGTTTGTATCTCCTAAACAACACGTTGTAACTCGAAATGATTTGGTGTGGCGTGTATGTCTAAACGTGTAGCCTCAAAAGAGAACCCACAGGAGAATTTTCTTTCGTCAAAATTTGTCAGAAAACAATTTTTTAAGGAAATCCCGCATCGTGCGAAATTATCCTGTGTTTCCAAAACAACACATCGTAACTCGAAAAGCTTTGATGTTGCGTGTATGTCTAAGCGTGTAGCCTCAAAAGAGAAGGCACAGGACAGTTTTCTTTCGAAAGAATATGTAAGAATACCACGTTATAAGGAAATACAGTGTTGCAGACTAAAGACAAATACGTACGTATTGGAAACACTTAAACTTTACGAGAAGAAATAACTTATCATACAAAATTAGCTTGTATCTCCTAAACAGCACGTTGTAACTCGAAAAGATTTGGTGTGGCGTGTACGTCTAAATGTGTAGCCTTAAAAGAGAACCCCCAGGAGAATTTTCTTTCGTCAAAATTTTTCAGAAAACCACGTTTTAAGGAAATCCCGCATCGTGCGAAATTATCTTGTTTTTCCTAAACAACACGTCGTTACTAGAAAAGCTTTGGTGTTGCGTGTATGTCTAAGCATGTAGCCTCAAAAGAGAATGCACTGGAGAGTTTTCTCTCGAAAGAATATGTAAGAATACCACAATATAAGGAAATACAGTGTTGCAGAGTAAAGACAAATATGTACTTATTGAAAACACTTTACGAGGAGAAATAACGAATTGTAAAAAAATTAGCTTGTATCTCCTAAACAAAACATTGTAACTCGAAAACATTTGGTGTGGCGTGTACGTCTAAAGATGTAGCCTCAAAAGAGTACCCACAGGAGAATTTTCTTTCGTCAAAATTTGTCACAAAACGACGTTTTAAGGAAATCACACATCGTGCGAAAATATCTTGTTTTTCCTAAACAACACGTTGTAACTCGAAAAGCTTTGTTGTTGCTTGTATGTCTATGTGTGTAGCCTCAAAAGAGAAGGCACAGGACAGTTTTCTCTGGAAACAATATGTAACAATACCACGTTATAAGGAAATACAGTGTTGCAGAATAAAGACATATCCATACATATTGGAAACACTTAAACTTTACGAGAAGAAATAATGCATCATACAAAATTAGCTTGTATCTCTTAACAGCACGTTGTAACTAGAAATGATTTGGTGTGGTGTGTACTTCTAAACGTGTAGCCTCAAAAGAGAACCCACAGGAGAATTTTCTTGCGTCAAAATTTGTCAGAAAACCACGGTTTAAGGAAATCCCGCATCATGCGAAATTATCTGGTTATTCCTAAACAACACGTTGTAACTCGAAAAGCTTTGGTGTTTCGTGTAAGTCTTAGCGTGTAGCCTCAAAAGAGAAGGCAACGGAGAGTTTTCTCTCGAAAGAATATGTAAGAATACCACGTTAATAGGAACTACAGTGTTGCAGAGTAAAGACAAGTACGTACGTATTGGAAACACTTTAGGAGAAGAAATAACGCATCATAAAAAATTAGCTTGTATCTCCTAAACAACATGTTGTAACTCGAAAAATTTGGTGTGGCGTGTGCATCTAAACGTGTAGCATCAAAAGAGAACCCACACGAGAATTTTCTTTCGTCAAAATTTTTCAGAAAACCACGTTTTAAGGAAATCCCGCATCGTGCGAAATTATCTTGTTTTTCCTAAACAAAACATCGTAACTCGAAAAGCTTTGGCGTTGCTTGTATATCTAATCGTGTAGCCTCAAAAGAGAAGGCACAGGAGAGTTTTCTCTCGAAAGAATATGTAAGAATACCACGTTATAAGGAAATACAGTGTTGCAGAGCAAAGACAAATACGTACGTTTTGGAAACATTTTAGGAGAAGAAATAACGCTTCGTACAAGCTTGTATCTCCTAAACAACACGTTTTAACTCGAAATGATTTGGTGTGGCGTGTACGTCTAAACGTGTAGCCTCAAAAGAGAACCCACAGGAGAATTTTCTTTCATCAAAATTTGTCAGAAATCCACGTTTTAAGGAAATCTCGCATCGTGTGAAATTATCTTGTTTTTCCTAATCAACACGTTGTAACTCGAAAAGATTTGGTGTTGCGTGTATGTCTAAGCGTGTAGCCTCAAAAGAGAAGGCACAGGAGAGTTTTCTCTCGAAAGAATATGTAAGAATACCACGCTATAGGGAAATAAAGTGTTGCAGAATAAAGACAAATACTTACTTATTGGAAACACTTAAACTTTATGAGAAGAAATAACTTATCATACAAAATTAGCTTGTATTTCCTAAACAGCACGTTGTAACTCAAAAAGATTTGGTGTGGCGTGTAATTCTAAACGTGTAGCCTCAAAAGAGAACCCACAGGAGAATTTTCTTTCATCAAAATTTGTCAGAAAACCATGTTTTAAGGAAATCCCGCATCGTGCGAAATTATCTTGTTTTTCCTAAACAACACATCTTAACTCGAAAAGCTTTGGTGTTGCGTGTATGTCTAAGCGTGTAGCCTCAAAAGAGAAGGCACAGGAGAGTTTTCACTCGAAACAATATGTAAGAATACCACGTTATAAGGAAATACAGTGTGGCAGAGTAAAGACAAATACCTACTTATTGGAAACACTTAAACTTTACGAGAAGTAATAATGCATCATATAAAATTAGCTTATATCTCCTAAACAACACGTTGTAAATGGAAAAGATTTGGTCTGGCGTTTACAACTAAACATGTAGGCTTAAAAGAGAACCCACAGGAGAATTTTTTTTTCGTCAAAATTTGTCAGAAAACCATGTTTTAAGGAAATCCCGCATCGTGCGAAATTATCTTGTTTTTCCTAAACAACACATCGTAACTCGAAAAGCTTTGGTGTTGCGTGTATGTCTAGGCGTGTAGCCTCAAAAGAGAAGGCACAGGAGAGTTTTCTCTCGAAAGAATATGTAAGAATACCACGTTATAAGGAAATACAGTGTTGCAGAGTAAAGACAAATACGCACTTATTGGAAACACTTAAACTTTATGAGAAGAAATAATGCATCGTACAAAATTAGCTTGTATCTCCTAAACAGCACGTTGTAACTTGAAAAGATTTGGTGTGGCGTGTACACCTAAACGTGTAGCCTCAAAAGAGAACCCACAGGAGAATTTTCTTTCATCAAAATATGTCAGAAAACCACGTTTTACGGAAATCCCTCATCGTGTGAAATTATCTTGTTTTTCCTAAACAACATGTTGTAACTCGAAAAGCTTTGGTGTTGCGTGTAAGTCTTAGCGTGTAGCCTCAAAAGAGAAGGCAATGGAGAGTTTTCTCTAGAAATAATATGTAAGAATACCACGTTATAAGGAAATACAGTGTTGCAGAGTAAAGACAAATACGTACATATTGGAAACACTTTAACTTTATGAGAAAAAATAACACATCGTAAAAAATAGCTTGTATCTCCTCAACAACGCGTTGTAACTCGAAAAGACTTGGTATGGCATGTATGACTAAACGTGTAGCCTCAAAAGAAAACCTATAGGAGAATTTTCTTTCGTCAATATTTGTCAGAAAACCACATTTTAAGGAAATCTCGCATCGTGCGAAATTATCTTGTTTTTCCTAAACAACACGTTGTAACTCGAAAAGCTTTGGTGTTGCGTGTATTTCTAAGCTTGTAGCCTCAAAAGAGAATGCACAGGAGAGTTTTCTCTCGATAGAATATGTAAGAATACCACGTTATAAGGAAATACCGTGTTGCAGAGTAAAGACAACTACGTACGTATTGGAAACACTTTAAGAGAAGAAATAACGCATCGTACAAAATTAGCTTGTATCTCCTAAACAACACGTTATAACCCGAAAAGATTTGGTGTCGCGTGTGTGTCTAAATGTGTAGCATCAAAATAGAACCCACAGGAGAATTTTCTTTCGTCAAAATTTTTCAGAAAACCACGTTTTATGGAAATCTCGCATCGTGCAAAATTTTCTTGTTTTTCCTAAACAACAAGTGGTAACTCCAAAAGCTTTGGCGTTGCGTGTTTGTCTAAGCTTGTAGCCTCAAAAGAGAATGTACAGGAGAGTTTTCCCTCGAAAGAATATGTAAGAATACCACGTTATTAGGAAGTACAGTGTTGCAGAGTAAAGACAAATATGTACATATTGGAAACACTTTACGAGAAGAAATAACGCATCATACAATATTTGCTTGTATCTCCTAAACAACACGTTGTAACTCAAAAATATTTGGTGTGGCTCGTACCTCTACACGTGTAGCCTCAAAAGAGAACCCACAGGAGAACTTTCTTTCGTCAAAATTTGTCAAAAAACCACGTTTTAAGGAAATCCCACATCGTGCAAAATTATCTTGTTTTTCCTTAACAACACGTTGTAACTCGAAAAGCTTTGGTGTTGTGTGAATATCTGAGCATGTAGTCTCTAAAGAGAATGCACAGGAGAGTTTTCTCTCGAAAGAACATGTAAGAATACAATGTTATAAGGAAATACAGTGTTGCAGAGTAAAGACAAATATGTACATATGGGAAACACTTTACGAGAAAAAATAACGCATCGTACAAAATTAGCTTGTATCTCCTAAACAACACGTGGTAACTCGAAAGGATTTGGTGTGGCATGTACGTCTATACAGGTAGCCTCAAAAGAGAACCCACAGGACAATTTTCTTTCGTCAAAATTTGTCCTAAAACCACGTTTTAAGGAAATCCCGCATCGTGCGAAATTATCTTGTTTTTCATAAACAACACGTTGTAACTCGAAAAGCTTTGGTGTTGCCTGTATGTCTAAGTGTGTAGCCTCAAAAGGGAACGCACAGGATAGTTTTCTCTCGAACGAATATGTAAGAATTCCACGTTATAAGCAAATACAATGTTGCAGAGTAAAGACAAATATGTACGTATGGGAAACACTTTACGAAAAGAATTAACGCATCGTAAAAAATTAGCTTGTATCTCCTAAACAACACGTTGTAACTCGAAAAGATTTGGTATGGCATGTACGTCTAAACGTGTAGCCTCAAAAGAGAACCCACAGGAGAATTTTCTTTCTTCAAAATTTGTCAGAAAACCACGTTTTAAAGAAATCCCGCATCGTGCGAAATCATCTTGTTTTTCCTAAACAACATGTTGTAACTCGAAAAGCTTTGGTGTTGCGTGTATGTGTAAGCATGGAGCCTCAAAAGAGAAGGCACAGGAGAGTTTTCTCTCAAAAGAATAGGTAAGAATACCACGTTATAAGGAAATACAATTTTGCAGAGTAAAGACAAATAAGTACATATTGGAAACACTTTACGA
Organism: Apodemus sylvaticus; assembly: GCF_947179515.1. Taxonomy (NCBI): domain Eukaryota; kingdom Metazoa; phylum Chordata; class Mammalia; order Rodentia; family Muridae; genus Apodemus; species Apodemus sylvaticus. The sequence continues at coordinate 534,737 of NW_026263337.1, forward strand.
GAAGAAATAACGCATCGTACAAAATTAGCTTGTATCTCCTAAACAACACGTTGTAACTCGAAAAGATTTGGTGTGACGTGTACGTCTAAACGTGTAGCCTCAAAAGAGAACCCACAGGAGAATTTTCATTCATCAAAATTTGTCAGAAACCACGTTTTAAAGAAATCTCGCATCGTGCAAAATTATCTTGTTTTTCCTAAACAACAGGTTGTAACTGGAAAAGCTTTGGTGTTGCCTGTATGTCTAAGCTTGTAGCCTCAAAAGAGAACTCACAGGAGAGTTTTCTCTCGAAAGAATATGTAAGAATACCACGTTATAAGGAAATACACTGTTGCAGAGTAAAGACAAATATGTACGTATTGGAAACACTTTAAGAGAAGAAATAACGCATCTTACAAAATTAGCTTGTATCTCCTAAACAACACGTTGTAACTCGAAAAGATTTGGTGTGGCTCTTACCTCTACACGTGTAGCCTCAAAAAAGAACACACAGGAGAACTTTCTTTCGTCAAAATTTTTCAGAAAACCACGTTCTATGGAAATCTGGCATCGTGCGAAATTATCTTGTTTTTCCTAAACAGCACATTGTAACTCAAAAAGCTTTGGCATTGCGTGTTTGTGTAAGCATGGAGCCTCAAAAGAGAAGGCACAGGAGAGTTTTCTCTCGAAAGAATATGTAAGAATAACACGTTATGAGGAAATACAATTTTGCAGAGTAAAGACAAATAAGTACATATTGGAAACACTTTACGAGAAGAAATAACGCATCGTACAAAATTAGCTTGTATCTCCTAAACAACACGTTGTAACTCAAAAAGAGTTGGTGTGACGTGTACGTCTAAAAGTGTAGCCTCAAAAGAGAACCCACAGGTGAATTTTCTTTCATCAAAATTTGTCAGAAACCATGTTTTAAAGAAATCTCGAATCGTGCGAAATTATCTTGTTTTTCCTAAAGAACACGTTGTAACTCGAAAAGCTTTGGTGTTGCGTGTATGTCTAAGCGTGTAACCTCAAAAGAGAACTCACAGGAGAGTTTTCTCTCGAAAGAATATGTAAGAATACCACGTTATGAGGAAATACAGTGTTGCAGAGTAAAGACAAATATGTACGTATTGGAAACACTTTAAGAGAAGAAATAACGCATCATACAAAATTAGCTTGTATCTCCTAAACAACACGTTGTAACTCGAAATGATTTGGTGTGGCATGTACGTCTAAACATGTAGCCTCAAAAGAGAACCCAGAGGAGAATTTTTTTTTTTGTTTTGTTTTTTTTAAGATTTATTTATTATATGTAAATACACTGTAGCTATTTTCAGACATACCAGAAGAGGGCATCAGATTCCATTAAGGATGGTTGTGAGCCACCATGTGGTTGCTGGGACTTGAACACAGGACCTCCAGAAGAGCAGTCAGTGCTTTTTTTTTTTTTTTTTTTTTTTTACATTTTTTTTTCAAGTTTCTTTTTTTTTTGTCTTTTTTTTATTTGATATAATTTATTTACATTTCAAATGATTTCCCCTTTTCTAGCCCCCCCCCCCCACTCCCCGAAAGTCCCGTAAGCCCCCTTCTCTTCCCCTGTCCTCCCTCCCACCCCTTCCCGGTTCCCCGTTCTGATTTTGCCAAATACTGTTTCACTGAGTCTTTCCAGAACCAGGGACCACTCCTGCTTTCTTCTTGTATCTCATTTGATGTGTGGATTATGTTTTGGGTATTCCAGTTTTCTAGGTTAATAACCACTTATTAGTGAGTGCATACCATGATTCACCTTTTGAGTCTGGGTTACCTCACTTAGTATGATGTTCTCTAGCTCCATCCATTTGCCTAAGAATTTCATGAATTCATTGTTTCTAATGGCTGAATAGTACTCCATTGTGTAGATATACCACATTTTTTGTATCCACTCTTCTGTTGAGGGATACCTGGGTTCTTTCCAGCATCTGGCAATTATAAATAGGGCTGCTATGAACATAGTAGAGCATGTATCCTTATTACATGGTGGGGAATCCTCTGGGTATATGCCCAGGAGTGGTATAGCAGGATCTTCTGGAAGTGAGGTGCCCAGTTTTCGGAGGAACCGCCAGACTGCTTTCCAGAGTGGTTGTACCAATTTGCAACCCCACCAGCAGTGGAGGAGTGTTCCTCTTTCTCCGCACCCTCTCCAACACCTGCTGTCTCCTGAATTTTTAATCTTAGCCATTCTGACTGGTGTAAGATGAAATCTTAGGGTTGTTTTGATTTGCATTTCCCTAATGACTAATGAAGTGGAGCATTTTTTAAGATGCTTCTCCGCCATCCGAAGTTCTTCAGGTGAGAATTCTTTGTTTAACTCTGTACCCCATTTTTTAATAGGGTTGTTCGGTTTTCTGGAGTCTAACTTCTTGAGTTCTTTATATATATTGGATATTAGCCCTCTATCTGATGTAGGATTGGTGAAGATCTTTTCCCAATTTGTTGGTTGCCGATCTGTCCTCTTGATGGTGTCCTTTGCCTTACAGAAACTCTGTAACCTTATGAGGTCCCATTTGTCAATTCTTGCTCTTAGAGCATACGCTATTGGTGTTCTGTTCAGAAACTTTCTCCCTGTACCGATGTCCTCAAGGGTCTTCCCCAGTTTCTTTTCTATTAGCTTCAGAGTGTCTGGCTTTATGTGGAGGTCCTTGATCCATTTGGATTTGAGCTTAGTACAAGGAGACAAGGATGGATCAATTCGCATTCTTCTGCATGCTGACCTCCAGTTGAACCAGCACCATTTGTTGAAAAGGCTATCTTTTTTCCATTGGATGTTTTCAGCCTCTTTGTCGAGGATCAAGTGGCCATAGGTGTGTGGGTTCATTTCTGGATCTTCAATCCTGTTCCATTGATCCTCCTGCCTGTCACTGTACCAATACCATGTAGTTTTTAACACTATTGCTCTGTAGTATTGCTTGAGGTCAGGGATACTGATTCCCCCAGATTTTCTTTTGTTGCTGAGAATAGTTTTAGCTATCCTGGGTTTTTTGTTGTTCCAGATGAATTTGCTAATTGCTCTTTCTAACTCTGTGAAGAATTGAGTTGGGATTTTGATGGGTATTGCATTGAATCTGTATAGTGCTTTAGGCAAAATGGCCATTTTAACTATATTGATTCTACCGATCCATGAGCATGGGAGGTTTTCCCATTTTTTGAGGTCTTCTTCCATTTCCTTCTTCAGAGTCTTGAAGTTCTTGCCATACAGATCTTTCGCATGTTTGGTAAGAGTCACCCCAAGATACTTTATACTGTTTGTGGCTATTGTGAAGGGGGTCATTTCCCTAATTTCTTTCTCAGCCTGCTTATCCTTTGAGTATAGGAAGGCCACTGATTTGCTTGAGTTGATTTTGTAACCTGCCACTTTGCTGAAGTTGTTTATCAGCTGTAGGAGCTCTCTAGTGGAGTTCTTTGGGTCACTTAGGTAGACGATCATGTCGTCTGCAAATAATGATAGTTTGACTTCCTCCTTTCCAATTTGTATCCCTTTGACCTCCTTATGTTGTCGAATTGCCCGAGCTAGTACCTCAAGTACAATATTGAAAAGATAAGGAGAAAGGGGGCAGCCTTGTCTGGTCCCTGATTTCAGTGGGATTGCTTCAAGTTTCTCTCCGTTTAGTTTGATGCTGGCTACCGGTTTGCTGTATATTGCTTTTACTATGTTTAGGTATGGGCCTTGAATTCCTGTTCTCTCCAAGACTTTAAGCATGAAAGGATGCTGAATTTTGTCAAATGCTTTTTCAGCATCCAATGAAATGACCATGTGGTTTTGTTCTTTGAGTTTGTTTATGTAGTGGATTGTATTGATGGATTTCCGTATATTGAACCAACCCTGCATTCCCGGGATAAAGCCTACTTGATCATGGTGGATGATCGTTTTGATGTGTTCTTGGATTCGGTTGGCAAGAATTTTGTTGAGTATTTTTGCATCGATGTTCATAAGGGAAATTGGTCTGAAGTTCTCTTTCTTTGTTGGATCTTTGTGTGGCTTTGGTATCAGCGTAATTGTGGCTTCGTAGAAGGAATTGGGTAGTGTTCCTTCTGTTTCTATTTTGTGGAATAGTTTGAAGAGTATTGGTGTTAACTCTTCTTTGAAGGTCTGGTAGAATTCTGCACTGAAACCATCTGGTCCTATGCTTTTTTTGGTTGGAAGACTTTCTATGACTCCTTCTATTTCTTTAGGCTTTATGGGACTGTTTAGATGGTCTAGTTGGTCCTGATTTAATTTTGGTATTTGGTATCTGTCAAGGAAATTGTCCATTTCCTCCAGATTCTCCAGTTGTGTTGAGTACAGGCTCTTGTAGTAGGATCTGATGATTTTTTGGATTTCCTCAATTTCCGTTGTTATGTCTCCTTTTTCATTTCTAAGTTTGTTAATTTGGATACTTTCTCTGTGCCCTTTGGTCAGTCTGGCTAAGGGTTTATCTATCTTGTTGATTTTCTCAAAGAACCAGCTCCTAGTTTTGTTGATTTTTTGTATGGTTCTCTTTGTTTCTACTTGATTGATTTCGGCCCTGAGTTTGATGATTTCCTGCCTTCTACTCCTCCTGGGTGAAATAGCTTCTTTTTGTTCTAGGGCTTTCAGGTGTGTCATTAAGTTGGTAATGTATGCTCTCTCCATTTTCTTTTTGGAGGCACTCAGGGCTATGAGTTTTCCTCTTAGCACTGCTTTCATTGTGTCCCATAGATTTGGGTATGTTGTGTTTTCATTTTCATTGTGTTCTAAAAAGTCTTTAATTTCTTTCTTTATTTCTTCCTTGACCAAGGTGTCATTGAGTAGAGTATTGTTCAATCTCCACGTGTTTGTGGGTTTTCTGTTGTTTCTGTTGCTATTGAAGACCACTTTTATTCCATAGTGATCAGATAGGAGGCATGGGATTAGTTCTATCTTTTTATATTTGTTGAGGTCTGTCTTGTGACCAATTATATGGTCGATTTTGGAGAAGGTACCATGAGGTGCTGAAAAAAAGGTATATTCTTTTGTTTTAGGATAGAATGTTCTATATATATCAGTTAAATCTAATTGGTCCAAAGCTTCAATTAGTTTCATTGTGTCCTTGTTTAGTTTCTGTTTTCCTGATCGGTCCATTGAGGAAAGTGCAGTGTTGAAGTCACCCACAATTATTGTGTTACGTGCAATGTGTGCTTTGAGTTTTAATAAAGTTTCTTTTATGAAAGAGGGTGCCCTTGCATTTGGAGCATAGATGTTCAGGATTGAGAGTTCTTCTTGTTGTATTTTTCCTTTGACCAGCAAGAAGTGTCCCTCAGAGTCTCTTTTGATGACTTTGGGTTGAAAGTCAATTTTATCTGATATTAAAATGGCTACTCCAGCTTGTTTCCTGAGACCATTTGCTTGTAAAATTGTCTTCCAGCCTTTTACTCTAAGGTAGTGTTTGTCTTTGACCCTGAGGTGTGTTTCCTGTAAGCAGCAAAATGTAGGGTCCTGTTTACGTATCCAGTCAGTTAGTCTGTGTCTTTTTATTGGGGCATTGAGTCCATTGATGTTAAGAGATATTAAGGAATAGTGATTGTTACTTCCTATCATTTTTGACGTTATTTTTTAAATTTGATTGCTTAACTTATTTGGGTTTGATGAAAGGTTACTATCTTGCTTTTTTCAGGGTGGAGTTTCCCTCCTTGTATTGGTGTTGTCCTCCTATTATCCTTTTTAGGGCTGGGTTTGTGGATAGATATTGGGTGAACTTGGTTTTGTCGTGAAATATCTTAGTTTCTCCATCTATGGTGATTGAGAGTTTTGCTGGATATAGTAGTTTTGGTTGGCATTTGTGTTCTCTTAGAGTCTGCATGAGATCTGCCCAGGACCTTCTAGCCTTCATAGTCTCAGGTGAAAAGTCTGCTGTGATTCTGATAGGTCTTCCTTTATATGTTACTTGGCCTTTTTCTCTTACTGCCTTTAGTATTCTTTCTTTGTTTAGAACATTTGGTGTTTTGATTATTATGTGACGGGAAGTATTTCTGTTCTGGTCCAGTCTGTTTGGAGTTCTGTAGGCTTCTTGTATATTCATGGGCATCTCTCTCTTTAGGTTAGGGAAGTTTTCTTCCATAATTTTATTGAAGATATTTGCTGGCCCTTTAAGTTGTAAATCTTCACTCTCCTCTATGCCTATAATCCTTAGGTTTGGTCTTCTCATTGTGTCCTGGATTTCCTGGATATTTTGGGTTACAAGCTTTTTGCACTTTGCATTTTCTTTAACTGTTGAGTCCATGGTTTCTATGGAATCTTCAGCATCTGAGATTCTTTCTTCTATCTCTTGTATTCTGTTGTTGATATTTGCATCTCTGTCCCCTGATTTCTTCCCAAGGCTTTCTATCTCCAAAGTTGTCTCCCTTTGAGTTTTCTTAGTTGTTTCTACTTCTGATTTTAGATCCTGAATGGTTTTGCTTAGCTCCTTCCCTTGCATGTTTGTGTTTTCCTGTAATTCTTTAAGAGATTTTTGTGTTTCCTCTTTCATGAGCTCAGCCTGTTGACCAAAGTTCTCCTGTATTTCTTTAAGAGATTTTTGTGTTTCGTCTTTCATGACCTCAGCCTGTTGAGCAAAGTTCTCCTGTATTTCTTTAAGTGTTTTTTGCATTTCCTCCTTGTTGGCTTTTGTATTCTCCTGGATTTCTTTCAATGATTTTTGTGTTTCCCTTGCAAGGGCTTCTAACTTTTGATCCATTTTCTCCTCAATGTCCTTCATGTGTTCCTGTACCAGCATCATGACCAGTGATTTTAAATCCAAATCTTGTTTTACTGGTGTGATGGGGTATCCAGGACTTGCTGGTAGAGGAGAATTTGGTTCAGATGTTGCCATATTGCCTTGATTTCTGTTAGTGACGTTTCTGCGTTTGCCTTTTGCCATCTAGCTCTCACTGGTGTTACTTGGTCTTGTCAGTGTTGGACTCACCAGTGCAAGCTGCCCCTTCCTCGTGCGAAATTATCTTGTTTTTCCTAAACATCACGGTGTCACTCGAAAAGCTTTGGTGTTGCGTGTATGTCTAAGCGTGTAGCCTCAAAAGAGAAGGCACAGGAGAGTTTTTCTCTCAAAAGAATATGTAAGAATACCACGTTATTAGGAAATACAGTATTGCACACTAAAGAAAATACATACGTATTGGAAACACTTTACAAGAAGAAATAACACATCGTACAAAATTAGCTTGTATCTCCTGAACAACACATGGTAACTCGAAATGATTCGGTGTTGCGTGCACATCTAAACGTGTAGCCTCAAAAGAGAACCCACAGGAGAATTTTCTTTCCTCAAAAGTTGTCAGAACACCACGTTTTAAGGAAATCCCGCATCTTGCGAAATTATCTTGTTTTTCATAGAATCACGTTGTAACTCGAAAAGCTTTGGTGTTGCCTGTATGTCTAAGTGTGTAGCCTCAAAAGGGAACGCACAGGATAGTTTTCTCTCGAAACAATATGTAAGAATACCACGTGATAAGGAAATACAGTGTTGCAGCGTAAAGACAAATACGTACGTTTTGGAAACGCTTTACGAGAATTAACGCATCGTACAAAATTAGCTTGTATCTGCTAAACAACACGTTGTAACTCAAAAAAATTTGGTGTGGCGTGTACATCTAAAAATGTAGCCTCAAAAGAGAACCCAAAGGAGAATTTTCTTTTGTCAAATTTTGTCAGAAAACCACGTTTTAAGGAAATCCGGCATCGTGCGATATCATCTTCTTTTTCCTAAACAACATGTTGTAACTGGAAAAGCTTTGGTGTTGCGTGTATGTGTAAGCGTGGAGCCTCAAAAGAGAAGGCACAGGAGAGTTTTCTCTTGAAAGAATATGTAAGAATACCACGTTATAAGAAAATACAATTTTGCAGGGTAAAGACAAATAAGAACTTATTGGAAACACTTTACTATAAGAAATAACGTATCGTAGAAAATTAGCTTGTATCTCCTAAACAACACGTTGTAACTTGAGAAGATTTGGTGTGACGTGTACTTCTACATGTGTAGCCTCAAAAGAGCACCCACAGGAGAATTTTCTTACATCAAAATTTGTCAGAAACCACGTTTTATGGAAATCTCGCATCGTGCGAAATTATCTTGTTTTTCCTAAACAGCACGTTGTAACTCGAAAAGCTTTGGTGGTGCGTGTATGTCTAAGCGTGTAGCCTCAAAAGAGAACACACAGGAGAGTTTTCTCTAGAAAGAATATGTAAGAATACCACGTTATAAGGAAATACAGTGTTGCAGAGTAAAGACAAATACATACGTATTGGAAACACTTTAAGAGAAGAATTAAAGCATCGTACAAAATTAGCTTGTATCTCCTAAACAACACCTTGTAACTCGAAAAGATTTAGTGTGGCTCGTACCCCTACACGTGTAGCCTCAAAAGAGAACCCACAGGAGAATTTTCTTTCGTCAAAATTTTTCAGAAAACCACGTTTTATGGAAATCTCGCATCGTGCGAAATTATCTTGTTTTTACTAAACAACACGTTGTTACTCGAAAATCTTTGTCGTTGCGTGTATGTCTAAGCATGTAGCCTCAAAAGAGCACGCACAGGAGAGTTTTTCCTCAAAGAATATGTAAGAATACCACGTTATAAGGAAATACAGTGTTGCAGACTAAATACAAATAAGTACGTATTGGAAACAATTTACGAGAAGAAATAACACATCGTACAAAATTTGATTGTATCTCCTAAACAACACGTTGTAACTCGAAAAGATTTGGTGTGGCTCATACGTCTACACGTGTAGCCTCAAAAGAGAACCCACAGGAGAACATTCTTTCGTCAAAATTTGTCAGGAAACCACGTTTAAGGAAATCCCGCATCGTGCAAAATTATCTTGTTTTTCCTAAACAACACGATGTAACTCGAAAAGCTTTGGTGTTGCGTGTATGTCTAAGCCTGTAACCTCTTAAGAGAACGCACAGGAGAGTTTTCTCTCGAAAGAATATGCAAGAATACAACGTTATAAGGAAATACAATGTTGCAGAGTAAAGACAAATACGTACTTATTGGAAACACTTTAAGAGAAGAAATATCGCATCGTAAAAAATTAGCTTGTATCTCCTAAACAACACTTGGTAACTCGAAAGGATTTGGTGTGGCGTGTACGTCTAAAAGTGTAGCCTCAAAAGAGAACCCACAGGAAAATTTTCTTTCGTCAAAATTTGTCAGAAAACCAAGTTTTAAGGAAATCCCGCATCGTGCGAAATTATCTTGTTTTTCATAAACAACGCGTTTTAACTCGAAAAGCTTTGGTGTTGCCTGTATGTCTAATTGTGTAGCCTCAAAAGGGAATGCACAGGATAGTTTTCTCTCGAAAGAATATGTAAGAATACCACGTTATAAGGAAATACAGTGTTGCAGAGTAAAGACAAATACGTACATATTGGAAACAAGTTACAAGAAGAAGTAACGCATCTTAAAAATTAGCTTGTATCTCCTAAACAACACGTTGTAACTCGAAAAAATTTGGTGTGGCGTGTACGTCTAAACGTGTAGCCTCAAAAGAGAACCCACAGGAGAATTTTCTTTCGTCAAAATTTTTCAGAAAACCACGTTTTTAGGAAATCCTGCATCGTGCGAAATCATCTTCTTCTCCCTAAAGAACATGTTGTAACTCGAAAAGCTTTGGTGTTGCGTGTATGTGTAAGCGTGGAGCCTCAAAAGAGAAGGCACAGGAGAGTTTTCTCTCGAAAGAATATGTAAGAATACCACGTTATAAGGAAATACAATTTTGCAGAGTAAAGACAAATAAGTACATATTGGAAACACTTTACGAGAAGAAATGACGCATCATACAAAATTACCTTGTATCTCCTAATCAACACGTTGTAACTCGAAAAGATTTGGTGTGAGGTGTACGTCTAAACGTGTAGACTCAAAAGAGAACCCACAGGACAATTTTGTTTCATCAAAATTTGTCAGAAATCACATTTTAAAGAAATTTCGCATCATGCGAAATTATCTTGTTTTTCCTAAACAACACGTTGTAACTTGAAAAGCTTTGGTGTTGCGTGTATGTCTAAGGGTGTAACCTCAAAAGAGAACGCAGGGGATAGTTTTCTCTCGAAAGAATATGTAAGAATACCACGTTATAAGGAAATACAATTTTGCAGAGTAAAGACAAATAAGTATGTATTGGAAACACTTTACGAGAAGAATTAACGCATCGTTAAAAATTAGCTTGTATCTCCTAAACAACACGTTGTAACTCGAAATGATTTGGTGTGGCATGTACATCTAAACGTGTAGCCTCAAAGGAGAACCCAGAGGAGAATTTTCTTTCTTCAAAATTTTTCAGAAAACCACGTTTTAAGGAAATCCCTCATCGTGTGAAATCATTTTCTATTTCCTAAACAACATGTTGTAACTCGAAAAGCTTTGGTTTTGCGTGTATGTGTAAGCGTGGAGCCTCAAAAGAGAAGGCACAGGAGAGTTTTCTCTCGATAGAATATGTAAGAATACCACATTAAAAGGAAATACAATTATGCAGAGTAAAGACAAATAAGTACATATTGGAAACAGTTTACGAGAAGAAATAACGCATCGTACAAAATTAGCTTGTATCTCCTAAACAACACGTTGTAACTCGAAAAGATTTGGTGTGACATGTACGTCTAAAAGTGTAGACTCAAAGGAGAACCCACAGGAGAATTTTCTTTCATCAACATTTGTCAGAAACCATGTTTTATGGAAATATCGCATCGTGCGAAATTATCTTGTTTTTCCTAAACAACACATTGTAACTCGAAAAGCTTTGGTGTTGCGTGTATGTCTAAGAGTGTAGCCTCAAAAGAGAATGCACAGGAGAGTTTTCTCTCGAAAGAATATGTAAGAATACCACATTATAAGGAAATACTCTGTTGCAGAGTAAAGACAACTACGTACGTATTGGAAACACTTTAAGAGAAGAAATAACGCATCGTACAAAATTAGCTTGTATCTCCTAAACAACACGTTGTAACCCGAAAAGATTTGGTGTGGCTCGTACCTCTACACGTGTAGCATCAAAAGAGAACCCACAGGAGATCTTTCTTTCTTTCGTGATTTTCCAGAAAACCACGTTTTATGGAAATCTCGCATCGTGCGAAATTTTCTTGTTTTTCCTAAACAACACGTAGTAACTCGAAAAGCTTTGGCGTTGCGTGTTTGTCTAAGCTTGTAGCCTCAAAAGGGAATGTACAGGAGCGTTTTCGCTTGAAAGAATATGTAAGAATACCACGTTATAAGGAAATACAGTGTTGCAGAGTAAAGACAAATAAGTACATATTGGAAACTCTTTAAGAGAAGAAATAACGCATCGTACAAAATTAGCTTGTATCTCCTAAACAACACGTTGTAACTCGAAAAGTTTTGGTGTGACGTATACGTCTAAAAGTGTAGCCTCAAACGAGAACCCACAGGAGAACTTTCTTTCGTCAAAATTTGTCAAAAAACCACGTTTTATGGAAATCCCACATCGTGCAAAATTATCTTGTTTTTCCTAAACAACACATTGTAACTCGAAAAGCTTTGGTGTTGCATGTATGTCTATGCGTGTAGCCTCAAAAGAGAAGGCACAGGAGACTTTTCTCTCGAAAGAATATGTAAGAATACCACGTTATAAGGAAATACAGGGTTGCAGAGTAAAGACAAATACTATTGGAAACACTTTAAGAGAAGAAGTAACGCATCGTAAAAAATTAGCTTGTATCTCCTAAACAACACGTTGTAACTCGAAAAGATTTGGTGTGGCTCATACCTCTACACGTGTAGCCTCAAAAGAGAACCCACAGGATAACTTTCTTCCGTCAAAATTTTTCAGAAAACCACGTTTTATGGAAATCTCGCATCGTGGGAAATTATCTTGTTTTTCCTAAACAACACATTGTAACTCGAAATGCTTTGGCGTTGCGTGTATGTCTAAGCGTGTAGCCTCTAAAGAGAACGCACAGGAGAGTTTTCTCTCGAAAGAATATGTAAGAATACAACTTTATAAGGAAATACAGTGTTGCAGAGTAAAGACAAATACGTACGTATTGGAAACACTTTATGAGAAGAAATAATGCATCGTACAAAATTAGCTTGTATCTCCTAAACAACACATGGTAACTCGAAAGGATTTGGTGTGGCGTGTACGTCTAAATGTGTAGCCTCAAAAGAAAACCCACTGAAGAATTTTCTTTCGACAAAATGTTTCAGAAAACTACGTTTTATGGAAATCCTGCATCGTGCGAAATCATCTTGTTTTTCATAAACAACACGTTGTAACTCGAAAAGCTTTGGTGTTGCCTGTATGTCTAAGTGTGTAGCCTAAAACGGGAAAGCACGGGATAGTTTTCTCTCAAAAGAATATGTAAGAATACCACGTTATAAGGAAATACAGTGTTGCAGAGTAAAGACAAATATGTATGTATTGGACACACTTTACAAGAAGAAGTAACGCATCCTAAAAAATTAGCTTGTATCTCTGAAACAACACGTTGTAACTCGAAAAGATTTGGTGTGGCATGTACGTCTAAACGTGTAGCCTCAAAAGAGAACCCACAGGAGAATTTTCTTTCTTCAAAATTTTTCAGAAAACCACGTTATAAGGAAATCCCGCATCCTGCGAAATCATCTTCTTTTTCCTAAACAACATGTTGTAACTCGAAAAGCTTTGGTGTTGCGTGTATGTCTAAGTGTGTAGTCTCAGAAGAGAAGGCACAGGAGAGTTTTCTCTTGAAAGATTATGTAAGAATACCACGTTATAAGGAAATACAATTTTGCAGAGTAAAGACAAATAAGTACATATTGGAAACACTTTACGAGAAGAAATAACGCATCGTAAAATATTAGCTTGTATCTCCTAAACAACACGTTGTAACTCGAAAAGATTTGGTGTGACATGTACGTCTAAATGTGTAACGTCAACAGAGAACCCACAGGAGTATTTTCTTTCATCAAAATTTGTCAGAAACCACGTTTTAAGGAAATCTCGCATCGTGCGAAATTATCTTGTTTTTCCTAAACAACACGTTGTAACTCAAAAAGCTTTGGTGTTGCCTGTATGTCTAAGCATGTAACCTCAAAAGAGAATGCACAGGAAGTTTTCTCTCGAAAGAATATGTAAGAATACCACGTTACAAGGAAATACAATGTTGCAGAGTAAAGACAAATACATACGTATTGGAAACACTTTACGAGAAGAATTAACGCATCTTAAAAAATTAGCTTGTATCTCTTAAACAACACGTTGTAACTCGAAAAGATTTGGTATGGCATGTACGTCTGAACGTGTAGCCTAAAAAAGAAAACCCACAGGAGAATTTTCTTTCTCCAAAATTTTTCAGAAAACCACGTTTTAAGGAAATCCCGTGTCGTGCAAAATCATCTTCTTTTTACTAAACAACATGTTGTAACTCGAAAAGCTTTGGTGTTGCGTGTATGTGTAAGCGTGGAGCCTCAAAAGAGAAGGCACAGGAGAGTTTTCTCTCGAAAGAATATGTAAGAATAACACGTTATAAGGAAATACAGTGTTGCAGAGTAAAGACAAATAAGTACATATTGGAAACACTTTACAAAAAGAAATAATGCATCGTACAAAATTAGCTTGTATCTCCTAAACGACACGTTGTAACTCGAAAAGATTTGGTGTGACGTGTACGTCTAAAAGTGTAGCATCAAACGAAAACCCACAGGAGAATTTTCTTTCATCAAATTTTGTCAGAAACCACGTTTTAAGGAAATCTCGCATCGTGCAAAATTATCTTGTTTTTCCTAAACAACACGTTGCAACACGAAAAGCTTTGGTGTTGCGTGTGTGTCTAAGCGTGTAGCCTCAAAAGAGAATGCACAGGAGAGTTTTCTCTCGAAATAATATGTAAGAATACCACGTTATAAGGAAATACAGTGTTGCAGAGTAAAGACAACTACGTACGTATTGGAAACACTTTAAGAGAAGAAATAAAGCACAATACAAAATTAGCTTGTATCTCCTAAACAACAGGTTATAATTCGAAAAGATTTGGTGTGGCTCATACCTCTACACGTGTTGCCTCAAAAGAGAACCCACAGGAGAACTTTCTTTCGTCAAAATTTGTCAGAAAACCACGTTTTATGGAAATCTCGCATCCTGTGAAATTATCTTGTTTTTCCTAAACAACACATTGTAACTCGAAAAGCTTTGGCGTTGCGTGTTTGTCTAAGTGTGTAGCCTCAAAAGAGAAAGCACAGGAGAGTTTTCCCTAGAAAGAATATGTAAGAATACCACGTTATAAGAAAATACAGTGTTGCAGAGTAAAGACAAATATGTACATATTGGAAACACTTTAGGGAAGAAATAATGCATCGTACAATATTTGCTTGTATCTCCTAAACAACACGTTGTAACTCGAAAATATTTGGTGTGGCTCGTACGTCTACACGTGTAGCCTCAAAAGAGAAACCACAGGAGAATTTTCTTTCTTCAAAATGTGTCAAAAAACCACGTTTTAAGGAAATCCCGCATCGTGCAAAATTATCTTGTTTTTCCTAAACAACACGTTGTAACTCGAAAAGCTTTGGTGTTGCGTGTATGTCTGAGCATGTTGCCTCTAAAGACAATGCACAAGAGAGTTTTCTCTCGAAAGAACATGTAAGAATACCACGTTATAAGGAAATACAGTGTTGCAGAGTAAAGACAAATACGTACATATTGGAAACACTTTATGAGAAGAAATAACGCATCGTACAAAATTAGCGTGTATCTCCTAAACAACACGTGGTAACTCGAAAGGATATGGTGTGGCGTGTACGTCTAAACGTGTAGCCTCAAAAGAGAACCGACAGGAGAATTTTCTTTCGTCAAAATTTGTAAGAATACCACGTTTTAAGGAAATCCTGCATCGTGCGAAATTATCTTGTTTTTCATAAACAACACGTTGTAACTCGAAAAGCTTTGGTGTTGCCTGTATGTCTCAGTGTGTAGCCTCAAAAGGGAACGCACAGGATAGTTTTCTCTCGAAAGAATATTTAAGAATACCACGTTATAAGGAAATACAATGTTGCAGAGTAAAGACAAATATGTACGTATTGGAAACACTTTACGAAAAGAATTAACACATCGTAGAAAATTAGCTTATATCTCCTAAACAAAAGGTTGTACCTAGAAAAGATTTGGTGTGGCATGTACGTGTAAATGTGTAGCATCAAAAGAGAACCCACAGGAGAATTTTCTTCCTTCAAAATTTTTCAGAAAACCACGTTTTAAGGAAATCCCTCATCGTACGAAATCATCTTTTTCCTAAACAACATGTTGTAACTCGAAAAGCTTTGGTGTTGCGTGTATGTGTAAGCGTGGAGCATCCAAAGAGAAGGCACAGGAGAGTTTTCTCTCGAAAGAATATGTAAGAATACCACATTAAAAGGAAATACAATTTTGCAGAGTAAAGACAAATAAGTACATATTGGAAACACTTTACGAGAAGAAATAACGCATCGTAAAAAATTAGCTTGTATCTCCTAAACAACACGTTGTAACTCGAAAAGATTTGGTGTGACATGTACGTCTAAAAGTGTAGCCTCAAAAGAGAACCGACAGGAGAATATTCTTTCATCAAAATTTGTCAGAAACCACGTTTTAAGGAAATCTCGCATCGTGCGAAATCATCTTGTTTTTCCTAAACAACAAGTTGTAACTCGAAAAGCTTTGGTGTTGCGTGTATGTCTAAGCATGTAGCCTCAAAAGAGAATGCACAGGAGAGTTTTCTCTCGAAAGAATATGTAAGAATACCACGTTATAAGGAAATACAGTGTTGCAGAGTAAAGACAAATACGTACGTATAGGAAACACATTAAGAGAAGAAATAAAGCATAATACAAAATTAGCTTGTATCTCCTAAACAACAGGTTATAACTCGAAAAGATTTGGTGTGGCTCGTACCTCTACACGTGTCGCCTCAAAAGAGAACCCACAGGAGAACTTTCTTTCGTCAAAATTTTCCAGAAAACCACGTTTTATGGAAATCTCGCATCGTGCGAAATTATCTTGTTTTTCCTAAACAACACGTTGTAACTGGAAAAGCTTTGGCGTTGCTTGTTTGTCTAAGCGTGTAGCCTCAAAAGAGAATGCACAGGAGAGTTTTCCCTAGAAAGAATATGTAAGAATACCACGTTATAAGAAAATACAGTGTTGCAGAGTAAAGACAAATAAGTACATATTGGAAACACTTTAGGGAAGAAATAACGCATCGTACAATATTTGCTTGTATCTCCTAAACAACACGTTGTAACTCGAAAATATTTGGTGTGGCTCGTATGTCTACACGTGTAGCCTCAAAAGAGAAACCACAGGAGAAATTTCTTTCGTCAAAATTTGTCAAAAAAACCACGTTTTAAGGAAATCCCGCATCGTGCAAAATTATCTTGTTTTTCCTAAACAACACGTTGTAACTCGTAAAGATTTGTTGTTGCGTGTATGTCTGAGCATGTTTCCTCTAAAGACAATGCACAAGAGAGTTTTCTCTCGAAAGAACATGTAAGAATACAACGTTATAAGGAAATACAGTGTTGCAGAGTAAAGACAAATATGTACATATTGGAAACACTTTACGAGAAGAAATAACGCATCGTACAAAATTAGCGTGTATCTCCTAAACAACACGTGGTAATTCGAAAGGATTTGGTGTGGCGTGTACGTCTAAACGTGTAGCCTCAAAGGAGAACCGACAGGAGAATTTTCTTTCTTCAAAATTTGTCAGAAAACCACGTTTTAAGGAAATCCTGCATCGTGCGAAATTATCTTGATTTTCATAAACAACTCGTTGTAACTCGAAAAGCTTTGGTGTTGTCTCTTTGTCTCAGTGTGTAGCCTCAAAAGGGAACGCACAGGATAGTTTTCTCTCGAAAGAATATGTAAGAGTACCACGTTATAAGGAAATACAGTGTTGCAGAATAAAGACAAATACCTACATATTGGAAACACTTTATGAGAAGAAGTAATGCATCGTACAAAATTAGCTTGTATCTCCTAAACAAAACGTTGTAACTCGAAAAGATTTGGTGCGGCGTGTACGTCTTAACGTGTAGCCTCAAAAGAGAACCCACAGGAGAATTTTCTTTCGTCAAATTTTTTCATAAAACCACGTTTTAAGGATATCCCGCATCATGCGAAATCATCTTCTTTTTTCTTAACAACATGTCGTAACTCCAAAAGCTTTGGTGTTGCGTGTATGTGTAAGCGTGGAGCCTCAAAAGAGAAGGCACAGGAGAGTTTTCTTTCGAAAGAATATGTAAGAATACCACGTTATAAGGAAATACAATTTTGCAGAGTAAAGACTGTAAGTACATATTGGAAACACTTTACGAGAAGAAATAACGCATCGTACAAAATTAGCTTGTATCTCCTAAACAACACGTTGTAACTCGAAAAGATTTGGTGTGGCTCGTACCTCTACACGTGTAGCCTCAAATAGAACACACAGCAGAACTTTCTTTCGTCAAAATATATCAGAAAACCACGTTTTATGGAAATCTCGCATCGTGCGAAATTATCTTGTTTTTCCTAAACAACACATTGTAACTCGAAAGGCTTTGGCGTTGCATGTATGTCTAAGCGTGTAGCCCCAAAGGAGAACGCACAGGAGAGTTTTCCCTCGAAAGAATATGTAAGAATACCACGTTATAAGGAAATAAAGTGTTGCAGAGTAAAGAAAAATAAGTACTTATTGGAAACACTTTATGAGAAGAAATAATGCATCGTACAAAATTTGCTTGTATCTTCTAAACAACACGTTGTAATTCGAAAAGAATTGGTGTGGCTCGTACGTCTACATGTGTAGACTCAAACGAACACAAACAGGAGAACTTTCTTTCCTCAAAATTTGTCAGAAAACCACGTTTTAAGGAAATCCCGTATTGTGCAAAGTTATCTTGTTTTTCCTAAAAAACATGTTGTAACTCGAAAAGCTTTGGTGTTGCGTGTATGTCTAAACGTGTGGCCTCAAAAGAGAATGCACAGGAGAGTTTTGTCTCGAAAGAACATGTAAGAATACAACGTTATAAGGAAATACAGTGTTGCAGAGTATAGACAAATACGTACGTATTGGAAACACTTTAGGAGAAGAAATAACGCATCATACAATATTAGCTTGTATCTCCTAAACAACACGTTGTAACTCGACAAGATTTGGTGTGGAGTGTACGTCGAAACGTGTAGCCTCAACAGAGAACCCACAGGAGAATTTTCTTTCGTCAAAATTTGTCAGAAAATCACGTTTTAAGGAAATCCTGTATAGTGCGAAATTATCTTGGTTTTCATAAACAACACGTTGTAACTCGAAAACCTTTGGTGTTGCCTGTATGTCTAAGTGTGTAGCCTCAAAAGGGAACGCACAGGATAGTTTTCTCTAGAAAGAATATGTAAGAATACCACGTTATAAGGAAATACAGTGTTGCAGAGTAAAGACAAATACTTACATATTGGAAACACTTTAAGGGAAGAATTAACGCATCGTGCAAAATTAGCTTGTATCTCCTAAACAACACATTGTAACTCGAAAAGATTTGGTGTGGCGTGTACGTCTAAGCGTGTAGCCTCAAAGGAAAGCCCACAGAAGAATTTTCTTTTGTCAAATTTTTCAGAAAACCACGTTTTAAATAAATCCCGCATCGTGCGAAATTATCTTTTTATTCATTAACAACACGTTGTAACTCGAAAAGCTTTGGTGTTGCCTGTATGTCTAAGTGTGTAGCCTCAAAACGGAACGCACAAGATAGTTTTCTCTCGAAAGAATATGTAAGAATACCACGTTATAAGGAAATACAGTGTTTCAGAGTAAAGACAAATACTTACATATTGGGAACATTTTACGAGAAGAAATAACGCATCGAACAAAATTAGCTTGTATCTCCTAAACAACACATGGTAAGTCGAAATGATTTGGTTTGGCGTGTATGTCTAAACGTGTAGCCTCAAAGGAGAACACAAAGGAGAATTTTCTTTCGTCAAAATTTGTCAGAAAACCACGTTTTAAGGAAATACCGCATCGTGCGAAATTATCTTGTTTTTCCTAAACAACAAGTGGTAACTCGAAAAGCTTTGGTGTTGCGTGTATGTCTAAGCGTGTAGCCTCAAAAGAGAATGCACAGGAGAGTTTTCTCTCGTTAGAACATGTAAGAATTCAACGTTATAAGGAAATACAGTGTTGCAGAGTAAAGACAAATACGTACATATTGGAAACACATTACGAGAAGAAATTAAGCATCACACAATATTAGCTTGTATCTCCTAAACAACAAGTGGAAACTCGAAAACATTTAGTTTGGCGTGTACTTCTAAAAGTTTAGCCTCAAAAGAGAACCCACTGGAGAATTTTCTTTCGTCAAAATTGGTCAGAAAACAACGTTTTAACGAAATCCCGCATCCTGCGAAATTATCTTGTTTTTCCTAAACAACACGTTGTAACTCAAAAAGCTTGGGTGTTGCGTGTATGTCTCAGTGTGTAGCCTCAAAAGAGAACACACAGGAGAGTTTTCACTCAAAAGAATATGTAAGAATACCAGGTTATAAGGAAATACAGTGTTGCAGAGTAAAGACAAATACGTACGTATTGGAAACACTTTACGTGAAGAAATAACGCATCATACAAAATTAGCTTGTATCTCATAAACAACACGTTGTAACTCAAAAATGTTTGGTGTGGCAGGTACGTCTAAACGTGTAGCCTCAAAAAGAGAACACACAGGAGAATTTTCTTTGGTCAAATTTGTCACAAAACCACGTATTAAGGAAATCCTACATCGTGCGAAATTATCTTGTTTTTCCTAAACAACACGTTGTAACCCGAAAAGCTTTGGTGTTGCGTGTATGTCTCAGCATGTAGCCTCAAAAGAGAACACACAGGGGAGTTTTCTCTCAAAAGAATATGTAAGAATACCACGTTATAAGGAAATACAGTGTTGCAGAGTAAAGAAAAATACGTACTTATTGGAAATCCTTAAACTTTACGAGATGAAATAAAGCATCGTACAAAATTAGCTCGTATCTCCTAAACAACACTTTGTAACTCGAAAAGACTTGGTGTGGCGTGTACGTCTAAACGTGTAGCCTCAAAAGAGAACCCATAGGAGAATTTTCTTTCGTCAAAAGTTTCAGAAAACCACGTTTTAAGGAAATCCCACATCATGCGAAATTATCTTGTTTTTCTTAAACAACACGTTGTAACTCGAAAAGCTTTTGTGTTGCGTGTATGTCTAAGCGTGTAGCCTCAAAAGAGAACACACAGGAGAGTTTTCTCTCGAAAGAATAAGTAAGAATACCACGTTATAAGGAAATACAGTGTTGCAGAGTAAAGACAAATACGTACGTATTGGAAACCCTTAAACTTTACGAGATGAAATAAAGCATCGTACAAAATTAGCTCGTATCTCCTAAACAACACGTTGTAACTCGAAAAGATTTGGTGTGGCATGTACGTCTAAACTTGTAGCCTCAAAAGAGAACCCATAGGAGAATTTTCTTTCGTCAAAAGTTTCAGAAAACCACGTTTTAAGGAAATCCAGCATCGTGCGAAATTATCTTGTTTTTCCTAAACAACACGTAGTAACTCGAAAATCTTTGGTAATGCGTGTATGTCTAAGCGTGTAGCCTCAAAAGAGAACACACAGGAGAGTTTTCTCTCGAAAGAATATGTGAGAATACCACGTTATAAGGAAGTACAGTGTTGCAGAATAAAGACTAATACTTACGTATTGGAAACCATTAAACTTTACGAGATGAAATAAAGCATCGTACAAAATTAGCTTGTATCTCCTAAACAACACGTTGTAACTCGAAAAGATTTGGTGTGGCGTGTACGTCTAAAGGTGTAGCCTCAAAAGAGAACCACAGGACAGTTTTCATTCATCAAAATTTGTCAGAAAACCACGTTTTAAGGAAATCCCGCATCGTGAGAAATTATCCTGTTCTTCATAAACAACACATTGTAACTCGAAAAGCTTTGGTGTTGCGTGTATGTCTAAGCGTGTAGCCTCAAAAGAGAATGCACAGGAGAGTTTTCTCTCGAAAGAATATATAAGAATACCACGTATTAAGGAAATACCGTGTTGCAGAGTAAAGACAAATACGTACTTATTGGAAACACTTTACGAGAAGAAATAAGGCATCGTAAAAAATTAGCTTGTATCTCCTAAACAACAGGTTGTAACTCGAAAAGATTTGGTGTGGCGTGTATGTCCAAACGTGTAGCCTCAAAAGAGTACACACAGGAGAGTTTTATTTCGTCAAAATTTGTCAGAAAACCACGTTTTAAGGAAATCCCGCATCGTGCGAAATTATGTTGTTTTTCCTAAACAACATGTTGTAACTCGAAAAGCTTTGGTGTTGAGTGTATGTCTAAGCATGTAGCCTCAAAGGAGACCGCACAGGAGAGTTTTCTCTCGAAAGAATATGCAAGAATACCACGTTATAAGGAAATAGAGTGTTGCAGAGTAAAGCCAAATATTTACATAATGGAAACACTTAAACTTTATGAGAAGAAATAACGCATCGTAAAAAAAATTAGCTTGTATCTCCTAAACAACACGTTGTAACTCGAAAAGATTTAGTGTCTCGGGCACGTCTAAATGTGTAGCCTCAAAAGAGAACCCACAGGAGTATTTTCTTTCGTCAAAATTTGTCAGAAAACCACGTTTTAAGGAAATCCCGCATCATGCTAAATTATCTTGTTTTTCCTAAACAACACATTGTAACTCGAAAAACTTTGGTGTTGCGTGTATGTCAAAGCATATAGCCTCAAAAGAGAACGCACAGGAGAGTTTTCTCTCAAAAGAATATGTAAGAATACCACGTTATAAGGAAATGCAGTGTTGCATAGTAAAGACAAATACGTACTTATTGGAAACACTTAAACTTTACGAGAAGAAATCAGGCATCGTACAAAATTAGTATGAATCTCCTAAACAACACATTATAACTCGGAAAGATTTGGTGTGGTATGTACGTCTAAATGTGTAGCCTCAAAAGAGAACCCTCAGGAGAATTTTCGTTCGTCAAAATTTGTCAGAAAACCATGTTTTAAGGAAATCCCGCATCGTGCGAAATTATCTTGTTTTTCCTAAACAACATGTTATAACTCGAAAAGCTTTGGTGTTGCATGTATGTCTAAGCGTGTAGCCTCAAAGGAGAACGCAAAGGAGAGTTTTTTCTCGAAAGAATATGTAAGAATACCACGTTATTAGGAAATACAGTGTTGCAGAGTAAAGACAAATACTTACGTATTGGAAAAACTTTACGAGAAGAAATAACGCATCGTACAAAATTAGCTTGTATCTCCTAAACAACACGTTGCAACTTAAAAAGATTTGGTGTGGCCTGTACGTCTAAACGTGTAGCCTCAAAAGAGAACCCATAGGAGAATTTTCTTTGGTCAAAATTTGTCAGAAAACCATGTATTAAGGAAATCCCGCATCGTGCGAAATTATCTTGTTTTTCCTAAACAAAACGTTTTAACTCGAAAAGCTTTGGTGTTGCGTGTATGTCTAAGCGTGTAGCCTCAAAAGAGAACGCACAGGAGAGTTTTCTATCGAAAGAATATGTAAGAATACCACGTTATAAGGAAATACAGTGTTGCAGAGTAAAGACAAATACGTACTTATTGGAAAAACTTAAACTTACGAGAAGAAATAACGCATCGTACAAAATTAGCTTGTATCTCCTAAACAACACGTTGTGACTCGAAAAGATTTTGTGTGGCTTGTACGTCTAAACGTGTAACCTCAAAAGAGGACCCACAGGAGAGTTTTATTTCGTCAAAATTTGTCAGAAAACCACGTTTTATGGAAATCCCGCATCGTGCGAAATTATCATGTTTTTCCTAAACAACACGTTGTAACTCGAAAAGCTTTGGTGTTGCGTGAATGTCTAAGCATGTAGCCTCAAAGGAGAACGCACAGGAGAGTTTTCTCTCGAAAGAATATGCAAGAATACCACGTTATAAAGAAATACAGTGTTGCAGAGTAAAGGCAAATATGTAAGTAATGGAAACACTTAAACTTTATGAGAAGAAATAACACATCATAAAAAAATTAGCTTGTTTCTCCTAAACAACACGTTGTAACTCGAAAAGATTTGGTGTGGCGTGTACGTCTAAATGTGTAGCCTCAAAAGAGAACCCACAGGAGTATTTTCTTTCGTCAAAATTTGTCAGAAAACCACGTTTTAAGGAAATTCCACATCGTGCGAAATTATCTTGTTTTTCCTAAACAACACTTTGTAACTCGAAAAGCTTTGGTGTTGCGTGTATGTCTAAGCGTGTAGCCTCAAAAGAGAACGCAAAGGAGAGTTTTTTCTCGAAAGAATATGTAAGAATACCTCGTTATTAGGAAATACAGTGTTGCAGAGTAAAGACAAATACCTTCGTCTTGGAAAAACTTTACGAGAAGAAATAACGCATCGTAAGACATTAGCTTGTATCTCCTAAACAACACGTTGTAACTTAAAAAGATTTGGTGTGGCCTGTACGTCTAAACGTGTAGCCTGAAAAGAGAACCCATAGGAAAATTTTCTTTGGTCAAAATTTGTCAGAAAACCACGTATTAAGGAAATCCCGCATAGTGACACATTATCTTGTTTTTCCTAAACCAAACGTTTTAACTTGAAAAGCTTTGGTGTTGCGTGTATGTCTAAGCGTGTAGCCTCAAAAGAGAACATACAGGAGAGTTTTCTCTTGAAAGAATATGTGAGAATACCACGTTATAAGGAAATACAGTGTTGCAGAGTAAAGACAAATACGTACTTATTGGAAAAACTTAAACCTTACGAGAAGAAATAAGGCATCTTACAAAATTAGTTTGTATCTCCTAAACAACACGTTATAACTCGAAAAGATTTGGTGTGGTGTGTACGTCTAAACGTGTAGCGTCAAAAGAGAACCCACAGGAGTATTTTCTTTCGTCAAAATTTGTCAGAAAACCACGTTTTAAGGAAATCCCGCATCGTGCAAAATTATCTTGTTTTTCCTAAACAACACATTGTAACTCGAAAAGCTTTGGTGTTACGTGTATGTCTAAGCGTGTAGCCTCAAAAGAGAACGCAAAGGAGAGTTTTTTCTCGAAAGAATATATAAGAATACCACGTTATTAGGAAATACAGTGTTGCAGAGTAAAGACAAATACTTACGTCTTGGAAAAACTTTACGAGAAGTAATAAAGCATCGTAAGAAATTAGCTTGTATCTCCTAAACAACACGTTGTAACTTAAAAAGATTTGGTGTGGCCTGTACGTCTAAACGTGTAGCCTGAAAAGAGAACCCATAGGACAATTTCCTTTGGTCAAAATTGGTCAGAAAACCACGTTTTAAGGAAATCCCGCATAGTGCGACATTATCTTGTTTTTCCTAAACCAAACGTTTTAACTCGAAAAGCTTTGGTGTTGCGTGTATGTCTAAGCGTGTAGCCTCAAAAGTGAACACACAGGGGAGTTTTCTCTCGAAAGAATATGTAAGAATACCCCGTTATAAGGAAATACAGTGTTGCAGAGTAAAGACAAATACGTACTTATTGGAAAAACTTAAACCTTACGAGAAGAAATAAGGCATCTTACAAAATTAGTTTGTATCTCCTAAACAACACGTTATAACACGAAAAGATTTGGTGTGGTGTGTACATCTAAACGTGTAGCGTCAAAAGAGAACCCACAGGAAACTTTTCTTTCGTCAAAATTTGTCAGAAAACCACGTTTTAAGGAAATCCCGCATCCTGCGAAATTTTCTTGTTTTTCTTAAACAAAACGTTTTAACTCGAAAAGCTTTGGTGTTGTGTGTATGTCTAAGCGTGTAGCCTCAAAAAAGAACGCACAGGAGAGTTTTCTCTCGAAAGAATATGTAAGAATACCACTTTATAAGGAAATACAATGTTGCAGAGTAAAGAAAAATACGTACTTATTGGAAAAACTTATACTTTACGAGAAGAAATAACGCATCGTAAGAAATTAGCTTGTATCTCCTAAACAACACGTTGTAACTTAAAAAGATTTGGTCTGGCCTGTACGTCTAAAAGTGTAGCCTCAAAAGAGAACCCATAGGAGAATTTTCTTTGGTCAAAATTTTTCAGAAAACAACGTATTAAGGAAATCCCGCATCGTGGACATTATCTTGTTTTTCCTAAACCAAACGTTTTAACTTGAAAAGCTTTGGTGTTGCTTGTATGTCTAAGCCTGTAACCTCAAAGGGTAACGCCCAGGAGAGTTTTCTCTCGAAAGAATATGTAAGAATACCACGTTATAAGGAAATTCAGTGTTGCAGAGTAAAGACAAATACGTACTTATTGGAAAAACAAACTTTATGAGAAGAAATAAGGCATCTTACAAAATTAGCTTTTATCTCCTAAACAACACGTTATAACTCGAAAAGATTTGGTGTGGTGTGTACGTCTAAACGTGTAGCCTCAAAAGAGAACCCACAGGATAATTTTCTTTCGTCAAAATTTGTCAGAAAACCACATTTTAAGGAAATCCCGCATCGTGCGAAATTATCTTGTTTTTCCTAAACAACACATTGTACCTCGAAAACTTTGGTGCTGCCTGTATGTCTAAGCGTGTAGCCTCAAAAGTGAACGCACAGGAGAGTTTTCTCTCGAAAGAATATGTAAGGATACCACGTTATAAGGAAATACAGTGTTGCAGAGTAAAGACAAATACGTACGTATTGGAAACACTTTATGAGAGAAATAACGCATCTTGCAAAATTAGCTTGTATGTCCTAAACAACACATTGTAACTCGAAAAGATTTGGTGTGGCGTGTACGTCTAAACGTGTAGCCTCAAAAGAGTACCCACAGGAGAGTTTTATTTCGTCAAAATTTGTCAGAAAACCACGTTTTAAGGAAATCCCGCATCTTGCGAAATTATCTTGTTTTTCCTAAACAACACGTTGTAACTCGAAAAGCTTTGGTGTTGCGTGAATGTCTAAGCATGTAGCCTCAAAGGAGAAGGCACAGGAGAGTTTTCTCTCGAAAGAATATGCAAGAATACCACGTTATAAGGAAATACAGTGTTGCAGAGTAAAGGCAAATATGTACGTAATGGAAACACTTAAACTTTATGAGAAGAAATAACGCATCGTACAAAAATTAGCTTGTTTATCCTAAACAACACATTGTAACTCGAAAGGATTTGGTGTGGCATGTACGTCTAAATGTGTAGCCTCTAAAGAGAACCCACAGGAGTATTTTCTTTCGTCAAAATTTGTCAGAAAACCACGTTTTAAGGAAATCCCGCATCGTGCGAAATTATCTTGTTTTCCCTAAACAACACGTTGTAACTCGAAAGCTTTGGTGTTGCGTGTATGTCTAAGCGTGTAGCCTCAAAAGAGAACGCACAGGAGAGTTTTCTCTCTAAAGAATATGTAAGAATACCACGTTATAAGGAAATACAGTGTTGCAGAGTAAAGACAAATACGTACTTATTGGAAAAACTTAAACTTTACGAGAAGAAATAAGGCATCTTACAAAATTAGTTTTTATCTCCTAAACAACACGTTATAACTCGAAAAGATTTGGTGTGGTGTGTACGTCTAAACGTGTAGCCTCAAAAGAGAACCCACAGGATAATTTTCTTTCGTCAAAATTTGTCAGAAAACCACATTTTAAGGAAATCCCGCATCGTGCGAAATTATCTTGTTTTTCCTAAACAACATGTTGTACCTCGAAAACTTTGGTGTTGCCTGTATGTCTAAGCGTGTAGCCTCAAAAGTGAACGCACAGGAGAGTTTTCTCTTGAAAGAATATGTAAGGATACCACGTTATAAGGAAATACAGTGTTGCAGAGTAAAGACAAATATGTACGTATTGGAAACACTTTATGAGAGAAATAACGCATCTTGCAAAATTAGCTTGTATGTCCTAAACAACACATTGTAACTCGAAAAGATTTGGTGTGGCATGTACGTCTAAACGTGTAGCCTCAAAAGAGTACCTACAGGAGAGTTTTATTTCGTCAAAATTTGTCAGAAAACCACGTTTTAAGGAAATCCCGCATCTTGCGAAATTATCTTGTTTTTCCTAAACAACACGTTGTAACTCGAAAAGCTTTGGTGTTGCGTGAATGTCTAAGCATGTAGCCTCAAAGGAGAACGCACAGGAGAGTTTTCTCTCGAAAGAATATGTAAGAATACCACGTTATAAGGAAATACAGTGTTGCAGAGTAAAGGCAAATATGTACGTAATGGAAACACTTAAACTTTAGGAGAAGAAATAACGCATCGTAAAAAAATTAGCTTGTTTATCCTAAACAACACGTTGTAACTCGAAAGGATTTGGTGTGGCATGTACGTCTAAATGTGTAGCCTCGAAAGGGAACCCACAGGAGTATTTTCTTTCATCAAAATTTGTCAGAAAACCACGTTTTAAGGAAATCCCGCATCTTGCGAAATTATCTTGTTTTTCGTAAACAACACGTTGTAACTCGAAAAGCTTTGGTGTTGCGTGTATGTCTAAGCGTGTAGCCTCAAAAGAGAATGCAAAGGAGAGTTTTTTCTTGAAAGAATATGTAAGAATACCACGTTATTAGGAAATACAGTGTTGCAGAGTAAAGACAAATACTTACGTATTGGAAAAAACTTTACGAGAAGAAATAACGCATCGTAAGAAATTAGCTTGTATCTCCTAAACAACACGTTGTAACTTAAAAAGATTTGGTGTGGCCTGTACGTCTAAACGTGTAGCCTGAAAAGAGAACCCATAGGAGAATTTTCTTTGGTCAAAATTTGTCAGAAAACCACGTATTAAGGAAATCCCGCAAAGTGCGACATTATCTTGTTTTTCCTAAACCAAACGTTTTAACTCGAAAAGATTTGGTGTTGAGTGTATGTCTAAGCGTGTAGCCTCAAAGGAGAACACACAGGAGAGTTTTCTCTCGAAAGAATATATAAGAATACCACGTAATAAGGAAATACTGTGTTGCATGGTAAAGACAAATACGTACTTATTGGAAAAACTTAAACTTTACGAGAAGAAATAAGGCATCTTACAAAATTAGTTTGTATCTCCTAAACAACACATTATAACTCGAAAAGATTTGGTGTGGTGTGTACGTCTAAACGTGTAGCCTGAAAAGAGAACCCATAGGAGAATTTCCTTTGGTCAAAATTTGTCAGAAAACCACGTATTAAGGAAATCCCGCATAGTGCGAAATTATCTTGTTTTTCCTAAACCAAACATTTTAACTCGAAAAGCTTTGGTGTTGCGTGTATGTCTAAGCGTGTAGCCCCAAAAGAGTACGCACAGGAGAGTTATCTCGAAAGAATATGTAAGAATACCACGTTATAAGGAAATACAGTGTTGCAGAGTAAAGACAAATACGTACTTATTGGAAAAACTTAAACTTTACGAGAAGAAATAAGGCATCTTACAAAATTAGTTTGTATCTCCTAAACAACACGTTATAACTCAAAAAGATTTGGTGTGGTGTGTACGTCTAAACGTGTAGCGTCAAAAGAGAACCCACAGGATAATTTTCTTTCGACAAAATTTGCCAGAAAACCACGTTTTAAGGAAATCCCGCATCGTGCGAAATGATCTTGTTTTTCCTAAACAACACGTTGTAACTCGAAAGCTTTGGTGTTGCGTGTATGTCTAAGCGTGTAGCCCCAAAAGAGTACGCACAGGAGAGTTTTCTCTCGAAAGAATATGTAAGAATACCACGTTATAAGGAAATACAGTGTTGCAGAGTAAAGACAAATACGTACTTATTGGAAAAACTTAAACTTTACGAGAAGAAATAAGGCATCTTACAAAATTAGTTTGTATCTCCTAAACAACACGTTATAACTCAAAAAGATTTGGTGTGGTGTGTACGTCTAAACGTGTAGCGTCAAAAGAGAACCCACAGGATAATTTTCTTTCGACAAAATTTGTCAGAAAACCACGTTTTAAGGAAATCCCTCATCGTGCAAAATTATCTTGTTTTTCCTAAACAACACGTTGTAACTCGAAAAGCTTTGGTGTTGCGTGTATGTCTAATCGTGTAGCCTCGAAAGAGAACGCACAGGAGAGTTTTCTCTCGAAAGAATATGTAAGGATACCACGTTATAAGGAAATACAGTGTTGCAGAGTAAAGACAAATACGTACGTATTGGAAACACTTTAAGAGAGAAATAACGCATCTTGCAAAATTAGCTTGTATGTCCTAAACAAAACGTTGTAACTCGAAAAGATTTGGTGTGGCATGTACGTCTAAACGTGTAGCCTCAAAAGAGTACCCACAGGAGAGTTTTATTTCGTCAAAATTTGTCAGAAAACCACGTTTTAAGGAAATCCCGCATCTTGCGAAATTATCTTGTTTTTCCTAAACAACACGTTGTAACTCGAAAAGCTTTGGTGTTGTGTGAATGTCTAAGCATGTAGCCTCAATGGAGAATGCACAGGAGAGGTTTCTCTCGAAAGAATATGCAAGAATACCACGTTATAAGGAAATACAGTGTTGCAGAGTAAAGGCAAATATGTACGTAATGGAAACACTTAAACTTTATGAGAAGAAATAACGCATCCTAAAAAAATTAGCTTGTTTCTCCTAAACCACACGTTGTAACTCGAAAAGATTTGGTGGGGCGTGTACGTCTAAATGTGTAGCCTCAAAAGAGAACCCACAGGAGTATTTTCTTTCGTCATAATTTGTCAGAAAACCACGTTTTAAGGAAATCCCGCATCATGCAAAATTATCTTGTTTTTCCTAAACAACACGTTGTAACTCGAAAAGCTTTGGTGTTGCGTGTATGTCTAAGCGTGTAGCCTCAAAAGAGAACGCAAAGGAGAATTTTTTTGAAAGAATATGTAAGAATACCATGTTATTAGGAAATACAGTGTTGCAGAGTAAAGACAAATACTTACATATTGGAAAAAAATTTACGAGAAGAAATAACGCATCATAAGATATTAGCTTGTATCTCCTAAACAACACGTTGTAACTTAAAAAGATTTGGTGTGGCCTGTACGTCTAAACGTGTAGCCTGAAAAGAGAACCCATAGGAGAATTTTCTTTGGTCAAAATTTGTCAGAAAACCACGTATTAAGGAAATCCCGCATAGTGCGAAATTATCTTGTTTTTCCTAAACCAAACGTTTTAACTCGAAAAGCTTTGGTGTTGCGTGTATATCTAA
The DNA here is from genome assembly GCF_947179515.1 of Apodemus sylvaticus. Lineage (NCBI taxonomy): Eukaryota > Metazoa > Chordata > Mammalia > Rodentia > Muridae > Apodemus > Apodemus sylvaticus. Next base: position 564,820 of record NW_026263337.1, read on the forward strand.
GCGTGTAGCCTCAAAAGAGAACGCACAGGAGAGTTTTCTCTCGAAAGAATATGTAACAATACTACGTTATAAGGAAATTCTGTGTTGCAGAGTAAAGACAAATACGTACTTATTGGAAAAACTTAAACTTTACGAGAAGAAATAAGGGATCTTACAAAATTAGTTTGTATCTCCTAAACAACACGTTATAACTCGAAAAGATTTGGTGTGGTGTGTACGTCTAAACGTGTAGCCTCAAAAGAGAACCCACAGGATAATTTTCTTTCGTCAAACTTTGTCAGAAAACCACGTTTTAAGGAAATCCCGCATCGTGCGAAATTATCTTGTTTTTCCTAAACAACACGTTGTAACTCGAAAGCTTTGGTGTTGCGTGTATGTCTAAGCGTGTAGCCTCAAAAGAGAACGCACAGGAGAGTTTTGTCTCGAAAGAATATGTAAGAATACCACGTTATAAGGAAATACAGTGTTGCAGAGTAAAGACAAATACGTACTTATTGGAAAAACTTAAACTTTACGAGAAGAAATAAGGCATCTTACAAAATTAGTTTGTATCTCCTAAACAACACGTTATAACTCAAGAAGATTTCCTGTGGTGTGTACGTCTAAACGTGTAGCCTCAAAAGAGAACCCACAGGATAATTTTCTTTCGTCAAAATTTGTCAGAAAACCACGTTTTAAGGAAATCCCGCATCGTGCGAAATTATCTTGTTTTTCCTAAACAACACTTTGTAACTCGAAAAGCTTTGGTGTTGCGTGTATGTCCAAGCGTGTAGCCCAAAAGAAGACGCAAAGGAGAGTGTTTTTCTCGAAAGAATATGTAAGAATACCACCTTATTAGGAAATACAATGTTGCAGAGTAAAGACAAATACTTACGTATTGGAAAAAACTTTCCGAGAAGAAATAACGCATCGTAAGAAATTAGCTTGTATCTCCTAAACAACATGTTTTAACTTAAAAGGATTTGGTGTGGCCTGTACGTCTAAACCTGTAGCCTGAAAAGAGAACCCATAGGAGAATTTTCTTTGGTCAAAATTTGTCAGAAAACCACGTATTAAGGAAATCCCGCATAGTGTGAAATTATCTTGTTTTTCCTAAACCAAACGTTTTAACTTTAAAGCTTCGGTGTTGCGTGTATATCTAAGCGTGTAGCCTCAAAAGAGAACACACAGGAGAGTTTTCTCTCGAAAGAATATGTAAGAATACCACGTTATAAGGAAATACAGTGTTGCAGAGTAAAGACAAATACGTACTTATTGGAAAAACTTAAACTTTACGAGAAGAAATAAGGCATCTTACAAAATTAGTTTGTATCTCCTAAACAACACGTTATAACTCGAAAAGATTTGGTGTGGTGTGTATGTCTAAACGTGTAGCCTCAAAAGAGAACCCACAGGAGTATTTTCTTTCGTCAAAATTTGTCAGAAAACCACGTTTTAAGGAAATCCCGCATCGTGCAAAATTATCTTGTTTTTCCTAAACAACACGTTGTAACTCGAAAAGCTTTGGTGTTGCGTGTATGTCTAAGCGTGTAGCCTCAAAAGAGAACGCACAGGAGAGTTTTCTCTCGAAAGAATATGTAAGGATACCACGTTATAAGGAAATACAGTGTTGCAGAGTAAAGACAAATATGTACGTATTGGAAACACTTTATGAGAGAAATAACGCATCTTGCAAAATTAGCTTGTATGTCCTAAACAACACGTTGTAACTCGAAAAGTTTTGGTGTGGCATGTACGTCTAAACGTGTAGCCTCAAAAGAGTACCCACAGGAGAGTTTTATTTCGTCAAAATTTGTCAGAAAACCACGTTTTAAGGAAATTCAGCATCTTGCGAAATTATCTTGTTTTTCCTAAACAACACGTTGTAACTCGAAAAGCTTTGGTGTTGCGTGAATGTCTAAGCATGTAGCCTTAAAAGGAGAGCGCACAGGAGAGTTTTCTCTCGAAAGAATATGCAAGAATACCACGTTATAAGCAAATACAGTGTTGCAGAGTAAAGGCAAATATTTACGTAATGGAAACACTTAAACTTTATGAGAAGAATTAACGCTTCGTAAAAAAATTAGCTTGTTTCTCCTAAACAACACGTTGTAACTCGAAAAGATTTGGTGTGGCGTGTACGTCTAAATGTGTAGCCTCAAAAGAGAACCCACAGGAGTATTTTCTTTCGTCAAAATTTGTCAGAAAACCACGTTTTAAGGAAATCCCGCATCGTGCGAAATTATCTTGTTTTTCCTAAACAACACGTTGTAACTCGAAAAGCTTCGGTGTTGCGTGTATGTCTAAGCGTGTAGCCTCAAAAGAGAACGCAAAGGAGAGTTTTTTCTCGAAAGAATATGTAAGAATACCACGTTATTAGGAAATACAGTGTTGCAGAGTAAAGACAAATACTTACGTATTGGAAAAAACTTTATGAGATGAAATAACGCATCGTAAGAAATTAGCTTGTATCTCCTAAACAACACGTTGTAACTTTAAAAGATTTGGTGTCCCCTGTACGTCTAAACGTGTAGCCTGAAAAGAGAACCCATAGGAGAATTTTCTTTGGTCAAAATTTGTCAGAAAACCACGTATTAAGGAAATCCCGCATAGTGCGAAATTATCTTGATTTTCCTAAACCAAACGTTTTAACTCGAAAAGCTTTGGTGTTGCGTGTATGTCTAAGCGTGTAGCCTCAAAAGAGAACGCACAGGAGAGTTTTCTCTCGAAAGAATATGCAAGAATACCACGTTATAAGGAAATACAGTGTTGCAGAGTAAAGGCAAATATGTACGTAATGGAAACACTTAAACTTTATGAGAAGAAATAACGCATCGTACAAAAATTAGCTTGTTTATCCTAAACAACACATTGTAACTCGAAAGGATTTGGTGTGGCATGTACGTCTAAATGTGTAGCCTCGAAAGAGAACCCACAGGAGTATTTTCTTTCGTCAAAATTTGTCAGAAAACCACGTTTTAAGGAAATCCCGCATCGTGCGAAATTATCTTGTTTTCCCTAAACAACACGTTGTAACTCGAAAGCTTTGGTGTTGCGTGTATGTCTAAGCGTGTAGCCTCAAAAGAGAACGCACAGGAGAGTTTTCTCTCTAAAGAATATGTAAGAATACCACGTTATAAGGAAATACAGTGTTGCAGAGTAAAGACAAATACGTACTTATTGGAAAAACTTAAACTTTACGAGAAGAAATAAGGCATCTTACAAAATTAGTTTGTATCTCCTAAACAACACGTTATAACTCAAAAAGATTTGGTGTGGTGTGTACGTCTAAACGTGTAGCCTCAAAAGAGTACCCACAGGATAATTTTCTTTCGTCAAAATTTGTCAGAAAACCACATTTTAAGGAAATCCCGCATCGTGCGAAATTATCTTGTTTTTCCTAAACAACACGTTGTACCTCGAAAACTTTGGTGTTGCCTGTATGTCTAAGCGTGTAGCCTCAAAAGTGAACGCACAGGAGAGTTTTCTCTCGAAAGAATATGTAAGGATACCACGTTATAAGGAAATACAGTGTTGCAGAGTAAAGACAAATACGTACGTATTGGAAACACTTTATGAGAGAAATAACGCATCTTGCAAAATTAGCTTGTATGTCCTAAACAACACATTGTAACTCGAAAAGATTTGGTGTGGCGTGTACGTCTAAACGTGTAGCCTCAAAAGAGTACCTACAGGAGAGTTTTATTTCGTCAAAATTTGTCAGAAAACCACGTTTTAAGGAAATCCCGCATCTTGCGAAATTATCTTGTTTTTCCTAAACAACACGTTGTAACTCGAAAAGCTTTGGTGTTGCGTGAATGTCTAAGCATGTAGCTTCAAAGGAGAACGCACAGGAGAGTTTTCTCTCGAAAGAATATGCAAGAATACCACGTTATAAGGAAATACAGTGTTGCAGAGTAAAGGCAAATATGTACGTAATGGAAACACTTAAACTTTAGGAGAAGAAATAACGCATCGTAAAAAAATTAGCTTGTTTATCCTAAACAACACGTTGTAACTCGAAAGGATTTGGTGTGGCATGTACGTCTAAATGTGTAGCCTCGAAAGAGAACCCACAGGAGTATTTTCTTTCATCAAATTTGTCAGAAAACCACGTTTTAAGGAAATCCCGCATCGTGCGAAATTATCTTGTTTTTCGTAAACAACACGTTGTAACTCGAAAAGCTTTGGTGTTGCGTGTATGTCTAAGCGTGTAGCCTCAAAAGAGAACGCAAAGGAGAGTTTTTTCTTGAAAGAATATGTAAGAATACCACGTTATTAGGAAATACAGTGTTGCAGAGTAAAGACAAATACTTACGTTTTGGAAAAAACTTTACGAGAAGAAATAACGCATCGTAAGAAATTAGCTTGTATCTCCTAAACAACACGTTGTAACTTAAAAAGATTTGGTGTGGCCTGTACGTCTAAACGTGTAGCCTGAAAAGAGAACCCATAGGAGAATTTTCTTTGGTCAAAATTTGTCAGAAAACCACGTATTAAGGAAATCCCGCATAGTGGGACATTATCTTCTTTTTCCTAAACCAAACGTTTTAACTCGAAAAGATTTGGTGTTGCGTGTATGTCTAAGCGTGTAGCCTCAAAGGAGAACACACAGGAGAGTTTTCTCTCGAAAGAATATGTAAGAATACCACGTAATAAGGAAATACTGTGTTGCATGGTAAAGACAAATACGTACTTATTGGAAAAACTTAAACTTTACGAGAAGAAATAAGGCATCTTACAAAATTAGTTTGTATCTCCTAAACAACACATTATAACTCGAAAAGATTTGGTGTGGTGTGTACGTCTAAACGTGTAGCCTGAAAAGAGAACCCATAGGACAATTTCCTTTGGTCAAAATTTGTCAGAAAACCACGTATTAAGGAAATCCCGCATAGTGCGAATTTATCTTGTTTTTCCTAAACCAAACATTTTAACTCGAAAAGCTTTGGTGTTGCGTGTATGTCTAAGCGTGTAGCCCCAAAAGAGTATGCACAGGAGAGTTTTCTCTCGAAAGAATATGTAAGAATACCACGTTATAAGGAAATACAGTGTTGCAGAGTAAAGACAAATACGTACTTATTGGAAAAACTTAAACTTTACGAGAAGAAATAAGGCATCTTACAAAATTAGTTTGTATCTCCTAAACAACACGTTATAACTCAAAAAGATTTGGTGTGGTGTGTACGTCTAAACGTGTAGCGTCAAAAGAGAACCCACAGGATAATTTTCTTTCGACAAAATTTGTCAGAAAACCACGTTTTAAGGAAATCCCGCATCGTGCGAAATTATCTTGTTTTTCCTAAACAACACGTTGTAACTCGAAAGCTTTGGTGTTGCGTGTATGTCTAAGCGTGTAGACCCAAAAGAGTACGCACAGGAGAGTTTTCTCTCGAAAGAATATGTAAGAATACCACGTTATAAGGAAATACAGTGTTGCAGAGTAAAGACAAATACGTACTTATTGGAAAAACTTAAACTTTACGAGAAGAAATAAGGCATCTTACAAAATTAGTTTGTATCTCCTAAACAACACGTTATAACTCAAAAAGATTTGGTGTGGTGTGTACGTCTAAACATGTAGCGTCAAAAGAGAACCCACAGGATAATTTTCTTTCGACAAAATTTGTCAGAAAACCACGTTTTAAGGAAATCCCTCATCGTGCGAAATTATCTTGTTTTTCCTAAACAACACGTTGTAACTCGAAAAGCTTTGGTGTTGCGTGTATGTCTAAGCGTGTAGCCTCGAAAGAGAACGCACAGGAGAGTTTTCTCTCGAAAGAATATGTAAGGATACCACGTTATAAGGAAATACAGTGTTGCAGAGTAAAGACAAATACGTATGTATTGGAAACACTTTAAGAGAGAAATAATGCATCTTGCAAAATTAGCTTGTATGTCCTAAACAAAACGTTGTAACTCGAAAAGATTTGGTGTGGCATGTACGTCTAAACGTGTAGCCTCAAAAGAGTACCCACAGGAGAGTTTTATTTCGTCAAAATTTGTCAGAAAACCACGTTTTAAGGAAATCCCGCATCTTGCGAAATTATCATGTTTTTCCTAAACAACACGTTGTAACTCGAAAAGCTTTGGTGTTGTGTGAATGTCTAAGCATGTAGCCTCAATGGAGAATGCACAGGAGAGGTTTCTCTCGAAAGAATATGCAAGAATACCACGTTATAAGGAAATACAGTGTTGCAGAGTAAAGGCAAATATGTACGTAATGGAAACACTTAAACTTTATGAGAAGAAATAACGCATCCTAAAAAAATTAGCTTGTTTCTCCTAAACCACACGTTGTAACTCGAAAAGATTTGGTGGGGCGTGTACGTCTAAATGTGTAGCCTCAAAAGAGAACCCACAGGAGTATTTTCTTTCGTCAAAATTTGTCAGAAAACCACGTTTTAAGGAAATCCCGCATCGTGCGAAATTATCTTGTTTTTCCTAAACAACACGTTGTAACTCGAAAAGCTTTGGTGTTGCGTGTATGTCTAAGCGTGTAGCCTCAAAAGAGAACGCAAAGGAGAGTTTTTTTTCGAAAGAATATGTAAGAATACCACGTTATTAGGAAATACAGTGTTGCAGAGTAAAGACAAATACTTACATATTGGAAAAAACTTTACGAGAAGAAATAACGCATCGTAAGATATTAGCTTGTATCTCCTAAACAACACGTTGTAACTTAAAAAGATTTGGTGTGGCCTGTACGTCTAAACGTGTAGCCTGAAAAGAGAACCCATAGGAGAATTTTCTTTGGTCAAAATTTGTCAGAAAACCACGTATTAAGGAAATCCCGCATAGTGCGAGATTATCTTGTTTTTCCTAAACCAAACGTTTTATCTCGAAAAGCTTTGGTGTTGCGTGTATATCTAAGCGTGTAGCCTCAAAAGAGAACGCACAGGAGAGTTTTCTCTCGAAAGAATATGTAAGAATACTACGTTATAAGGAAATTCAGTGTTGCAGAGTAAAGACAAATACGTACTTATTGGAAAAACTTAAACTTTACGAGAAGAAATAAGGGATCTTACAAAATTAGTTTGTATCTCCTAAACAACACGTTATAACTCGAAAAGATTTGGTGTGGTGTGTACGTCTAAACGTGTAGCCTCAAAAGAGAACCCACAGGAGTATTTTCTTTCGTCAAACTTTGTCAGAAAACCACGTTTTAAGGAAATCCCGCATCGTGCGAAATTATCTTGTTTTTCCTAAACAACACGTTGTAACTCGAAAAGCTTTGGTGTTGCGTGTATGTCTAAGCGTGTAGCCTCAAAAGAGAACGCACAGGAGAGTTTTCTCTCGAAAGAATATGTAAGGATACCACGTTATAAGGAAATACAGTGTTGCAGAGTAAAGACAAATATGTACGTATTGGAAACACTTTATGAGAGAAATAACGCATCTTGCAAAATTAGCTTGTATGTCCTAAACAACACGTTGTAACTCGAAAAGTTTTGGTGTGGCATGTACGTCTAAACGTGTAGCCTCAAAAGAGTACCCACAGGAGAGTTTTATTTCGTCAAAATTTGTCAGAAAACCACGTTTTAAGGAAATTCAGCATCTTGCGAAATTATCTTGTTTTTCCTAAACAACACGTTGTAACTCGAAAAGCTTTGGTGTTGCGTGAATGTCTAAGCATGTAGCCTTAAAAGGAGAGCGCACAGGAGAGTTTTCTCTCGAAAGAATATGCAAGAATACCACGTTATAAGCAAATACAGTGTTGCAGAGTAAAGGCAAATATTTACGTAATGGAAACACTTAAACTTTATGAGAAGAATTAACGCTTCGTAAAAAAATTAGCTTGTTTCTCCTAAACAACACGTTGTAACTCGAAAAGATTTGGTGTGGCGTGTACGTCTAAATGTGTAGCCTCAAAAGAGAACCCACAGGAGTATTTTCTTTCGTCAAAATTTGTCAGAAAAGCACGTTTTAAGGAAATCCCGCATCGTGCGAAATTATCTTGTTTTTCCTAAACAACACGTTGTAACTCGAAAAGCTTCGGTGTTGCGTGTATGTCTAAGCGTGTAGCCTCAAAAGAGAACGCAAAGGAGAGTTTTTTCTCGAAAGAATATGTAAGAATACCACGTTATTAGGAAATACAGTGTTGCAGAGTAAAGACAAATACTTACGTATTGGAAAAAACTTTATGAGATGAAATAACGCATCGTAAGAAATTAGCTTGTATCTCCTAAACAACACGTTGTAACTTTAAAAGATTTGGTGTCCCCTGTACGTCTAAACGTGTAGCCTGAAAAGAGAACCCATAGGAGAATTTTCTTTGGTCAAAATTTGTCAGAAAACCACGTATTAAGGAAATCCCGCATAGTGTGAAATTATCTTGATTTTCCTAAACCAAACGTTTTAACTTGAAAAGCTTTGGTGTTGCGTGTATGTCTAAGCGTGTAGCCTCAAAAGAGAACGCACAGGAGAGTTTTCTCTCGAAAGAATATGCAAGAATACCACGTTATAAGGAAATACAGTGTTGCAGAGTAAAGGCAAATATGTACGTAATGGAAACACTTAAACTTTATGAGAAGAAATAACGCATCGTACAAAAATTAGCTTGTTTATCCTAAACAACACATTGTAACTCGAAAGGATTTGGTGTGGCATGTACGTCTAAATGTGTAGCCTCGAAAGAGAACCCACAGGAGTATTTTCTTTCGTCAAAATTTGTCAGAAAACCACGTTTTAAGGAAATCCCGCATCGTGCGAAATTATCTTGTTTTCCCTAAACAACACGTTGTAACTCGAAAGCTTTGGTGTTGCGTGTATGTCTAAGCGTGTAGCCTCAAAAGAGAACGCACAGGAGAGTTTTCTCTCTAAAGAATATGTAAGAATACCACGTTATAAGGAAATACAGTGTTGCAGAGTAAAGACAAATACGTACTTATTGGAAAAACTTAAACTTTACGAGAAGAAATAAGGCATCTTACAAAATTAGTTTTTATCTCCTAAACAACACATTATAACTCGAAAAGATTTGGTGTGGTGTGTACGTCTAAACGTGTAGCCTCAAAAGAGAACCCACAGGAGAATTCTTTTGAGGCTACCCGTTGAGACGTATGATGCGTTATTTCTTCTCGTAAAGTTTAAGTGTTTCCAATAAGTACGTGGTATTCTTACATATTCTTTCAAGGGAAAACTATCCTGTGCATTCTCCTTTGATGCTACACGCTTAGACATACACGCAACACCAAAGTATTTCGGGTTACAACGTGTTGTTAAGGGAAAACAAGATAATTTCGCATGATGCAGGATTTCCATAAAAAGTCGTTTTCTGACAAATTTTGACAAAAGAAAATTCTCCTGTGGGTTCTCTTTTGAGGTTACACGTTTAGACGTACAAGCCACACCAAATTTTTTCGAGTTATAACGTGTTGTTTAGGAAATACAATCTAATTTTGTACGATGCGTTATTTCTTCTTGTAAAGTGTTTCCAATACGTACGTATTTGTCTTTACTCTGCAACACTGTATTTCCTTATAACGTGGTAACATATTCTTTCGAAAGAAAACTCTCCTGTGCGTTCTTTTTTGAGGCTACACGCTTAGACATACACGCAACCACCAAAGCTTTTCGAGTTAAAACGTGTTGTTTAGGAAAAACAAGATAATTTCGCACGATGCGGGATTTCCTTAATACGTGGTTTTCTGAAGAATTTGACCAAAGAAAATTCTCCTGTGGGTTCTCTTTTGAGGCTACACGCTTAGACGTACATGCCACACCAAATCTTTTCGAGTTACAACGTGTTGTTTAGGAGATACAAGCTAATTTTGTACGATGCTTTATATCTTCTTGTAAAGTTCAAGTGTTTCCAAAAGGTACGTATTTTTCTTTAATTTGCGACAATGTATTTCCTTATAACGTGGTATTCTTACATACTCGTTCGAGAGAAATCTCTCCTGTGCATTCTCTTTTGAGGCTACATGCTTAGACATACACGCAACACCAAAGATTTTCGAGTTACAATGTGTTGTTTAGGAAAAACAAGATAGTTTCGCACTATACGGGATTTCCTTAATAAGTGGTTTTCTGACAAATTTTGACGAAAGAAAATTCTCCTGTGGGTTCTCTTTTGAGGCTACACGTTTAGACATACACGCCACACCAAATCTTTTCGAGTTACAACGTGTTGTTTAGGAGATACAAACTAATTTTTTACGATGCGTTATATCTTCTCGTAAAGTGTTTCAAATACATACTTATTTGTCTTTACTCTGCAAAACTGTATTTCCTTATAACGTGGTATTCTTACATGTTCTCTCGAGAGAAAACTCTCCTGTGCGTTGTCTTTTGAGGCTACACGCTTAGACATTCACGCAACATCAAAGCTCTTCGAGTTACATCGTGTGGTTTAGGAAAAACAAGATAATTTCGCATGATGAGTGATTTCCTTAAAACATGGTTTTCTGAAAATTTTAATGAAAAAAAAATTCTCCTGTGGGTTCTCTTTTGAGGCTACACGTTTAGACGTACACGCCACACCAAATCTTTTCGAGTTACAACGTGTTGTTTAGGAGATACAAGCTAATTTTGTACGATGCGTTATTTCTTCTCGTAAAGTGTTTCCAATAAGTACGTATTTGCCTTTAGTCTGCAACACTGTATTTCCTTATAACGTGGTATTCTTACATATTCTTTCGAGAGAAAACTCTCCTGTGCGTCCTCTTTTGAGGCTACACGCTTAGACATACACGCAACACCAAAGCTTTTCGCGTTACAACGTGTTGTTTAGGAAAAACAAGATAATTTCGCACGATGCGGGATTTCCTTAATATGTGGTTTTCTGAAAAAATTTTGACCAAAGAAAATTCTCCTATGGGTTCTCCTTTGAGACTACACGTGTAGACGTACAGGCCACAACAAATCTTTTTAAGTTACAACGTGTTGTTTAGGAGATACAAGCTAATTTTGTATGATGCGTTATTTCTTCTCGTAAAGTTTTTCCAATAAGTAAGTATTTGTCTTTACACTACAACACTGTATTTCCTTATAACGTGGTATTCTTACATATTTTTTCGAGAGAAAACTCTCCTGTGCGTTCTAATTTGAGGCTACATGCTTAGACATACACGCATCAGCAAAGCTTTTCGAGTTACAACGTGTTGTTTAGGAAGAACAAGATAATTTCTCACGATGCGGTATATCCTTAAAACGTGGTTTTCTGACAAATTTTGACGAAAGAAAATTCTCCTGTGGGTTCTCTATTGAGGCTACACGTTTAGACGTACACGCCACACCAAATCTTTTTGAGTTACAACTTGTTGTTTAGGAGATACAAGCTAATATTTTTTACGATGCTTTATTTCTTCTCGTAAAGTTAAATGTTTCCAATACGTATGTATTTGCCTTTACTCTGCAACACTGTATTTCCTTATAACGTGTTATTCTTACATATTCTTTCGAGAGAAAAGTCTTCTGTGCATTCTCTTTGGAGGCTACACGCTTAGACATTCACGCAAAACAAAAGCTTTTCCAGTTACAACGTGTTGTTTAGGAAAAACAAGATAATTTTGCATCATGCAGTATTTCCTTAAAACGTGGTTTTCTGACAAATTTTGATGAAAGAAAATTCTCCTGTGGGTTCTCTTTTGAGGCTACACGTTTAGACGTACACGCCACACTAAATCCTTTCGAGTTCTAATGTGTTGTTTAGGATATACAAGCTAATTTTTTACTATGTGTTATTTCTTCTCGTAAAGTTTAAGTGTTTCCAATAAGTACATATTTGTCTTTACTCTGCAACACTGTTTTTCCTTATAACGTGGTATTCCTACATATTCTTTCGGGAGAAAACTCTCCTGTGCGTTCTCTTTTGAGGCTACACACTTAGACATACTCGCAACACCAAAGCTTTTCGAGTTACAACATGTTGTTTAGGAAAAACAAGATAATTTCGCACGATGCGGGATTTCCTTAAAACGTGGTTTTCTGAAAAATTTTGACGAAAGAAAACTCTCCTGTGGGTTCTCCTTTGAGACTACACGTGTAGACGTACAGGCCACAACAAATCTTTTTAAGTTACAACGTGTTGTTTAGGAGATACAAGCTAATTTTGTATGATGCGTTATTTCTTCTCGTAAAGTTTTTCCAATAAGTAAGTATTTGTCTTTACCCTACAACACTGTATTTCCTTATAACGTGGTATTCTTACATATTTTTTCGAGAGAAAACTCTCCTGTGCGTTCTAATTTGAGGCTACATGCTTAGACATACATGAATCAGCAAAGCTTTTCGAGTTACAACGTGTTGTTTAGGAAGAACAAGATAATTTCTCACGATGCGGTATATCCTTAAAACGTGGTTTTCTGACAAATTTTGACGAAAGAAAATTCTCCTGTGGGTTCTCTATTGAGGCTACACGTTTAGACGTACACGCCACACCAAATCTTTTTGAGTTACAACTTGTTGTTTAGGAGATACAAGCTAATATTTTTTACGATGCTTTATTTCTTCTCGTAAAGTTTAAGTGTTTCCAATACGTATGTATTTGCCTTTACTCTGCAACACTGTATTTCCTTATAACGTGTTATTCTTACATATTCTTTCGAGAGAAAAGTCTCCTGTGCATTCTCTTTGGAGGCTACACGCTTAGACATTCACGCAAAACAAAAGCTTTTCCAGTTACAACGTGTTGTTTAGGAAAAACTAGATAATTTTGCATCATGCAGTATTTCCTTAAAACGTGGTTTTCTGACAAATTTTGACGAAAGAAAATTCTCCTGTGGGTTCTCTTTTGAGGCTACACGTTTAGACGTACACGCCACACTAAATCCTTTCGAGTTCTAATGTGTTGTTTAGGATATACAAGCTAATTTTTTACTATGTGTTATTTCTTCTCGTAAAGTTTAAGTGTTTCCAATAAGTACATATTTGTCTTTACTCTGCAACACTGTTTTTCCTTATAACGTGGTATTCCTACATATTCTTTCGGGAGAAAACTCTCCTGTGCGTTCTCTTTTGAGGCTACACGCTTAGACATACTCGCAACACCAAAGCTTTTCGAGTTACAACATGTTGTTTAGGAAAAAGAAGATAATTTCGCACGATGCGGGATTTCCTTAAAACGTGCTTTTCTGAAAAATTTTGACGAAAGAAAACTCTCCTGTGGGTTCTCTTTTGAGGCTACACGTTTAGACATACACGCCACACCAAATCTTTTCGAGTTACAACGTGTTGTTTAGGAGATAAAAGCTAATTTTGCATGATGCGTTATTTCTTCTCCTAAAGTGTTTCCAATAAATACATATTTGTCTATACTCTGCAACACTGTATTTTCTTATAACGTGGTATTCCTACATATTCTTTCGGGAGAAAACTATCCTGTGCATTCTCTTTGGAGGCTACACTCTTAGACATATACACAACACCAAAACTTTTCGAGTTACAACGTGTTGATTAGGAAAAACAAGATAATTTCGCACGATGCGGTATTTCCTTAAAACGTGGATTTCTGGCAAATTTTGACGTAAGAAAATTCTCCTGTGGGTTCTCTTTTGAGGCTACACGTTTAGACATACATGCCGCGCCAAATCTTTTTGAGTTACCACGTGTTGTTTCGGAGATACAAGCTAATTTTGTACCATGCATCATTTCTTCTCATAATGTGTTTCTAATACGTACGTATTTGTTTTTACTCTGCAGCCATATATTTCCTTATAACGTGGTATTCTTACATATTCTTTCGAGAGAAAACTCTCCTGTGCATTCTCTTTTGAGGCTACACGCTTAGACATACACGCAACAGCAAAGCTTTTCTAGTTACAAAGTGTTGTTTAGGAAAAACAAGATAATTTCCCACGATGAGGGATTTCCTTAAAACGTGGTTTTCTGACAAATTTTGACGAAAGAAAACTCTCCTGTGGGTTCTCTTTTGAGGCTACACGTATAGACGTACACGCCACACCAAATCTTTTCGAGTTACAATGTGTTGTTTAGGACATACAAGCTAATTTTGCAAGATGCGTTATTTCTCTCATAAAGTGCTTCCAATACATACATATTTGTCTTTACTCTGCCACACTGAATTTCCTTACAACGTGGAATTCTTACATATTCTTTCGAGAGAAAACTCTCCTGTGCGTTCTCTTTTGGGGCTACATGCTTAGACATACACCCAACACCAAAGCTTTTCGAGTTAAAACGTGTTGTTTAAGAAGAACAAGATAATTTCTCACGATGTGGGATTTCCTTAAAACGTGGTTTTCTGAAAAATTTTGACGAAAGAAAATTGTCCTGTGGGTTCTCTTTTGTGGCTACACGTTTAGACGTACACGCCACACCAAATCTTTTCGAGTTACAATGTGTTGTTTAGGAGATACAAGCTAATTTTGTACGATGCATTATTTCTTCTCGTAAAGTTTAAGTGTTTCCAATAAGTATGTATTTGCCTCTACTCTGCAACACTGTATTTCCTTTAACGTGGTATTCTTACATATTCTTTCGAGAGAAAACTCTCCTGTGCGTTCTCTTTTGAGGCTACACGCTTAGACATACACGCAACACCAAAGGTTTTCGAGTTGCAACGTGTTGATTAGGAAAAACAAGATAATTTCGCATGATGCGGGATTTCCTTAAAACGTGGTTTTCTGACGAATTTTGACGAAAGAAAATTCTCCTGTGGGTTCTCTTTTCAGGCTACACGTTTAGACGTACAAGCCACACCAAATCTTTTTGAATTACAACGTGTTGTTTCGGAGATAAAAGCTAATTTATTACCATGCGCTATTTCTTCTCATAATGTGTTTCCAATACGTACGTATTTGTCTTTACTCTGCAGCAATATATTTCCTTATAACGTGGTATTCTTACATATTCTTTCGAGAGAAAACTCTCCTGTGCGTTCTCTTTTGGGGCTACGTACTTAGACATACACCCAACATCAAAGCTTTTCGAGTTACAATATGTTGTTTAGAAAGAACTAGATAATTTCTCACGATCCGGGATTTCCTTAAAACGTGGTTTTCTGAAAAATTTTGACAAAAGGAAATTGTCCTGTGGGTTCTCTTTTGAGGCTACACGTTTAGACGTACAGGCCACACCAAATCTTTTCGAGTTACAACGTGTTGTTTAGGAGATACAAGCTAATTTTGTACGATGCTTTATTTCATCTCGTAAAGTTTATGGGTTTCCAATACATACTTATCTGTCTTTACTCTGCAACACTGTATTTCCTTACAACGTGGTATTCTTACATATTCTTTCGATAGAAAACTCTCCTGTGCGTTCTCTTTTGAGGCTACATGCTTAGACATACACGCAACACCAAAGCTTTTCGAGTTACAACGTGTTGTTTAGGAAAAACAAGATAATTTCGCACGATGCGGGAATTCCTTAAAACGTGGTTTTCTGAAAAATTTTGACGAAAGAAAATTCTCCTGTGGGTTTTCATTTGAGGCTACACGTTTAGACGTACAGGCCACACCAAATCTTTTCGAGTTACAACGTGTTGTTTAGGAGATACAAGCTAATTTTTTACGATGCTTTATATCTTCTTGTAAAGTTTAAGTGTTTCCAAAAGGTACGTATTTATCTTTAATTTGCCACAATGTATTTCCTTATAACGTGGTATTCTTACATACTCGTTCGAGAGAAATCTCTCCTGTGCATTCACCTTTGAGGCTACATGCTTAGACATACATACAACAGCAAAGATTTTCGAGTTACAATGTGCTGATTAGGAAAAACAACACAGTTTCGCACGATGAGGGATTTCCTTAATAAGTGGTTTTCTGACAAATTTTGACGAAAGAAAATTCTCCTGTGGGTTCTCTTTTGAGGCTACATGTTTAGACGTACACGCCACACCAAATCTTTTCGAGTTACAACGTGTTGTTTAGGAGATACAAGCTAATTTTTGTATGATGCGTTATTTCTTCTCGTAAAGTGTTTCCAATACATATGTATTTGCCTTTAGTCTGCAACACTGTATTTCCTTATAACGTGGTATTCTTACATATTCTTTCGAGAGAAAACTCTCCTGTGCATCCTCTTTTGAGGCTACACGCTTAGACATACACGCAACACCAAAGCTTTTCGAGTTACAACGTGTTTGTTAGGAAAAACTAGATAATTTCACACGATGCGGGATTTCCTTAATACGTGGTTTTCTGACAAATTTTGACCAAAGAAAATTCTCCTATGGGTTCTCTTTTGAGACTACACGTTTAGACGTACAGGCCACACCAAATCTTTTTAAGTTACAACGTGTTGTTTAGGAGATACAAGCTAATTTTGTACGATGCGTTATTTCTTCTCGTAAGTTTTTCCAATAAGTAAGTATTTGTCTTAACTCTGCAACACTGTATTTCCTTATAACGTGGTATTCTTACATATTCTTTCGAGAGAAAACTCTCCTCTGCGTTCTCTTTTGGGGCTACACGCTTAGACATACACCCAACACCAAAGCTTTTCGAGTTAAAACGTGTTGTTTAGGAAGAACAAGACAATTTCTCACGATGCGGGATTTCCTTAAAACGTGGTTTTCTGACAAATTTTGACGAAAGAAAATTGTCCTGTGGTTCTCTTTTGAGCCTACACGTTTAGACATACACGCCACACCAAATCTTTACGAGTTACAACGTGTTGTTTAGGAGATACAAGCTAATTTTGTACGATGCTTTATTTCATCTCGTAAATTTTATGGGTTTCCAATACATACGTATTTGTCTTTACTCTGCAACACTGTATTTCGTTATAACGTGGTATTCTTACATATTCTTTCGAGAGAAAACTCTCCTGTGCGTTCTCCTTTGAGGCTACACTCTTAGACATACACGCAACACCAAAGCTTTTCGAGTTACAATGTGATGTTTAGGAAAAACAAGATAATTTCACACGATGCGGGATTTACTTAAAACGTGGTTTCTGAAAAATTTTGACGAAAGAAAATTCTCCTGTGGGTTCTCTTTTGAGGCTACACGTTTAGACGTACACGCCACACCAAATCTTTTCGAGTTACAACGTGTTGTTTAGGAGATACAAGCTAATTTTGTACGATGCGTTATTTCTTCTAGTAAAGTGTTTCCAATACATACGTATTTGCCTTTAGTTTGCAACACTGTATTTCCTTATAACGTGGTATTCTTACATATTCTTTAGAGAGAAAACTCTCCTGTGCATCCTCTTTTGAGGCTACACGCTGAGACATACATGCAACACCAAAGCTTTTCGCGTTACAACATGTTGTTTAGGAAAAACAAGATAATTTCGCACAATGAGGGATTTCCTTAATACATAGTTTTCTGACATATTTTGACCAAAGAAAATTCTCCTATGGATTCTCTTTTGAGACTACACGTTTAGACGTACAGGCCACTCCAAATCGTTTTACGTTACAACGTGTTGTTTAGGCGATACAAGCTAATTTTGTATGATGCATTATTTCTTCTTGTAAAGTTTTTCCAATAAATAAGTATTTGTCTTTACTCTGCAACACTGTATTTCCTTATAACGTGGCATTCTTACATATTCTTTCGAGAGAAAACTCTCCTCTGCGTTCTCTTTTGGGCTACATGTTTAAACATACACCCAACACCAAAGATTTTCGAGTTAAAACATGGTTAGGAAGAACTAGATAATTTCTCACGATGCGGGATTTCCTTAAAACGTGGTTTTCTGACAAAATTTGATGAAAGAAAATTGTCCTGTGGGTCTCTTTTGAGGCTACACGTTTAGACGTACACGACACACCAAATCTTTTCGAGTTACAAAGTGTTGTTTAGGAGATACAAGCTAATTTTGTACGATGCTTTATTTCATCTCGTAAAGTTTATGGGTTTCCAGTACATACATATTTGTCTTTACTCTGCAACACTGTATTTTCTTATAACGTGGTATTCTTACATATTCTTTCGAGAGAAAACTCTCCTGTGCGTTTTCTTTTGAGGTTACACGCTTAGACATACACGCAACACCACAGCTTTTCGCTTGACAATGTGTTGTTTAGGAAAAACAAGATAATTTCGCACGATGAGGGATTTCCTTAATACGTGGTTTTCTGACAAATTTTGACCAAAGAAAATTCTCGTATGGGTTCTCTTTTGAGACTACACGTGTAGACGTACAGTCCACATCAAATCTTTTTAAGTTACAACGTGTTCTTTAGGAGATACAAGCTAATTTTGTACGTTGCGTTATTTCTTCTCGTAAAGTTTTTCCAATAAGTAAGTATTTGTCTTTACTCTGCAAAAATGTATTTCCTTACAACGTGGTATTCTTACATATTTTTTCGAGAGAAAACTCTCCTGTGCGTTCTCATTTGAGGCTACATGCTTAGACATACACGCAACAGCAAAGCTTTTCGAGTTACAACGTGTTGTTTAGGAAGAACAAGATATTTTCTCACGATGCGGGATTTCCTTAAAACGTGGTTTTCTGACAAATTTTGACGAAAGAAAATTCTCCTGTGGATTCTCTTTTGAGGCTACACGTTTAGACGTACACGCCACACCAAATCTTTTTGAGTTACAACTTGTTGTTTAGGAGATACAAGCTAATTTTGCATGATGCGTTATTTCTTCTAAAGTTTTTCCAATAAGTACATATTTGTCTATACTCTGCAACACTGTATTTCCTTATAACGTGGTATTCTTACATATTCTTTCGAGAGAAAACTATCCTGTGCGTTCCCTTTGGAGGCTACACTCTTAGACATACACGCAACACCAAAGCTTTTCGAGTTACAACGTGTTGATTAGGAAAAACAAGATAATTTCGCACGATGCAGGATTTCCTTAAAACGTGGTTCTCTGACAAATTTTGACGTAAGAAAATTCTCCTGTGGGTTCTCTTTTGAGGCTACACGTTTAGACATACATGCCGAACCAAATCTTTTTGAGTTACCACGTGTTGTTTCGGAGATACAAGCTAATTTTGTACCATGCATCATTTCTTCTCATAATGTGTTTCCTATACGTACGTATTTGTCTTTACTCTGCAGCCATGAATTTCCTTATAACGTGGTATTCTTACATATTTTTTCGAGAGAAAACTCTCCTGTGCATTCTCTTTTGAGGCTACACGCTTAGACATACACGCAACAGCAAAGCTTTTCTAGTTACAACGTGTTGTTTAGGAAAAACAAGATAATTTCGCACGATGAGGGATTTCCTTAAAACGTGGTTTTCTGACAAATTTTGCCGAAAGAAAACTCTCCTGTGGGTTCTTTTTTGGGGCTACATGTATAGACCTACACGCCACACCAAATCTTTTCGAGTTACAACGTGTTGTTTAGGACATACAAGCTAATTTTGCAAGATGCGTTATTTCTCTCATAAAGTGCTTCCAATACATACATATTTGTCTTTACTCTGCCACACTGAATTTCCTTATAACGTGGAATTCTTACATATTCTTTCAAGAGAAAACTCTCCTGTGCGTTCTCTTTTGGGGCTACATGCTTAGACATACACCCAACACCAAAGCTTTTCGTGTTAAAACGTGTTGTTTAGGAAGAACAAGATAATTTCTCACGATGTGGGATTTCCTTAAAATGTGGTTTTCTGAAAAATTTTGACGAAGAAAATTGTCCTGTGGGTTCTCTTTTGTGGCTACACGTTTAGACGTACACGCCACACCAAATCTTTTCGAATTACCACGTGTTGTTTAGGAGATACAAGCTAATTTTGTACGATGCTTTATTTCATCTCTTAAAGTTTATGTGTTTCCAATACATACATATTTGTCTTTACTCTGCAACACTGTATTTCCTTATAACGTGGTATTCTTACATATTCTTTCGAGAGAAAACTCTCCTGTGCGTTCTCTTTTGAGGCTACACGCTTAGACATACACGCAACACCAAAGCTTTTCGCCTTACAATGTGTTGTTTAGGAAAAACAAGATAATTTCGCACGATGAGGGATTTCCTTAATACGTGGCTTTCTGACGAATTTTGACCAAAGAAAATTCTCCTATGGGTTCTCTTTTGAGACTACACGTTTAGACGTACAGGCCACATCAAATCTTTTTAAGTTACAACGTGTTGTTTAGGAGATACAAGCTAATTTTGTAGGATGCGTTATTTCTTCTCGTAAAGTTTTTCCAATAAGTAAGTATTTGTCTTTACTCTGCAAAAATGTATTTCCTTACAACGTGGTATTCTTACATATTTTTCGAGAGAAAACTCTCCTGTGCGTTCTCATTTGAGGCTACACGCTTAGACATACACGCAACAGCAAAGCTTTTCGAGTTACAACATGTTGTTTAGGAAGAACCAGATAATTTCTCACGATGCGGGATTTCCTTAAAACGTGGTTTTCTGACAAATTTTGACGAAAGAAAATTGTCCTGTGGGTTCTCTTTTGAGGCTACACGTTTAGACGTACACGTCACACCAAATCTTTTTGAGTTACAACTTGTTGTTTAGGAGATACAAGCTAATTTTTTTACGATGCATTATTTCTTCTCGTAAAGCTTAAGTGTTTCCAATAAGTATGTATTTGCCTCTACTCTGCAACACTGTATTTCCTTATAACGTGGTATTCTTACATATTCTTTCGAGAGAAAACTCTCCTGTGCGTTCTATTTGGAGGCTACACGCTTAGACATTCACGCAACACCAAAGCTTTTCGAGTTACAACGTGTTGTTTTGGAAAAACAAGATAATTTCGCATGATGCGGGATTTCCTTAAAACGTGGTTTTCTGTCAAATTTTGACGAAAGAAAATTCTCCTGTGGGTTCTCTTTTGAGGCTACACGTTTAGACATACACGCCACACCAAATCCTTTTGAGGTATAACGTGTTGTTTAGGATATACAAGCTAATTTTGTACTGTGTGTTATTTCTTCTCGTAAAGTTTAAGTGTTTCCAATAAGTATGTATTTGTCTTTACTATGCAACACTGTATTTCCTTATAACGTAGTATTCCTACATATTCTTTCGGGAGAAAACTCTCCTGTCCGTTCTCTTTTGAGGCTACACGCTTAGACATACACGCAACACCAAAGCTTTTCGAGTTACAACATATTGTTTAGGAAAAACAAGATAATTTCGCACGATGCGGGATTTCCTTAAAACGTGGTTTTCTGACAAATTTTGACGAAAGAAAACTCTCCTGTGGGTTCTCTTTTGAGGCTACACGTTTAGACGTTTTCGCCACACCAAATCTTTTCGAGTTACAACGTGTTGTTTAGGAGATACAAGCTAATTTTGCATGATGCGTTATTTCTTCTCCTAAAGTGTTTCCAATAAGTACATATTTGTCTATACTCTGCAACACTGTGTTTCCTTATAACGTGGTATTCTTACATATTCTTTTGAGAGAAAACTATCCTGTGCGTTCTCTTTGGAGGCTACACGCTTAGACATACACGCAACACCAAAGCTTTTCGAGTTACAACGTGTTGATTAGGAAAAACAAGATAATTTTGCACGATGCGGGATTTCCTTAAAACGTGGTTTTCTGACGAATTTTGACGAAAGAAAATTCTCCTGTGGGTTCTCTTTTGAGGCTAAACGTTTAGACGTACACGCCACACCAAATCTTTTTGAATTACAACGTGTTGTTTCGGAGATAAAAGCTAATTTTTTACCATGCGCTATTTCTTCTCATAATGTGTTTCCAATACGTACGTATTTGTCTTTACTCTGCAGCAATATATTTCCTTATAACGTGATATTCTTACATATTCTTTCGAGAGAAAACTCTCCTGTGCATTCTCTTTTGAGGCTAAACGCTTAGACATACACGCAACACCAAAGCTTTTCTACTTACAATGTGTTGTTTAGGAAAAACAAGATAATTTCTCACGATGCGGGATTTCCTTAAAACGTGGTTTTCTGACAAATTTTGAGGAAGGAAAACTCTCCTGTGGGTTCTCTTTTGAGGCTACACGTTTAGACGTACACACCACACCAAATGTTTTCGAGTTACAACGTGTTGTTAAGGACATACAAGCTAATTTTGCAAGATGTGTTATTTCTCTCATAAAGAGCTTCCAATACGTACGTATTTGTCTTTACTCTGCCACACTGTATTTCCTTATAACGTGGTATTCTTACATCTTCTTTCAAGAGAAAACTCTCCTGTGTGTTCCCTTTTGGGGCTACATACTTAGACATACACCCAACATCAAAGCTTTTCGAGTTAAAACGTGTTGTTTAGGAAGAACTAGATAATTTCTCACGATCCGGGATTTCCTTAAAACGTGGTTTTCTGAAAAATTTTGACAAAAGGAAATTGTCCTGTGGGTTCTCTTTTGAGGCTACACGTTTAGACGTACAGGCCACACCAAATCTTTTCGGGTTACAACGTGTTGTTTAGGAGATACAAGCTAATTTTGTACGATGCTTTATTTCATCTCGTAAAGTTTATGGGTTTCCAATACATACTTATCTGTCTTTACTCTGCAACACTGTATTTCCTTACAACGTGGTATTCTTACATATTCTTTCGATAGAACACTCTCCTGTGCGTTCTCTTTCGAGGCTACATGCTTAGACATACACGCACTACCAAAGCTTTTCGAGTTACAACGTGTTGTTTAGGAAAAACAAGATAATTTCGCACGATGCGGGAATTCCTTAAAACGTGGTTTTCTGAAAAATTTTGACGAAAGAAAATTCTCCTGTGGGTTTTCATTTGAGGCTACACGTTTAGATGTACACGCCACACCAAATCTTTTCGAGTTACAACGTGTTGTTTAGGAGATACAAGCTAATTTTTTACGATGCTTTATATCTTCTTGTAAAGTTTATGTGCTTTCAAAAGATACGTATTTATTTTAATTTGCCACAATGTATTTCCTTATAACGTGGTATTCTTACATACTCGTTCGAGAGAATTCTCTCCTGTGCGTTCACCTTTGAGGCTACATGCTTAGACATACACACAACAGCAAAGATTTTCGAGTTACAATGTGTTGATTAGGAAAAACAACACAGTTTCGCACGATGCGGGATTTCCTTAATAAGTGGTTTTCTGACAAATTTTGACGAAAGAAAATTCTCCTGTGGGTTCTCTTTTGAGGCTACACGTTTAGACGTACACGCCACACCAAATCTTTTCGAGTTACAACGTGTTGTTTAGGAGATACAAGCTAATTTTGTATGATGCGTTATTTCTTCTCGTAAAGTGTTTCCAATACATATGTATTTGCCTTTAGTCTGCAACACTGTATTTCCTTATAACGTGGTATTCTTACATATTCTTTCGAGAGAAAACTCTCCTGTGCATCCTCTTTTGAGCCTACACACTTAGACATACACGCAACACCAAAGCTTTTCGAGTTACAACGTGTTTTTTAGGAAAAACTAGATAATTTCACACGATGAGGGATTTCCTTAATACGTGATTTTCTGACAAATTTTGACCAAAGAAAATTCTCCTATGGGTTCTCTTTTGAGACTACACGTTTAGACGTACAGGCCACACCAAATCTTTTTAAGTTACAACGTGTTGTTTAGGAGATACAAGCTAATTTTGTACGATGCATTATTTCTTCTCGTAAAGTTTTTCCAATAAGTAAGTATTTGTCTTAACTCCGCAACTCTGTATTTCCTTATAACGTGGTATTCTTACATATTCTTTCGAGAGAATACTATCCTCTGCGTTCTCTTTTGTGGCTACACGCTTAGACATACACCCAACATCAAAGCTTTTCGAGTTAAAACGTGTTGTTTAGGAAGAACAAGATAATTTCTCACGATGCGGGATTTCCTTAAAACGTGGTTTTCTGACAAATTTTGACGAAAGAAAATTGTCCTGTGGGTTCTCTTTTGAGGCTACACGTTTAGACGTACAAGCCACACCAAATCTTTTCGAGTTACAACGTGTTGTTTAGGAGATACAAGCTAATTTTGTACGATAATTTATTTCATCTCGTAAAGTTTATGGGTTTCCAATACATACGTATTTGTCTTTACTCTGCAACACTGTATTTCGTTATAACATGGTATTCTTACATATACTTTTGAGAGAAAACTCTCCTGTGCGTTCTCCTTTGAGGCTACACACTTAGACATACACGCAACACCAAAGCTTTTCGAGTTACAATTTGATGTTTAGGAAAAACAAGATAATTTCACACGATGCGGGATTTACTTAAAACGTGGTTTCTGAAAAATTTTGACGAAAGAAAATTCTCCTGTGGGTTCTCTTTTGAGGCTACACGTTTAGACGTACACGCCACACCAAATCATTTCGAGTTACAACGTGTTGTTTAGGAGATACAAGCTAATTTTGTACAATGCGTTATTTCTTCTAGTAAAGTGTTTCCAATACATACGTATTTGCCTTTAGTGTGCAACACTGTATTTCCTTATAACGTGGTATTCTTACATATTCTTTAGAGAGAAAACTCTCCTGTGCATCCTCTTTTGAGGCTACACGCTTAGACATACACGCAACACCAAAGCTTTTCGCGTTACAACGTGTTGTTTAGGAAAAACAAGATAATTTCGCACAATGAGGGATTTCCTTAATACGTGGTTTTCTGACATATTTTGACCAAAGAAAATTCTCCTATGGGTTCTCTTTTGAGACTTCACGTTTAGACGTACAGGCCACTCCAAATCTTTTTAAGCTACAACGTGTTGTTTAGGCGATACAAGCTAATTTTGTATGATGCATTATTTCTTCTTGTAAAGTTTTTCCAATAAATAAGTATTTGTCTTTACTCTGCAACACTGTATTTCCTTAAAACGTGGCATTCTTACATTTTCTTTCGAGAGAAATCTCTCCTCTGCGTTCTCTTTTGGGGCTACATGTTTAGACATACACCCAACACCAAAGCTTTTCGAGTTAAAACATGGTTAGGAAGAACTAGATAATTTCTCACGATGCGGGATTTCCTTAAAACGTGGTTTTCTGACAAAATTTGATGAAAGAAAATTGTCCTGTGGGTTCTCTTTTGAGGCTACACGTTTAGACGTACACGCCACACCAAATCTTTTCGAGTTACAACGTGTTGTTTAGGAGATACAAGCTAATTTTGTACGATGCTTTATTTCATCTCGTAAAGTTTATGGGTTTCCAATACATACATATTTGTCTTTACTCTGCAACACTGTATTTCCTTATAACGTGGTATTCTTACATATTCTTTCGAGAGAAAACTCTCCTGTGTGTTTTATTTTGAGGCTACATGCTTAGACATACACGCAACACCAAAGCTTTTCGCGTGACAATGTGTTGTTTAGGAAAAACAAGATAATTTCGCACGATGAGGGATTTCCTTAATACGTGGTTTTCTGACAAATTTTGACCAAAGAAAATTCTCCTATGGGTTCTCTTTTGAGACTACTCGTGTAGACGTACAGGCCACATCAAATCTTTTTAAATTACAACGTGTTGTTTAGGAGATACAAGCTAATTTTGTACGTTGCGTTATTTCTTCTTGTAAAGTTTTTCCAATAAGTAAGTATTTGTCTTTACTCTGCAAAAATGTATTTCCTTACAACGTGGTATTCTTACATATTTTTTCGAGAGAAAACTCTCCTGTGCGTTCTCATTTGAGGCTACACGCTTAGACATACATGCAACAGCAAAGCTTTTCGAGTTACAACGTGTTGTTTAGGAAGAACAAGATAATTTCTCACGATACGGGATTTCCTTAAAACGTGGTTTTCTGAAAAATTTTGACGAAAGAAAACTCTCCTGTGGGTTCTCTTTTGAGGCTACACATTTAGACGTACACGCCACACCAAATCTTTTTGAGTTACAACTTGTTGTTTAGGAGATACAAGCTAATTTTGCATGATGCGTTATTTCTTCTAAAGTTTTTCCAATAAGTACATATTTGTCTATACTCTGCAACACTGTATTTCCTTATAACGTGGTATTCTTACATATTCTTTCGAGAGAAAACTATCCTGTGCATTCCCTTTGGAGGCGACACTCTTAGACATACACGCAACACCAAAGCTTTTCGAGTTACAACGTGTTGATTAGGAAAAACAAGATAATTTCGCACGATGCAGGATTTCCTTAAAACGTGGTTCTCTGACAAATTTTGACGTAAGAAAATTCTCCTGTGGGTTCTCTTTTGAGGCTACACGTTTAGACATACATGCCGCAACAAATCTTTTTGAGTTACCACGTATTGTTTCGGAGATACAAGCTAATTTTGTACCATGCATCATTTCTTCTCATAATGTGTTTCCTATACGTACGTATTTGTCTTTACTCTGCAGCCATGTATTTCCTTATAACGTGGTATTCTTACATATTCTTTCGAGAGAAAACTCTCCTGTGCATTCTCTTTTGAGGCTACACGCTTAGACATACACGCAACAGCAAAGCTTTTCTAGTTACAACGTGTTGTTTAGGAAAAACAAGATAATTTCGCACGATGAGGGATTTCCTTAAAACGTGGTTTTCTGACAAATTTTGACGAAAGAAAACTTTCCTGTGGGTTCTCTTTTGAGGCTACACGTATAGACGTACACGCCACACCAAATCTTTTCGAGTTACAACGTGTTGTTTAGGACATACAAGCTAATTTTGCAAGATGCGTTATTTCTCTCATAAAGTGCTTCCAATACATACATATTTGTCTTTACTCTGCCACACTGAATTTCCTTATAACGTGGAATTCTTACATATTCTTTCGAGAGAAAACTCTCCTGTGCGTTCTCTTTTGGGGCTACATGCTTAGACATACACCCAACACCAAAGCTTTTCGAGTTAAAACGTGTTGTTAAGGAAGAACAAGATAATTTCTCACGATGTGGGATTTCCTTAAAACGTGGTTTTCTGAAAAATTTTGACGAAGAAAATTGTCCTGTGGGTTCTCTTTTGTGGCTACACGTTTAGACGTACACGCCACACCAAATCTTTTCGAGTTACAACGTGTTGTTTATGAGATACAAGCTAATTTTGTACGATGCTTTATTTCATCTCTTAAAGTTTATGTGTTTCCAATACATACATATTTGTCTTTACTCTGCAACACTGTATTTCCTTATAACGTGGTATTCTTACATATTCTTTCGAGAGAAAACTCTCCTGTGCGTTCTCTTTTGAGGCTACACGCTTAGACATACACGCAACACCAAAGCTTTTCGCGTTACAATGTGTTGTTTAGGAAAAACAAGATAATTTCGCACGATGAGGGATTTCCTTAATACGTGGTTTTCTGACGAATTTTGACCAAAGAAAATTCTCCTATGGGTTCTCTTTTGAGACTACATGTTTAGACGTACAGGCCACACCAAATCTTTTTAAGTTACAACGTGTTGTTTAGGAGATACAAGCTAATTTTGTACGATGCATTATTTCTTCTCGTAAAGTTTTTCCAATAAGTAAGTATTTGTCTTAACTCTGCAACACTGTATTTCCTTATAACGTGGTATTCTTACATATTCTTTCGAGAGAATACTCTCCTCTGCGTTCTCTTTTGGGGCTACACGCTTAGACATACACCCAACACCAAAGCTTTTCGAGTTAAAAAGTGTTGTTTAGGAAGAACAAGATAATTTCTCACGATGCGGGATTTCCTTAAAACGTGGTTTTCTGACAAATTTTGATGAAAGAAAATTGTCCTGTGGGTTCTCTTTTGAGGCTACACGTTTAGACGTACAAGCCACACCAAATCTTTTCGAGTTACAACGTGTTGTTTAGGAGATACAAGCTAATTTTGTACGATAATTTATTTCATCTCGTAAAGTTTATGGGTTTCCAATACATACGTATTTGTCTTTACTCTGGAACACTGTATTTCGTTATAACGTGGTATTCTTACATATTCTTTCGAGAGAAAACTCTCCTGTGCATTCTCCTTTGAGGCTACACACTTAGACATACACGCAACACCAAAGCTTTTCGAGTTACAATGTGATGTTTAGGAAAAACAAGATAATTTCACACGATGCGGGATTTACTTAAAACGTGGTTTCTGAAAAATTTTGACGAAAGAAAATTCTCCTGTGGGTTCTCTTTTGAGGCTACACGTTTAGACGTACACGCCACACCAAATCTTTTCGAGTTACAACGTGTTGTTTAGGAGATACAAGCTAATTTTGTACGATGCGTTATTTCTTCTAGTAAAGTGTTTCCAATACGTACGTATTTGCCTTTAGTCTGCAACACTGTATTTCCTTATAACGTGGTGTTCTTACATATTCTTTCGAGAAAAAACTCTCCTGTGCATCCTCTTTTGAGGCTACACGCTTAGACATACACGCAACACCAAAGCTTTTCGCTTTACAACGTGTTGTTTAGGAAAAACAAGATAATTTCGCACAATGAGGGATTTCCTTAATACGTGGTTTTCTGACATATTTTGACCAAAGAAAATTCTCCTATGGGTTCTCTTTTGAGACTACACGTTTAGACGTACAGGCCACTGCAAATCTTTTTAAGTTACAACGTGTTGTTTAGGCGATACAAGCTAATTTTGTATGATGCGTTATTTCTTCTTGTAAAGTTTTTCCAATAAATAAGTATTTGTCTTTACTCTGCAACACTGTATTTCCTTATAACGTGGCATTCTTACATATTCTTTCGAGAGAAAACTCTCCTCTGCGTTCTCTTTTGGGGCTACATGCTTAGACATACACCCAACACCAAAGCTTTTCGAGTTAAAACGTGTTGTTTAGGAAGAACTAGATAATTTCTCAAGTTGCGTGATTTCCTTAAAACGTGGTTTTCTGACAAAATTTGATGAAAGAAAATTGTCCTGTGGGTTCTCTTTTGAGGCTACATGTTTAGACGTACATGCCACACCAAATCCTTTTGAGTTACAACGTGTTGTTTAGGAGATACAAGCTAATTTTGTACGATGCTTCATTTCATCTCGTAAAATTTATGGGTTTCCAATACATACGTATTTGTCTTTACTCTGCAACATTGTATTTCGTTATAACGTGGTATTCTTACATATTCTTTCGAGAGAAAACTCTCCTGTGCGTTCTCCTTTGAGGCTACACACTTAGACATACACGCAACACCAAAGCTTTTCGAGTTACAATGTGATGTTTAGGAAAAACAAGATAATTTCACACGATGCGGGATTTATTTAAAACGTGGTTTCTGAAAAATTTTGACGAAAGAAAATTCTCCTGTGGGTTTTCTTTTGAGGCTACACGTTTAGACGTACACGCCACACCAAATCATTTCGAATTACAACGTGTTGTTTAGGAGATACAAGCTAATTTTGTACGATGCGTTATTTCTTCTAGTAAAGTGTTTCCAATACGTACGTGTTTGCCTTTAGTCTGCAACACTGTATTTCCTTATAACGTGGTATTCTTACATATTCTTTTGAGAGAAAACTTTCCTGTGCATCCTCTTTTGAGGCTACACGCTTAGACTTACACGTAAAACCAAAGCTTTTCGCGTTACAACTTGTTGTTTAGGAAAAACAAGATAATTTCGCGCGATGCGGGATTTCCTTAAGTAGTGGTTTTCTGACAAATTTTGACCAAGGAAAATTCTCCTATGGGTTCTCTTTTGAGGCTACACGTTTAGACGTACAGGCCACACCTAATCTTTTTAAGTTACAATGTGTTGTTTAGGAGATATAACCTAATTTTGTACGATAGGTTATTTCTTCTCGTAAAGTTTTTCTAATAAGTAAGAATATGTCTTTACTCTGCAACACTGTATTTCCTTATAACGTGGTATTCTTACATATTCTTTGGAGAGAAAACTCTCCTGTACGTTCTCATTTGTGCCTACACGATTAGACATACATGCAACACCAAAGCTTTTCGAGTTACAATGTGTTGTTTAGGAAGAACAAGATAATTTCCCACGATGCGTGATTTCCTTAAAACGTGGTTTTCTGACAAATTTTGACGAAAGAAAATTCTCCTGTGGCTTCTCTATTGAGGCTACACGTTTAGACGTACACACCACACCAAATCTTTTTGAGTTACATCGTGTTGTTTAGGAGATACAAACTAATTTTTTTATGATGCCTTATTTCTTCTCGTAAAGTTTTTCTAATAAGTAAGAATATGTCTTTACTCTGCAACACTGTATTTCCTTATAATGTGGTATTCTTACATATTCTTTCGAGAGAAAACTCTCCTGTGCGTTCTCATTTGAGGCTACACGCTTAGACATACACGCAACACCAAAGCTTTTCAAGTTACAATGTGTTGTTTAGGAAGAACAAGATAATTTCCCACGATGCGGGATTTCCTTAAAACGTGGTTTTCTGACAAATTTTGATGAAAGAAAATTCTCCTGTGGGTTCTCTATTGAGGCTACACGTTTAGACGTACACACCACACGAAATCTTTTTGAGTTACAACGTGTTGTTTAGGAGATACAAGCTAATTTTTTTATGATGCCTTATTTCTTCTCGTAAAGTTTAAGTGTTTCCAATACGTATGTATTTGCCTTTACTCTGCAACACAGTATTTCCTTATTACATGGTATTCTTACATATTCTTTCGACAGTAAACTCTCCTGTGCGTTCTCTTTGAAGGCTACATGCTTAGACATACACGCAACACCAAAGCTTTTCGAGTTACAATGTGTTGTTTAGGAAAAACAAGATAATTTCGCATGATGCGGGATTTTTTTAAAACGTGGTTTTCTGACAAATTTTGATGAAAGAAAATTCTCCTGTGGGTTCTCTTTTGAGGGTACACGTTTAGACGTACACGCCACACCAAATACTTTCGAGTTATAGCGCGTTGTTTAGGAGATACAAGCTAATTTTGTACTATGTGTTATTTCTTCTTGTGAAGTTTAAGTGTTTCCAATAAGTATGTATATGTCTTTACTCTGCAACACTGTATTTCCCTATAACGTGGTATTCCTACATATTCTTTCGGGAGAAAACTCTCCTGTGCGTTCTCTTTTGAGGCTACACGCTTAGAAATACACGCAACACCAAAGCTTTTCGAGTTACAACGTGTTGTTTAGGAAAAACAAGATATTTTCGCATGATGCGGGATTTCCGTAAAACGTGGTTTTTGACAAATTTTGACCAAAGAAAACTCTCCTGTGGGTTCTCTTTTGAGGCTACACGTTTAGACGTACACACCACACCAAATCTTTTCCAGTTACAACGTGTTGTTTAGGAGATACAAGCTAATTTTGCATGATGCTTTATTTCTTCTCGTAAAGTGTTTCCAATAAGTACGTATTTGTCTATACTCTGCAACACTGTATTTCCTTATAACGTGGCATTCTTACATATTCTTTCGAGAGAAAACTCTCCTAGGCATTCCCCTTTGAGGCTACGCACTTAGACATACACGCAACACCAAAGCTTTTCGAGTTACAACGTGTTGTTTAGGAAAAACAAGATAATTAGGCACGATGCGGGATTTCCTTAATAAGTGGTTTTCTGACAAATTTTGACCAAGGAAAATTCCTCTATGGGTTCTCTTTTGAGGCTACACGTTTAGACGTACAGGCCACACCAAATCTTTTTAAGTTACAACGTGTTGTTTAGGAGATACAAGCTAATTTTGTACGATGCGTTATTTCTTCTCCTAAAGTTTTTCCAATAAGTAAGTATATGTCTTTATTCTGCAACACTGTATTTCCTTATAACGTGGTATTCTTACATATTCTTTCAAGAGAAAACTCTCCTGTGCGTTCTCATTTGAGGCTACACGCTTAGACATATACGCAACACCAAAGCTTTTCGAGTTACAACGTGTTGTTTAGGAAGAGCAAGATAATTTCCCACGATGCAGGATTTCCTTAAAACGTGGTTTTCTGACAAATTTTGACGAAAGAAAATTCTCCTGTGGGTTCTCTTTTGAGGCTACACGTTTAGATGTACATGCCACACCAAATCTTTTTGAGTTTCAACGTGTTGTTTAGGAGATACAAGCTAATTTTTTTACGATGCGTTATTTCTTCTCGTAAAGTTTAAGTGTTTCCAATACGTATGTATTTGCCTTTACTCTGCAACACTGTATTTCCTTATAACGTGGTATTCTTACATATTCTTTCGAGAGAAAACTCTGCTGTGCGTTCTCTTTGGAGGCTACATGCTTAGACATACACGCAAAACCAAAGCTTTTCGAGTTACAACGTGTTGTTTAGGAAAAACAAGATAATTTCGCATGATGCGGGATTTCCTTAAAACGTGGTTATCTGACAAATTTTGACGAAAGAAAATTCTCCCGTGGGTTCTCTTTTGAGGGTACACGTTTAGACGTACAAGCCACACCAAATCCTTTCGAGTTATAACGTGTTGTTTAGGAGATACAAGCTAATTTTGTACTATGTGCTATTTCTACTCGTAAAGTTTAAGTGTTTCCAATAAGTATGTATTTGTCTTTACTCTTCAACACTGTATTTCCTTATAACGTGGTATTCCTACATATTCTTTCGGGAAAAAACTCTCCTGTGCGTTCTCTTTTAAGGCTACACGCTTAGACATACACGCAACACCAAAGCTTTTCGAGTTACAACATGTTGCTTAGGAAAAACAAGATAATTATGCACGTACCGGGATTTCCTTAAACGTGGTTTTTGACAAAATTTGACGAAAGAAAAATCTCCTGTGGGTTCTCTTTGAGGCTACACGTTTAGACGTACACGCCACACCAAATCTTTTCGAGTTACAGCGTGTTGTTTAAGAGATACAAGCTAATTTTGTGTGATGCGTTATTTCTTCTCGTAAAGTGTTTCCAATATGTACGTATTTGTCTTTACTCTGCAACACTGTATTTCCTTATCACATGGTATTCTTACATATTCTTTCAAGAGAAAACTATCCTGTGCATTCTCTTTGGAGGCTACACGCTTAGACATACATGCAACACCAAAGCTTTTCTAGTTACAACGTGTTGATTAGGAAAAACAAGATAATTTCGCCCGATGCGGGATTTCCTTAATACGTGGTTTTCTGACAAATTTGACCAAAGAAAATTCTCCTGTGGGTTCTCTTTTGAGGCTACACGTTCAGACGTACATGCCACACCAAATCTTTTTGAGTTACCACGTGTTGTTTTGGAGATTCAAGCTAATTTTGTACCATGCGTTATTTCTTCTCATAATGTGTTTCCAATAAGTACGTATATGTCTTTACTCTGCAGCAATATATTTCCTTATAACGTGGTATTCTTACATTTTCTTTCGAGAGAAAACTCTCCTGTGCTTTCTCTTTTGAGGCTGCACGCTTAGACATACACGCAACACCAAAGCTTTTCTAGTTACCACGTGTTGCTTAGGAAAAACAAGATAATTTCGCACGATGCGGGATTTCGTTAAAACGTGGTTTTTCTGACAAATTTTGATGAAAGAAAATTCTCCTGTGGGTTCTCTTTTGAGGGTACACGTTTAGACGTACACGCCACATCAAATCCTTTCGAGTTATAACGTGTTGTTTAGGAGATACAAGCTAATTTTGTACTATGTGTTATTTCTTCTTGTAAAGTTTAAGTGTTTCCAATAAGTATGTATTTGTCTTTACTCTGCAACACTGTATTTCCTTATAACGTGGTATTCCTACACATTCTTTCGGGAGAAAACTCTCCTGTGCGTTCTCTTTTGAGGCTACACGCTTAGAAATACATGCAACACCAAAGCTTTTCGAGTTACAACGTGTTGTTTAGGAAAAACAAGATATTTTCGCACGATGCGGGATTTCCGTAAAACGTGGTTTTTGACAAATTTTGACCAAAGAAAACTCTCCTGTGGGTTCTCTTTTGAGGCTACACGTTTAGACGTACACACCACACCAAATCTTTTCCAGTTACAACGTGTTGTTTAGGAGATACAAGCTAATTTTGCATGATGCTTTATTTCTTCTCATAAAGTGTTTCCAATAAGTACGTATTTGTCTATACTCTGCAACACTGTATTTCCGTATAACGTGGTATTCTTACATATTCTTTCGAGAGAAAACTCTCCTTTCCTATATATATATACATATATATATATATATGTATATATATATATATATATATATGTATATATATATACACATTTCACAAGCATTCGTGGAGAGTGGAAGTCATTTGGTCCATCCTGGAGGCTGAGTGCATTCCTGGGGCCTAGACAAGAATATTACTTTGCAAGATTGCCTTATGACAGATGCTGAGTAACTTATCTAAATGTTCACTGTAATGTGGCTGTTCTGAGAACACTTGGAATTTGTCAACAGGGTAGCAAACAAGATATTTTTCTTCCATGTACACAATAATTTTTAAGTGTAATTTGCTTTGCAGAAATTAGTGTTAAATCATTTGCATAAGCTTTAACAGCATTTTTATAATAAATGTAACATTTTAACTTAAGGGTACTTAAAATAATTAAAAAAAATATGTTAACTTTAGATATATGATTCTTACATCCACAGCCCACTTCTGTATTCCAAACTGTTTATAAGAAAAATGATTTCTAGAGCAAATCTTGTCTCAGGAAATTGCCTTTTTTCCATTTAGGAATATTTGTACAAGAATACCAACACAGCCTCCTTTCTTTTACTGAGTAAAAGTGTTGGAAATTACAACAAACTTTTACTACCTTAAGAAGAGCATTTGTAAATATTCTAAGCATTTGTAAACATTCTTGAAATCTGTACCTCTTGACTAACCAGCAGGTTGGTTTACATTATTTTTTTCTTAATGGGATATCCTATGAAAACCTATTACTCCAGTTTAAAAAAATTAAAAGGGGAGTGTTTTCTGTCCTATAAAATAAAGAAGAAAAGAGTAATTCTCAATTTCATATAGAAAAACAAAAAACCTAAGAAAGTGAAATAATTCTTAATAGTAAAAGAACTTCTGGGGGAATCATCATCCCTGATCTCAAGCTAAACTACAGAACTTCAAGTCTCTAAAGAAGGAAATGGAAGAAGACCTCAGAAAATGGAAAAATCTTCCATGCTCGAGGATTGGCAGGATTAACATAGTTAAAATGGCCATCTTGACAAAAGCAATATACAGATTCAAGGCAATACCCATCAAAATTCCAACTCAGCTCTTCATAGAGTTAGAAAAAGCAATTCTCAAATTCATCTGGAATAAGAAAAAACCCAGGATAGCTAAAACTATTCTCAACAACAAAAGAAATTCTGGGGGAAACAGTATCCCGGACCTCAAGCAGTACTATAGAGCAATAGTGTTAAA
Organism: Apodemus sylvaticus; assembly: GCF_947179515.1. Taxonomy (NCBI): domain Eukaryota; kingdom Metazoa; phylum Chordata; class Mammalia; order Rodentia; family Muridae; genus Apodemus; species Apodemus sylvaticus. The sequence goes on from NW_026263337.1 coordinate 599,792, forward strand.
AACTGCATGGTATTGGTACAGGGGCAGGCAAGAGAACCACTGGAATAGAATTGAAGACCCAGAAATGAACCCACACACCTTGATCTTCGACAAAGGAGCTGAAACCATACAGTGGAAAAAAGATAGCATTTTCAACAAATGTTGCTGGTTCAACTAGAGGTCAACATGCAGAAGAATGCGAATTGATCCATTTTTATCTCCTTGTACTAAGCTCAACTCCAAGTGGATCAAGGACCTCCACATAAAACCAGTCACACTGAAACTGATAGAAAAGAAACTGGGAAAGACCCTTGAGGACATGGGCACAGGGGAAAAGTTCCTGAACAGAACACCAATACATTATGCTCTAAGATCAAGAATTGACAAATGGGATCTCATAAAATTTCAAAGTTTCTGTAAGGCAAAGGATACCATCAAAAGGATAAATCAGCAACCAACAAATTGGGAAAAGATCTTCACCAACCCTACATCTGACAGAGGGCTAATATTCAATATATACACAGAACTCAAGAAGTTAGACCCCAGCAAACCAAATAACCCTATTAAAAATGAGGTACAGAGCTAAACAATGAATTTTCACCTGAAGAACTTCAGATGCCTGAGAAGCATCTTAAAAAAATGTTTAACATCATTAGTCATTAGGGAAATGCAAATCAAAACAACCCTGAGATTTCACTTCACACCAGTCAGAATGGCCAAGATCAAAAACTCAGGAGAAAACAGGGGCTGGTGAGGATGTGGAGAAAGAGGAACACTCCTCCACTGCTGGTGGGGTTGCAAATTGGTGTAACCACTCTGGAAATCAGTCTGGTGGTTCCTCAAAAAACTGGGCTTGTCACTTCCAGAGGACCCTGCTATACCACTCCTGGGCATATATCCAGAGGATTCTCCAGCATGTAATATGGATACATGCACCACTATGTTCATAGCAGCCCTATTTAGATTAGCCAGAAGCTGGAAAAACCCAGGTGTCCCTCAACAGAGGAATGGATACAAAAAATGTGGTATATTTACACAATGGAGTACTATTCAGCCATTAGAAACAATGAATTCATGAAATTCTTATACAAATGGATGGAGCTGGAGAACATCATACTCAGTGAGGTAAACCAGTTCTTCAAAAGATCAATCATGGTATGTACTCACTGATAAGCAGATATTAGCCTAGAAACTTGAATTAACCAAGTCATAATCCACATATCAAATGATGTCCAAGAAGAATGGAGGAGTGGCCCCTGGTTCTGGAAAGGCTCAATGCAGCAGTATAGGGCAATCCAAGAACAGGGAACTAGGCAGGGGGTCATGGGGGAACAGCAGGAGGGAAGAGGGCTTATGGGACTTTCCTGGAGTGGGGAGCCAGAAAGGGGGAAATCATTTGAAATGTAAATAAAAATATATTGGATAAAACAAAAGGGGGAAACAAAAAAAAAGGAAACAAAAAAAGAAAATAGAAACAGCTTGAGCTCAAGAGCACTATGAATGTAGAATTAAAAAATTAGTACATAAAAAGAAATAAATGTGTAGATCATTAAAAAAAAATACAAAAACCAGAACAAAAAACCTGCATGGTTTTGGCACAGAAACAGACAGGTTAATCAATGGAATAATACAGAAGACTATGAAATAAAACTGTACAACTTGGACACTTGATCTTTGACAAAGAATCCAAAACTATATATTGGACAAAGGAAAGCATCTTCAAAAAATGGTGCTGGTATAACTGGCAATCAGTATGCAGAAAAATGAAAATAGACCCCTATTTATCACCTTGCAGAAAACTCACATTTAAGTGGATCAAAGACCTTAACATAAAGCCAGACACATGGAATATAATAGACGAGAAAGTGGGAAAGAGCTGCAAGCTCATTGGCATGGGCTGAAATTTCCTAAATAGACCTCCAAAGGCTCAGGATCTAAGATCAAGAATTGATAAGTGGGACCTCATGAAACTGCAAAGTTTCTGTAAGGCAAAGGTCATGGTCAATAGACATACCAGCAACCAACACATTGGGAAAAAAATCTTCACTAATTGTAAATCTGATAGAGGGCCAATATTCAAAATAAATAAAGAAACCAAGAAGAATATCTCCAACAATAAACAACACAATCAGGAAACATGGTATAGAACTAAACAGATCTCACAACAGAGAAATCTCAAATGTCGGAGAAGCATTTAAAGAAATGTTCAAAATCGTTAATGATCAGGGAAAAGTGAATCAAAGTGACCCAGAGATTCCATCTTACATGACTCAGAATAGGTAGGATCAAAAACTAAGGTGAGAGCACATGATAGGGAGGATTCTGAAAAAGAGGAAGACTCCTCCATTGCTGATGGGCTTTCAAACTGGTACAACCACTCTGGATATCAGTCTAACTAATAAGTGGATATTAGCCAAAAAATACAAAATACCCAGAATATAATGCCCAGAACTCAAGAAGATAAACAATCTGAAGGGACCAAGTGAGACTGCCTCAATAAATCTTGTAAGGAAGAAGACAGCAATCATGAGGGGGCGGGGGAGGGTTGAGAGTTGGGAGGGTTCTAGGTGGGAGAGGGTACAAGGAGTGGTAAAGGAGAACATGTTTAACTATTGGGTGGGTGGGGTAACAGGAGTGAGGCCCTTATGGCCATCAGAAGGAACCACAACAGTTAACCTCTGGTGGTATGAACCTTAGGGGGAACACTCTAGAATGTTCCACAGACATTTGGGATGAACTTTGAACATTTTTTAAGTGCATCTCAGCCATTTGAGAATTCTCTGTTGTGAGGTCTGTTTAGTTCTATAAACTTGTAGAGTCCACCTCCAGGAGAAGGACAGGGAATCCAGTGAAGAGATGGGGTAGGCATCCCATAGTAAAAATTCTGACCCAGTATTGTTCCTGTCTAAAAGAACTGATGGGACAAGAATGGAGAGGAGTCTGAGGGAAAGGAGGTCCAGTGACTGACCCAAATTGGGGCCCAGTCAATGTCATGCTCCAAAACCTAAAACTATTACAGATGCCATGGTGTGCCTACAGACAAGAACCTAGCATTGCTGGCCTCCAAGAGGACCAACAAGCAGCTTAAGGAGTCAGATGCAGATACTTAGACCAAGCAAATGTATAGAAGCTGGGGACTCCTGTGTTTGAATTAGGGAAAGACTGGAAGAAGCCGAGGAGGAAGGTGACACCACAGGAAACCCAGCAGTTTCAACTGACCTGGACCCCCGAAATCTCTCAGACACTTAGCCACCAACCAGGTAGCATATATTAGCTTCTATGAAGCCCCCAACACATATACACCAGAGAACTGCCTGGTCTGGTCTAGGTGAAAGAAGATGCACCTAACTGTTGAGATGCATGAGGCCCCAGAGAATGAGAGCACATAGTCCAGTGGGAGGTGGACAGTGGGGACATCCTCCTGGAGACTGGGGCATGGGGAGGACTAATGGGAAGAGGAAATGGAGGAGGGCAGAGCAGGAAGGGGATGAAGACAGGACAGTAAATGAAGAGTAAAGATAATTTAAAAAGAGAGATAAAGAAGTTAAATTCACACTTGAAATTTGCATATCATTCAATCTTTTTGGAATATATTTTGGCAATGTATTTAGTATATTGGCTTGTAACAACCACACTAATTAGTGGCATTGTGTTATATGGGTGTATAGGAGAATAGTTTTCTTAAAACAGCATGGATTTCTTCTCTAAGTCCACATTGTGTAAGCGTAAATTAGGCTGTATACATTCTGTCTAAAATATAAATATGCAAGATGCCTTGAGCAATTTTCATGCCAGCATCACCAACAGCAAAAGTCTTTGGTTTTTTCCCATCATCTTTGCTATCATTTGTTGTCTTTTGTTTTACTAATCTTGGACATTATGACTACTGTAGGATAGACTCTCATGATCTCATTTCATTTTCATCTCATTTTCATTTTCAGTTTGTTCAGCCCTGACAGAGATGCCCAAGACTAAAGCCCTATCATCAAGCTTCAAAAATTTATAAGGGAGAGGAGACAAAAATATTTACTCATGCATTCTAATAACAAAAATGAGACAATGCTTCTTTGTCAATTTTTATTTCTTATTTCTTTGTCATTATTATTTCTTATTTCTTTTTATTATCTTTATTTCTTATTTACCATAAAAGGAGTAGAATTATATGAAATAGTATCTGCATACATTAATATCATCATAAACATTTCTATTATATTATAAAATATAGTGTCTCTTGACTAATTGACCTGAGGATGGAGAGTGAGTGGAAGCAAGAAACTGAGATTTGTCAAGTTAAAGAACACATGTTATACAACCACATTTTTTTTAAAACTTCCTCTCCTCTAAGATTGCTTTCTGTATACTTTACTGTGTTTTGAATATGCTGGAAGAAAGACCAAAGGGGATAAAAGGGATGCCTATAGCCCTCTCAGGATCCAGCCCAAATAGGAATAGGAAAAGACAATAACATCACAGGTTCCATTTAGACTCACCCTAATCCATATCGGTGAGGAAGAGGAAGAGTCTCAAGATGTTCTCCAAACCACACTATTTTCTTCCTTCCCTCTCTCCATGATTCTGGTATTTCTTTCCTTGTATCCACCTGGGGAGCCATTGTTAAAGTGGGAATTTCACAGAACAGCAGTAAGGTGCCTATAGCCTCAGGGACTTGCTTTCTGCCTTGTTGTTTTATGTGTTTTTTTTCCTTGAGTTTGTTTATATCGTGTGTTACATTGATGACTTTTCAGATATTGAACCATCCCAGCATCCCTGGAATGAAGCCTAAGTGATTGTGCTGAATGATGTTTTTGATGTCTTCTTGCATTCAATTTGTAAGAATTTTACTGTGTATTTTGCATTGCCATTCATAAGCAAAACTGGTTTGATGTTCTTTATAATTTTGAGTCTTTGTGTGGTTTAGGTATCAGGGTAACTATAGCTTCATTGAATTAGTAACTTAGAGTTCCTTCTGTTTCTATTTTGTGGAATAGTTTGAGGAGTATTGGTGTTAGCTCATTTTGAAAGTCTAGAACTCTGTACTATGTTGATCTGGATCTGGGCTTGTGGTTGCTTAGAGGCTTTTAATGAGTGCTTCTACTTCCTTAGGTGTATGGGACTGTTTGGACAATTTATCTAGTCTTGGTTCAACTTTTATAAGTGGGATTAGTCTAGAAAAACCCCCATTTCATTTACAGGCTTTTGAAGTAAGACCTTGTGATTTTTTTAAATGTCCCTGGTTTCTATTGATATGTCTCCCTTTTCATTTCTGATTTTGTTAATTTGGATATTGTGTCCTTAGCCTTTAGCTAATTTGCCTAAGGGTTTATTTATATTTTTGATTTTCTCAAACAACCAATTCTTGGTTTTGTTGATTCTTTGTATTGTTCTCTTTGCTTCTAATCGATTAATTTCATCCCTGAGTTTGAGTATTTCCTGGTGTACACTCCTCTTGAATGTGTTTGCTTCTTTCTTCTAGAAGTTTCAGGTTCAAGTTGATAGAATGAGTTTTCCCCAATTTCATTATGAAGGCACTTAGTGCTTTGAATTTTACTGTTAGCACTGCTTTCATAGTTTCCCATAATTTTGGCTATGTTGTACCTTCATTTTCATTGAATTCTAGAAAGTCTTTCATTTCTTTTCACATTTCTTCACAAATAAAATGATCACTAAGTATAAATTTGTACAATTTCTATGAGTATGTGGGCTTTTTGATTTCACTGTTGTTGTTGAGGACCTACTATCCATGGTGATTTGATAAAATGCAAGGGGATATATGAATGTTGTATCTGGTGAGGCTCATTTTATGTTTGTTTATATGGTCAATTTTGAAAAGGGTTGTGTAAGTTGCTGAGAAGAAGGTATATTCTTTTGTTTTGGGTGAGAAATTGTGAAGATAACACCATTTACTTCAAAACTTTTGTTAATTTCATTTTGTCTCCACTTACTTTTTATTTTGATGATGTGCCCATTGGTGAAAGTGGTATGTTAAAGTATCTCACTATTTTTGTGTGGGGTTCAATGTGTGTTTTGAGAACTAATAAAGTTTTTTTAATAAACATTTGTATGCTTGTAATTGGAGTATAGATGCTCAGAATCAAGACTTCATCTTGGTGAGTTTTCCTTTTGATGAGTATGAAATGTCCTACTCCATCTCTTCTGATTACTTTAGGTTAAAAGTTTATTTTATACAATATTTTCATTGCTACTCCAGCTTGTTTGTTGTTCCTGTTGGCTTGTAAAACCTTTTACTCCTAATGAGGAATCCTAGCAATGGGTGGTATGGAATCTCAACTGGTCATCTTTTGAAGCCAGGCAAAGCTTCCATTGGTGGGACCAGACTGCATTCAATTGAGATGTTGGCTAAGAGGGTCTCATGGAAATCCCCAAATAACCCAGGCTATTTCTAAGACAAAAGGTTGCTCTCCACCAACTGAGAGCAGGACCCCATTGCTGAGGACAATACCTGTACAACTCACTGAACATGGAGAAATCAAGCTGGTATGTATCTGGGGTCCTCCCTCCTATGTTCTAGTCTCTTTGGTATGGCAACGTATTCTCCAGGCTACTGAAAGAGAAATAACACCAATCCAGCCACAGAACCTCTGGCCTATAATCTGTCCTGCCTATAAAAATGTATATATAATTTGTGGGAGTAGCCAATCAATGTCTGATTCGATCTGTGACCCACTTCATGAGAAGGAACCCATACCCAACACAGCTCAAGTGACCAAGAACTGAAAACTAGATAGTGGAGAGATCTGGGGTAAACTCAAACATTAATGGAAAAAATCAATAAAATATCTTCTAATGATATTCTGCTATACTTGTAGATAAATGTCTTGCCCAGTCATAATCAGAGAGGCTTCTTCTGACAGCATATGGGAACAGATGCAGAGACCCACAACCAGACACTACGCAGAGAGAGTGTCTAAATTGGAAGTCTCCATCGAATCTCTCCTCTCAGGTGTAGAGAACATGCAGGACACCATGAGAAAAGGCCCTTGGAAACAACCAAGTAAGGCACATATGAGCTCACAGAGACTGAAGCAGGAAGCACAGGGCCGACACAGGCCTGCAAGAGGTCTTTTGCATATATACTATTGCTATTAGCTTAGTGTTTTTATGGGAGAATGAATGGGTCTCTGACTCTGGTACCTGCTCTTAGGACACTTATCTTTCTGTTGGGTTGCTGTGCACAAGTTTGATATGGTAGTTTTTGCTTCATCTTATTATACTTCATTTTGTCAAAAATTTTATTTAGTGGTTGTCTTTTGGAAGCCTATTCTTTCCTAATTAGAGATAGAAAGGGAGTGGATCCAGTGGGTAGGAGCTGAGAGGAGTAGAGAGAGGGTAAACTATAATCAGGATAGGATTAAAGGTATGAGAAAAGAATCTGTTTTCAGTATAAGAAAAAGAAATGAGCAAAACCAAAGACTTGCTTTGCTGAGTATCATAAACATGAATGGATAATTAAGGGTAAGGACAAAGTCTGATACCACACATGATACTGTATTTCAGAAGAAATTTTGAATAGTGAAGAATGGTTAGAGTATAGATGCTCACAGATAGCTTCTCTAAATATAATGAATATATGTATGGAAAGTGAGCAAACTACCTTATTGCATAGGAGGTGTGACACCAGACTCATGGCCCTTGGTTTGATTTTATTGCTTTAGAGAGCATGCTAACTCTTGGGAATCACCTTTAACTTTTGAATCTATAAAGGTGTTTCAAAAAGAAATGAGAAAGTATTTTGTCCTTCCCGGGAAAATGGAGTTGAGTTTCAGGATCACAAGAGGCTGAAACTCCAGGGATTGTGAAATCAGAGGCTGAATGAGTTTAAACAACAGAAGCTCTGGAATCTTCCAGACCCTAGCAAGGAAACATCCCCCAAATAAACAAAATAGGTCCACATTAGGCCTATCTGTGTGGTACACAAATCTGAAAGAATGCTCCCCTCTTTTTATTTTAAACTTTCCAGTTGATTTACATAAATATGCTACATCCTACTGTGAAGGAGATTGGTCAGAATGACCTGTGTCTGAATTTTAATCACACTGGGGCTTTCTAGGGGCTTTTCACATTGAGTGTTCTTGTCCAGTCTGTAACTCTGCTTGACAACTCTATTTAAAAGGGAACAGTTTACTGGGTCTGACACTTCAGTGGCAGCAACTGACCTTGTTGTCTGAGAGCTCCATTTTCTTTCTTTTTTTAAGATCTCATTTGCAGTGGTTTTTAATCCCAGTCCCACTCTGGGAAGATGAGAAATGAAGTCAGATGAAGCCAGAGATTTCTAGCCATCTGGCATGATTGGTCTACACAGGGCTGAACAAGAGAAAGAGAAACCTTGTCTCAAAGAAGGTGGAAGGCCACAAGATATACTTGAAATTGACCCCTGTGGAATACATATTTGTACATACATATACAATACATGTATGTCATAGGCAAACACAGAGTCTGAAGGGTTGACATCTAAAAGAATCTAACCACATAAAACTACGTAAAATAAACTGAGACCTAAAGGAAATGCTATCCTTTAATATGGCCTTCATGACACTGTGCTTGCTGGATTCCACAGACCCCTTTCTGCAGGATCCTCCTGAAAACCTTTTATAAATCAAAGACAGAAGCCAATGGCCTCTCCAACCCCCACCCCATTATCTGAAACTTAAATTTTACTAAATTATCTGGAAAGGCGACACCTTAGAGCTGCTGACCCTCCAGAATGTTCTTTCCAGTTCTCTTGTGTACTTGTTCTGCTCTCCTTGTTCTGCTGGGTTGTCTGGAAATGCCCGTTGTAAAAGAAGTGCAGTGCCTAAAAACGGGAAAGAAAGACTGCGCTCTTGTTTTTATTCTTCTCCTTTTTCTCTCCTTTATGAGGATGGCTCTGCTTCTCTAAAAGAGTCTCAAATGTGATATTTTCTTTGGGAAGAAGTCCCTTGAGGAGGATATTTTAATTTCCCCTTGTAACCCTCGCCTTTTGTTTTTGTTGTTGATTTCTTTCAACCAGCTGTTGGCAGCTGGGAGGCACTGTGGAAATAATGTGTTTGTTCAGTTGGGAGGAGGCCAAACAAACTGTTAAATTTCTATTTCCATGAGAAATAGAAATCTCTCTATTTCTTCTATCTGCTGGTTTTCCGATAAAGTATCTATTATGGAATAGAGGTTAAACAAACTTGTAGCTAAACACACCTGGGCTTTCTACCTCTTTGAAATGAAATGCTCTATTGTATCTCCTCCTGGCTTTCTTTACTGGACTACCCCTGTCCAGAATCTACACGTTTTACTGCCTGATTTGGACTGTTGCTCTTTGTAGGTTTGTCCAAGTTCACTGACCAGCATTTACTACAGACACCACTCTGCTGAGTTCCTGCTGCAGGAGGCATAACTGCTGGGCTGTTCAAGTCTCTGGGAAGGTTGTAGCTGTGCAGAAGCTCTTGGCTGCTGGAAGCAAACTGACCAGTCCTTTCCAAGAATTTCTGCTGCGGGTGGAGAAGTTCCTGTGAGCAGCAAAGATGCTGAGGCAGATACTGTTGGATATGTCCATAGACCCTGACCTGCTGGCAGAGCTCAGCGAAGAGCAGAAACAGATCTTGTTCTAAAAGATGAGAGAGGAACAGATCCGGCAATGGAAAGAAAGAAAAGCAGTCATAGGAAGAAAGGAGTCCTTGCCAGCAAAATCCAGGCCAAAAAGAGGTAAACCTAGCTTCTTTGCTGTGAATGTGATAGTGGAAGGCCTGCTCTAAGCACTGGCGTAAGTCAGGCTGGCCAGGTATTAACTGTAATTTTGTGGCTAGATCCTGCGTGTTACTTGGCTTCTTTTTTTAATCTTTACATATCCTTTATTTTTCCATAATCTTTAATGCATATATGGATGCGGCATACCACACACTATTGTATGTCCAAGCAATGGTAACTAGGTGACTGATGCTTTAGTTTTTTTTTTCTATTTTCTAAATTCTTTGTTTACATTGTGGCTTCCTTCTGTTTCTCTTTTGTGGAACAGTTTGAAGAGTATTGGTATTAGGTCTTCTTTGAAGGTCTGATAGAATTCTGTGAGGATATGGAGAAATATACAGAGCCGTATAGGGGCAGTCATGCAAATGGTTTGAATTTGACATTGGTCAAGGACAATCCCTGGGTTCTGGCAGGAATCTCCAGGTTGGACATAATAGGGAAGTAGGTTAAGGCAGGAATTTTTATCCTAGGGTGGAGAAGCTCAGTGAAGGTTAAGCACATTGTTCCCACAGGTCTAGGAATTCCTGAATTAAGCAGGTGACCCACCCAGCTGCCAGAGCAGAGACTAGGACCTCCAAGAGAAGCTAGACAAGGGCTTTAACGCCTCAGCAAGTATACGCTAGGGAGTCATGTGGAAACTTAGCTTCCTCCTAACAGCTGTTTATTCATTAGCCTCATGAAAGAAATGGATCAACACACATGCCATTGAGGCATTTACTAGTCCCAGTAGCTCTTGAAAGGTATTAACCCATTGCATTTTCTAAGGTTCTCCTTTGAAGACTGGCTCAGACAGTGACCCAATGCAAATACGAAATATTGCTGACTTCTTAGGTATTCATTCTGTCCCAGGTGAACATTTTCATCTCTGGGATCCAAGTTTCTTGTTGTCTCTGAATTCATGTAAGCTGATATTGAGACACTAAGGGATACAGAGTTCCAGGGGCCAGTCACTCAATAGCTTGGATTTTCTGTTATGAGAAAATGCATCACAGAAAGCAAATGAGCCCAATGTTGTAACTCAGGGAGGTGCTTAGTTTTGTCCTCCCTCTTTCTTTTATCCATCTTTTGTAATTTGTATCACATAATCATTCTTTTTTTCAAGTCCGTCTTTTCTTTCCCCGTCTTCATTCCTTCCCTTTCTTTGCCCCTCTTTTGTTTACCCTTCTGTAAGTCAGTTTGCTAGCCTATTGAAATTTATACTCTTTGCTGGAGATCTTTCTTATGGACATTGTAGCTGCCAATAAACACAAGTTAGTGCTCCCCTTTTGGTAGATAACTTGGAAATTGAGGCAGCTGATGGTTGTTGCAATTAGAAAAGAAGCTCCAATTCATGCATTCCATCATTTCCACTATAGATGGCCTTTAATGTACTCGACTTTCATTTGAAATCCATCTCTGAACCTGAAGCAAAGTATTTCATTACTGGATATAATATTCATGATCTTCTTCTTACCTGTGGGTTTTGCAATGCCTAGTACCACATAGAAGCTTCCAGATTTTAAGATTCTTTCCTTTAGAAAGAATTAAAATTAGAGTTTGATCTCTAAAACTCATGTTATAAAGAGCTGAGAACTGACTGGAGAGATGGCTCAGTGGTTAAGGGCACTGACTGCACCTCCAGAGGTTCTGAGTTCAATACCCAACAACCACATGGTGACTCACAACCATCTGTAATGGGATCCGATGCCCTCTTCTGGTATGTCTGAAAACAGGTACAGTGTACTCAAGTACATAAAATAAGTAAATAAATCTTAAAAAAAAGAGAAACATACCTGTTCACAATAATATCAAAGAGCTGAGAACTAGGCCACACATATGTAGTCCCAGAACTGAGGAGATGGAGACAGGAGTTTCCCAGTTTTTTGATATCAAGCCATTGTAGCAGAACTCATGAATTTCAAGATCCAGAGGGACACTCTTTCCAGAGGAAAAAAAGGAAGGACTCCTCTTCAGGAACAAACTAGATGCTACCAAACACACAGGAAGTATCTAACTTTCTTGTACTATTTCCTACTATCCCTTTAACACACAGAGATAGAGATGGAGGCACATAGAAGAGATGTACATACACACTCAAGTCGTGGGGATGAGGTAAATATCCTAGCACAACATTGAAAAGGTGAAGCTTACTATGATAAACTAACTCCTTGGTATGTATGGATATATTTGCTCATAATATAATTAATACTTCTTCTATTTTCATAGTGTGAATGCTTTTGTGAAAATGATTAATTATGGAGTTAAGAAGACATCTCTGCTTTTAAGAAACACATTTTATCTTCTATGAGACCTGGATTCAATTTCTAGTTCTTACCTGGATTATTCACAACCATCTTTAAATCCAGTTTGAAGGGATCAAACAATTTCTGACTTCTGTAAATTTGCACAAATATGCATACATATAAATTCCCATGCATCTAACATAAAAATAATGGGGAAATTTAAGTTATTAATTGGTAGGCATTATGTCCAATTGTTTCTATATATGTTAGATGTGTGTGTGTGTGTGTGTGTGTGTGTGTGCAGTTGCTTACATTAGAGCTTATTCTATTCACTCTATACAAATTGAATATTAAAAACTCTTTTCATTTCTTGTTTTTTTCAGAGGGCATGAAAGGGCTCATGTAACTTACACTTCCTCACTGTAGCCTATTATCAAAAGAAGCCAGGACATGAACTCAAATATCACAGAAACCTAGAAGCAGGAGCTGATGCAGAGGGCTGTGAAGGATGCTGTTTATGGCTTCATCATCATGGTAAGCTCAGCATGCTTCTTTTTCAAAAAAAATCATTTATTAATTTTATATCCCACTGTCAGCCCTTCCTCTCCTCCCAGTGCACCTTCATGCAATTCCTCTGTCCATATCACCTCTGCGTGTCACGCCCCCAAATAGCAGACCCACAATTAGCCAGAACAAACCCCTTGCCCATCAAGTAACTGAGGGACTAGGGACTTATTCTTACACTGAGGCCAGAAAAGGTGGTCCATTTAGGAGCATGGTATCCACAGTCAGACAGGCAACAGGCTCAGGGGAAGCCCCTACTCTAGTTTTTGGAGTCCTGAATGAAGATCAAGCTGTTCATCTGCTACATATGTGTATGCACCTAGTGCCAGCTCATGTTCTCTCATTGGTAGGAGGGTCACTCATTAGGAGATCCCATGGATCTGAGATAGTTAACAGTGTTGGTCTTCCAGTGGAGTCCCTGTCTGCATTGGGTCTCATAATTCTTCTCCCAGCAGTGCAGTAAGACTCCCCGAAATCTATCTAACATTTGGGAGTAAATAGTCTGCCTCTATTTCCATTGGGTGATAGTCCCTCAGAGGGCAGTTAGAGTAACTTCCTGTCTGTAAGCATAAAGGAGTATCATTAATAGTTTCAGGACTGGTTACTGCCCATGGGATGGGTCTCAATTTGGGCCAATAATTGGTTGGCCATTCCCTCAGTCTCTATCATAGTCCCTGCACATTTTGTAGGCAGGACACATTATAATTTTCCAGTTTCTGGCTATTATGAATAAAGATGCTATGAACGTAGTTGTGCATGTCTCTTTGTGGGATGGTGGAGCATCTTTTAAGTATATGTCAAGGAATGATACAGCTGTGTTTTGAGGTGAGACTATTCTAATTCTTCTGATAAACTGACACATAGATTTCCACTAATATATATATATATATATATATATATATATATATATATATATATATATATATATAATGTATATGTGTATATACATATATATGTATATGTGTGTATACATATATATGTATATGTGTGTATACATATACATACATATATATACATGTACACACACATATATGTATGTATATATATATATATTTATATATACATACATATATTATATGAAACTTGGTTTCAGCTCTTGTTCAAAAAATAGATTTACTAAAAAAATAGGTGTATTAAATAGCAAGCACATGGCTGGGAGCAATCTTTACTAAGTTTAAATGGTACATCCCATTTGATGTCATCTTCATTTTAAGATGACCCTATACTATAAGCCAACTAAGGCAATCCAATTTTGAATATGGGGACAAAATCAAGTATTGGAATTATAATGGAGGGTATTTTTATATTATGATAAGTTCCTAAAGGTATAAAGATATACTCAGGATAACACAAACAGACTTAGGGAATTTTTTCAAATTGCTTATAATTTTGCTAATGATATTAAATATCAGACTTCTAAATTTATGTGAGGAACAATATATATTTGATAAGTAAGGTTGATAAATACCTAAGATCTACTTGGTTAGACATATTTGACTTAAAGCTAAATGTCTGTATGCTTTGTTTGCTAACTTTGCTTTAGCTGTTTGGGTAAACAGAGTTATACAATAAATTGTGATATTCTATTATGTTGCACTGTAAAAAGGATCAAGAAAATTTCACAGGCCCTCTAAGCAGTGTATCTATAGTTAAATATTATATTTTGATGATAAAATCTCTCCAGTTTAAATCTTCGATTCAAAATTATAAAGCTCAAGTTCAATAGGGATAAAATTATCAACTCTTACTCTTATGAATGCCACTAATTTGTAAACTGTTATGTCTTTCTTATGAATGACAAACTTTATTTAGCTTCCTGTATGTGTCTTTAAGGTTAATCCTAAAACTATTAACTAAAACAAGTATAGTTTATTTAAAATCAGGTCTACTTAATAAATGATCCCCAATCTCTTCAGAAATTTAATTGACAAATGGGCATGATAACAGTGCACCTGGACTGTGGTAATCACTAGACTGAACTGTGCACATGCCTCTCTCCAGCAGGGCTTTGTCGAGACTGTGGACACTTGTTGACAGTGCCTTTTCAAATAAGTTCAGTTTGCCCTAGTATATTCTCTCTACAGGAAACCCTGTTAGACCTTCTAGTTTTGGGAGCTGAAAGTCCATGCAGCCTTGAGCAACAACAGAAGATTTAATGCTTTCCTGTAGGACAGCGAAAGACTGGCAAAAAGGGCATCTTGTTGACCATGGAAGCCAGGACAAATATCTAGATAGCCTGCAAGTCTTTGTAATTGTAGTGGAAACAGAGACCATTTGGATTATACTTCCTGCTACAATTCATTCTTTTCAGAATTTTGAGCATATGGACTTATGAACTGTAGCTTTAACAGGGCAAACACATAAGCTTATTTACCAAGACACTAGCTGCCTTGTTAAGTCATATAACTGGGGCTTCTACCCACAATTTTCTGGGAAATTGTAGGCTTCTTGCTGAGAAAGGCAAACACAGTCTACCTTGCTGAACTAGTTCCCTCTTAAAGAGACAAACTCACAAAATAAGTTTCAAAGTAGTTATTTTACTATTTCTTTATTTACAATTGTTGCTTTGCAATGACAGCTTTCAGTTATCTGACATCTGGGTTTCCTGGTAAATGATTAGATGAAAAGGGTTCAAGCTCAAGTAAGTTGTGAGGGTCTAAAAAGTAGCTTAAGATGTGTAAATAAAAATTGTACAGTTCTAAGGAAGTAAAAGTTTAAATAATTAATGATGATATAAAAGATTTTCTTAAGATGTATAAATGAAATGTATAAAAGTGTAGGAAAGTGACTGAAGGTAATATTGTTTCAGATTTCCTCTTCTATCCATGTATTTTTCAGATGAAAACCTCTAAAATTAACAACTTTATTTTGGATGAATGGAGTTCTAATAAGCTATTAATGAAGCCCTCGTAAAGAATTCTTCAGGCTTTTGAAATATTGATGCTATTGGCCTGGAGTAGTGAAAGATACTTTTAATCTTGGAAGTGGAGGCAGAGTCAGTCAAATCACTTAGATGGAAGTCAGCCTGAGCTACACTGCAAATTACTATATAGGGCTACAAACTGAAATTCATACACACACACACACACACACACACACACACACACACATGAAGTATTATTGTTAGCATCAACAAGTTGTAACTTTTAAAATTTTAGGCTTTCTTCTAAATATAGACTTAAACATTATTCTATTAAAACTTAATCAAAACTTTGGAGAGTTGACATTAATCCATCTAAGGTCAATGGACTCCATATAACTATTCTGGTATATTAATACAGTATCTTTCCCTGTCTACTGCCTGTTCCAGAGCATAGAATTCCATCGCTCTCCTCCTCTCTGTGCCCTCCCTTGCTGTTTGATAGCCTGGAAGTTCTTTCTGAAGAAGCCTGTATTATAATTCTGTTATTGAGAGTCTTTGAACAAAATGTGGTTTCCCTCTTTATGGACATGGATTACGTCATTCATTTAGCACCATGACAATGGAATGCATCCTATGTAATTGTTCACCAAGCAGTCTCAGCCCTGCAAACAATCACTCTCAATTATAACCAGGGTAAAGTGCTTATGAAGTAGTTGCTTCATGATTTTCAGCTGATATTCTGGATCCTACACTTAGTTAAAATAGTTATCTTTGTTACATTAGGAAAACCATAAACTGTGAAATCAAGGGAAGGAAACATCTACAGTCATCATTTTGGAGCCAAGCATAACTTGATCATAATGGCATTCTGAAACCATTTTCCAATTTGTAGTAAATATCTTTCAAATACATCTGAATATGTTATTATTTCTCTTTCTCCTGAACAGTAAAAATTAGCAAATCTTCATTGAGTGAAAATTCACTAAAGTCAGTCAGAGATGTACACCAAAGGGTTAAAAAGAGCGACCATAATATATCTAAATATCATTTTCTCCTATGCATGTTATCTTGGCTTCTCATTTTAGGCAATGTGCATGATCTTGGTTTTCTATCTGTAAGGATCAGAATAAGAGAGCAGAGATAGTCTGTTTTATTTTAATATTATTTCTTTTGCCTCAAGTATCTTTCAGTTGATTAGAAAACAGAGACAGGTTGGGAGGTTGACTCAGTGATTAATAGCATTGGCTGTTTGTCTGGAAGACCTAGGTTTGATCTTCAGCTCTGTTAGGATGGCTCAGAAGTGTCTCTAACTTCCTTTATTTTCAACGGACTTGGAAACAATCTTCTGACCTCTGTAGCCAATAGATATACAATGCACACACATGCATGCATGCACGTACGCACACACACAGACACACAGACACATACACATTCATGCAAAACACTTATGCTTATATAACCAAGAAAGCCATAAATATTTTTAATATCATGACTGAAAATATGCCACAGCAATAGTTACACAAAGGATGTGGGAGTAACCTAACAATCTGAGTTCAGGCCATGTCATATGAGATGGAACCCCCTGTACATGTTACAGCAGGGATAGAAAAGTAACCTGGAAATCAGAAGGCAAGGAATTCTTCAGGGTCACACAGACCAAAAATCTCACACAAAAGTTTTATTGGGAAGGAAAAACCCAGAGGGCTGTGTGGAGAGAATATCTTCTATTTGTATGGATGAGGCACCTGTCAATTAAAATCTGATGGCCTATAGCTTAGGCACAATATAGGAGGCGGGGCATACAGGAGGCAGAAAGGATTCTGGGAGAGTGCCGGGTGGAAGATTTGCCTGGGAAACTGTGACAAAACAGGCCCATGGTATCTGAGCAAAGGTAAACAGACACACAGCAGAATATTAATTAGAATAAATGTGTTAAATTTTTGCTATGATCAAGTCAGAAATGAGCCTAACTATATAACCAGTGTATTTATAAATATATTTTGAGTTCGAGTTTTCTTCCTGGGAGCATGGGGCTGGGAGGAAGAACCAAACTTAACTTCCTCTGGGGTGGCTGCCTCGGCTCAAATGCAAAGCAGCAAAGAAAATAATACAAGACAGGGATATAAACCTGTTCTTGGGGTTGGCACAGAGCTTTCTGGGGTGGGGATTGCTGTGATTTAGACATCTGTGCTTGGGCTACTCTCTAAGGATGGAGTGAGGATGGGGACACAGAGGCTGGCCTATAGGGCAGTTAGAGTGTTCTCTCTGTGGAACTTGGCAGTTGGAGGTGCTCAGGGGAGGGGCTTAGCCACTCCTGAGCCTCAAGGGATTTACACACATCAGATACTGCTTAAGTGGCCAAGAAAAGGAAACTAGATATTCACAGTGCTTAATTTAATATCAATCCTACAGATCTAAATATAAACACACAAATCTATACAAGTAACAAAATAATTCCCTTTTAGGATATTCTGCTATACTCATAGATCAGTGCCTTTTTCAGCCATCAGAGGAGGTTTCTCCTGCATCTGATGTCAACAAATGCAAAAACGAGCAGTCAGACATTATGAGGGCAGAGAGACAGAGAAACAGACAGACAGACCTACAAACAGACAGACAGACACACACACACAGAGAGAGAGAGAGACAGAGACAGAGAGAGAGAGAGAGAGAGAGAGAGAGAGAGAGAGAGAGAGAGAGAGATTGAGAGAGAGAGAGAGAGCTGTACACAATCCAAATGAGATAGCTCCATTAAACACCACTCATTACAGGAGTTCAGGGAAACCTGATGTAGAAAAATTAGTAGAAATAGTGTAATTGCCAGAGGACACACTATACACATGAAGACCAAAGCCTTCTAAGTCAACTGATCAAAGCTTATTTGTACAAACCGATACTGAGGGAGCAACCATAGGGTCTACAGTGTTCTACAAACATGTCTTCTCCAAACACAGCTTTCAATTTAGTATTTTTAGGGGACTCCTGAATGTATAAAAATATGTCTCAGAATCTTCTGTCTTCTCCTAAGCTCTTTTCTTCTTTTGGTTTGCTAAGTCATAATTTCTTGTGATTTTCTGTTTGGCAGCCTAAGTTTCATTCTCAAATTAAATATAAAGATTAAAGAAGAGAACCCCCTTCCCAATATTGTCTGCTGACCTCCACAATTCATACCATTAATGCTCCATATCAAACAAACATACACACAAACAAACAAATGTTAAGTAGCTTAGATGAGGGTTAGAGAGATGATTTAGTGATTAAGAACATGCACTGCTCTTGCAGACGACCCGACTTTAATTTCTAGCACCTCATCAGCTGGCTCACAACTGTAAAAGTAGAGCAATCCCAAAAGCAACATCTTAGATTGTCTTCTGACCTCCACATTTGCATGCTGTGAGCACATCCACCTATGTTGGGGTGACATTACTTACTTTGTATAAAGGTGCGTGACTATTTTCAATTGTGAATTCTGTACTGACAAAGAGCAAAGTGAAGGCAGGATTTTGATACTGTCATTTCTATGACCCCTCACTGGGTTTCAGATTTGTAAATTTTGTCCTTCCTTACCTGTTGTACATGAATGCCATTGCCTGATGGAAACCCAAAAGATGTTCTGTCAATGGCTTACTGGTGATTGCTAATAATAAATATCTGACAGCCAATAGTTGGGTCAGAAAATCCTGGAGTTGACCAGGGCAGGAGAGAGACAAAAGGGACAAAAGCAGATGCAGGAGTATCAAAGGATACTCATGGAGACAGAAGATAGGAAAAAGAGCTGTAACCGGACAGTGAAAAGCACTTGGGTAGGTAGATTGGTGAACAACTTGAAGTAAGTTAAATTGACATAGCTGAAAGTCTATCCCATCAAAATGCCTACAGCTTTGACCTATACAGAAATCTCTGTGTTCTTTATACTGTAAGCTTCTCTGTGAAAAGACCTGCTTTCCCCATACACTCAACAATACGTATCTCCAAAACAGTATGTGTTGCAGCTTCTTGGGTACATCTATCAAGAAAGCCATGTCACAGATGGAGGTAGCTGCAAGGAGCTCTCTATAAGGCAGGGAGGGGAGAGGCACTCAATAGTAATTGACAGGATTCAGCTTCCTCATTCAGCTTAGAATCTCTGTCTCCTCAGGTGGCTCCAGTCAGTCTGTGGAGAACATCATTCTTCTGCTCCCACTAAATCTCTATGGACTATAGAAAGGTAAGTGGCCAGAGAGCGCAGGGCATTGACCCATGTTGTGTGCAATAAGCTTTTCTTTATTGTTACCTGTGTCTTTGTTTGCCTATGTAGTATCTTTTAGCTTCTAGCAGCTATAATAAATATTTGTGGATTTTGGTGCTCCAGAACTTGAGCATGCTAGATCATTAACTCTGGCCTAAATAGAACATCAACATCACTGTCACTCAAAGCTCTGTTTAGCTGAGGCAAAAAAAATCATGTCACCAGCCTGCCTTAGATATTTTTGAGGTAGGACCTCAAAAAACACATAATTTTCATTCAGAAATATCATTATACCTGGCACTTCATAGACTACAAAAGCAGTTATTATGATAACAGGAAAATGTCAGCAGCAGGAAGGAGAAACAGCTCTATAAGTGTGTTAGGGAAAGCACCTGAGAGGTTCTCAGCTTGTTGATGGAGTAGTACAAACACTCCTTCTCTCCTGTCTAGAACTTTACTTGGGACCAGGTCTCACTATATAATCAAAACAGGCAAAAAGTCATGGTATATTTCTACCTCTATCCAAAGTATCAAGACTTCAGATATAAGCCAGCATGACCAAATCACATTTACATTTTTCTTCTGGGCGACTTACTTAATAATCTTGAGCCCCAGTGAAAAGCAACCTTCTACCTAAAACCTCACCAAGCCCAGGACATTTATTCCGTCTCATTGCTCAATTTCCTCATCCCATGTTCCTTCAGACACTGTTTAAATTTGGCATGTAACTCAGCCAAGAACATATGTACATAAAGTTTATCCCAGTAGGCTAAACTCCCAGAGCACATACTTAGGGGCCTGTGCTCAGGACTATAAACTATAGGAAGATTGGCAAGGTTTCCTATCTCCTATTTTCTCCTTCAGGTCCTCACTTGCAGCCCCAGGATTTCTCTAGAAAACTCATTCAGCGTCCACAACTTGAATACTATTATGTTTTCTCTGCTGCAAATCAGGGAGAGCTAATGGCTGAGGAGAAAGTCTGTATGCACCTTGTTAAAATGTTCCATGTTTCCATCTCTTGGTGTCTTGGGGTTTTCAGTCACAATACGCTTCCACTAAAACTCTAAAGTCTCTGCTTCCCCATGGTTTCTCTGTCCAAGTCCCCAGCTCACATTCCCTTGACAGACCTGCCTCAAGTCTGAGCAAACCTAGGGTATCTCTCATGAGCAGGTACAAGGATATAGAGTCCCATGTTTGTATATTTCTATTTTTCTCACTTGTATAGAAGCCTTTCTGTGTGAATATTTCATCAACATGTAGGTATTTGCATTCCTGATGAGAGCCAAGGTTACCATGGGAAATTGTAATTAGAGTACAAATACTTGTGAGCCAACATATGGGTGCTGAGATCAAATAAGATCCACAGATTTAGTGCTGTTCTTTTTAGCACTGAGCCTTGTTTGGAGCTCCATTTACCATCTCTAAAGTAAGTGGTGCTCTGGAGAGCATTGGAGATCAGAATGCTTGGTTTACTCCTCATCTTTTCATCTAGGAACATATAAAAGTGATGATCTGGACCCTTAGCCTGGTCTTTTACTGATATTACCAGCTCACTTAAAACTCTGTACTGGTCTGCAACAATTTGGGCTCAGGGTTGAGTTGTATCCATGTCTACAGGACCAACTGTGATATGAAAAAACATACTGTCTGTCTTTACTTAAACCAACAACAAGAAGGATAGGAGAGCATACAAGGGAAGGATATAAAAGAAGTGAAAAACAGAGCTTGTCTAGGACACATGTGGAATGGAATGTGAGCATTGCAGGAAGGACACAGATACACTTCCTGTACTCATCTCCTCAGAGACACCCAAGAAGCCAGTGGTAAGAAAGCCTTGAACTGTAGGGATGGAAGGGCCGTCAGTGTGGCTTCCATGTGTTATCCATTTGCTGACTGTTGACTTGTGGAAATAATTGAGAGGTCATTATTATCAGATAGCAATGGTTAGTAAGCCCTGGCTGCTCTTGGGGATCCAGTAGCAACCATTATGAACACATGATACTCAGTCCTGTCATGCTAAATTCACACACTTCTAGGCAACCTTCAAATAACCAGCTCAGTTCATAAATAACAATTCACTATTGCTTTCAACTTTACACCATCCTAGGCCAGGTCCTAGGATGAAAGAGTCAACAGGCTAATTTAGGAGACTGGATGTCTGGGCAACTGAACTCTTACATTGTATGTAATCTGGGAATCTGAATAGACTTCAAAGCCCAAGCTGAAGACCATAAGTCTTAAGGAAAAGGGAGGATCCACTGGAGAGGATACAGCAAGGTTCTATTAGCTACTATTGATTATGACCAAAGAAATTCAGACTCAGGTGTGAGAAATCCACTATGTACTTTTATTTGGGGAAGCCTAGAGCTACATGAACAATATAAACTTGTACTATTTCTCTTGGTTACAGACCAGAAGTAGATGTTAAGAACCTACTGTTGAAGACATCACAGTTCGGTGTTGGCAGATAGAGAAATGACCTGAGACTGGCAAACTTCTTCCCTGCTGCCTTGCATTCTCTGTGCAGTATGGTGCTATGCATCATGTTGGGAGAAAAGTCATTTTCTGACAAGTAGTGGCTTCTTTTTGCTATAATGCTGACCTGATAGGAAGGATATGCCTATACATGCAATCATGGAACTATTGTTATAATAGTAACCAACAATTTCTGGTTGAATTTTTGGCCATTTCACAGGATGGAATCCATGCCTGAAGCTCTAAATCACAGTGATTCTGTGAAATTTGAGGGAAATATCAGTGTGTTGTGATTCGCTTCACTTGTGAAAAGGGCCAAAGTCAGAGGCGTTGAAGAGAATAGTTATCCACCCTCAGGTCATAGTGAGTTTCTTTCTGCAAGTCTGTCACCAACAGTGAGTTTGTCGTGTCATCCCTTGTTCAGGACAGTAACTTTGTGTGAAGTAGACACAAACCCTAGCCTTAGTGGCCAGGTCATTAACAATTCATGGAAATCACATGCTGTAGGAACCATGTTCAGGCAAGCACTTTACTGTCCCTAGGCCAGACAGATTTTCCTGGTATATTATGATGTGTTTTGTGGCTAGATTGGTCAGTCAGGAGTATGACCATCAGGACAACTTGGTTGCAGGACTGGACAGACTGGAGCAGGTGACATGGTGTATGAAGAATGGAGAAAGGCTTCCTTGTCCTATTTATGTTATATAAATGTAACAATTTCCACAGGGCTGTAGTCATTTCCTCTTGTCTTTCAGGGTTTGAGAGGTAGTCCCTGTGTTACCAAAGTTCCTTTCACATCTGTGATGAACTGCAGATTCAATATGCAGTGAATATCAAAGTACAACTGTCACTACTTTAATGGTATAAGCCTCAATTGGCATCCTCAAAGGTTCTTCTGGGAGCCTAGCAGAAACAGTAGGATCTTTTCCTTGAAATACATTTTTTTTTCAGTTTCCCATGATGGGGTACCAGAGAATAATAGAGTCTCACATAGAGAAACATCATATTATGCAGTTTGTATTAGAAACTGAATATTGGTGGTAGACATCTCAGATTAAAGTCAGCCCAAAAGAAAGTAAGTTTCTCTTGAGTCAGAAAATTCTCTTAATTATTTAAAAATCAATTTATCACTCAGGGTAACACTTTGAGTACATGAAAAATATAGACCAATATCTGGGTCCTTTGAGATATTTCTCTTCTGCAGTTGATTAGTTAGTGTTGGACTTACAATCTGTCCCATATTGACACTGCAGCAGATGAGGCAGAGCAGCTTTGGGTGCACTGGAGCCTTACACACGTACTGGTGCACAGCCAAAAATTTTGTCTTAACCTCTTAATAAATATGCTATATAAAATAATTAATTTCTAATTGCTATGAACTTCTCAAATACTAGTATATCTTTGAATAAGCCATATATATTGTTTTTCCTTCTGGACACTGTATATAATCATAGTATGCCTTCCATCCATGCCAGTGCACATAAATGACATAGATAAATTATACATGACATAAAAGCAACAGGCATAACACCCATTGAATATACAGAGTTATTTACACTACACTACATGCATACATATAATACATTCATATATATAAAGCACACAAAGACATTTATAAGTGCATGTGCAGACACACACAAACACACTTAAACTCTCTCTCTCTCTCTCTCTCTCTCTCTCTCTCTCACACACACACACACACACACACACACACACACACTCCCACAACTGAAGGTGTGTGAGATTTGATTCATCTCAAATCTATGACAGTTACCTTGATGTTCCAGATGGTGACATGACTGCAGTCCTGCAATTGGAGAAAGGGAAATGTTGATAAGTCATGGAAAACTCACATTTTGAAATAACTTATACATTTTATATTATACTAAAGGAGAGTCTCATGTGATCTAGGCTACACCATATATCCTAGAGAGCACAGAAGGATCTTGGAATTATCCTCCTGATACCTGCTCTCTAGTGCTGTATTACAGGCAAGCAGCACTTTGACAGATTCCAGAAGTGCTGGGAACTGGATCCAGGGCCTAAAGCTTGAAAAACAAGCACTCTCCCTACTGAGCCCTGTCCCTAACCTCTAATATAAAAAGCTCACTGTAGGGCAATAGTTCTCAGCCTAGAGAGTGTGATTGCAATGTTGGTGGCAGCTATGGGAAAGGGTCTAGGGACCAGTTCTCCTACATAGTTCTCCTTATGGTCAGAGTCAGTATGTCATGACCATGTACCTTGGCACATTTTACCCAGAGTCACTTGCAAAATATTGCTTTATTAAAAGTACCAGTTAGTGCAGTCATATTGGAGTCATGATATAAATCAGATGGTAAAAGTTACCTAATAATTTTTTAATATTTTTATTTTCTATATTCTTTGTTTACATTCCAAGTGATTTCCCCTTTCCCGGATCCCCCCCTCCCCATATGTACCATAAACCTTCTTCTCTCCATCCATTCTCCAGTCACCTCCCTCCTTTTTCTCTGCCCTTATATTCCCTTCCAATGCTAGATCAATCCTTTCCAGGATCAGGACCCTCTCCATACTTCTTCATGGGAGTCATTTGTTATGCAATTTGCGCCTTGGGTATTCAGGGCTTCTGGGCTAATTAATATCCACTTATCAGAGATTGCATTCCATGTGTATTCTTTTGTGATTGGGTTACCTCACTTAGGATGATATTTTCTAGATCAAACCATTTGCCTAAAAATTTTGTGAATTCATTGTTTCTAATTGCTGAGTAGTATTCCATTGTGTAAATATACCACATTTTCTGTATCCATTCCTCCTTTGAGGGGTATCTTTCTAGCTTCTGGCTATTATAAATAAGGCTGCTATGAATATAATGGAGCATGTGTCTTTATTGCATGCCGGGGAGGGATGCTCAAATATGGCATACAAAAATGTAAGGATTAATTGGACTAACACAATTTGACTACTTAGTATCAGATAGCTTGTTACTCATGATTCACCTGCTATAGCTGTCCTGATGCTGCCATTACAGGTATGCTTTACATTGGCCAGAACTAGAAAGGGTCTTTACAACAGAGAACCTTGGGATTGGAGTTCTAGGCATTTTTTATAATCATGCAATCTCTTTCAACATCCCAGTAACTAAACATTATTGTATCCCAAGATAGGGCTATGTAGTTTAGAACAGATCTGCTAGAAACATCTTTCTCACATTCAGCTGAAAACCATTCTCTGCTTTTGATCCATGAGAGTACATAAAGGGAATCTGGGGAAATCTTACAGTGTGTAACAGTATCCACTGATCATGCAGGGAAGCAGGCACTTCACAATAACCTGACTCCAGATCTAGGGCATCTGCTAAACTCTTCTCACCACAACAGGTACTGAAACCACAGATAAAGGCATAAACTAAAAATAGTATCTGTTTTCACATGTCTACACAATGATGCTACAGAAAGAAGATAATATGTGTATCTTATAAAAGAAATCTTAAATTTTATTAGGTTTCAGTATTTTTATGATCAGGAGAAAATGCAAAATGTGTACACATATACATTCACATTTATATGGACACAGGCACACACACACACACAGAGAGAGAGAGAGAGAGAGAGAGAGAGAGAGAGAGAGAGAGAGACTCTGATATGGGATCTTAGATTACTTTGGATCTCTACGACTGAATTTCTGGTTCTTATATATTTAATGGGACATGTTTTGGTCCTTTCACTATGTTGCTGCATCTCCTCTGAATCTATACTCAATGGTAGAGTCCTGGCTGATATGCAGTAAAGTGATAGAATCTTGCCATCTGGGGTGGATCTGACACGCAGAGATCTGATCATACTAAGTGTGTGATCATAAAACACAACATAGGAGAAGAAACCACCTCCCTAGATGGTGAAACCATACTCTTCTAGACAAAATTCCAGAACAAGATTTGCATAATTTACCTTTTGTGCAAGTTTGTCCTTTGCATTCAGATCTCTGACTGCAAGTTTGTAACTGACATTGATAAAGAACAAAGTAACAGGGAGTAAGCATTAAATAAGCTAATGGATTTCTTTTTTTATTTCCTATATTTGTTTACATTCCAAATGCTTTCCCTTTTCCCAGTTACCCCCTCACCATTGGTCTCATAAGCCCTCTTCCCTCCCTCAGCCCATTTCACAATCACCCCCTCCTATTTCCCTGTCCTGGTACTCCCCTACAATGCTGGATCAACTCTTTTCAGAACCAGGGCCCTCTCTTTCCCTCCTCTTGGTTATCATTTGATATTCTAATTATGTCTTGAGAATTCAGAACTACTGGGCTAATTAATATCCACTTATCAGTGATTGCATTCCATGTGTATTCTTTTGTGATTGGGTTACTTCACTTAGGATGATATTTTCTAGTTCCAACCATTTGCCTAAGAATTTCATGAATTCGTTGTTTTTAATTGCTGAGTAGTATTCCATTGTGTAAATATACTACATTTTCTGTATCCATTCCTCCACTGAGGGCATCTGGGTTCTTTTCAGCTTCTGGCTTTATAAATAAGGCTGCTATGAACATAGTGGAGCATGTGTCCCTATTGCATGCCAGGGAATCCTCTGGGTATATGCCCAGGAGAGGTATAAGCTAATGGATTTCATACATTGTTCTTTTCCTCATGTTACTGGGGATGAAATTCAGAGCCTCAAGCATGCTGCTCTCACACTCTGACCCTGAGGTACACACAAGTCCTACTTCCTTAATCTTCTCTTGAGAGTATTAGTATCCCCGGATATCAGAATTATGGGACAGAAAGGAATAGCATCTCAGAGACAGTGAATGATCAGATTTCAAATATGAGAAAACTTATGTTCACTAATCCCAGAATCATAGATATTTGGTTATTATGGATTTCTAAGAAGGGGGGTGATGAAGATGAACTGCCAGGAGGGTAAGGAAAAAACCCAATCAGTGCTGTGTCCTGCCTAAAAACACGGCCTTGATTATTTGCACAAAGATACATACACAGAAGAGAGCTGTGTCCTGTCTGTGGGCATGGAGCCCACTCTGTAGACAATTGGATATTTATTTTAATCCAGTAGGTGTCAGTGTGAAAATCCCAATTCTGAAATGAGAAAAGACAGACTCACAGTTGCACACATTTGCCTCCAAGTCCAAGTTTCCTGTCTCTCATCTCCACCTTTCTCTCCACCTTCTTCCTTTCATTCAATTTTCCATTACTCATTTACCTTCTTTCTTAGATTTCTC
This sequence comes from Apodemus sylvaticus, assembly GCF_947179515.1. Lineage (NCBI taxonomy): Eukaryota > Metazoa > Chordata > Mammalia > Rodentia > Muridae > Apodemus > Apodemus sylvaticus. Next base: position 627,078 of record NW_026263337.1, read on the forward strand.
TCCCTATCTCTCCCTCTTTCTCTTCCCCTTCTTGCCTCTCCCTTTGCCTCCCATCTCTCCTCTCATCTTCTCTGCACAATGATACCATTCTCTTTTAGAAACTGTGAACTAATCTTCCTTTTGCAATTCATCATTTTTATCTTTGTCCTCCTTCTAGACCTTGTCATTCCTGTTCAATCTTAATGCCCTCTAGTTTCTTATTTTTGTCCTTTCTTTCTTTTCCATTTCTTTCTCCCTTGTCTTCCATCCACATTTTCTTTCTTTCTGTCTTTGTTTCTTCCTTTCTGTCTTTTTCCCTCCTTCCTTGTTTTCTTTCTTTCTTTGTTCATTTTCCTTTTATTTCTCATACTCCTCCTTCTTTTCCTCCATCTTCTCAATGTCCTTCCATCTCTACTCTGTGTCCTCCTTCTCTTTCCCCTGTGTGTATATAAACATCTTTGTCTCAATGTCTCTGGATCCCTTTCTTGTACAATGAATTCTTGCTCATTGATTGTGAGGAACAAGGGACAATAATATAAAACTGGGGTTAGCTTGTACCTTTAGGACATCAAGTGATGAAACATATTATAAAAGAAAGCATATTCATTGCTTGCCCAACACTACCTTGCCTGAAGAATTCAGAAGAATACAGCATTGGGAAGGAAAAAACATGGAAGTCTCAGTGTTTCCTGTGGAATTTCTTCAATCTCTGCCTCTTAAAGTTACTTCTTAAGAGGTTGCCTTAAAAACCAGCAGTGGTGTCATCATGTCTTTTAAGGGTGCTTATCTTGGTGATCATTGGAATATGCACATAAAAGGAAGGCTTTCATAGCAATCAGTTAAGACATTCTGAACAAAGACAGTTTTTAAATAGCTTTGAGACATTGGTGATTCTATACTTGTAAATTCCAGACTTGAATCTCACATACTTACTGTTTATACTTGGGGGCACACACCACAGCTATGGATTCAGGGAGCACCATTTGATATCCAAAATATGTGTGCAGTTCTGCACTTGACCAGAAGGCTGTCTGGGTTAGATGGGTCTGAGAAGCAAAAGAAGCCAAGAATTCTAAGTTAGCCCAGCCAGCTATGCTTGATTCACCAAGGAAGGCAGGCGCAAGGAGCATTAACAATCTGTTCTCTCCTGTGATTTCCAAAATCCTTGAATGTAGTCTGCCATCTGTCATTTGTAGCAGTAATATGGAACCATCTTCTTTGTCCTCCTAATTCATAATGTTCAAAATGTACTGCGTTTTTCTCATTTAGTGCCTTAGTTAGTGTTTTCATTCTTGTGAATCAACACCATGGTCAGTCCAACACTTATAAAGGATAACATTTAATTGAGGCTGGCTTATAGGTACTGAGGTTCAGTCTCTTATCATCATAGCAGAAAGTATGACAGCATTCAGGCAAACATGGTGCCTGATGAACACAGAGTTCTACATCTTGTTTGAAAGGCAAAAAGGAGAAGAATGTTTCACAGAAGAATGTCTCCTCCTCTCTCGAGGAGGAACTCAAAGTTCATGCCCAAAGTGACACACTTCCTCCAACAATGCCAATGCTAGTCCATCAAGGCCATACCCCACAATACCCTGCCTGGGACAGGAGTATTCCAACCACTACACTTACTTTTAGCTTGTCCCTCACTTAGGACAAGGCCCTTTTGGTCATCCATGCTTACATAAACCTGATGTCTAGACAGTAACTATTCCAAGTTTTGTCTTCACTTCTAACCCATCTCTGCTTCTTTCCTGACAACAACAGACTGATTGTTTCATCAATATTTCTGATGACTGCTTCAACAATTTTTTGGGGGGAATGCAGCTGTTTATATTGAATCCTGCCCCTGAGACCCATGGGATTTCTCCCTATGTGACAAGGAGCTACTTCTATCCTTCTGATGTGGTATAGTATTACTGTCATATGATCATACTATGTCTTTTTTTCATTACTTTTCTTCTTCCTTCACTGGGTCAGCATATGTAAAAATCCAGCAAACAATTGCTTGCATGAATGGTGATAAATCTTGCAGATGTTAAGCCCTGCAAGCCAGTTGTAAAAGTTACATTTCTACCCATTGCAATTGAATCACTCTTAGAATGGAAGCGGTGCACATGTAAAATGGAGGAAGACATGGTGAGAGCAAGAGGGGTTTCAATCTTTGAGGGAGAAAGTGAGAAATTTCGAGCAGGCTTCTAGCAGATTCTCGTTTCTTTCTCTAAGTTGTGTATGAACATAGATTCTTCCTCCATGAGCCATTAAACAACTGTGTTTATGTATGTATACTCACACCTAAGCTATCATTTAAAACATCAAGCCTTTGGAAATCTAATGTGAAATCAAAGAAAAATTAAAAGAAAAAAAAAAACAATAAACAAGAAGAACCATGTCCAAACTATTTCACAGGTCCTATATGACAGTAATCCATCAACCCATTCCAAAAGAGCAGCCTTCTCACTTCAAATTCCCCTAGATTCTAGGGCCTAGATGCCAGCTTCAGTATGACAGTTATAACAGAATCCACAATGGCCACTTTCTCATCAAGTGCCTTCTGTTTTGAGGCACAATATTACTGTTTTGTCAACATGGCACCAAATTCACCAACTTTCAGTCTATCCTCCTGAATGCTGGGGGTCTAGGAGAGGGACAGTATACCCAGTTTTTGATGACATTATTGAACATTGCAGTCTCTGTACAGCATGGATTAAAATATCCCCAGAACTCCAGCAGGTTCCATCCTGAATTCCTGCTTCCTGTGTCCCCATCCTGTGGCTTCGGTGAACCTCATATCCAGTGCCCTTTCAGCCTTGTTGCTCCTTCATCCCCACTGTGTTCCCTGATTTCCTCATTAGACATTTACCTAAGGTGCCAGGAATTGTTTCTCTTGCAGCCAGTTCTCCATATTTACTGAGCTCATGAGCTACCTGCATGTTTAACTGCCTCAGGTCCCTCTCTAGCCTTCTCACAACATCCTCCCAATGTTGATGTTGTAATATTTCACAGGTGCCTTCAATTCCACTTTATAACTGCATCTCACTTTCAAGTTCTGTCCTCTTCTACAAACCCTATTCATGTTTATGAGATAAACACTGGCCCCTCCATGATCCCAACTGAAATCCTGCCCTGTCTCAGACTCCTCAAACTCTATCCCTATTCCCTGGATATCTGAAATCCCCTGATCAGTCCTACACACACACACACACACACACACACACACACACACACACACACACACACAAAAGACTATCACCCTCTTATCATCATTCCATGGTATCAGCTCCCAAACCTCACCTGACTTTCCCTAACCAAGCAGCTTTGCATCTCCTTCATTTTAGGTTCTAGAGTATGGCTTTGATCACACCATAATTTTGCTCAGAATAACCCACAGAGTTTTCCCTCTACTCAAAATGGCCACTGTTTTTCCAGGCCATCCAAGACAAGGGATGCCATGGTTCTAATGGCTGATATCAACACATATCAGGCATTCTTTTCCAATACATACCATAAATCCTAGCCAACAGCAATGCTCACCGATACAGGAGGTCAGTGTATCACTCTTCAATGCTATCTACCTCCCCTATAAAATCAAGAGATGTATGCTGTGCATGTGCAAATACTTGAAAACCTAGCATGTAGGATCTCTTTGTTGGGCACAGAGGATGTACTTCTTCATAAATACAAAACACAACCATTAGAAAGGACACTCTTGGCTTACTTAAGTTTCATTTCTACATCTTTTAGGTATGTGGTCTGTACAGACTGTTTTAATACATCCTGCTAAGCAACCATTCTCCATGCAGATTCGTATCAAGTTGGAACATTGAAGAATTACTCCAAGTAAGACATAAAATACAAGGAGCTGTAAAAGTACTAGGAAATGCTCCTTTCACTTGAACTGCTCACTGTTGACTGTATATGGTCAGTGATGAAGATCTGGAAAGGATTGACTCTGTGCAGAGCACTATTTAGGCTGGCTGTTTCTAAGAGAGAGACAAGAGGTTCTCCAGTTACCGAGTTCCATTTGCTTACATGAATCCATCCTAATGTAAGAAACCCCAGTTCTTCTTATATGAGGAACTGATAATCCTTATAGCAATAATCTTGGGCTCCTTTCTGGAGAGGAATGATGATATGGGTAACATGATATTCCCCTTCAACCTACCAGGAGAAAACAACTTGTCACAACTCTTTGAGGACTCAGACCCATTCTCTCACACACACATGACCCAGACCACACCAGTGCATGCATCTCATTGTTCCTACTCTCTTTAGTGCTTCAAAACCTTGGGTGCTATTGTGCTTTGTTGAGATACAGTCAAAAGGAAAAGATGTTGAGTAGAATCAGAGATATTCATCCTGACACCTCCTGGTCCTAGGCTCTTTCCTGTAGCAGTGAGCAGGTCTGCTCAGGTGTCCTGAGGTGTCTTGATAATTTATACTCCAAAGCTTACCAGTGTAGGTACTAAGTCAAGGACCCAAAAGCAATTGTGTTTCCTTTTCTCTTTGCAACTAGGTACCATGTCTCTATTCCTGCTTTATGCCTCCCTGGCTGCCTTATGCTTTCGGTCTGCCTTCTTTATCTTTTAGGTAATATGGCACTCAGACTGTGGAGCTGATTTGAGCTTGTAGGAAGCCTTCAGGCTCATTGTGTGAGTGACTAGAATTATTGGCTCTAGCCCCCAACTAGAATGAAAATTTCTAATTATAGTGTTGAACCACATTGTTCATTTCCATGTACTCTGAAAAGCAAACAAATACAGTCATCAAATTCAAGATGGCCAGTCCTTGTCACCCACAGTTCCCTCTGGAGGGCGATGTGTGTGGATATATGCCCTAGATATGTTCCCTGACAGTCATGGAAAAACAAGGGGGAAGAAACGGCCTAAGATCAGGAGAAGTGTTCATATCTTTACCAAGGCTCCATGTAACACCCCACATTTCTTGATTCCTCTCTTAGTGTTCTTCCTTTCTGAGGTGAGGAATTTCTCACATACATCCTGAGGGAGGACCATCAGGTGCAGGTCTCTTCCCTTCTGAACTCTAATGAAAAATTTAGAGAAGTCTGAGGTGACAGGGCCTGGTATCTCTGAGCAGCACTCAGTCAGTCAGCCTGGGAGAGAAATTCAAAGTCATTGGGATTCTTTCCTTCATTCTGCTCCTGATAATTGGCAGGAAGTTTTACTCTAGGTTCTGGCTATTGGTGTCTGGGAGATGGGGCCTTGGACTTTACTGTCAGCTTAAGTGGATAGAGCAATGTTTCTGGATGTGAATCTGAGATGATTATAAAATTTCTATGTGTGTGGAGGGATTCATTGGACAAAGTCTTCTAACTGAGGTATGGACCATATGCCTCCAGGGATCTAAACAGTCAGAGAATAGGAAAACTTCTGCTGTGTTTCCCCAGGCAGAGATATGTCTCCTCTATTCTTAGTTCATATCTCCAGATATTTTGGCCTCTGGATTCTAAGATCTGGACATGTGTTTTCCTGTGTCCTGCTGGGATTTTCCTTAGGCAGAGTCTCACACAAGTGATTTACAAGGGATTTCCTGTGACTTCCAGACATAGAATCAAACTGCAAGTATTTCATAGAATCCTCCTTTAAGAAGCCAGCTGTGGGCATGCTCAATCATATGGAGAATTTACACTAGAGCTGTGAGCCTGTGAGAAACCCCAACAGATAATAAGAGGTTGCGTACAGCAGAAAGCCAGTCTATTCTCAAGATCAGACCATCAGGGTATATCCACAATAGTATAGTATTGTAGGGAAAAGAGAGACCCTTGTGGCCTCAGAACTTCAAGGCAAGCTCAGAAGTTTTCTTTCTTGCCATCAACATACAGACACATCCAGAAATATTTCTATGTCTACTCAAGCTGACAAGACAGTTAGATTGTCAAGACTGAAAAAAGAAACACTCATCACAGTAGGTTCTATGACCACAGCATAGTGAGTTGATCCCTGGTAGCAAAATACTGAATACATGGCTGGAGATTGAGTATTCTCTGTGGGGTCCAGTGCTCCAGACTTGAGACACCTGTCCAGCATCTATGCGTTACCTTACTTATGAGCTTCAGTTGAACTCCTGTGTGACTGACCCAGAAGAAATTTGAACTACTTCTACACAAGGCTTGTCCAAGTCAGAAACCTGTGGTAACTCACCTGGCCTTTTCAAGGTGCGTGCTTCTGCAGCCTCTTTGGAAGCTGCTGATGTGGCTGGGGCTGCTTCTTCACAGGCTTCCTTTCCTGAAGACACCACTGGTGGGCTGAAGGTCCTTGTTGTTACTGAAGAAGGCTGAGCTTCCTTTTATGCTAATGGTGCTCCAGGGCTCTCCTCCCCAAAGTTGTTTCCTTCAGGACCATCCATTTTTCCAAATGGGTAGAAAGCCCATTTGAATAATCCCGATGTTACTAGAATATTTCTTATCTCCTCCCAGAAGGCTGCTGTGTGGTAAAGTTCCTCTTTGTCCTTCTTCTGTAGGAAGGGGAAATTATTTAGGCCACTGCTTTAAATCTTACAAGCAAATTCTTGTCAGCCCAGATATTAACCAAATGTAGTTCTATTAAAGTCTGACATCTTAGTCTAGGACCTGTATCCCTGGTGTGTTTGAAAATCCATTCTTCTACTTTACTCATTTCCTGTTTTCAGTAAAGCTAGGTCTGAGTCTTCTCAGTATGCCACTCCAGTGTGTGTGTGTGTGTGTGTGTGTGTGTCTTTGATTCATATGCACATTGCATGTGGAGCCCTTTTATTAAATAACACACTCCACTGACACAGCACAAGACAGTCCTGGGAACAGACTTAGTAGGTGACACAGAGTTTTCCTCTCTCCATGCTTCTCACACTGACTTTCTCTGCCAAGTAGCTTAGATATTCTTCCAAGTATTCCTTTAGTAATTCCCTTTTCAGGTCCTCATCTCTCCTAAAAACTTGTTTTGTCCTCTGCAATACCAAACCAAAATGGATAATTAGAACAGTTCTAATGTCAGCAAAAAGACAAAGAAAATGAGTTAGCAGGGCAGCAGTATCTCACTCATGACCTGAACGCCATTCCCTGACATCCCCTGCTTTGTACTGAAATCCTGAAGGAGAATTTTCCTCCATTCCATCTAGTGTCATCATCTATGGCTTTTCTGTGAGTAGCCTTGTACTACTCTTTAGATTTTTGGTCACCCACATTGAGAATGAAAACCTACCTTGAGGATATTTGATCTTCTAAAATTCTCTAAAATCTCTTGGTACTTTTTTTTCTGTGGGGATTTTTCTACATAGCGTCTTAACAGAATAGAACAGAGAGAAAGCTGTGCAGAGAAAATTATGTGTCTAAATGAGGACCTAAGGAAATTTGGCCTCTGTATACTTGGTTTCACATGTTTCTCATATTTAAAAAGGTGCACGCTGACATCCCACATCCATTTCCATCCCTTGGCCAGGAAAGAGAATATCCACAGTCTTCCATTAAAATGGCACATTCAGCAAACATTCAACTGTCAATTGGCATTGCTAAAGTGGCCTAGTGCCACTCTCACCTCAGCACTCAGGAGGAACCAGATGGACCCACAGAAATTTGAGGAAACTGGTTGTCCTCATAAATTTGAAACTAGAAAATAAAGAGTGTTCACAGTCTTCCATTCCCAATCACAATATGAATCTTTGTCCACATAGAAGGTTTGTTTATTGCTTACCAGGAGTGCACAACCTCATCAGATGTCATCCGGTAATGACTAGACACCGAAGGTTCTTAGTTCCTGGAGGTACTGTGCTGTTGGCACCTAGTCAGATGATACACTGAAAGATGCTGGTGAACTGCTTCAACCCTCAAGTCTGTCCAAGATTCAAAACTGATTCACAAACCTGTCAGAAATTCTGCTTAAGAAGAGGATATGACCATAAACTCAGTCTAAGAAACTGATGTCTGGGTAATTATATGACACCTTAGTAAGAGTGATTTATTTTTGGAAAAGAGAAGAAATAATGGGAGATTTACTATGATCTCAAGAGAATGCCTTTATTTTGCTGGAAAGCACCAGTGGAAACCCAAGAAAAACCTTGTTCTAGGAGTTATAAAAGAAGGATAATGCAAACTGTGGTACCTGAGCTCATCTGTAAACCTGAACTTTATCTTTGTAGACAAGGAAGTGTTATATCTGCTCATCACACAGTCTTCAGAAGTTCAATAAAATCATGTCCAGAAAACCCCTCCCCAGTGCCTGAGCTCCTCAGAGTCACGTGTATCTCCTTATATTCTGTTTCACAACTCAGGACCTGTTATGGTTGGTGAGACTTTTCTATCACCCCCTTACTATAGGTAAAGCACACTTGTCAGTCACTGAGGCTGTAATAGTTATTTCCTGGTGACAGCTCTGCTTTCTACTTTTTATTCTGCCTACCCAATATGATAACCAGTTTGAAAAAAGCTTAACTGTGCTTAACAACACTGATGCCAAGTAGTCCACAATCCTCTGGTGACTGTGGAGCTATAGGAACCCCTACCTCTCTCCTGTGGAATTCACTGAGCTTGGCCACCCATCAGAGACAAGCCAGTGACTTCTTGAGAGGAGATCTGGAAATCTAAACACCTACCAGGTCAGATACACCCTGCTTTCTGGCCCCCTTTTCTTCCACTATGATCTGGACCATGTGTGCACAGGTTCAAGAACTAAGTCTACTACCAATAATATTCCTTACTCATCATACCACCACCTTTAGTCCTCATGTCTTTGAATTGCAAGAAAAAGCCTGTGTGTGAGCTGCCAGAAATCTGATAAAGAGATGACAGCCTCAAGTTCTATAGCTTTCAGCCAAGGAGAGAACCCTGAATAGAACAGCAGGATGAACAAGGGTAGAGTTTCAGGAAAGGATTAGAAACTGCAGGTTCTCATGTGAGGAATTTGTGATGGAGCACAAAGACGGCTTTTCCTTGTCCACATTTATCTAGGTCGGCTGCCATTTTGAAGAAGTTTTTCCTAAGGCTCATGTAAGAAGCCAACAAATAATTGTTGTTGATTTCAATGTTCTGCTCTAGCGCACTTAAGATTTGGAATCTCTCTTGTGGAGGTAGAGTGTCATTATGATGTCTGAGGATGTTCTCAGACAGAAAAAAAAGACAGGAAAGATCAAAACCATTGGTCAGGCCTGCTGTCATTCCAGATCTCTAGCGCACATGCACATGCATGCACATAAACACACACACAAACACACACACAAACACATACACATAGTTCTGTGCATCTGTATTGCTGCATGTTTGTGTTGGATTCACAGATCTCTTTTGCTAAAGAAATTGGAGTGGATAGAACCTCACATGTGGTGATTGAGTTTTATGAATTTGGTAAATAATCCCACCATGGGATTTCCTTATTATGGTAATCAAGTGGTAGGCTTGGGATTGGGATGTCTGTCCCCATTAAACATGTAATGCACAAGAGCTTTCAGGGAATGTTCAACTTTAGGAGCTGTCTTACAAATAGCCTATTTATTGAAGTGAGAACCAGTAAACTTCACATAGTTATGAGTGGTTCTGTACACATAAAAGCGTAATGCATTTTCATGACCATGAGGAAGGAAAACTCAGTTTCTGCTGTCTAAGAAGTTCAGAGGAATGGATACAGAAAATGTGTTACATTTACACAATGGAGTCCTACTCAACTATTAAAAAGAATGAATTCATGAAATTCTTAGGCAAGTGGTTGGAACTTGAAAATATCATCCTGAGTGAGGTAACCAATCACAAAGAAAACACACAGTAATCACTTGCTGATAAATGGATATGAGCCCAAAAGCTCAGAACACCCAAGATACAACTCACAGACCACATGAAGCTCAAGAAAGAGTAATACCAAAGTGTGGGTACATTGATCCTTCTTGAAAGCTGGATCAACACACGATGGCTTACAACCAACTGATAGACTGAGCTTAGGTTCCTCAAAGGAGTAGCTAGAGAAATGACCCAAAGAGCTGAAGAGATTTTCAGTTCCACAGGAGGAACAAGTACCAACCAGTATCCCCAGAGCTCCCAAAGACTAAAACACCAAACAAAGAGAACCCATGGCTCCAGCTACTCATGTAGCAGAGGATGGCTATTTCAGACATCAATGAGAGGAGAGGCCATTGCTCCTATGAAGGCTTGATGCCCCAGTGTAGGGGAATGCCAGGTCAGGAAAGTGTGTGGGGGATTGTTGGTAAACGGGGAGAGGAAATGGGATAGGGGATTTTTTGGAGGAGTAACAAGGAAAGGTAATAACATTTGAAATCTAAATAAAGGAAATAGATACTAACAAACAGAAAACAAACAAACAAAAATGTTCAGAACCTAATCCCGAGAATCCTCAGTAGGCAATAAAACAGTTGAGTAATCTGAGCACTTTGAATCACAGCATTGTGCATGATTTTCTTGGGTCAGAGTGAGCACAGAGTGCAATGCAGTCTAAAGACTAACTGATAAGGGCATTGACCTGTGTTATCTAATCCCAGTGGCAATATAAAGAAAAAGTGATATATGTCCACTTGGGTGAAAACATTTGAGAATCATTAGTATAAACACAAAATGACATTTATATTTTAAATTTGTCTCTCATAATTCCATGTAAATTACCTTCATTTGTAACTGCATTGAGACATATCATATTTGTTGTTCCAGTAGAGAAAGATCCTTTCTTCTGTAGAATCCGTTGGTCTGAGTGCCTATGTATCACTAGGTTCCCACCTGTCACAAGATAAACAAGAAGCTAGGAAAGGAGATCCTTTCCTTCCCTGGGAATTAACGTTATATTGCATTAATGTGGACATACTTCCCAGGGAGGATGTGGATGTGACAGGTGAAGGGAAGATCAAGATTAATCTTTCAGTCATTTTTATCTCAGATAAATCCCTGTGCAGGATTAGATGTAAAAGGACTTCAACCTGATTGCTGAGAAAGTCTCAAACCTCCTCTCTCAACACTGCTGTTGCCATTGGTCTCTGAGATCTCACTAGATCACCCATTTAGTTGTTCTTGTAGGATCATAGGATCTTTCAGTGCATCCCTCCAAAGATTTCTAAGTTTGGCTTATAATTCAGTGCCAATAATAATCTGTCATAGGATATGATGTATTACTGAGAAAATAGATATTATGGCTTATATTGAGCTGTTGAGTAACTGTAGTTAAAAATGTCTCATACATTTATTATAAAATACTTTAAGTGTCTTAACACAAACCAATGACAAATGGTTGAAGTAATTGATTTGCTAATTAAGCTGATTTCAAGATTCCATAATGTATAAATTTGTTAACTCTTAATATTGTATCTGCCTAATGTTTGGAATTGATAATTTTCATTTAAAATATTTTTTAAAAAATTAATATTGAAGTATGAGTATCAAAAATTCTAATTTTATACTTTTGATATTCAAAAGTGTATCAAGAAATCATTCAAGGATAACTGAGATATTTTAAATAAATTCTGTTATGTATGTTGATACATTTTATTTCATTGTTCTTCAGATAATTGGCAGTTATACCCATTCTATTACTTGTCTCTTCGAAACATTGCAGCTGTAAACATATATGTTCAAGTATTCCTGTGAAATTATTTTGACAACAGTTCTCTGGCCTTTTGGCCAGGAATTGCAGCTAATGAGAATTTCTTCCTGGGATAATTAATTTCCCTGAGCACTCTCTTTTCAATTAAAGTTGAAGAAAGGTATATAAAAATAAATAGGGACTGTTAAATACGTTTTGATGATTTATACACCTTCAAGTTGACTTGAATCATCTAAGAAATCATAGAAGCATATTTCTGGTTGTATGTGTTAGAGACTTTCCAGGTGGGATTAACAGATGCAGGTGTTCCACTCTGGATGTGGGAACTGTGTGTCCCTTGACCTGGAAGCTGAGGTTGAATAAACAAAGTAGCAAAGAAGATGGCCACCAGAGAAGTACACCCCTTCTTCTTTTTTTCCTTTCTGCAAGGCTAAAATGCTGTGCTCCAGCATACTCTACTCCCAGCCATGGTGAACAGAATCTTCCTCCTATTGGAATGCAAACCCCTATAGCTCCTTGGAACCTTTCTCTAACTCCTCTATTGGGGACTCTTTGCTCAGTTCAATGGTTGGCTGAGAGAATCCCCCTCTGTATGTGTAAGGTACTGGCAAGGCCTCTCATGAGACTGCTATATCAGGCTCCTGTCAGCTAGCACTGTTGTCATGCATAATAGTGTCTGGGTTTGGTAACTGTATATGGGATAGATTCCTATTTGAGTGCAGTCCCTGTAAGGTCATTCCTTCCTTCTCTGCTTGACACTTTGTTTCTATATTTCCTCCCATGAGTATTTAGTACCCCTTTGAGAAGGATCTAGACTAAAGGGGTCTGGAAGGATGTACCAAGTTGACCAGTGAAAGACACAAAAATGAACTAGAGCAGCTACATCAGTTTCAGACAAAGTAGGTGTCATTTATATAATAACATGTCATTACTTAAATAGGGTTTGTAACATACATGCTTTTCTTACATTTTGAAGGTTTACAGTTCCATGATGGAGTCACTGGAAGTGTTGAGTTCACGATCTCACTTATGCATGGCAGCTTCTTGCTGTCTTTCTACAACCATGAAACGAGTTCCTTGTCCCTATCTGGACTGTTATTGAAGGGAAAGTGACCTAGAAGTGACATCACTGCTGGAATCCCAGCTCTCCCCTGGCAGGCTGTGCTCAGAGGGCAATGAAACCACCCAGCTCCAGGGTGCAGATGGTGAGTGGAAGGATCCTTTCCCAGATGCTCTACTCATCTTATGTCCTGTTACTCTCCCACAGTTCTTATTTTAGATTCGCTGTCTTTATGCATTTGTTACCCTATGTTCTAACAAGGACTCTTGGAAAGGCTCCTATTGTCCCACCATTATAGTACTTTGAACTTTTAACCAGAAGTTATCTGTGATCCCAATATGAAATACAATTCTCAACATCCATTCACAAGTAATATTAGACAGTAGTGTGGGCCAACTGCATTTCTTTTTTTTAAGAAGTTGTATTTTATTTCATTATAAGTAAAAAGCAAATTTCCAGTAATTATTGTTAAAATATAATATATATATATATGTGTGTGTGTGTGTGTGTGTGTGTGTGTGTGTGTGTGTGTGTGTAATTTGAAATTGATTGACTAGATTGCAACATTGAAAGATTATATATACCATAACCACAAAAAATATATAAAAACTTTGGTAGAAGTAAAAAAAAATCATGATTGCTTGAGTTAAGAACATACTGGTAGAGAAGGAAAACCCTCCTACTTTGTGACATATTTGCATATGTATTTAATTGGACTATAAAGGTGTTAGAAAGTGAAGGAAATAACCATATATTTGTAGGGTTTTTTTTGATATTTCTTTTTTTTAATTTTTTAAATACATTTTTAGTCGATATATTTTTATTTACATTTTAAATTATTTTCTCTTTTCTGGCCCCCCACTCCCCAAAAGTCCCATAAGCCCCCTTCCCTCCCCCCGTTCTCCTACAAGTATGAAGTTTTTATTGCCTGTTGACATTTCTGTGATCTGACGTGTTTGTCACTACTTATAGTATTACCCTCTCACTCAAAATCAGCCTGCAGCTACATGCTTTCCAGAAGCAGTCTGTTCTGCCCAGCTGCTCTAAAAATCAATCTGTCTATAAAAAGCCAGCCTTGCTAAGGGTAATGCCTGCATAGGTATTTCTTTCCCAAGCTGAATGAGAGAACACAGGCTTTCAGTGTCCAATTCTTTAAAGAAAGTAAATATACACATAATAGAAGCTCCAAATGCATCATTATTTACATTTTTATATTTTATATTTTTACCATTTTAAAAGATACAAGGGCATCATTAATTGAATATACATTATGTTCTGGAACTTTCCCCCTGTGCCCATGTCCTCAAGGATCTTTCCCAGTTTCTCTTGAATATGTTGGGGAAAATGCAAAGACAGAAAATCAGACATTATGCTGGCAGAGAGACAGAGATACATACAGAATGTCCAACAGACAGGCAGACACACACACAGAGAGAAAAGAGAAAGAGACAGAGAGAGCAAGATAGAAAGAGAGAGACAGAGACAGAGAGAGAGAGAGAGAGACAGTGCGAAAGAGTAGCACCCAACTCCATATGAGATTTCTCCATTAAATACCCCTCCTCAGAGCTCAGGGAATCCTGAAGTAGAAAAATAAGAATAAATAATATACTTTCCATAGGATAGACTAGACACAAGGAGAACAAAGCCTTCTAAGTCAACTGATCAAAACTTATTTGTATACACAGACACCGAGGCAGCAAACATAGGGTGTACTGGGGTGTACAAAGTCTTCCCAAAACCTATCTTACACTTGAGTATTTTTATGAGAATCCTAAATGAGTAAAAATATGTCTCAGTTTCTTGTGTCTTCTCTTGAGCTCTTTTCTTCTATTGGTTTGCCAAGTCTTACTTTGTTGAGGTTTTCAGTGTGGTAGCCTAAGTTTCATTCTTAAATTCAATATACAGATCTAAAAGAAACCACCTTCCTGAAATTATCTGCTGACTTCCAAACTTTTATCCCTTTACTGATCAATATTGAACACACAAACAAACAAACAAACAAACAAATGTTAAGTATCTTAGATGAGGTTTAGAGAGATGCTTTAGTGATTACAAGCATTTTCTGCTCTTGCAGAAGACCCTACTGAAGTTCTGGTACCTCATAAGCTGGCTCCCAACAATGAAAGTGGAAGGTAACATAAAGCAACATCTGAAATTGTCTTCTGACCTCCATATTTGCATGCTGTGTGCACATATCCTCCCATTGTTCAGGTGACATTCCTTACTGTATATGAAGGTGCATCTCTATATTTTCAATTGTTGAATCTGTACTGATAAAGACCTAAGTGATGGCAGGAGTTTGATACTGTCATTTCTGAACCATCACTGTGTTTTAGATTTTACATTTTGCTGATTTAAATTTTGCTGTTTTGCTCAAAACATGAATGTCATTGTCCGGTGACAATCCAAGAGATATTCTGGTACTGCCTTATTGCTGATTGCTAATTATAAATATCTGACAGCCAATAGTCAGGTCAAAACTACTGGGGTTGACCAGGGCAGTAGACAACAGAGGGGACAAAAGCAGATGCAGGAGTATGAAAAGATACTGATGGAAACAGAAGATAGGGAACAGAGCAGTAAACAGCAAGACCCAATTGCATAGGTAGATTGTTGTACAACTTGAAGTTTAAATGAGCTATCCCATCAAAATGCCTACAGCTTTGACCAATACAGAAATCTATGTTTTAGTTCTCCTGTAAGCTGCTCTGTGAAGAGCCCTGCTTTCATCTATGCTTACAACAATACATACCTGCAAAACAATATGTGATGCAGCTTCTTGTGTGTATGGATGATTAAACTGATAGACAGTTTCATGGTTTCCTACATAGAGGAATCCAGAGAAGCTTCCATCCCTCTTCCAAACACAATGGTCCTTCCTGCCTGACAAGTGTAGCCCAGCCTTCTCACATCTCTCTTTTGAACAAATACCCTTTGAGCCTTGGTAACAGGCTCTCAGGGCAGCAATAGAGCCCTGAGATCAAAGTCTTTGGTTTATTACTCGTGCTGTATGCATAGAGGCAGAGAAGGCACACACAGAACTAAGTACACATGTATGAATGCTCACATATACAAGCTTAATCTCTCACTCATGGAGACCCTCATCTCTGTACATACTCATGTATCACATACAATTGGAGAAACCTGTGACAGAGAAGCACATGTAGACACACATACTTCAAAGGGTTTTTTACAACTCTATAGCCATTTAATCTATTGTACACTTGAGAAACTCCCCTGAGCCAGCAAGAAACTGGACTTGTATGTTAGTTCATGATAACTGTGGCATCTACTGCTTCCTTCTTTTCCTGGACTTCTATCAAACACTGTCCAATCATGTTCTCTTTCAGATATCTCTGGATAAAATAGCTAAGGGTCCTGGAAAGCAAACTGCATGACAAGTGTGGTTGCCAATCTTTCAGCCTGGTATATCTATCAAGAAAGCCATGTCACAGATGGAGGTAGATGCATAGTGCTCTCACAAGGCAGAGAGGGGAGAGGCATTCAACAGAAAGCAACAGGCATGCCACTTACTTCATTCAGCTTAGAATCTCTGTCTCCTCAGTTGGCTCCAGTCAGTCTGTGGAAAACTTCATCCCTCTGCTCCCTCGGAATCTCTCTTGACCAATTAAAGGTAAGTTGTCTAAGAGATCACGGCAACACAGCTTGTGAGCAATGAGTATTTCTTTATGGTCACCTGTCCCTTTGCCTAACTGTGAAGTATCTTTTAGCCTCTTGTTCCTATATTGATGATTTGTGAGGTTTGGTTGTCCAGAACTTGAGTATGCTGTATTAGTAACTCAGGCCTAAATAGAACATCAACATCACTGTCACTCAAACCTCACTGAAGCTGAGGCAAGAAAATCATGTGGCCAGCTGGCCTTATATGGATATCCTACCTCAAAAAAATGCATGATTGTCATTCAGAAATGTCACTGTACCTGACACCTCATAGACTACAAATGACTCTTACTATGCTAACAGGAAAATGTCAGCAGCAAGGAGGATAAACTGCTCTGAGTTAATGAAATCACCTGAGAGGTTCTTTGCTTGTTGATGGAGAATCACCAAAATATCAGCACATCCCTCCTCTCCACTCTAGAATTGGCTTTACTTTTGATCAGGTCTAACTATGTAATCCAAACTACCTAGACATCTTGGTATATTTCTCCCTCTATCCCAAGAAGCAGGACTTGAGATGTAAGGCAGAATAGCATACTTTTTGTCTTCTGAGTGACTTACCTGATTAAACAATAGGAAAATTGGCAAATTTCCTACCTTCCATTATCTCCAACAGGTCTTTAACTTGTAGCCCCAAGGTCTCCCCAGAAAACACATTCAGAGTCTACAACATAAATACTATTATTCTTTCTCTGGTTCAAATTAAGGACAGCTTATCGCTGAATAGGAAGTCCATACACAACTGGTTAAAATATTCCATGTTCTCCTTCTCTTGCTGTCTTAGGTTTTTCAGGGACTTTAAGCTTCCCCTAGAACTCCACACTCTCTACTTACCCATGGGTTCTCTGCCAGATCCCCCACCTGACATCCCTTGAGGTACATGCATCAAGACTGAGGAAATCCAGGCAGGCTCTTGAGCACGTACATACTTATAGAGTTCTAGGTTTAAGGATTTCTATTTTTTCTCAGAAGACTTTGTGCATGTGAATTTTTGGTCTATATGTATGTATATGAATTCATTACTAGAGCCAAGGTTACCTGAGAAAATTAGAAATTGAGTAGAGAACTTATGAGCAAACATATGGGAGCTGAGATCAAATAGGATCCATATTGAATGATTTTTTTTTGGAATGAGCCATGTCTGGAGCCTCACGCTGTGTCTATAAATTAATTTCTACTCTACAGAGCATTGGAGAACAGAATGCTTTGTGTCCTCCTCATGTTTTGATCTAGGAACATTTACAAGTGTTTACCTGGCCCCTCAGCCTAGTCCTGTACTTATAGTACCACCTCACTTACAACTCTGCACTGGCTAGCAGCAAGTCGGTCTGGGGATTGGGTTGTGTCTATGTGTACAAGGCCAACTGTGATATGAAAAGACCTAATCTGTGTCTTCACTTAGACCAACAAACAAGGAGAGGTGAGAATCATAGGGAAGGATCTAATAGGAGAAGTGAAGAAAAAGTGTGTGTCTGGGACAGATGTGGACTGGAATGTAAGCATTGCAAAAAGGACACTTAGAGATTCACTTTCTGTACTCATCTAGGCACACACATGCAAAGGGACCAGTGGTAAGAAAACCTCATGCTGTAGTGATGGAACAGTTATCAGTGTGGCATCCTTATATGATGCATTTTTGAGTGCGGACTTGTGGAAATAATTGAGAGTTCATTAGTCTCAGATTGCAATGGTTAGTGAGACCCTGGCTGCTCTTGAGGATCCAATAGGAATCACCCTGTCCACAGGCTTCAATATCCCAGCTGGAGACCATGAATCTTAAGTTAAAGGGAGGACCCTCTGCAGTGAACACTTGCAGCTTGTTTCAGCTTGTTTTGATTGTGATCAAAAAATTCAGTCCCAGGAGTGAGAAACCCACCTTGTACTTTTATTCAGTGAACCCTGAAGCTACATAAACAATATAAGCTAGTACTACTTCTCTTGGTTACATACCAGGAGTAGATGGTAAGAACCTACTGTTGAAGAAACCACAGTTCAGTCTTGGTACATAGAGAAATGAACTGAGTCTGGCAGACGTCTGACTGTTGCCTTGCATTCTCTGTGAAGTGTGGTGCTGTACATGGGAGAAAAGTCATGTTCTGACCACTAGTGGATTTTATATGCTATTATTCTAACGTGCTTGGTAGGATATGCCTACAGATGCAATCATGACAGTCTTGCTATAACAGTAACCAACACTTTCTGGTTAAAATTTTGGCCATTAGACAAGATGGAATCCATACCGAGATCTTTAATCTGGTCCTAAACCCACACTTGGTACATAACAGATCATGAAAAGACACACTGCTGTCATTTTGGACATACTTTCAAACTGCTTCCTGAATGTGTTCATGTTCATAGATTAGTGCTACTTTTCCCAGAGGTCAGAGAAACTACTTTTGCAGGGGGATCTGTCAATGTATAGACTAATTTACTCTCATTTTTATTATGATTACTCTTATTGGTACTACTACTATTATTATTATTATTATTATTATTATCACTGTTATTATTATTTAGACGTATACCTATTTCCTTATTTACCTCAAGTTGCTGAGAGCAAATGTTAAGTGTTTGACCCCAAATGAGACATTTAAATCACACAAATACACACCAGACCTAAGTACTCAGAGGCCATGGTATAACATGTCCTAGAAACATTATAAAAGTTGGAAGATGAGGAGGAGTGCTTTGAAAACATCTGTTCTGGACAGGATAAGCCATTGCACTCATAAATCCCAGGGGCTGTATTTACTTGCACTATACCTTTAAAAAGTGAAGTCCTTACAGCATTCTGTCATACATATTAAAGAAGCTCCTAGTCCAGCTTTATAAGAAGAGGTACTAATATCAAGTGTTTTCGGTATGAGGAGTCATATTTCTTTAGAGGTATGGAGGAAAGAATTTGTCCAGCATCTGTGGGACACCACAAGGAAGACATGTAACACACCTGATTAAACACAGCAGGTTTTTTGTTTTGTTTTGTTTTAAATAGTACATGTGCCTTGGCTTTCAGGCACAAGGACCTTAGCACCATGCCTGACAAGCAGAGTTTGATCATGGAAACCAACATAGTAGTAGAAAATACCTGATGCCTTCAAGTGCTCCTGAACTCGAGAGAACCTCTAGCATATGTCCTCTAGAAGCAAAACAATAAGCACACATACAGAAACACACACACACACAGAGAGAGAGAGAGAGAGAGAGAGAGAGAAACAGAGAGACAGAGAGAGACAGACACAGAGACACAGAGACACACAGAGAGAAAATAAATGTACATTTAAAGGAGACATGATAGTTAAAGAGATTTTTTAAATTGGATTCTGTGTAATTTGCGGGAAACATCAATATGTTGTGATTAGCTTCACTTCTGAACAGGGCCAAAGTCAGAAGCATTGACTAGAATAGTTAACCACCCACAGGTCATAGTGAGCTTCTTTCTGCCAGTATGCCACCAGCGGTGAGTTTGTCCTGCCATCTCTTGTTGAGGACCAGCAGTGAGTTTGTCCTGCCATCTCCTGTTGAGGACAGTATCTTTATGTGAGGTGGATGCAATTACTATTCTCATTGATTAGGTCATTAAGAATTCCGGGAAATCACATGCTGTAGGAACCATGTTCAGGTGAGCACATTACTCTGTGTAGGCCAGACAGATTTCCCTGGTGTATTGTCTTGTGTTTTGTGGCAAGATTGTTGAGTCAGTAGCATATCCATCAGGACAACTTGGTTGTAGGACTGGACAAACTGGAGCAGGTGACATGGTGTATGAGGAGTGGAGAAAGTCTTCCTCATCTTATTTATGTTCTATAAATGTGACAAATTCCACAGGGCTGTAGTCATCTTCTCTTGTCTTCCAGGGTTTGAGAGGTGGTCACTTTGTTACCAAAGTTCTTTTCACATCTGTGATGAACTGAAGATTGAATATGCAGTGAACATCACAGAACAAAGTCAGCACTTTAATGGTGTAAGCCTGACACAGCATCCTCAAAGGTTCTTCAGGGAGCCTAGCAGAAACACACATCTCTAGGATATTTTCCATAAAATACAACTTTTTCAGTTTTCCATGATGTTGCAGTACCAGACTATAATAATCTCATGTAGGGAGACATCATATCATGCTGTTTTTACTAGAAACTAAATACTGGTGATTGACTCATGTCAGATTAAAGTCAATCCAAAAGCAACAAAGTTTCTATTTAGTCAGAAAATTCTTTTTAGTCTTCATTAATCCATTTCTCTCAGAGCAACATTCTGAGTAGATGAAAAAATGTAGGCTGATGTCTGGGACCTTTGAGGTGATTCCCTTCTGCAGTTGGTTAGTGAGTGTCGGAATTACAATCTCTCCCACATCCACCCTGTGACAGATGATGCAGACCAGTTTTGGGTATACTGAATCCTTACATACAATGTATGCTCATGGTTCATGGCCAAAAATATTGTCTTAACCTCTTAATATGATTTATAACAAAATCAATTTCTAATTGTTATGAAATCCTAATACACTATCCTATGTTTAAATAAACCTCATATAGAAAATATAGGTTTTCTTTTGGCCACCAAGCATAACCATCCAGACTGGTACACATATATGATGTAGATTAAACATTCAAGAGATAGAAGCAACATGTATAACACATTGAACATAACAGATATGTATACCACCCTACATACATATAACACATTCATATGTATAAAACACTCAGAGAGAGACATACATGTACACAAATGCTCACACACACACACACACATTCTCTCTCTCTCTCTCTCTCTCTCTCTCTCTCTCTCTCTCTCTCTCTCTCTCTCTCTCTCTCTCTCACTCTCTCTCTCCCACAACTGAAGTGTTTGGGATTTGACTCATCACAAATCTGTGACAGTCACCATGATGTCCCAGGAGGTGACATGACTGCAATCCTGCAATTGGAGTAAAGGAAATGTGGATAAGTCATGGAAAACTCCGAATTTGAAACAACTTATACTTCTTATATTATATGAAAGGAAAGTCTCATGTGATCTAGGCTACACCATATATCCTAGAAAGCACAGAAGGATCTAGGTGTTATCCTCCTGACTCCTGCTTTCCCGAGCTATGTTATAGTCAAGCAGCAATTTGGCAGATTCCAGAAGTGGAAGTTCTGGAACTGAATCCAGGGCCTATAGTTTAAAACACAAACAATCTCACTGCAGAGCCCTGTCCCAAGCCTCTAATGTGAAAAAGCTCACTGTAGAGCAGTAGTTCTCATCTTAAAGGTGAGATTATCTTGTTGGTGGCAGCTATGGGAAAGGGGCTGGGACCCAGTACTCCTCCCTACTTCTCCTCATGATCAGAGTCTGTGTCACTATGTATCTTGACAGATATTTTACAGAGTCACTTGCAAAGTATTGCTTTATTAAAAGGATCAGTAAGTCCAGTGTAGTATTGGAGTCATTGTATAAATCAGATGATAAAATTTATCTAATAGTCTTTGAGGAATGCTTAAATATAGCATACAAAAACCTGAGGAGTACTTAGTCTGACTCAGTTTGGCTACATAATGTCAGATAGCTTTAAACTCATGATTCACCTGCTATACCTGTCCTGCTGTTGGCTTTGTCGATATGCTTTACATTGGCCAGAAATAGAAAGGATCATTACAACTTGGAACCTTGGGAGTAGATTTCCAGGTAATTTTTTATAATCATGGCAATCTCTTTCAACTTTGCAATACTTAACATTGTTATATTACAAGACAGAGCTATGTAGTTTAGAATACATCTGTTCAGATCTTCTTCCTCCCATCTAACTGAAAAAACCTTCTCTGCTTTTGATCCATGAGAGTACTCAACTGGGAAGAAGGGAGATGATAAAATGTGTAACAGAATCCACTGATCTTATACAGAAGCAGGCACTGCACAATCACCTGACTCCAGATCCAGGGCATCTGACAAACTCTTCTCAGCACTACAGGTGCTGAACCCACAGATAACAGGCTTAAACTGAAAATGGTATCTGCTTTCACAAGTCTACACAATGATGGTACAGAAAGAAACATAGAAATATACATGTTTTACAAAAGAAATCTTAAATTATATGAGGTCTTAATATTTTTTGTTATAATCAAGAGTATAATGCTATATATATACACACATACACATATATATTATGACACACATAAAGCACACATACGCAGAGACAGAGAGAGACAGACTGACTGAATGACTCTTGGAATTAGCAGTCTGATATAGGATCTAAGTTTAGTTTGGATCTCTGTGACTGAATTTCTGGTTCTTATATATTTTATGGGACAGGTTCTGGTCCTTTCACTATGTTGCTACATTTCCTTTGAATCTAAACTCAATGGAAGAGCCCTGGCTGATATGCAATAAAGTGAAAGAATCTTGCTATCTGGGGCTGATCTGACACACAGAGATCTGATCATACTAAGTGTGTGACCAGAGAAAATAATATGGGAGAAGAAACTACCTCCCTAGAGAGTTAGAACCATACTCTTCCAGACAAACTTCCTGGCCAAAATTTGCATAATTAACCTATCTTGCATATTTTTCATTTGCATTCAGATCGCTGACTGGGAGTTAGTTAATGACTCTGATAAAGCATTAAATAAGCTAATGGATTTAATACTTTGTTCTTTTCCTCATGTTACTGGGGATGGAATTCAGAGCCTCAAGCATGCTGCTCTCACACTCTGACCCTGAAGTACACTCCAGTTTTGCTTCCTTAATCTTATCTTTATGTTATTAGTTACCCCAGATATCAGGTGTGAGGGACAGAAAGGACTAGCATCTCAGAGACAGTCAATGACTAGATTTCAAATATGAGAAAACTTATATCCACTGATACCTGCATCCTAGATATTTGGTTATTGTGAATTGTTAAGAAGAGGGTGGTGAAGATGAACTGCCAGGAGGGTAAGGAAAAAATGATGAACCCAATCAGCACTGTGTCCTGCCTGAATACACGGCCTTGATTACGTGTACAAAGATACATACACAGAAGAGAGCTGTGTCCTGTCTGTGGGCGTGCAACCCTCTCCGTGGACAATCGGATATTTCTTGTAGTCCAGTAGGTGTCAGTGTGAAAATTCCAATTCTGAAATGAGAAAAGGCAGACTTAGTTGCACACATTTGCCTCTAAGCCCAAGTTTCCTATGTCTCTCTTTTCCACCTTTCTCTCTAACTTTTTCATTTGTTTCTGTTTTCTTTTAGTCATTCTTCTCTTTTTTTCTTAGATGTCTCTTTTTTCTTAGATGTCTCTCCCTCTTTCTCTTTTACCATCTCATCTCTCTTAAAACCTCCCATCTCTCTTCTCATCTTCTTTGCACAATGTTTCCCTTCTATTTTAGTAACTGTGGACTATGTCCACCTATTGTAATTGATCATGGTCCATGCTGTCCTCCTCCTAGACCTTGACATCCATGTCCTAGTTTTAATTATCCTCTAGTTTCATAGTTTTTCTCCTTTCTTTTTTTCTTTGATGTCTTTCCCTCTGATCTTCCATCTACCCTTTCTTATTTATTTATTCACTTATTCATTCATTCACTTTCCTTCCTTTTGTCATACCCCTCTTTCTTCTCCTCTCTCATCTCTGAGTCTTTTCCTCTCTCCTCTGCGCCCTCCTCCTCTTGCATCTTTATCTATATAAACATCTCTGTCTCTATATCTCTGGATCCCTTTCTTGCATGATAATCTAAGTGGGCAAGGAAGTCAACAGTAGAAATATGTAGGAAGAACAATGTAGCAATGGGTTAGGTCTGTTTAAACCAATAAATTTGAGGGAGAAGGGACAAATTTCTAAAGCCAGAAATTTTGTTCCTGTAGCACATCAAGTCTACAAAAAATATTATAAAAGAAAGCAGGATGATTCATTGCTTGATCGATAGTACCTCTCCTGAAGAATTCAGAATAACACATCATTGGGAAATAAAAGACCTGAAACTCTTATACAATGTTTTCTGTGGAATTTCTCCAATCTCTGCTTCTTGAGGAAATTTCATGAGAGGTTGTCTTAGAAAACTAGCAGAGGTGTCATATTATCTTTTAAGAGTGGCTGGTGATCATTAGAATATGCACCTTAAAGGAAGGCTTTCATAGCAATCAGTTAAGACATTCTGTACATAGACAGTTTTTAAATAGTTTGGAGCCATTGACAATGTTGTAATTCTAAATTCCAGACTTGAATCTCACATACTTACTGTTTATACTTGGGAGCACATACCACAGCTATGGATTCAGGGAGCATCATTTGGTATGCAAAATGTATGTGTAGATCTACACTTGAAAGAAAGACTGTCTGGGTTGGATGGGTCTGAGAAGACAAAAGAAGTCAAGAATTGTAAATTAGCCCAGTCAACTATGCTTGATTCACCAAGGAAGGGAGGCCATGGATCATTAACAATCTGTTCTCTCCTGTGATTCCCAAAATCTCTCCATGCAGACCCACATCTGTCATGTGGAAAAGGAAAATTGAACCATCTGCCTTGCCCTGCTACATCATAAAGTTCAAAATGAACTGAGGAAAGGAAAAATCATGCAAAATTTAAATAAATAATATATCTAATAAAAAACACAGTAAAGGTGCTATGGGCATGGCCTAGTGCCTGCTTAGCATGGATAATAAAACATCATGAATCAAAAAGGAAGGTTTTCTCCTTTACTGCCTCTGTTTTCAATTTTGTGAATGGGCACCATGACCAATGCAACATTTATAAAGAATTTAATCAGGGCTCCTTACAGGTCCAGAACTTCAGTCCATTATCATCATAGCAGATAGCATGGCATCATCCTGGCAAACATGGTGCCAGATGAGCAGAGAGTTCTACATCTTGTTTGAAAAACAAACAGGAACATAAAATCTCACAGGAAGGAAGAAGGGTTTCAGAGTTCATGCCCAAAGTGACACACTTCCTCCAAGAATGAGACTCCTACTCCAACAAGGCCATACCCTCTATAATAGTGTCACTTCCTTTTGATCATCCATGCCTACTAAAGCCTGATGTCTAGACAGTAACTATTTCAAGTTTTGTCCTTCACTTCTAACCCATGTCTGCTTCCTTCCTGCCAACAGCACACTGATTAAATCATCATTTTTTCTGATGACTACTTCAACAATCTCTCTGGGAATGCAGCTGTTGACATTGAATCCTTCCTCTGAGACCCATGGGATTTCTCCCAATGTGAAGAGGAGCTACTACAGTCCTTCTGATGTGGTACTGTACTATTCACACGATCATACTATGACTCTTTCCTTTACTTCCCTCCCATTCTCACTGGGTCACCAGATGTAACTACCCATCAGACAAATACATGCATGAGTCCCCACTTACAGATAGTAATCTTACAGAGAGTAATAGTTGCAACCCAGTTAAAAAAGTTACATTTCTGCCCAATGAACGTGAAGTACTGCTAGAATTGAGGAGGTTCTCATATAAAATGGAGGAAGACATGGTGAGATCAAGAGAGGTTTCAATGTCAGAGGAAGGAAGGGAGAAATTTGGAGCAGGCTTTTAGCAAATTCTCATTTCTATCTCTAAGTTGTGTATGCATATAGATGCTTCCACCTTGAGCCCTTTAACAACTCTATTTATGTATGTACACTCACAACTATGCCATAATTTAAAACATCAAGCCTTTGACAACTAAAGTGAAATCAAAGAAAAATTGAAGAAAACAGCAAACAAGAAGATTCCATGTCCAAACCATCTCACAGGTCCTACATGTCAGTAATCTGCTAACCCATTCCCTAAGAGCACCCTCCTCAATTCAAATTCCCCTAGATTCTAGGTCCTAGATGCCAGCTTCAGTACAACCATTATGACAGACTCCATATTGGCCAATTCCTCATCAAGTGACTTTTAGTTTTGAGGCACAGCATTACTGTTCACTCAACTTGGCACCAAATTCACTACCTACAAGTATTATTGTCCTGAATGCTGGGGGTCCAGGAGTGTGACAGTACACCCAGATTTTATGACATTATTGAACATTGCAATCTCTGCCCACCATGACTTAGAAGGCATTAAGTCAATATCCTCAGAGCTCCAGCAGGTCAAATCCTGACGTCATTCTTCCTGCATCCCTGTTATGTGGCTTCTGAGAACATCATATCCAGTTCTCCTTCACCCTTGTTTCTTCTTCATCCCTATATACCTGCTTTCCTCATTAGACATTCATCTAATCTGCCAGGGAATTGTTTCTCTTGCAGCCAGTTCTCCCTATTTACCAGGTTCATGACCCACCTGCATGTGGCTCAGGTCCCTCTTTAGGTTTCTCACAGCATCCTCCCAATGTTGATGCAGTTGGAATATCTAACATGTGCCTTCAATTCCAAACAGTATAACTGAACCCTGCTGTCAAGGTCTGTCCTCTTCTACAGCCCTATTCATGTTTATGAGAGGAACACTTCTAACTCCATGAGTCCAATTGAATTCCTGCCCAGTCTGACTCCTCAGCCTCTACCCCTATTGCCTGGGTATCTGAATTAGCCTGATCCATCCTACACACAAACAAGACTATCACCTTCTCATCCTCATTCCATGGTATAAGCTCTCAAACCACACCTGACATTCCCTTCCCAAGGAGCCCTTCAACTCCTTAATTTTAACTTCTGGAGTATGGCATTGGTTACATCATTCTTTTGCTCAGGATAGACCAGAGTTTTCTCTCTACTCAAAATCACTCTCTATTTTCACATTCCATCCTAGACAAGGTATGCCATGGTTCTCTTTGGTGATATCAGTGCAGATCAGGCATTCGTTTCCAATACAAACCACGAATCCCAGACAACAGAAATGCTCACTGATGGATGCAAAAAATGTGGTATATCTACACAATGGAGTACTATTCAGCCATTAGAAACAATGAATTCATGAAATTCTTAGGCAAATGGATGGAGCTAGAGAATATCATACTAAGTGAGGTAACCCAGACTCAAAAGGTGAATCATGGTATGCACTCACTAATAAGTGGATATTAACCTAGAAAACTGGAATATCCAAAACATAATCCACACATCAAATGAGGTACAAGAAGAAAGGAGGAGTGGCCCCTGGTTCTGGAAAGACTCAGTGAAACAGTATTCAGCAAAACCAGAATGGGGAAGTGGGAAGGGGTGGGTGGGAGGACAGGGGAAGAGAAGGGGGCTTGCGGGACTTTCGGGGAGTGGGGGGGCTAGAAAAGGGGAAATCATTTGAAATGTAAATAAATTATATCGAATAATAAAAAAAAAGTGAAAAAAAAAAAAGAAATGCTCACTGATATAGGATCTCCACGTATCTCTCTCCAATATGATCCCCTCTCCCATAAACTTTTTGGGCACTTCTTCCCAAGTCATCATGTCACTTTACATGTGACAGCTCTTCCTGTGCAACCCTCACTGTCCTATATTTCTCACCTGAAGTATATTGTGCACTTTGTCTCATGTGACTTGGTGCTCATTTTTGTGTGATTTCCCTTTTGAGTCCCAAGC
This sequence comes from Apodemus sylvaticus, assembly GCF_947179515.1. Lineage (NCBI taxonomy): Eukaryota > Metazoa > Chordata > Mammalia > Rodentia > Muridae > Apodemus > Apodemus sylvaticus. The sequence goes on from NW_026263337.1 coordinate 654,778, forward strand.
CACAAAAGGCCAATATCAGTTGGGCATAACATATTATTAAATTAGGCACAGCAGGAAGGATTTATACAATTGGAATGAAGAGCATCAGCACTTCCCAAGGTCTGAATAGAAGTTTTTTGATCTCACAAAAAACACAGGTAATCCTCCTCCTTGGGGCTTATATTTGTTGTTAGAAGAAATTTAATAGTTTTGTGAACTTCAGTCTTTGAAAATGACAGAATCATCCAAGGGACACTCTAGGCAAGTAAATGTGTTTTCTTGAAAGTCAAAAGATGTATGCTCTACATGTTCAAACACTTCAAAATCTTGCATGTAAGATCATTTTGGTGTACACAAAGGAAGTACTTCTTCATAAATAAAAAACACAATCATTAGAACATACTCTCTTGGTTTACTTAAGTTTCATTTCTATACCTTTTAGGTATATGGTTGTAGTGGCTATTCCTGGTTGTCAACTTGACTATATCTAGAATGAACTACAATCTAGAATTGGAAGGCTCACCTATGATCCTAATCTGGAGGCTCAGAGATATAAGTTTCTGACTTGGATCTTGGCATGGAGATCTTGAAGCATAGTGGCTATGAATTTTAGAAGATTAAGACAAGGAGATGTCCAAGTTCAAGATCATCTGGGATTAAAGGCATGGAGACACACGCCTTTAATCTGGGCCACACCCTCTGCTGGAGAACCACAGGCAAGTAATCTGGTCCACACCCTCTGTTGAAGACCTACAGCCTTTAATCTGGGCTACACCCTCTGCTGGAGATATATAAGGACATTGGAAGAAGGAAGGTTCACACACTCTTCCTATATTGCTTGTCTCTTGGGACTGAGCAACTGCTAGATCATTGGACTTCCATTCACAGCTGCTGCTGTCCATTTTGGGGAAGTTGGACAATAGACTGTAAGTCATTGACAAATTCCCTAACTAGATAGAGTTCTGTGACTCTAGAGAACCCAAACTAATACAATGGTCTATGTACATTTTCTCATATATCGTAGCAAGCTACCATTCTCCACGCAGTTTCACATGAAGTTGAAAGTTTGAACAATTACTCCTAGTAAGACATAAAATACAAAGAGCTATAAAAGTGCTAGGAAATGCTCCTTTGATTTGAAATGCACACTTGATTATATGTGCTCAGAGCCGATGATCTGGAATGAATTGACTCTGTGCACAGCAAGTTTTAGGTAGGCTGTTTCAAAGAAACAGAAAAGGAACCCTCATTCCCAGAGGTCCTTTTGCTTACATGTATCCATCCTAATGTAATAAGTCCTAGTCCTTCTTGAATAAAGAAGAGATCCTCCTCATGCTTTGCACAGCAATAATCTGGGTCTCCTTCCTGGACAGGAATGCGGATATGGCTGATGTGATATTCCTCTCCTACCTGCCAGGAGAAAACAACTTGTCACAACTCTTGGAGGTCTCAGACCCATTCTCTCAGACACACAATAGGCCCCAGACCAGACAGTGCATAAATCTCATTTTTCTTTCTCACTTTGTGGTTTCAAATCCTTGGCTGCTCTTGTGCTTTGCTGAGATACAGTTTAAAAGGAACAGATGTTGAGTAGAAATGTAGATGTCCAGCTTGACACCTTTTGGTGTTAGGGTCTTTCCAGTAGCAGCCAGTAAGATTGCTCAGGAGTCTAGAGATGCCTAGGAAACTAATGCTCAAAAGCTTACCCAAGTAGATACTCAGACCAGGACTTAAAAGCCATTGATTTCTGGTTACAACGAGGCAACTTGTCTGTTTCCGTGACTTATGCCTGGCTGCCTGCATTTCTGCTTTCTGTCTGCATTCTTTTAACTTTAGGTAATATAGAACTCTGACACTGAGGGGCCCAGTGTTCCAGACTTGAGGCAACTGTCCAGCACCTATGCCTTATCTTACTGGTGAGCTTCAGTCTCACTCCTTTTTTCCTGACCCAGATGAAATTTGAACAACTTCTACACAAGGCTTGTCCAAGTGAGAAACCGATGATGACTCACCTGGCCATTCTAAGGTGCCAGTTTCTGCAGCCTCCTTGGCAGCTGATGATGTTGTTGGAGCTGCTTCATCACAGGCTTTCTTTTCTGAAGGCACTACTGTTGGGCTGAGGGTTCCAGTTGTTACTGAATAAGGCTGAGCTTCCTTTGATGAAATTGGTGGTCCAGCACCCACCTCCCCACCTTGTTTATTTTTCTTGAGAACCATACAGTTTTAGAAAAGGAAAGGAAGCCCATTTTGAAAATCGGGTTCTGATCTTTCTTTTTTCCTCCCACAATGATTCCTTCTTGGACAGTTCTTCTTCTTTCTTCTTCTGCAGGAAAGGAAAAGAATTTAGTTCACTACTTCATATTTTGGAAGAAGCTTCTTTTCAGCCCAGATATGAACAAAGTGTACTTCCCTTAAAGTCTGACATTTCAGCCTAGGGCCTGTATCCCTGGTGTTTTGGAAAATCCATTCTTCTACCTTACTATTTTCCTGTTTTAATAAAGTTAGGTCTCAGTCTTCTTAGTATGCCATGACATTGTATGTGTGTGTGTGTGCGTGCACGCGCATGTTCATGTGTGTTGATTGGATTACAGAGGGCATGTGGAGCCCTTTCATTGACTCACACACTTCAAAGACACTGCACAAGACAGTTCTGGGAACAGACTGTGTAGATGTCACACAGTCCTCCTATATCCATGCATCTCCTCACACTGACCTTTTTTGTCAAGCAAATGAGATTTTCTTCAGAGTATTGATTTATCAGGTCTCTCTTCCGGTCCTCAGCCCTCACAAAAATCTGTTTTGTTGTTTGCAATACAAAACCAAAATGGATAATTAGAAAAGTGCTAATGTCAGAAAAGAGAGAAAGAAAAGAAGTTGGCAGGGACAGCAGTATCTCGGGCATGACTTGGACCCCATTCCCAGCTATCCACTCTGTACAGAATTCTTAAAATAGCATTGCCCGCCCTTCCTTCTAGTGTCATCATCTGTGGCTTTTCTGTGAGCAGCTGTGTTCTGCTCTGGAGTTTTTGGTGAGCCACATTGAGAATGAAAACCTACCTTGAGAATATTTGATTTTTTATAAATCTCTAGAACCTCTTTGTAGTTTTTATTCACAGGGAGCTTTTCCACATAGAGTATAAAGGAATAGAGTGGAGAGACTAAGTTGTGCAGAGAAATTAAACTGTCTAAATGAGTCCATAAGGAAATTTTGATTCTGTGGTCAGTGCTTCAGAAGTTACTGGTGTTTAATAAGGCACACCCTGAGATCCCAGATCCATTTCCATTATTTAGACTGGAGAAAGACTATCAAAATTCTTCCATGAAACTGGCACATTCAGCAAACATTAGCTGTCAATAAGCATAGTTAAAGTGACACAGTGCCAGTTGGTCATTTCAACACCCAGGAGGCACCAGATAGATCCACAATCCTTGAGGAAACAGGATGGACTCCTGGACTTCATATTAGGAAATAAACACAGTGGTCTGAGTCTTTCATTCCCACTATTAATCTTTGCTCACATAACACTTTTGTTTATTGCTTCCTGGGAATGTACCACCTTACCTCAGACATCACTAGGTAATGAGAGGACATACTGAGGGTGCTCAGTTCTAGGTGGTGATGTTCCCTGGGTACCTAGTCTCATGATGCACTGAAAGATGCTAGTAAACTGCTTCAACTCTCATGTCTGTCCAAGATTCAAGATTCACTGCCTTGATATGACCAGAAACTCAGACTGGGAAACTGATGTATGGGAAAACATGTGACTCCTTGGTAAGAGAGATTTGTTATTGGAGAAGGGAAGAAATGAGAGTAGATTTATTATGATCTCAAGAAGATGCCTTCATTTTACTGGAAACCACCAGTGGAAAACCAAGAGAAACCCTGTTGTAGTATGTGTACAACAAAGGGAATGCAAACTGTGGTACCTCTACTCATCTGTAAATCTAAGCTCTCTAGTTGTGGAACAGTAATTGATATACCTACTAAACATTCAGTCTTCTGAAGATCAATTAAATCATGTCCAGAAAACCCCTCCCTATACTACACACAGACACACACACACACACACACACACACACACACACACACACACTATATCTCCTTATATTCTGTTTCACAAAATTTAAGGCCAAATAGGATTGGTGAGACTTTTGCATTTTCCCCTTACTAAAGTCAAAGCACCCTTGTCACTGAGGCTGTAAGAACTATTTCATGGTGGCAGCTTTGCAATCTGTATTTTACTCTTCCTACGCAATATAATGAACAGTTTGGAGAAATTTCTAAGGATGGTTAACCACACTGAAGCCAGGTAGTCAACAGTCCTCTGGTGACTGTGGAGCTACAGGAATGCCTACCTCTCTCCCATAGAACTCAATAGGCGTGGGCACCCATCAAAGACAGTCCTGTGACTGTTTACATCAGGGAGATTTGAAAATCAAAAATAGCTATCAGTTCAGATACACACTGATTTTCAGCCCTCTTTTCTTCCACTATGAGCTGGACCTTGTGTACCATTATAGTTCCTCATTTATAATACCACCACATTTTGTCCTCATATCTTTAAATCACAAGAAAAAGTCTGTGTGGGTAGTGCCAGAAATCTGATGAAAATATAACATCCTCAAGTTCTATAGCTGTGAACAAAGAGGAAAACCCTGAATAGAAAAGCAGACTGAGCAAAAAAAGTTTTGGGGAAAAGGAGTATAAACTGCAGGTTCTCACGTGAGGAATTTGTGGTAGAGCACAAGGGCTGCTTCCTTTTGTCCACAGTGATCGAGGTCAGCTGCCATTTTGGAGAAGTGTTTGCTCAGGCTCATGTAAAATGCTAATGAATAATTCTTGTTGATTTCGATGTTCTGCCCAAGAGCACTTAACAGTTGGAGCCGCTCTTGGGGAAGAAGAGTGGCATTATCATGCCTGGCGATGTTCTAAGACAGAAAAAAAGACAGTAAACATCAAAACGCTTTGTCTGGCATGCTGCCATTTCAGCTCTCTAGCACATTCATGCCTTTGCACACAAACACACACACACACACACACAATTGTGTATGTATATCTGTGTCAGATTCACAAACCTCTCTCCCTAAAGAAATTAGAATGAATAGAACACCCCTTGTGTCAATTCAGCTTCATACATTTAGTGAATAATCATACTTTGCTATTTCTTGTTATGCTAGTAAAGTGGTAGAATTGGGATTAGGGCTGTCTCTTCCAATTAAAAACATAATGCAAAGGAGCTCTGAGGGAATGTTCAAGTTAAGCAGCTGGCTTACAAATAGGCTATTTATTGAAATCAGGACCAGAAGACTTCACATAGCTGTGAGTGGTTGTGTACACATAGGAGGGTTATGCATTTGCATAATCATGAGGAATGAAAACTAAGTTCCTGATGTTTAAGAGGTTCAGAAATTAAGGCTGAGAAGCTTCAGTAGGCCATACAGGCTTTGAGAACTCTGAGAACCTTGGACCACTGCGTTGTACAGGCTGTCTTGGGTTAGAGTGTTTGAGGGCAGTGTTCAATATAGTGTGAAGACTAACTGGACAGAGCATTGACCTGTTTTCCCTGATCCCAGTGGCAATATAAGGAAATAATTATATATGACCAGTTGGGTGAAAACATTTGAGGATCACCAGTCTAAATACAGAAAAGGACATTGAGATGTTAAATTTGCCTCAAAGAATTCCATGCAAATTTCCTTTATTTGTAGCTGTGTTAAGAGCACAATTGTTGTTGCAGTACAGAAAGTTATATCATTGCCTAGACTCTGTTGGTCTGAGTGCCTTGGGTTCAGGAGGTTCCCACCTGTCACAAGATGAACAATAAGTTAGGAAAGGAAAACTTTGCTTCTTTGTGAATTAATGTTATATTACATTAATATATGCATTGCTAAATAAACCACTATGCCATAGTAAGTCAATCTCCATTGAAAATTCCTGGATATTTGCTGCATAAAGCCATTCCAGGACCAGGGCTCTCTCCTTCCTCTCCTAGTTTCTTCTTGGGAATGATTTGATATGTGACAGGACAGAGAAGTGGGAGGGGGTTGATTGGGGAACAGTCAAATGCAAGAGGGCTTATGGGATTATGCTGAGGGGCAAACCGGGAAAGGGAAAATCATATGTAATGTAAACTAAAAATATAGAAAATAAAAAAGAGAAAATTCCTATAGTTGATAAGTGTTGATTTAATCCATATTTCAATTAAAATTGTGTTTTACTCTGCAATATGTGTTGTGTCTACCATCCTGCTTCAGTCACTGAATTATAGGAATAAAAATCTGTATCTCCATGGCCCCCTAGTGCTCAGGTGGCATATTTTCACAAGTAATGCTGCCACTGGGACTTTTTAAAAAGATTTTGCCTGGAGGACCACAGCAGGTAATATAGTTTCTCTGTGTCCTAGACATGACACACAGTCAGATTTTCTGTCCTGAAGTTTCTATTCAAACCATAAAGATCTGGTCCATGTGGGTTGTACTCTGAGTCCCCAGTAGGACACAGGTGCAAATCCTGGCAGGTCAGCCAGGACAACCCTGTCCGTAGAGGGTTGGCAGATGTGGCAGCCAGTTTCCCTCCCATCACAACACTGCTACTGAAGAGCACTGCAGTTCAAAGGTTAATGTGGAAACTGAGTGCAGGATGGCTGCCACAACGTGACATTTTGGCTTTGAGCATTCCTGTGTACACCCCAGCTCTCTGTCTGCTTCTCTGGAAAACCTCTCATGAACTACCTGGGTGCTTTCTCTACGTTGTGCTCTCCTAAGCACTCTACCTCTAGGTGTGCCCAGAGCCTGTTAGTTTTGCTGCTATGGAATGTGAAGATCCTTATAATTAAAGAAGGAATGCTCTGTCCAAAATCATGAGCTCAGATATATCAGGGCCAAAACTGACACTAGGGCACCAGATTCTATTTCAGTACATTCCCTATGCTTCCACACTGTCTGGACTTCTCAAAATATATAGGGATATCACATTGGAGGGCAGAAGCTGGTGTGTCCTGTGTGTGACTGGCACTACATACAGCGTGACCACATGACAAAGCATGCTCATCCACACATGACAACCAAGAAGATCCCAGGCTGGCAGGCGGAGGTGGGCAAGCTGAACAGAATCCCCTTGGCAGAGAGGCCCGTGAGTATCCTCGAACCCTTGCCGGTCTTTGGCTGAGGCACCCTGTGGCATCCATCACCTTCAGGCTTCTTCGAAAGCCTCTTCAGGAATGGAATCTATGTTCCTCTCCACAAATAAACATGGCCTCTGGGCTGTTGAATGGGGGGGGGGTTCTGATGGAAGTATATTAATTTACTTTTCTGATTGGAAATCTGTTTTGTATTTTTTCTAGTTTAGAACTTTTTCTCTGTCTCTCTGTATGTGTATCTCTGTCTCTCTCTGTCTCTGTCTCTGTCTCTCTCTCAGTCTGTCTCTCACTCTTGTAAGGAAAGGAAGAAAATTTGCTCTAAATCATCAGCATTCAAACAAACATTTCTGCAATACAATTTACAAAATCTGGATTTTTTTCTACTTTTCTGCTCATGTTTTGTAGAAATGAGGCAGTGTTCTTATATTTATAGTTTCATAAAAATATTTATACTGTACTCAAATTACCCATTTGTGGAGAGACAATTTTGCAGCCTTCTATTCCATGTTTTGTAACAAAGTTTTGTACTTATCCAGCTTGAGAGTACGCCTGGTAGGTAGTCAGAAAGAAACAAAATAACAAGTATGATACCAGCCTTGTATAGTGATTGTTTTAGATCAGAACTGGTTGAATAGAGAAGCCTTAAAATGGAAAATAAACTTGGGGGTTAGTTTCTTTGTATCAGTTTCACGGGGAATTCTAGCAATCAACCTTGTTTCCCAGAGAACTATAATTATGGTTGAGTAGAACTAATCATGTGAGTCTGACCATCCATGGAGGGTGTGCCCAGGTCTGCCTAGGCTGCTTGTTGGGCAGTTTAGCAGGATCAAATGTGGAATGGCAGCCCAGAGCAAATGATCCCATGTCCTGTCTGTACTTAAGCAACGAAACCAAGAATGTAGACACAGAAAGTTTGAGATTGCACTTTGGCTTTTTTTTTTATTATTATTATTCAAATTTTTTATTCGATTTTTTTTATTTACATTTCAACTGATTTCCCCTTTTCTGGTCCTCCACTTCCTGAAAGTCATATAAGCACTTTGGTTTTTGTTGTGGTTTTATACTGCATGCTGGATTGATGACCACACAGAGAAAAGGAAATGTTTTATTTGTTGTTTAAGCTTTCTACCAAAGTGCAAATTCCACAAAGCAAGGCCTTTGTGCAGAGTTGGCTCTGCAGTTCAGATGCATTTCCCACATACAAAATACTGAGAAATGTGTCACTAAATGGCAGTAACTGTCACCTAACTGCTTTTCCAGTCATTGTGTGCACTGTACTCATTGAGTACACTGTACTCAAACTACCTATTTGTGGATAGACAATTTTGCAGCCTTCTTTTCCATGTTTTTTTTTGGTATGTATGCTTTAGTATTTATTTCTTTGTTCTAAGATTCGTCTCTGGCCACACATGTCTAGCACTTTGGAAGACATACTGTGGAGGTTTCAGGTGGGATATGCCATTTAAAAAGAAATTTCCTAAAATTAACACTTCAATTTTTAAAATGTTTTAAAAGATTGATTTTTGGTTGTTGTTTTATGTGTGTGTGGTGTTGTCTGCATTTATGTATAGGTACCACGTGTGTCTTCCTTGTCCCCTAAGATGATGCAAAACAGTGTCAGATACCCTGAAACTAGAGTCGTGGATAGTTGTGAGGCACCATGTGGGTGCTAGAAGCCATACCCAGGTCCTCTGTGCATGACAGCAAGTGTTCTTAACCATTCTGCCATCTCTCCATCCACCACCATACCTCCACACAAAAACACAAATCAAAACAAACAAAACAACAGCTTTCCAAGTGACTTTTGAAATAATTGTTATACATTTCAAAATCTTTCACTCGAAGCTTTTAACATTTGGAAAAATTGCGCTATCCAAGACCCTGAATTCGTAACTGTTGTTCTACAGATGCACAGTGTAGGAATCAGAAACCATGAGTGGGTGGGATTGTGATCAGTGATGAACAGAGGGAAGGGATGCATTGGGGAAGAGTGTGCAGTGGGAAGGCAGAGTGTAGTGGGGAGGAGTGTGCAGTGGGGAGGAGGGTGCAGTGGGAAGGAGGGATGCAGTGGGGAGGAGGAGTGCAGTGGGGAGGAGGGTGCAGTGGGGCAGAGGGTGCAGGAGGGAAGAGGAGTGCAACGGAGGCGGGGTGCAGTGAGGAGGAGGGGGATACTGGGGCGGAGAGATGCAGGGAAAACAGGTGAATACTTCCTGATTGTGTAGTCTGGAACAACTCTATCTGGAAATGGCTCCTAGTGACGCCTATGGCAGGGTTGGATGGGTAGGCATAAACAACAACCCACCCAGACAGGCAGAAGAGTAAACAGTTAGCCATTGATCTGTATATCCAATAGTCTGAGCTAGCAGAGACATGGGCTGTGATGCACACACATGGGGTAAGGACTGTCATCACACCCATGACCCTGAAAGGCAGCTGTAACCACTGTGGATTGCCACATAAAGGACACAACCAAGGCCACATTCCATGTCAAGGCTTGTATTAACAACTTTTCAATTATTTTTCTCTGCAACTTAACTTATTTAAGAAAATACTGAACAGAAAAAAATCATGAAACTGTAGTGCATGATACATTATTCATTCACATTCTGTTGAGTTCAGGGGATGAGGATGGGCTGGGAAGACAGAATCCATTATGGGACAGGGAGCTTCCCTGTGGGGAAGAGAGGGTGTCAGTCCTGAATTTATGTGCTCTGGGACCCAGTCCCCACTCAGCCTATGATGGCTCAGACCTTACCTCTGGTCTCAGGCCCCTGCTTTCTTCTTTGACAAGTTTCCTTTCTAACCAGCTTCCTACAGTATTCCTAACAAGAGTGACATTTGCAAATGTTTATAGAGAATGGAGAAAGCAACCCCAGGATTCCTCCATCCCTATTTTGGGCCTCAGTTTAACTCTCCCCCACAACCCTCCCCTCCCCCAAGTCCCTCCTTCAGGCCCTGCTCCAGATCCTGACTACCTAATCACCCTGTCATTCATTACCTTCTAGGCTCCTTTAGCCCCTCCCCCAGAGTTTTCAATCCTCTCTGTCTTCAGAGTAGACTCTCATTTCCTATTGGTTCCTGATGCAATGGAGAAATAAATGTTTATAAAACAAAATTGTTTCTAGTTTCAAGTTTGCCTGAAGGTGGCCTCTCAGAAGACGTCTGTGAAAACGAACATATTAGCAGAGTGAGAAGAGATGCCTCCACTAACACGGGCAACAATACTAATGAACCAGAAAGGAAACCAACAATCCTGCCTAGAGGCCCAGGTTCTGTGCCAGAGGGTAAGATGGACCCCAGGTGAAGGGCTCAGGACTCTGAGAGGGAGCAGAGGAACAAGTTTTGTACTTATCCTGCTTGAGAGTAAGCCTGGTAGGTAGAAAGAAAGAAAAAAATAACAAGTATGATACCAGCCTTGTATAGTGATTGTTTTAGATCAGAACTGGTTGAATAGAGAAGCCTTAAAATGGAAAATAAACTTGGGGGTTAGCTTCTTTGTATCAGTTTCAGGGGGAATTCTAGTAATCAACCTTGTTTCCCACAGAACTATAATTGTGGTTGGGTAGAACTAATCATGTGAGTCTGACCATCCATGGAGGGTGTGCCCAGGTCTGCCTGGGCTGCTTCTTGGGCAGTTTATCAGGATCAAATGTGGAATGGCAGCCCAGAGCAAATGATCCCATGTCCTCTCTGTACTTAAGCAACGAAACCAAGAATGTAGACACAGAAAGTTTGAGATTGCACTTTGGCTTTTGTTGTGGTTTTATACTGCATGCTGGATTGATGACCACACAGAGAAAAGGAAATGTTTTATTGGTTGTTTAAACTTTCCACCAAAGTGCAAATTCCACAAAGTAAGGCCTTTGTGCAGAGTTGGCTCTGCAGTTCAGATGCATTTCCCATGTACAAAATACTGAGAAATGTGTCACTAAATGGCAGTAACTGTCACCAAACTTCTTTTCCAGTCATTGTGTGTGAAGGAAATTATTTTGCTCAAACAAGAAGACTTGGAATGGCTATTTTGTAGCTTGCCTGAAAACAGATCTTAGGCACTGCTTTTATGCCTCAGGAGCAGGTGTCCTATACACAGGTGATCGCAAAAAAAGGTAGTTTTAGTTAAAATTTTGGAAGCTCAGGCAATACAGTAAGTGTGAGAACAGGTAAATGGCATTGTTGTGGCAGCCTGAGAATATTGTTGTGAGGTATGAATTAGGTGTTGTATTTGCCTTTTAATAGTTGGTGTTTTTATTTAATTATATATTTTTATTTTCTATATTCTTTGTTTACATTCCAAATGATTTCCCCTTTCCCAGTTCCCCCCTCCCCATATGTCCCATAAACCTTCTTCTATTCACTCATTCTCCAATCACCTCTCTCCTTTTTCTTTGTCCTGATACTCCCCACCAATGCTGGATCAATCCTTTCCAGGATCAGGACCCTCTCCTTACTTCTTCATGGGAGTCATTTGTTATGCTAATTGTGCCTTGGGTATTCAGAGCTTCTGGGCTAATTAATATCCACTTTTCAGAGATTGCATTCCATGTGTATTCTTCTTTGATTTGTTTACCTCACTTAGGATGATATTTTCCAGATCTAACCATTTGCCTACAGATTTCGTGAATTCATTGTTTCACGAAATTCATTGCTGAGTAGTATTCCATTGTGTAAATATGCCACATTTTTTGTATCCATTCCTCTATTGAGGGACATCTGAGTTCTTTCCAGCTTCTGGCTATTATAAATAAGGCTGCAATGAACATAGTGGAGCCTGTGTCCTTATTGCATGCAGGGGAATCCTCTGGGTAGATGCCCAGGTATACCAGGGTCCTCTGGAAGTGTCATGCCCAGTTTTCTGAGGAATCGCCAGACTGATTTCCAGAGTGGTTGTACCATCTTACACTCCCACCAGCAGTGGAGCAGTGTGCCTCTTTCGTTCCTCTTGGCGTTTAACTTTACTAAATGTTGACAAGGTTGAAATATTAAACAGTTAGATAAAATACGTTTTTTGTGGTCAGATCTTTGAGTCTTATATAACCTAACTCTTACATGGTCATACATTGTATGCTACTTGATCCCTGTAAGGTTCCTCTGCCTTTGGTAGATGAGTTCTGTATGTACATGAGTTTAATAACTGTCCAGACAGCTCTCCAGGCGGTGTTGGTATTGTCTTTCAACATAGTGGAATGGAGGAGAACTAACTGTATCTATAGCTCATGTGTGTCGCAGCACCCTGAGCCTGTCCACCTGTCTTAAGTCAGCGTCCATGACTGTGTAAGTTACAATGACATCTAATTTAATGTTTTTGTCATTGTCACATGTAGAGGGATGTTTCATGTCCTGGCATTTCTCCAGGAAACAGAAGGCCCTGAAATGTTTGGCTGCTCATCACAGAACTTTCTCTGACCAGTATTGTTTCTAAATGACTGAAGTGTTTGTAGATTTATCAACCCCTTGTCTGAAAAAGGTCCCAACATTTGTCTAATGAAAAATCAAGGTATAAAACAGTTCCTATCTGAAAAGGACACCTGAGCTCCAGAGCCATGGGATTGGCTGCTCCCTTCAAGGCCCTCCCCAACTCCCCATGTCATGGTGGTGACCCCAGTGCCCCTTATCACTGAGAAGTTCTTCAATTGATTTTGTTCATGTTGTTTAACCTCTCAATAGTTTTAGTAATAAAAATGTAAATGCTAATTACTTTTGTTTTATATAACAGACTTCAAATCTTCTTTAAATGAATTTGGGTAACTTATTTAAATGAATATGGGTAATGTCACTTTTTTCTTTGAATCATAACAAGATCTGACGCCTGCTTCTAGAGTGTCTGAATACAGATACAGTGTACTTATATATAATCTTTAAAACAAATGATATTAACATGGAATAAGGAATGAACAAAAGAGGGTAAGCATGGATTTATGGAATGATATCTATGTGTCATTTTGACAAGGGATAAGTTTGGCTGTTTCGTTTGTCTAAATGATTTAAACTTAAATATGTCTAGTAAGGAGGGAATTTCAACTAGGGAAATTCCTTTCTATAGCCATGTGAAATAGTCATATTTGGCTTGAAGGCTTCAGTATATATGTTTATCACCTTTAATATATTTATAATTTGTTTTGCATTGCCATTACATACTCTTAATAAATTTTCAGTGTTATTTATCATTTCTTTTTTCATTTTCTTATTAGATAATTTCTTTATTTACATTTCAAATGATATTCCCCTTTCTCATTTCCCCTCAAAAAACACCTATCCCATCCCCTCCTGCTGTTTACTAACCCACACACTCCTGCTTCCCTGTCCTGGCATTCCCCTAATCTGGGGAAATGAGCATTCACAGGTCCAAGGGCCTCTCCTCTCATTGATGTCCGACCTGACCAAAAAAAAAAAAAAAAAAAAAAAAAAAAAAAAAAAAAAAAAAAAAAAAAAAAAAAAAACAGGAAAGAGAAAGTTATCATTAAAAATAAAAGAACATTTGTGGGAATCACCATCCCTGACCTCAAGCTATACTACAGAGCAATATTGATAAAAACTGTACACTATTGGCACATTGACAGACGTGTCCATCATTGGAATAGTATTGAAGACTCAGAAATATGATTGTACAATTATGGATGCTTGCTCTTTGATAAAGAATCCAAAACTATACAATGGACAAAGGAAAGCATCTTCAAGAAATGGTCCTAAAATAACTGGCAATCATTAAGGAGATAAATGAACTTCGTGACCTTGCAAAAACTTTGAATCCAAGTGAATCAAGGATCTCAGCATAAAACCCAATACACTGAATATAATAGAAGAGAAAGTGGGAAAGAACATCAAACTCATTGGCATGTGATAAAATTTCCTAAATAGCACTCCAATAGCTGAGGTTCAAAGATCAAGAATTGATAAATGGGACCTCATGAAACTGAAAAGTTTCTGCAATGCAAAGGACATGGTTAATAGACAATACCAGCAACCAACAGATTGGAAAAAAATCTTCACTAACTCAACTATCCAAAATAAATAAGAACTCAAGAAGCTAATCTCCCATTCAACTCAATCAAAAACAGGGTATAGAACTAAACAGAGATCTCACAACAGAGAAATCTCAAATAGTTGAGAAGCACTTGAAGAAATGTTCAAAATCCTTAGTGATCAGGGAAAAGTGAATGAAAGTGATCCTGAGATTCCACCATACCCCAATCAGAAAGGCTCAGATCAAAAACTCAGATGAGAGCAAATGTTGGGGAGGAGGTGGAGAAAGAGGAACACTCCTCTATTGCTGGAAGGATTGGAAAATGGTACAACCACTCTGGAAATAAATCTGGAGCTTTCTCAAAAAATTGGAAATAGATCTAAAAGGATATTCAGCTGTACCACTCTTGGGAATATACCCAAAAGATGCCCCACCATGCGATAGGGGTACATGCTCCACTATTTTCAGAGAAGTGGTATTTTTCCCAGATGTCACACATTGGAAGAATGAATACAGAAAATGTGGTTATTTTACACAATGGAATACAATTCTGTTATTAAGAATGAGGACATTATGGATTTTCAAGCAAAGGTATGGAATTAGAAAATATCGTCCTGAAGTAGGTAACTCAGACCCAAAAGGAGGAACTCATTAATAAGTTGATATTAGCCAAAAATTACAGAATGGCCAGGATGTAATCTACAGAACTCAAGATAAGCAAGATGAGGGGCCCAAGTGAGATTGCCTCAATCACACTTGGAAGGGAGAAGAAAGAAGGCAAGACTTGGGAGGCTTCTAAGAGGGAGAGAATACAGGGAGGGAAAAGTAAACATGATTAACTATTTGCTGGGTGGATGGGGAAGCAGGAGTGAGGCTCTTTGGTCCAGAAGTAAGAATGGAAACAATCAACCTTGGAAGGTAGGAGGTGGGGGGACCTTCTAGAATGTAACAGAGACCTGTGGGCTAAGAGACCCTCAGGACTCATATGGAGGAATCTTACATGTAATATATAACATGGGGGAGAGGGAACTTGTAGAGTTCGCTTCCAGGGAAAGACAGGGGATCCAGTGAAGAGACCGAGTAGGCAGCCCATAGTAAAAAAATTCTGACCCAGAATTGTTTCTGTCTAAAAAAATGACCCAAATTTTTCTGAGGGAAAAAATGGAGAAGAATCTGAGGGAAAGAAGGTCCAGTAACTGGCCCAAAATGGGGTCTAGCTCAAGGGCATGCTCCAAAGCCAGACACTATTTCAGATGCCATGGTGTGCTTACAGACAGGAACCTAGCATTGCTGGCCTCTGAAAGGACCAACAAGCAGCTTAAGGAGTCAGATGCAGATACTTAGACCAAACCAATGCACAGAAGCTGGAGACTCCTGTGTTTGAATTAGGCAAAGACTGGAAGAAGCCAAGTAGGAAGATGACACCACAGGAAACTCAGCAGTTTCGACTGATCAGTGCCCTGGAGATCTCTCAGATGCCTAACCACCAACTAGGTAGCATATATTAGCTTATATGAAGACCCTAACACATATACAGCAGAGGACTGCTTGCTCTTTCCTAGGTGAATGAAGATGCACCTAACTTTTGAGAAACATGAGGCCCCAGGGAGTGAGTACACTTATTTGGATGGGATGGAGAGATGGGGACAACATCCTAGAGACTGTGGTGGGCAGAGGAAGAATGGGAAGAGGAACTGTAGGAGGGTGGAGCAGGAAGGTGATAAAGACTGGACAGTAAAAGATTAAAGATAATTTTAAAAAAGAGATAAGGCAAATTCACACTCAAAAGTTGTATACTGTTCAATCCTTTTGTAATATGTTTGTAAAGTATTTAGTATAAGTGGCTTTTCACTTGGCTTCTACCAACCACAGTAATGAGTGACTCTGTGCTATGTGATTGTATAGGAGGATAGTTTTATCAGAACATGAAGGACTACCTCTCTAAGTCCACATATTGTAAGTGTAAATTAGGCTGTATCTATCCTGCCTAAACAAGAAGCATGGAAGATGCCTTGGACAATTTTCATACCAACATCACAACAACCTTCTTCATGTTTTTCCTAGTGCTGCTCATTTACCTGCAAATAACATAATTTCAGTTTTCTCAATGGATGAGTAGTGTTGGATTGTTTAAATGTGACATATTATTACAACCTGTTCTTCAGGAGATAATATGTAGGCTGCTTCCAATTTCTAGTTATTAGAAATAGAACAGAAGTGAACCTATATAAGTAAATATATGTTGTAACATATAGTGTCAATTGCATATATGCCCAATATTAGTATAGCTGTATTTTTTGGAATATCTATTTTCTTTGTTTTGTGAAAATTCTACCCTGTATTTCACAGGGACTCTTCCAGTGTTCACTCAAATCAGCAGCAAATGAGTCTTTTGATGTTCCCATCATCCTTGCTATCATTTGCTGTCTTTGTTAACTAATCTTAGACATTCTGACTAGGGTAGGATAGAATCACATAACAGTTTTCTTTTTCATTTTGCTCAGCACTTACAGAGATGCCCAAGATCAAAGAACTCTCATTAACCATCAGAATTTTATGTGGAAGAGGAAACAAAAATATTTACTCATGTATTCTAATAACAAAAATAAGACAATGCTTCTTTCTCAATTTTTCATTACTTATCATAAATGGAGTGGAATTATATGAAATATTATCTCCTGCATACACTGATATTATCATAATAATTTCTATTATATTATAAAATATAGTGAATTTTGACTAATTGACCTGAGGAAGGAGAATGAGTGGAAGAAGGAACCTAAGATTTGTCAAGCTAAAGGAATACATGTCAAGAAACCACAATTTTTTGAACTTCCTGTCTCCTAAGCATACATGCTATAATCTATAATGTGTTTTGGACATGCTGGAAGAAACACCAAAGGGAATAAAAGAGATTCCTATAGCCCTCTCCTGATCCAGCCATAGTAGGTATATTTTCATATAGAATAGAGTCACAGGTTCCATTTAGGCTTACCCCAATCCATAATGGTGAGGAAGAGGAACTGTCTCAAGATTTTCTCCAAACCACATTATTTTGTTCACTTTGAGTCCTGAGAGTCTCTCATCTCCCATGTCTCTGGTACATTCTGGAGGTTCCCCTCAACCTCCTACTTCCAGTGGTTGCCTGTTTCCTTTTTTCTTCTGGACTTCAGGGCTTCATTCCTTTTCTGTGGCCCAATAAAATATCAGAATCCCTTTTCCCCAAACCCCCACCTGTCCACTTTCCCTCCCAGGTCCTTCCTACTCCCTTGTGATTGCTTTCTTCTCATTCCTAATGGTACTGAATCATCCTCACTTGGGTGCTTCTCCTTGTTTATCTTCTTGAGTTCTATGGACTGTATCTTGGGTATTCTGTATTTAATTTCTTTTGATTTGTGGGTAATATCCACTTATTAGTGATTACATACCACGCATATCTTTTTGTGTCTGAGTTACCTCATCAGGATATTGTCTAATTCCATCCATTTGTCTGGAAAACTCTGGATGTCCTCATGCCTAAATAGTATACTTTTGTGTAAATGAACCACATATTCTGTTTTCATTCTTCTATTCTGTGACATCTTGTTTGTTTCCAGCTTCTGGCTATCACAAAGTTGCTATGAACATAGTGGAACACAACCCTATGCAATAGTGAGGCATCTTTTGTGTATATTCGCAAGAGTTTTATTGCAGGGTCTTCAGGTAGATCTATTTCTGTTTTTCTGAGGAGTCTCCAGAATGATTTCCAAAATGGTTGTACCACTTTGCAATCCCTGAGGCAATAGATGAGTGTTCCTCTTTCTGCACATTCTTTCCAACATTTGTTGTCAGCTGAGGTTTTCAGCTTACCCATTCTGATTTGTGTAAGTTGGAATCTCAGAGATATTCTGATTTGCCATTCTCTGATCACTAAGATCTTTGAGCATTCCTTTTTTTCTTAAACTTCCATTCCACTCTAATTTATTATGTGTGATGATTAATGCTGATCCTTATTGGAATTTTATTTATAATTCTCTGAGAAAGGATTCTGGGCATGACTCTGAGGATATATTTAATGTTATTAGTTTCTGTCTATACTTAAGTAACTGATATGGTCAAACTAATAGTACAAATGGGATCTACTATTCTTGTCATGGTTCCTGGGATGTATAAAAGGTCAAAGCTTGCTGAATATCACCATTCATTTTCCTCTGCTTCTCAACTAGGTGAACAATTTCACTAGCTACAAACTCCTGACATCAGAACTACTGTATGATGATTTCTTGAGCCCTCAAATAATGAGCTATTTTTTCTAATGTAAATAATTTTCTAGAGTTCCTTTTCACAGAAATAGGAAAATATTTTTTAAAAAGTGTTGCTACCATGCACAGGAGCAAGTCTGATTTTATTGTATTAATAAATTGTTGATTCAGCCATGGAGAGTGTTTTTTAGTTAATATTTTTATTGAATGTATTCTTCATTTACATTTCAAATGCTAAAACCCTTCCCGGTATACCTCCTCTGAAAACCCCCAATCCCTTTTCCCATGTCCTGACTCCTATGATATGTCCCTCCACATGACCTACTCCCATCTACACCCCCCCCCACCAATTTCACCACACTGGGGCATCTATTGACCCTTCACAGGACCAAGAGCTTCTCTTCCCACTAATGCAGGACAAGGAATTCCTCTGACACACTTTTGGCTGGAACCATGTGTATCCCTTGGTTGTTGGTTCAGAACATGGGGAGTGTTTTATGTTGAGAATCTGGAAGAATTTGTTCAGATAAATTCCTCACTTTCATTTATTGAGCAGTACTTAGAGTGACATTCTTTTGTAGTTTGGAAGAAAAAAATTATTAAATGATTCTAGAGGATCTGTCACATGAAATCAGGTGCCTGATTAACAGAAGTGGAAGAGAATACTGTAAATGTAATCTTCCAAATACTGTGTAGAATCAAGAGTCAGGCACACTGGAGTCCAAGCAATAACATAATTTAATACAATTTATGAAAATAGGTAAGAATATGTAATACGTAACATAAAATAAATACAGTAACTGAAACTATTGATAACAATGAAGTGAAATATAAAGCTGAAGTTGTTTCTTGTAATAATCTCTTCTACTATGGTTCAGAGTGAAGTAGAATTGAACATTGAAGTAGAATGACCTGCATCTTCTTCAGTCATTAAGAAGTTTCCATTGTGGAAAGTTCTATGTTGATGTTGTTTCATTGTCCTCTGGTAAAGGAAATATAAAAATATCATGGTTAGACAAACATTCTCAGTTATAGATTCACCCCACTTCAATTAAGACTTGAGTTAACACTATATCTGATTTTGAATGGTATTGCCTATTAAGATTCTTCACATACGTGTTGTAGTGAATCTGTTGCAACTTAATATGTATACCAAATGCTACTTATTTGGCAAGATTATCTCTCAAACATCATTTTTTGTACAAGATAGCACAGCTTGTTGGAACATAGTTTAAGCTTATAGTATGTTGAATAGACTTTTAAATAAAATAATGGATTTAAAGCAAACTTTTAAAAAATAATTTCATATCCAGAATATCATACATGACTTATATACCATGGAAAGAAAGGAAAGGAAAGAAATGTAGCATGTAATATTAAGGAATTCATACAGGGTCTAAAAATATTCTTTTCTTGTACATACATGTTTGTAAGTTTGTACATATGTGTGTATGTATGTATACCTATGTATATATTCATATAATCATACACAAGTTAAGTGTTGTTTAAAACACTTTTCCAATGCTTTAGTATCATGATATGCTCTAATGCTGCTCCGTTATTTTCAAATTTATGAAATCAGGAAATGATGTCATCCTTTTATCTATTTGGTAACTAATTCAAATTCTCTTAACCTGTAGGGACTTCTGCATGAGGAGCAGTAGATGAAATCTTTAATTCTGCAGTATTAGCATTTAAGGTTTCCCACTGTGACCATCTATGGCTTTTTTTTTTTTATAACAGGTGACTTACCAGCAGTATTTAATGACATCTTTATGTCATCCAACCTCTTTCGATTATCATCACAAATGATATAGTCCTCATTTCTAAATATATCTACATAGTTGTCAGTCATGATTTTTATAATAGATATCTGTAACACCACAAGGTAAAAACAAGATCCTCTATTATTTCACATAGTTTACCAAATTGAAATCAATAAAAAATTGAAATCCAAAATCATGAGGAAAATAGCAGTTAGTCCAAACAGATAGGGATTTGAGCTTCTGTAAATTTAATTATGCCTATGTCTACAAGATCCTATTTCTTGTAAATCACCCAAGGTCCAGAATTCTTCAGAGCTTTGAGAATTTCATTTTGTTTTTGCTCTAATAACTGAATTTTTCTTCACTTTACATCAAAATAACACACCCCTTACTCTCTTCCCAGTCCTATTTTTACAAGTCTCTCCCCCAACTGCCCCCTCTCTTTCTCAGAAAAAGGAGAGTACCCCTTGGATAGACCCTACTTAGAGACATCTTGTCCCAGCAGGACTAGGCACATTCTCCTGCACTGAGGCCCAACCAGGCAATTCAGGTAGGGGGAAGGGCATTCAATGACAGGGAACAAAGACATAGATAGCCCCTGTTCCACTTCTTAGTAGCCATACATAAACACCAAAAAGCATATTTTCTACGAATTTGTATACTCCCTAGGTCAAGCCCCTAGGTCAAGCCCCTGTATGCTTCCTGGTTGGTGACCAAGGCTCAGTGAGCCCTCAGGGGCCCAAGTTACTTGACTCTTTTTAGGGTTAGCCTGTTGCTGTGTATTATAATGCTAAGTGCAAACTCCAAGACTTAGTTGCCCCAGAGCAAGAGTCCTCAAGTAGACCCAAGTGATACAATGTGAACTTGACCCCAAGTTATTTCTTTTCTTTCTTCCTTTTTTTTTTGTTTGTTTTTTGTTTATTTATTTATTTATTTTGGGGGGGATTTTGGTTTTTTGGATATGTTTTTTTTTCCCCGAGACAGGGTTTCTCTGTGTAGCCCTGACTGTCCTGGAACTCACTCTGTAGACCAGGCTGGCCTTAAACTCAGAAATCCACCTGACTCTGCCTCCTAGAGTGCTGGGATTACAGTGCATGCACCACTGTCACCCTGCTCCCAAGTTATTTCTAACTGGTGAATACAGCCTATAGCTTGGCAGAATTGACATAGGCTTGGTTTTCTGAGCTTGGGGTCAGAGGAGGCCTAAAGGGAGGTAGAAGAAGGTGGAGAGAGGAGAAAAGCACCATTGGTTAGGAGTCAAGAAAGCATGGCTCTGAGGTATGGCCAATTGTAGTTAAGAGCAGCCCAGATAAAACATTGTAAGTAATAACTTGGGGTTATTGACAGGAAAGTAGATTCTAACAGTATAGATGTTAGATACCTGCCCAACTCTAGCGCTAATTTAGGCTTATTGTAAATAATAAAAGGGAACTATGTCTTTGTTCCCTGTCATTGAATGCCCTTGCCTCTGCCTCCCAAGTACTGTGATTAAAGGCATTGTGTGGTTTTGATCCAGGTACTAAATGATCGAAACAGGGAACAAGCCCCAAATGAGATTAAATATTTTCTACAACATACTCTGTAGGTCTTCTTGTGGTGTCCTTGACCCCTCCAGTTTGCTTGAGAATCTTATTTCAATAATGAAGGAGTGTACAACACACCAACATTGAATAAGTTTTTGCATCACTGCAATTGTTGTCCAATTTGGAATAACTAAATTATTCCCGAAACCTGTTCAATTCTTCTAAATTGTTCAATTCTTTTCAGCTATCTTTCCAAAGCATTCAGCAAGTGTCTAAAGCTGAAGACAATTATGTTATTGTTAGTGATGTTATGTTGTTTTTGTTAACACACATACCAAGAGCCTAATAATGTCTTTGCTTGTTTGATTGTTTGTTGTAGTTTGGCTTTCAAGACAGGAAATCTCTTTATAGCCTTGGCTATCCTGCTAATCTATCTGTGGATCATGCTGCTCTTGAACTCACAGAGAGTCTGCCTGCCTCTGCCTCCCAAGTACTGTGATTAAAGGCATGCTCCCCTACCACCTGGCCCATAAATTTCTTTTTTTATTATCATGTCTGGTTGATCATATATTCCATCTTACAAGGAGCTCCTAAATTTACTTTAGATTGGAACTGGGCACAGTAATCTATGACCAATGGGACATTAGTAAACACTGACCTCTCCAGCTTCTGAAAACTCTTCTTCTACCATGTGAAGAAAGCTAGACTAGCTAGCCATAAATGTAGAAGAAATCACTACCCAGTTCAAATGACAGACATGATAGCAAACCCCAGTTGACCAGATAAAATGCTGATCTGATCATCCCACAAAGAATTAATGTGAGTCATGAATAAAACAGGACTCTTCAGGCATGAAATTATGGGATATTTATTATTACAATAAAGAATATGTGCAATATAAGTAAGCAAATACAATTAATTTATACACTATACTGAATAGAATTCTAATCAATTAAGACAGAGAAATTGTCAAATCAATTAAGACAAGTTCTAACAAATACTGCCAGCATTTTGAAAAGGAGTTGTGGAAAGAATACTCAAACAAAAGAAGAATGAAGAAATTTGTGGCTATAGGGATTTTAGTCTCTAATCAATGAAAAAAATAATTATGGACAGCTAGCTAACTGGGCGGATCCAGAAGAGACCTCAGACAGCCTACTGCAATTGTCCCTCCTGCAGAACAGTACGGCATTTAATGGCCTTGTGCCAACAGGTTGCTCCATATTCACTGCTGATGTTACAAATATCTTCTCAGACACTAGACTCACCTCAGTTCTTGTTGAAATTGATTCTAAAGATTTCCTCAAACAATTAGACAAATATCAAGTGAAAACATATCCGGAATCTGAAGATGAATGGCATAAAGATATGTAGCTTCACATTCTGAAACACATCTCCATTCTAGACAGCGAATTATGAACTGCTCGTTCACTATAAATCCTGGGCTTTTATGATGCTAACTGCTGACTGCTAAGAAAACTTTACGATAATAATTGTATTATTTCAGAAATTCATTTTATAATATTTATTTAAGCTAGTTAGTAAGGCTAATTTTTGATATACATTTAAACCAGTTTGTAAGGATAATTTTTTAGTATTTTATCTGCATCGAGATGAAGTGACAGAACCTCTTGAAAGTAACAGCACAGATAATAGATGAATAGTGGCACAGAGCTTTGTTCATTGGAGCTTGATATTTTAATCAAGTAATTGTTTTCTCTAAGATCCTGGTACTTTCATTCATTTCAAAGAGCTGTGCCATCTTGTGTAGTCCCATGGGCTAGTAGGAAGTGAATAGACAGGTAAGACATGAGCTTGAGTACAGTGAACACCTCACACAGGATTCAAATATGAATATTGACCACACACAAACATGGACTCCTGGAAAATTACTTAGTTTTGGTTAAACAGGTGCTAAATGGAAAAAAAAATGGTATTTTGTGATCCTTCTAAAAGATTAGCATCTACCTAGATTTATGTATGGCCTCTTACACTGCTTTTAAATCTAACAATGTAGGAAACCTTCTCTCCCCTGTGAGTCAAGCTTGTAAGTAGGCACAGAAGGACACAGAAGTGGTCCATTATTCCCCTTGGTATGTGTCCTTTCACTAGCACAGCCAAAGTGAGCATATGGGGTAGCATTCACATCAAAATCTATGAAGTTATTGAAAGTGTCCAAAATCCCCTTACTGTTACTACACATCACCAAACTTTTGCCCAAAAAAATGTATTGATGTTTTCTCCAAGTATTTTCAAGTAGTTCTCAAGAGATATTGTACGAGAGAAATACGAAACAAAGGGCAAATATGTCATGATGTCATTTGACAGAGTTGTAAATCACATTTGACACAGAATTTTAGAGCTTAGAAAAATGTAAAATTCAGAATCTAGAGGAAAAACTTCATTGCTAGAAAATATATGACGGGCTGGAGAGATGGCTCAGTGGTTAAGAGTGCTGATTGCTCTTCCAGAGGTCCTGAGTTCAATGTTCAATTCCCACCAATCACATGGTAGCTCACAACCATCTGGAATGGGATCCAGTGCCCTCTTCTGGTGTGCCTGAAGACAGCTACAGTGTAGTCATATAAATAAAATAAATATATATATATATATATATATATATATATATATATACATACATATGTGTGTGTGTTTGTGTGTGTGAGTGTGTGTGTGTATGTATGTATGTATATATGTGTGTGTGTGTATATGTATGTATGTATGTATATATATATGTATATATATATGTGTGTATATATATATACATATATATATATTCCACATCTATCCTAATAAAATCTGTGTGACAAGTTCTACAGACGACTGAGACATTAGACTTCAAAAGGAGGAGGTCTTCTTGAGCCGGTTGTGGAACCCTCAGCAGGAGCAAACATATTGAGCTGTCGTTCTCATGGCAACAAATTTTCATTCCTTTCATTAGTTACAGGTTTGGGTACGAAACCAGCCCTAAAAATGGGATCACTAACATGACATTATCTCTGGGAAAACCAATGCTTTACTTTTCAAATCATTTACAAAATTATTATGAGAGATAAAAGCTTTCCCAACAATAAGATTTCATATGGCTACATGTGTGTCATCAGACCTAGGTTTCAGTATATGGTAAAGAAAGCCTTAATCAAAATAGTTTAAATTTATGTTTTATAAAGATTTATAAAAAAAAAACAGGCATTAGATGTTAAATAATAATTAACCATATGTGGCTGGAAAATTAGCTCAATGGTTAAGAGCACTGACTATAAAGATTTATTAGCCTGTTCTTGAGAATATGCTACTAGCCTTGGATGACCGCTCTATTAAATACATTCTTTTAGAATTGTTATATTTTGATAACTTATATTATTAATAATAATGTTACCTGTTCAGTTTGTGATTTACTGAACATGTAGTTTCAGAGTTGTAATGTTCAGATGATTTTTGTATTTTACTGTGCCAAATGATTTTTGTTGGTATTCATGATAATTTTGCTGAATAAGGTTTCTAAGAGTTGATATGTTTGATTTTTAATGTATAAAATCCCTTGCTTGAGAGCTGCAAAATAGACTCAGATTCAGACTACTTCTGTGTTTGTTTCTGTTTGTCACTGACAAATCCTTACCCACCTGGACTTCAAAGACCCTCATCCCAGGGATGCCCATACCTGACTGGGGTGGTCCGTAGCATATACGTGTGTATGTATACATACATACATATATATATATATATATACATATATATATATGTATGTATACACATATACACATACACACACATGCTCATATATATATACATACATCCTATGAGTATGTGTGTGTGTGTGTGTGTGTGTGTGTGTGTGTGTGTGAGCAACTTTCAATCTTTTACAATCTTTTGACTGTAATGTTTGGCTGAATAAAAATGTGATAAATCAGGAAGCCAGGTGAACACTCACCACTGTTGTCACTTATAGTTTTACATCAAAGACAAAATAATCAAAACAGTGAACCCTAATTATTTTAGGGTTAAAAACTGAGATTGCACTTGTAAATCTGTCGGGAGTATTAAGTTAATTGTGTGGCAGGAGCTGTAACTGTTGTTTACTGTCTTGCCTTTTCTTGGTTGTGGCTGAGTCCATGGCTGCTGAGATCTAGAAGCTGGAGCAGTGGTTCTGCCACTCAGGAGGAGGGACACTGGCTGCAATAGTCAGTGCAATACAGACTGTGGTGAGTACATTTTACTTTTTTGGTGCCCAATTTAATCATGAATTTTTTAAGATTAAGTAAAAATTGTTTTTAATCTTTGATTATTTATAGTCTGTATTATTTACTTTTCTGTTGCTGTAATAAAATACCATGACCAAGGAAATTTATGGAAGAGATTATTTTGGCTTGTGCCTCCAGAGGGATGAGACCATCATGGGAGGGAGCTGGAAGATCACATGTTAAGCCCCAAACATGAACAGAGAGAGTAAACTGGAATTGAGGCCGGTTTACATGCAAGCCTCAGAGCCTGCCCCTGGTAAGGTATAGCTGTAAAGTCACCACCAGGGTTCTGATATTTGAGCCTATGAGAGACATTCTCATTCAAACCACTACATTCCACACCCAGGCTCCAAAGGTTCAGAGGCCTTTATTATAATGCAAAGTGTATTTAATCCTACTTCTTATTCTCTGAATAAAGAGGCCAAGCTTAAAAACAATGGCTGCAGAAGGTCTCAAGAAGCCTTACTTCAGACTTCCCTAGGATACCCTCTGTGAACTCCCACATATTCTTCAGCCATTCCACTATGGGGCAGACAGAGGCCAGAGAACATCCCAGGCAGGAGTCCAGTCCCTCACAATACAACCAGCCTCACATCAACACACTAGGCTGTGCTATGCAGAAGAGGCTAGGCCTTTCTTCTGGCCTGTCATTGATTTGCATGGTCTGCCTGTGATATCAGACACCAAAAAGTATGACAACCAAACTGTATGGTTCACGATGAATATCAATAAATAGAATAAAAGAAAAAAGGGAGAAAAAAGGAAAAGAAACATAACTGACAGGAATAATGGTCTTATTTTCAGTAACTCTGCTAGAAACATTTTATAGTAAGTGCATTTTTAAAGTGGAAGACTGTATGAACTCTGTGGCTAAGTAGAGGTGAGATGACTTAATGGAGAGTGCTATGCACTCACATTTGAATCAACTCGAGGACTGTCCTATAAAAATGTCCAAACTATGCCTGAATTGCTTGTGTTTGAGTTAGAACCTCCCATTTTTCTGCTTGGGTTAGACTTGAATGATAAGAAACCTTATGGAGCTTGGAAAGGCAGGCTTGTCAGAGGCCATTGTCTTGGATATTGTCCAGATGTGTATACAAGTCTTCCCACACTTCTGGCTCATGTCCACAGATGCGATGAAGCTTTCCTAGGAGCTCTCACCTTGTGGGCATGGCAGAAATCGTTAGCCCATTTTCCTTTCAGGCAGCTGTCCTGAAAACCATGCTCCCTGCTCTTGTAAAAAATCACAGGGTTTCTGATTTTATCTTAGACACTTAAAACTCAGAACGTGCAGAGTGACTACTGTTTTCCTCATCAAACCCAAACAGGCCATACCCATTTGCTTCTATATCCAAATGCACCCTACACCACACACACACACACACACACACACACACACACACACACACACAGATTCATACACACTCACACAAACACACATGAACTATATACTCACACACACAAACTCATCCACACTCACACATATATATACCTTCTTGATTCTTTGAGACTGGTGCCCTGCCAGCTCTAAGATCTGTGTGTCTCCCTCTTACTCCACAGTACTAAGGTTGCAAACACATAAGCACCATGGCTAGTTTTCAGGTGTGTTCTAGGCATTTGAGCTCAGGTCCTCATGTTTGCACAAAAATCATTTCACCACTGAGTCATCTCTTCTGTGCCTCTAATTTGTTGACCTTAGACTGAAGCCTGGCAACTTAAAACAAAGGTTTCATAGACTATATTCTTCCACCAGCAGGCTCTCAAATTTTTCTAGCCTTTAATTCTTTAATTGGTAGAGAAGATGAACCTGATCAAGTCTCCTAAATGGTAATATATGGGTGCTGCTCACTGCCTTGATCACTGTGGCCTGCTTAACCTGCTTTCTTACCTGGGTGTGGTGGCACACGCCTGTAATCCCAGCATTTGGAGGCAGAGGCAGGCAGATTTCTGAGTTCAAGGCCAGTCTGATCTACAGAGTGAGTTCCAGGACAGCAAGGACTACACAGAGAAACCCTGTCTCGAAAAACCAACCAAACAACCAAGCAACCAACCAATCAAACAAACAAACAAACAAACAAAAAAAAAACCTGCTTTCTTTTAGCACAAAGGATCACCAGTCCCATCCACAATGGTCTGGGCACTCCCACATCAGTGACTGATAAAGAAAATGACTTACAGGCTTGCCTACAACCTGATCTTATGGAACATTTTTAAATTGTTGTTCTTTCCTCTGAGATGACTCCAGTTTATTTCAAATTGATGTAAAACTAGCCAGAACATCTGCTGACCAAAAAAATAATTCTGAAGAATAAACTGATAATGAGATTCTGATTTCTTAACTTCCAATCTTAAGTACTAAATTTTTCATTTCTCATTCAGATCTTAGCCTGTGAGTCTTTCAAGAAGGAATTTATAATATTTTTCATAGTTTAGTGTTAGACTGAGCCACATAAAATTAATGTTTTTGAGACTTAATATGTGTAATGTATGGTTAATACTATTACCAAAGTACAGGTAACATGATCTACATTGAACAGTTATTGCACACATAATGTTCTGTATAAAACTAAAGATGATTTCTCTCTCTCTATCTCAGAGAAAGATTGGTCAATTTACAAAAAGTGTGTTTTCAGATTATATTCTAGTAGAATACAAGTGATATAAAAATTTAAAAATAATATATACATACATGCATGCATACATACCTGACAGGAAAAACCACACATAAAAAGACATTAGGAACTAACCTGGGGTAGCTTGTTACCACCCCATAGGTGCTGAAAGCACACAGTTAGGTGAAGATGTTTTAAAATAACACAATTCACAACAGGAGTATAAAGGAACAGAAGAAGTATTCATTTGAAAAAAAAGAGCTCTTTTTCTCCTCTCCTCTCTCAGCACAAATACCCACTCTCTCTCTCTCTCTCTCTCTCTCTCTCTCTCTCTCTCTCTCTCTCTCTCTCTGTCTCTCTCTCCACCCCACACCCTTTCCCCATGGCAATTTCCTTGGCCTTGGTCCTTGGGGCCAGTGAACTAGCCCACCAGAAAGCATCTTCCTAATAAATCTGCCTTAAAAGAAAATTATATATATATATATATTTGAAGAAGCAATTGCTGATAAATTTTAAAAATTAAGATTGATACCAGCTATATAACTTAACATTCATAAAATATAAAAAAGATAAATAGATCTGGAAATTAAAAAATATAAAGCCCTATAAATCATAAATCATAAAGCAATATCTGTAACCAAAATAATAAAACTGTCAAAAACCTATACACATAGCTGTGCCATATTTGAATTTCTGAGAAGAAAACATTTTGAAGGCAACCAGAAAAATAATAGCAACATTAATGCAGAAAGTGAAAATAAGAATTATAGTCATTGTCATATCAGAACTTATAGTAGCTTGAAGGTATCTTTAACATGCCTACAGGAAGAAAGAAACTACTACTCCATAGTTGTACATACAAAATAAAGTAAGGAAAATAAAGACTTGGGCAGGCAAACAAATATTGAGTACACATCATCTGTGTACTCAATTCAATCAGTGGATCTATTTCATGAAAAAAATACTTTTCAGGCAGGAAAGACTATGACACCAGAGAGAAACCTGGATCTATACTGAACAAACAAAACAAAACCTAAGAATCAAATAAATGAAAATTTAAATAATTCTTTTAACTTTCTCTAAAAGCAAATTGGCAGTGGTAAAAATAGTATCAATAGTTTATATGTTTACAGAACATTTGAAGTGAAATATGTGCTAATGCTAATAACAGGACCACAAAGTTAGGAAGGAAAATTGAGAATTTATTATGCTAAGGTCTTCAAAATGCATAAAAGTATCCACTGTAAACACCAGAATAAACTACTAATATTAAATATATTTGTGGGGCTCTTTCATATTGAATAAGACATGCCCTCCAGGTCAAGGAAAACCAGGAATTTTAGAATCATGTGGTCCTTTACTACATGGACAAGCACTGGAGTCCCCTGGGAAGTCAGAGTAGAGTTGGCTGCATTACCTCAGGATCAAGTTTAGCAAATGTCACGTCATTTACTTTGAGCAAGGTAGTATGAGATAGATGTAGATAAATCAAGGAATTCATTTGGCAGGCAGACATGAGTAAATGCTGCAAAAATCAAGTCTGTTTCTGTTCTCATTTAATGTGGTATAATCAAATGACTACACAGTTCTGAAAGAAAAAATTTCTCAGATGCACTATTATCATGAAGGACCACTGTTTTACACAGAGCTAAAGAAAGATTAAAGTGGGTGTGAAGGTTTGATTGGCCTGGGGGAAGTGACACTATTAGGAGGGGTAGCCTTGTAAGAGTGGGTATGGCCTTGTTGGAGGAAGTATGTCACTGTAGAGGTAGGCCTTGATGTCTTGTGCTTAAGCTCCACCCAGTGAGGAAAAAAGCCCTTCCTAGCTGTCTGCAGAAGACAGTCCCTTCCTTAGGATCAAGTTGTAGAACTCTCAGCTCTTTCTCCAGCACCATGTATGTCCGCAGACTGCCATGCTTCCTGCTAAGATGATCATGGACTGAACATTATATGGAACTGCAAGCCAGCCCCAATTAAATGTTTACCTTTATAAGAATTGCTTTGGTCATGGTATCTCGTCACATCAATGAAACCCTAAGACAGTGGGTTTTGGTGGCTTGAAGACTAATGTAGGGAAATTCATTGAACGTTAACAAATGCTTTTCAAAGAGAATAACAAGGAATGTGTAATAATTCAACAGTAATTATGAAGTAAATAATAAAAATGTTCAATTTATAACTAGAAATGCCACAGATTTTAATATTAAACACATAAAAAGTACATTAAACACGAATGGTTTAAACACACCAATTAAAAGACAGGGAGTATTTAACTGGTTTAAAAAGGCGATATGAAACTTTGTACCATCTACAAGAATATTTATGGTGCATACCTTAAACAATAGAATTCTAAAATTGTTATACTAATGTTGGACCAAGTAGAACTCAGAAAAATAATTATGAAGAATAATGTTACTTAGGAGGAAAAGACTAATTACTAAAAATATCCAAAAAGTATATCCATGGAGTGTGAGTCTCACAAAGAGTCCAGGTGGTTGTGGCCCGTGTCTTTAGTTCCAGAACTTGGGAGACAGAATTCCAGGCAAGCCTGGTCTACAGCGAGAGTTCCAGGATAGCCAAGACTACATAGATAAACCCTGTCTCAACAAACAAACAAATAAGCTCAACAAAGAAAACCAAAAGAAAAGGTGCAAAACCACAAATATATATTCAGGACTCCATTTTTGAACTGTGTATGGTGGTTTTCATGACTGTAATCCCAGCATTCAGGAGTCAGAGGCAAAATGATTAGATGCTTGACCTGAGGAAACCCTCACCCCCAACTGTACAACCCCAGGCTTGTATGCAGCTGAGCCTTTCTGTTCTGGCTAAGGTAGAAAATGGACTCTTTTGGGTCTAAATGTTGATGGCCAGGTACTCCCAGGTGTTTGCTGAGATATTTATCCAAATTGAGTTTGTCTCAGACTTTGCACAGTCAACTTCAGTCTGAGCTCCATGAGTCCAGGTATTTTGGAAACTGAACTCTCATTCCCACTTCTAAACAGCTTCAGTGGCTGAGCACATGTGGCCCCAGGTGCTGCCTAGACCCACACTCCCTAATCCCCCTCCATCCCATCCACGCATCCACCAATAGTGGGAACAGTGGCAGGGAGGGAGCAGCCTGGTTCTTTTAAATCACCCACTGCACCTGCTTCACTACACCCGGGCAGGTAGGAGGAATGGCATAAACAACACATGGCTTGCTGCTGTCTTGACTATGGGATAAAGAAGGAGTCATAGCCTCACCACTGTTTTAATTAAGGGCAGTCACATGGCTAGAAGCCACCTCTGTTATGTGTTGGAAAAAGCAAAAATTAAAACAATGTTTCTTGCTTATTGACTCTAACAGCCAAACCTTGTAACATGATAAAAACACACTTGATATAAATTTTGAAGGTATTACATTGGTTTCTCTTGTTAGAACTTAGTTTTTGTCTTCCAAAATTTATGGTTTTGCTCTATGTCTTTACTCTTTAAATGGCACTTTATTTTAAAATGCAGGTGCAGTTTAGAGCAGATAACTAAAAACAGGCAAAGATTGTTTAACTCAGATATGCTTGGTGGGAACCAACCCTCAAACCTGTCAGAGAACCTGCTGAATATGGCATTTAAGATGCTTTAACTCACCATGACAGAGACTCCCAAATCCACCAGTGACCCCTTCAAGGTCTCCAAGAAGATATGGGCATAACAACAAAGGACTCCACCTGGGTTGTGGTACACTGATGACAGCTCATAACTGCCCCAATGCCTTACCCGCTGCCAGAACCCTGTCCAAATTATGGACAAATTGGACACAGGACATGTAATGCTTCAAACAAAGTAAGGTCAGTCTCCTAATCCTCCACAGGAAGGTCTCTCAGATTTGCCAGGCCTGGCAGCCAAAGACTGCCATGTACATGTACATGGGACCTATGTCCCCAATAAAGCCATCGACACCAATGGAAACCTAGTGGGTTGGCCATCTAGGTAACTGGTAAGTCTCCACCACTTTGATTGCTACTTAGATCCTTTGAATTATACTTCCTGCTTACTCAGGTAAAATCTATTCTTCTCAGGTCTCTGAGAAGACTAGTGAAAGAAGTAACTTTTTATTATTCCTTTATCTAAAGAAACTCACTTTCCAGTAACTGATCCCAGTTACAGCCACCTGTGTCTCATGATGAATAACTGGATAGGAAAAAAGTGTAAAATTTAAAGTTTATGTAAGGACTGAGGATTCAAAAGTTCTGAGAAAATGTTTGAGGGTCTAAGAAGGTGTTTTATGGTTGGTAAGTGCAAGTTAGGAGTGTTAGAAGATGTAACAAAAAAGTATGGAAAAGAATGAAAGAAATCCTTCCAGTTTCTTTCCTTCACTATGGTACTGGTATAGTAAGACTTCCAGAGTGGTATTGTTTTTAACTAAAATCATTTTACTGTAGCTTTTGTTGGGGATTGGTTCTAATGCTTTGAATTAATCCAGCCCCAAATCAGGAATCCTCTTATCCACACATTGAAGGTCCTTGTCTCCATTGGTTTTTGATCGACCAATAAAGAGTCAACGGCCAATGGCTAGGCAGGTAGAGTTTCCTTGCGAATAGTACATGTTGTTTAGCAGTGCAGAATTAAGTAAAGGATTAATTACTAGTGTTCCTTTCTCTGGCAAGCCAGCCAGAAGGCCCTCACCACCCAGGCGAGAGGCTCAGAGCTCGTTAACTCTTATTGAACCAGAGAGAAAAGAAAAGGAAAGAAAGAAGTCACTTACACATACAACACATACCAGACAAAGCTGGAAATGGATACACCACCATTTTTTAAAATTACTTTTAGCTTATTATAGCTTTTCAACAAAATGTTCTCTGTATAAGACATAATTACCTCACAGATAAAATATTATAAAGAAAGGAGAAAAATTAAAATCCTTCACACAGGCAAATGTGCACAGATGCACATACATTAATACACACACATTCATACACACACATTCATACACACACATTCATACACACATTCATACACATACATTCATACACACACATTCATACACACCACACATTCATACATAAACATTCATACACACACATTCATGCATACACATCATATACACACATTCATACACACACATTCTGCTTGGACCTAACCACATGTTTCATCTCCTCCACAAGTGTTCATGCATACCTACACACAGACAAAGAGACATACATATCTATATTCAATGGCTGGACCTGAGCCCCAAATGCCACACACATACATTTGAATGGATGTATAGGACAGAGCCCCCCAAGCCAACACCTTATTTCTATTCTCTGGCCTTTTTAAAGACAAAAGTTCTTAGAAAATCACCTCATAGATAAAGTGTTAGATAAAAGGAGAGTTACAAAAGGATACTAATATTAAGTTCAAATCAGTGTTCATTATGAGTTCAAAAGTTTCATTGCATTCCTTATAATCCAGCCTTTAGTACTATTTTGTGAGGAGTCTGTACATTCTATTCTTGATTCTAACTTTATTAGATCTTTCTGGCAAAACAACTAAAACCATTTCTTAAAACTTTCTGCCTAAAATTATTTGAATCAAGTCAGGAATTCTATAAGATAATTAATTCATCTGAACAGTATAAATTCATGACAGTTCATCTTTATGTTAATTTGCAGGAAATCTGCTCAATGGGGTGAGCCAATGTCCAGGAACCCTTAGGTGCTATAATATTGACAGGGAAGGTATATTGGCAGCAAGAAGCCATCCTGGGTTGAACTCTCTCGGGACCTGGCCTCCCATGTGACCTTGGGAATGCAGATATGTATGACAGTTCACCTATGTTACGCCATGCAAAAAGGCAGGTCACCTTCAGCAAAATCACCGCTGGCCTTAGCCTCTCCTACATGGCTCCTGACAGACACTTAGGCTCATTCTTTAGCCTAAAATCTTTTTCAAATAGGAATGCTTAATAGTGACAATTTGATCATAATATGTGTCGATCTCTTTGGTTAATCTCTAAGCTATTTTATAGTCTGAATGTAATGTGTTACTAGTATAAAGTTTCAGGAACTATTTTTCTTTTATTTATTATTATTTTAAACAGTAGGGATGTAGTGTGCATGCAATGGTGCAGATGAATAAGTGCTTTTCTTCCCCTTTTGCGTGGGTTCTAGGATTGAACCCTGACCATCAAACTTGTATCTTCTCACAATGTCAGTTTCTACCTTTTGAGCCATTTCACAGGCCCAGTTTCAGTGAATCAACAACAACTCTTAGAGATTAAATCTTTACTTTGTGAAGCTCAGAAGCGAGTCTGGTCTTGTTGTTTTTATTTGTTTGCTTTGTTTTGTTTTTGAGTGTGTGCAGCTTTGGCTTTTGAGAAGTTGACATTGTTAGAAGCGGGGCCTCTTGAGGGTTACCAGACCTTAAATAAAATTCTCATCAGTGTGTGATGACAACACTCAGTAACAATCAATTCTTGAAGGAAATTTGTCATGTGAAGCTCTTCCAGAGGCACAGATGCAAGGCAGCACTTCCCCACTGGGGAGAATTTTACCCTGCAGGGTTCACTTTGACAATATCTAGAGAAGATTCTTACTTTCTCTCATGTGTGATGTACGTGCATGTGTATTGGAGGCTCAAGGTTGGTGTTATGTGTCTTCTTTTCTTACCTTATTTGTTGAAGCAGTCTTTAAGTTGAATTCATAGCCCTCAGGTATGGCCAGTCTAGCTAGCCAGATTTCCCAGGAAAGCCATGTCTGCCTTCCCTGCATTAGAAACATAGGCAGGCTGCCACACCTACCTGGCATTTATGTAGGTGATGGGGGTATGAACTATGGTTCTCATGCTTCTGTGTGTGGCAAGATCTTTAGCCATCAACCTGTTTTTCCAACCACAAGATACAGTTTTTGATTGTGTGGCAAAGGAGGGGATGTTGCTGACTCCAGTGGCTGGAGCTGTAGAAATAGGTTATGTTCTGCTGTTCCATTCCTGGCCCCATCCAGTGAAAAATCACTTGGTTCACCATGTCCTTAGTGTTGCTACTGAAATACTGGCACAAGACACAAGATGGCAGAAGACTACTGTTTTCCTCAGAGATTACACAGAACTTTTGTGTCAGGTTGGACACAGCCTCTTGAGGAAACATAAAAACTAGGACATAACTGAACAAGGGCTGAGTGTGAAGCATGGCCTTTCCACTTCTTTCTCAAATGCAAGCCTCACTACAATTATTCTGAGCTTGAGTTTCATTAAAACT
Organism: Apodemus sylvaticus; assembly: GCF_947179515.1. Taxonomy (NCBI): domain Eukaryota; kingdom Metazoa; phylum Chordata; class Mammalia; order Rodentia; family Muridae; genus Apodemus; species Apodemus sylvaticus. The sequence goes on from NW_026263337.1 coordinate 690,456, forward strand.
CAACTGTTTCCAGGTTCCTTCTAAAGGTGTGCATGTGCATGTGTGTGTGCATGTGTGTGCGTGTGTGCGTGCATGTGTACCTGCGTGCGTGTGTGTGTGTGTGTGTGTGTGTGTGTGTGTGTGTGTGAAAGTGTGTGTGTGTGTGTGCAAGTGTGTGTGTGTGTGTGTGTGTGTGTGTGTGTGTGTTTGAAGCATTTGGGCTTCACATTTTTCCCTTTGGCTGTCTACAAAACTTCGTTGGTTTCCCTTTTCAAAAACTGCTCCTGTAGTTTGACATTTGTGTATAGAGATGAAGAAAGAAAGTAGACTGAAAGGTAGATCATTTCCAGGTAATCTTTAATCAGAATAACTCATCAAAGAAAGCAACAACCATTTAACAATTTGTATCCTAAAGAGCAAAGAGACCTGTGAAAATACTGCACTGTGTAAAGTGTTTCAGATCCTTATTTGCTAAGGAAACCATGTGCAGCATCTTTTTTGCTGCACCAAGGTTTCTCTAAGTAGGAGCACACCAGATCCTCTCTGCCACATCCCCGGAGCTTCCTTTCCTCAATGGATGGCTTCACTGAAGGAACTCTACTTTCAGCCAGGAATTTCCTAACTTTGCCTCTTTCATTGACACCCTGCTAATGGCCTGTCACAACCCCAGTTACTTTTTAAAGGAAGTCTCCTGTTCTCTGAGCAGGTGGATACCATGGGAAAGGCTGCCCTTCAGTTATTCTGATCTCTGAAGTCCTTTTCTTCCTACTTTTAGGATGATCTACCACCATTTACAGTGCTGATAGAAATCCCAGGATAACTGTTTTTGGAAATTACAAATAGATTTTTGGAGTGTGTCAAAATAGTGAAGGGATTCTGATTTGATAAAGTCTGAGAAATAATACAGGTTCAAAAGATGATTTTGCCATCTGTTTAATTTAAAGAAAGAGGATTTCACAGCTTGCTTGAGGTCTAGCTAAAGTAGCTGTGCTGACCTGCCTGGCATCACCACTGGAAAAGGAGAATTCCTACTCTAAAGCTGACATATGCAGAGGAAGACTCTGCTTGATCTGAATAGAGAAAAGTATTCTTTTCTGAGCTAACTTGCAAAACTCTCTGGGCCCCACAGTTCCCTTTTAGCAACACTGTTATCCCCACCCACCTCCACCCTCCATGTTTGTTGTGATTTCTCTTACCTTTAGATTGCTAATTAAGGACATAGCTCCTTGCCTCTGTCCTGACTCTTAGCACAGAATAGGAGACAGAGAAACCTCTTCAAGTGTTTTAGTCCTCTGTCTTGCCCTGTGTCCCCCTTGGGTGCAGTGGGTGAGAAGGCCTGGAGCTCAGACTCTGGGAGCAAGTGAGAATGGTGCGGCAAGCTCGTTTATTCTCTGGGAGCGCCCTTTTTGCCCTCCACTGGTGTTCCATCGGTCCCAAGCAACCATGTCCTCCAAGCGTAGCTCCCGACTGGCTGTCACTGTCTGCGGCACCAATCCCTAAGCTCTCACGCAGGCTTCAGTTGGTCCCTCATATGGAAGTTACCTCCACAGCAGCGCGGCCCCACTCACTGTTTATGTGGAAGTGGCCACAGCCTTGTCAGTGAAGCCTGCTGCTTCTCCGACATTCAGGAATGCTGGCCGGATGCCTGTTTTCTTCATAGGGTGGCTCAGATTATTTTGAAAAGCATGCATGTTTTTCCAGTTTGAAACTTAGGCATGTTGACATGCTTCCTCAGTGTAAAGCAAGAGCTCTGCATACCCACGTTAGTGAATTCAGGAGAAGAAACTGTGAATGATTTTTCTAAGAAATGCTGTTTGCAGCTTGCCATTACATATCAAACTTTCATCCAGCCTACAACCAAGTTAGTAATGTGCTTTGAGATCTTTATGATTGTTCTGCTTACTTACAGTGTAGTCAACCTATTCAGAATTAATTGTCCTTTAAGAAAAACAATGTATTCAATCTTACTATGCTTTGGCCTCCCTAATGTGTGATTTACTCTATTTCTCCTTAATGATTCATTGATTCCTCACTCAGAGCAATGTATTTGTGCAAAAGATGTAGGGGCTAGAACTATGACCATTTGCTCGAAGCAGTAAGGTTTGAACATTTCCCTCCAATGTTGAAAGCAGTATGTGGGCATACACTAATAATAATACCTGGTTTTTGTCCTTGGGTGGTATTCTGAGTCAGTAGGGTCAGAGAAACAATTTTTCCCTTCATGAGACCTCTGTGAAAACTTAAGACAAAAGTTCCTCATTCCTTCCCATACCATATTTGCTCCGCTGTTTAATAAATAGATTGGACAGAATGGCCTTTGTTCAAGAGATCGGGTCAAAGGTATTCAGACAAACCGATCAGACTCACTCTTGGGTAAATGACACCAAGGGTCAGCTTCCTTTCTTAGCATCTGTGATGTTCCCTCCAAGATGAATTGGCCTAATAACCAAGTCCCCACACTTTGGAGGGGTGTAGGGATTCGAGGTACTGCCTTTCATGGAAGCATTTCCTGTTCACCCACTAATCAAAGATTGAGCAATGGCCTATTATAATGTTTGAGCAAGTCTGCTGGCTCCCAGAAACAGCTGTTAGATATCTTCCTTCTTCCATATGGTGTGTGTTTGGGGGCAGGATTAATTATTTTAAAAATACTGGAAGGAGCTCACAAGTTGATTTGTAATTAGATAAGCTAAAAATTATTTTTAGAATTTTATCCCAAGACAGAGTGTTTTGGACTTACGATAGTATGAACACAGGACAGATTCAGCAGAAACACACTTTGCATGTTGAATTTTCATCTTTTCTTGATCTGGTGCTGTGTCTCTTTGGGGTTCTTTACACTTTGCTCATGATTCTTTTGTTTTCCTTTAATGTGGAATCTGTGTTTTATATTACTTTGAAATATTTCAGCATCTGAGAATGATTTGTGTCTAGTAGTTCTGTAAAAACTTGAATCTATGGTATTTTATCTTCCCTTCTTTTGCTTTGTTTGATCTTGAGGAAGAGAGAAGTTTGCAAGCTGATGTGGCCAGCTGTGGGGGTCTCACCTCCTGTTGAATGGATTTCCTTTTCATCAACAGTTATTCATATTCATTTCTCCCTGCATCTGCTTCATTTCTCCCTGCATTCATTCATTTCTCCCTGCATTCATTCATTTCTCCCTGCATCTGCTTCATTTCTCCCTGCATTCATTCATTTCTCCCTGCATTCATTCATTTCTCCCTGCATCTGCTTCATTTCTCCCTGCATCTGCTTCGTTTCTCCCTGCATTCATTCATTTCTCCCTGCAATATTCATTTCTCCCTGCATCTGCTTTGTCAAATTGTTTTTCTAGGATTTATACATAACACTGTATTAGGCTTCTTTTTTGCCACTGGGACAAAATGCCTTAGAGAAACTCTTTAAAAGGAAGTAAGTTTTATTCAGACTGGTACTTTTAGAGATTCAGCCTGTGGTGAGGTGTAGCGTCATGGCTGAAGGCTGAGGCAGAATAAGGTCCCTGAAGGTCAGGAAGCAGAAAGTCAGCAAGCCCCAGAGACAGAATATACTTCCCAAAGGCCTGTCCGCAGTGAACTGCTTTCTCCTAGCAGCCGCACATCCTAATATGCCCTGTGGGCTGTGTTGTTATCAATTGCTCATTGATGAAGTCAGTGGTTTCATGAATCAATTATAAAAGCCCCTAAACAGGCATCCATGATTTCAGCAAGTGGAAATTTGGAGACATTTCATATCTAAGCTGCAAGAGTGGGCTGGACTCATTTTCCTGTCTTCTGGTTTTTGTACTCCTGATGAGAAGACTATGTTCAATTTTGTTGCAATTTCCAGTGACCGGATGCCTTTTCTCTGGCTCTCTTGAGAAGCTCTCCTGTGTCCATTTCTTTTCATATTCACTCACTAGGTCTTTGTATATTTTTTACTAATTGTTATATAAATCCTACCTACTCTACAATCATAGTTAGTTTGAGAGTCTATTTAATGGTATCTTTTCCCAGACCAAAACAAATCTCATTTGGTTTTTTGGACAGTGCATTACTTAGTATGGTGGTAGACTGAGGTGATTGCAGCTTGCTTCCATGATGGGGTCCTCCCATTTCTGGCACCGCTGAGTTGCAGCTCTTCTGAGGTCTAAACTGGAAACATGACTATTTTCTAGATTTTTGATGAAGGAAAATGGCTTCTGTTGTTTCCTTTCAGTCCCCTGGACTCTTGTGGTGCTATGCATTCTTTTCTGCTGCCACTCTTCACTCTGGCATGTGCTTCTCAGGGTCTGTGGTCTCATTGGCAAACCTCTTCTGAAAAAAAATAAGATCAAATGGTGGACACACTCCTGATCCTCCCAATTCTTACAGCTATTTACTTAATATATATTTTATGTTTGTCTGGCATCTCTAGTTACATACAATGAGAAAACTTACCTGAGGCAGTTTACTACACTGTCCAAGGTGAGCATCACACTGTTGGGCTGATGTGAATGAAGAACAGCTTTTCATATGTAGGCACAGCTGTTCTCTGAACTTTGTACACGAGAAGACACAGAATCTCCCCAAGCTTCCTGTCATCCTAGTTTAGTATACACAGAGCTAGCTGTGTCCCTTTGAGAGGCTGGGCTAGCTAGACACTGGATGTTCTCACCCAGAATTAAGAGAAAAGTTCCTCATGCACAGCAATAATCCAAGGAAACAGCTTCATCCAAAATCTCAAGTACAGGTTTTTTGGCTGTTGCTTTTAATAATTTTATAAGCTTGAAACATTAGTCAGACTGACTTTTGAAATCAGAGGACCATTTTGTACTTTTATTTACTTATTAGTACCAAGCCTTGAATCACAGAAAAAGATAAGATTTAAATTTCCAAATTTCAATTTCCTTTGTGGGTAACACAATCCTAAATAATAAATTATTACTCAGTTTAATTCATTCATAAAAATTAGAGACCAGTTGTTTCAAAGATGACGCATGATATACAGGCATAGTATGCTGCAATATCTAAGAAATAAATTGGGGAATTTTGGATAATAGTTATCAAAAGAGATGGGAAATGTCTGGGCATGTTTAATAGTAAAGTAAAATAGGAATGTTTAAAAAATAGAACCGTATTAAAAAAAAAAAGTACAGTTGGTCCCAGAGTGGCTGTGGGCCTGGGAGGTTTCTCAGAAAGGAGATAGATAGATGAATAGACAGACAGACAGACCCTGGAAAAGACAGAAAGCCACAGAAATGCAGCAGTATACTATCATCAAACAGTCATTTTAAGAGAAACAAGGTGTAGGAGGGAGGAGGCTAAAAGTGCACACAGCAGTGATGGGTACGGGAGAAGTTGAGGCCTCTCCTCTCAGGGACTGAGCATCAGCAAGGCATCTTTTTAAAGAGATCGCTGATATGACAATAGTTCTCTCTCCCTCCCTCCCTGCCCTCTCCTTCCCTCTCTCCTTCCCTCCTTCCCCCCCTCCCTTCCTGCTTCTCTCTCTGTCTCTGTCTCTCTCTCTCCCTGCTCTCTCTCTCTCCTGTTATTCTCTCTTGCTCTCCTTCTCCCAATCCAACTGACATGCCAAATGCTTCATGAAGAGATAGGAGCAAGTATGAAGGCACTTCATGCTGGAGACTGGCCAGTAAGAGCCTCTAGAGCAGGGGTTCTCAAGCAGGGGTCATGGCTCCTTTGTGCAGAGGTTCCCAATCTTCCTAACTTTGTAGCCCTTTAATACAGTTCCTCATGTTGCAGTGACCATGAACCATACAATGTATTTTGTTGCTACTTCATAAGTATAATTTTGCTACTGTTATGGATCATAATGTAAAACCTGTGTTTTCCAATAATCTTAGAGAACTCCTGTGAAGGGATCATTGGACCCACAAAAGGGTCACAGCCACTGCCTTTGGGGTGTCCCCAGAGTCAAACTGGTACCTATCTTTATCTTTCCCTGGCAAATCTTAAACGTCCATCAGGAAGAGATTCATTTAAAATACCATTCTCTAGGTGAACAGAACCCAGACAACTCCAACAGCCTGATTGGTGAATGTTTGTGATTTCCTACAACCAGAACTATTCCCCTTTTCTTGATTCCTTTTCTTCCAATGAATACTTTTTCTGAGTGTTTGAAGTCTGAGAAAACAAGACATTGTTTTACATATTTGAAAGAAACATGAAAAAACAAAACCACACTGTATGTCAACAGAGGCCATAGAGCTGCATGAAATAATTCTAAGACATTTCTTCTCTCATGTTTCATATTAAATGTTTCAAACTTCTGTGCATATTTGCATTTATTGTAGGTTTAACATACTTTACAAATGTTTATCTTCTTAAATCATTTGCTTTTCCCAAGTAAGGCCATCTCTTCTTCTAATGAATTGATAGAGTAGTGTATATTAAGCCCTCTGGGTGTCTTAATTTCTGGTAACATCTTTCCTTGCCATTTTCTGAAACCTGTCTGCTATCATTCTGCTCTGTCCTTTGTGTTTTTCTTTAACCCAGTCAATACCACAGAAATAATGAAGTTTCATTAGTTCTGGTCTCCAGTCCACCCTCAGAGTACCAAGCACCAAAGTACCAAACTGGCAATGAAGTTCTGCTATTTTAATCTTTCCTTGGTGACAAAAAAAAAAAAAAAAAAAAAAAAAAAAAAAAAAACAAAAAAAAAAAAAACAAAAAAAAAAAAAACAAAAAAAAACAAAACAAAACAAAACAAAAAAAAAACCAAAAAAACAAAAAAACAAAAAAAAAAACAAAACACAAATTCCCGAATCCACCTCAGTGCTAAGGAAGAGAACCTCACCTTCCAGAGTGGAACGTTTGACGTTAGGGTCTCACTCTAGTTATTTATTTTACTGTCACAGAGAAGAGTAGAACTTGTAATACAGACAGCTCATGTGCATGCACAACATGGTAGTAGTAGTTTGAAATAAAATTGTGTGATTGTTGTGCCATTGGACAGAAAGTTTTTTTTTGGGGGGGTTGGTTTTGTTTTTGTCTGTCCTCCCACCTTTTAAAAATTCTTTGCACCAATGCTGAACTGTTTTTGCAGAACAGATTTGGTCTTCTTGAAAGTTTCTGTCTCTATTGTTGATTGATTTAGTTGTTTCCCTGTGCAATAGGCATCTATGGCTTTATTCATTGATTATTATCCCCAAATCTTTATTGTCAACTGCTTCTCCTCTTTCTTAGAAGCTACTGAATTCATATAATCATGTCTGTAGCTGTTTGGCCCACTGAATAGAATTGTGTTCTACTGCTTGTGGTCTTAAGCCTATCTAAGATATGCTATTAAAAATAATGTATTGTCTTTCCCTTTGAGGTGATTCATGAGGATGAAAATCCTGTAATCATGAAAAATTTAAAAATTAGTTAAGCTTAATTTATGTAAATGTGGTAAAAATCCTACAGGATACTTTTAAGAAATCATTTTCTTTCATTTATATATATATATAATTAAGATAGTAATGAGTTAAGGGTAATTTCCTCTGCTTTTAGGCAATGTATGTCATGTGTTGGAAGAGATCCCTGTGCATCCTTGTCTGCTGTGCCACACAGAGACTCCAGCCCACAGCACCCCAGGCTTGCCCATGCTCCGCACGGCCCACCCCAGCCAATGACCTCCTCAAGCTTAAGTGAAGAAAGTAGTGCATAACAAGTATAACAAGTGTGCCTTCAAGAAAGATGAGTAGACTTCTTACATAATAAAAGTATAAAAAAGTAATGATAAAGAACTCTATAGGATTTACAGTTGAGTGAAAGGAACTAATATGCTTTCTATGTAAATAACATCAGAAGCCAAATACAATGACATGAAAATTGGATCTTAGACATGTACCTAAGCCTCATACAGCAAAGAGCTATGGTTCCCATGATTAAAAGATAGAATCATGTGACTTTAAGAATAGTGTATGACTTTAAAGGAAAGTCTTGCATCACTAGCTGAGTGGCTCTTCTGGCTTTTCTGTCTTTGGTGCTCTTATTTAAATATTTCAGAAATCTGTATAAGCTTGCATTTTTAAGTATAAGTTGTATTTACAAATTTTTTATTTTTAATATTTTTTATTTATTTTATTTTTTACAGTACTTATTTATTTTTTACAGTAATTATTATTACAGTCCACTGTAGCTGTCTTCAGACACACCAGAAGAGGGCATCGGTCACATTACAGATGGTTCTGAGCCACCATATGGTTGCTGGGAATTGAACTCAGGACCTCTGGAAGTGCAGTCAGTGCTCTTAAGTGCTCCAGCCTCGTATTTACAAATTTTTATCTTCTTGAATTCATGAGCTTTTTCACAAGACCACGTGCTCCTTACTTATCCATGAGGTTGTGCCTTCTGAGGCCTCTGGGCACCTAAATTTCATGTTACAAGCTGAAAATGTCCTTTATCATTTGCTAAATCTTGCTGACCATTGTCCTGTTTCCATGCTGGTAAATAGCAGGTTGTGAGCTGCATTGAGACACTGATGTAGGGAAGGACTCTAGCCCTCTTTCAAAGCACTGACATGCCTGTCCTTAACATGTGTCTCTTTCTGGAGAACACAGATTCATTTAATGATATTAGTATTCATACAATAGCATTTTACTTATTGTACTGCGGAAAACCAGTAAAGGTCACTATCTCATGTGGACATTAGATCATGTTATAATCTAACTTGGTGCAGATAGTCTACATAGATGCAAGACACTGTCATGAGGTGTAATCTAAAGTACAATTTAGACTTTGTTGTGTCTGCCAGTTGGTGTCCCTTAAAAAAGATGGTCTTGTGTGTTTCTCTTCCCCTTTTCACCTTTTAAAAGTGATTTGTTCCTACCCTGAGCTTTTTATTAGGTTATTTTCTTTCCAATTCTGTCTCCATGGTCATCTAACTTACAGCTTTCTTTTTTTTTCCCTGAGACAGGGTTTGTCTGTATAGTCCCGGCTGTCCTGGAACTCACTCTTGTAGACCAGGCTGGCCTTGAACTCAGAAATTCCCCTGCCTCTGCCTCCCAGAGTGCTGGGATTACAGGCATACACCACCACCGCCCGGCTAACTTACAGCTTTCTATGTGGTCATTTTCAGTGGCCGTTTTCCTCAACCATTTCCCAAGATTACTGCTGTTTCTTTTAGAAGAAGCAGAATCATTTTTATAGTTTATGATTTGTTAATATCATTTAGCATTATGCCATATAATTATAAACTGCCCTATATAATGTGAAGTAAAATTAAGCATTTTTTCCATTTGATCATGTTTGATAATTAAGGTTCTCAATAACTTAGGTTTGCCTACTAGCTATTTACTGACAAACAAAACAAAAAAGGGCTTAAATGTAGTGTTTGGGCTAAAAATTTTTAGGTAGGGTAAGGTAATTTCTTTTGCATGAGGCATCCTTTCTGATGGATTTTTTATTATTATTTTTATTCATATGAGTACACTGCAACTGTCATCAGACACACCAGAAGAAAGTGTCATTATGGATGGCACCTTTACAGGTAAGCCACCATGTGCTTGCTCGGAATTGAACTCAAGACCTCTAGAAGAGCAATCAGTGCTCTTAACCACTGAGCCATCTCTCCAGCTCCATCCTTTGTGATATTAAAAGTCACATAATTCTCTCTTTTTTTAAATTTAACAAATATATGCTGGTTGTAATCAGCACTGTAACCAATACTAAGTTAAGAATGTTGGTTCACAATCTTCTACTCTAGACAAAAGTAAAATCTTTTTATTTCTTATCTATAGCTAATAATGGTGTGAGTAGCAGAGTATACATGTAGATATGTATTATTTTAATTGGCAAATATTAAGTAGTTGTTCCTTTTTCTTCATCTGTATGCTGAAATATGTAAAGACAGAGTCATTTTGCAAACAAGCATTCCAAACATGAAACATTCCACATTCTCATCTTCAAAAATATCTAAAGAACAAAACTAAAGAAAAAGTATGACAGAAGTTCCTATACCCGGAGCAGCCTGCTGCCAAGACAGCGAAGGAAGTAGACCATGGACACAGTGGACCCAGAGCATGCTGTCTTAAGGAAATCATTAAAGATCACAAAGTGAGAATTTGCATAGTTCTTAGAAAACATAAAAACAATGTTAGTTCTAAGGAAGAACGACTACCTCATATCTCTAAGGGAAAAGAAAGATTGAATGTAACTCCATTTTACAAAACAGTACATTTTCTTTGAGAGAAAAGATGTGCTAGCCCATGTCTGCAGTGCTATAGAGTGGCCAGATAAGGAGATCTTATCAGGACAGCTTTGTTCATGTCCTGGGCCTCATACACAACCTCAGTCCAAACTGAATCCTTCTCTACTGACCATTAAAGATGTAAGTGAAAATAAACTACACTATGAATATAACAAACCAGAAATTAATAAGCCTTGTAAACAAATGAAAATTCTTATAAAATAAACAATAATTATAATAATAAAATGGGATCATGGTAAAAGACTAGCTACAGCTGAAATAAAAGGAACTGCTTGTTATGCAAATGAGTACAACATAAAACACAACATAATTAACTATACATTTGATATTAGACGTGTGCCAATGTGTGGTAAATCATAAACGCAGTGGCTCCCATATACAAAGAAATAAATCCTGTGACTATAAAACACCTTGTGATCATACTTGCCAGCATTGGGATCCATGGGTCTTCTGCCTCTGATGTTTAAAATGAAATATCTCACAATTGTGTAGGTTTGCATTTTAAAGTATGTCTTCAAAAATATTCATATTCTTGAATCCATGTACCTTTTCCTGGTAAGCCCACCTCCCACTACTCTATTTATTCTGATCTGTCTTTCAAGTCCTGTAAATCCTCAGATTTCATATGAGAAACTGAAGAAAATGTCCTGACATGTGTCTGGCTATTATTTCACTCTGTCAGGAGTGGGGGACTAATTTTAGGAAAGATTCCTGCTATTTATATGTTTTTCCTGTTATCATTATGCATTTATAATAATCAATAAGTAACAGCACACCCCTTTGGAGCAGATCTCTGCAGATCCACGAAGTCTTATAATGATGCTATATAGACAAATAGATGACTTTAGTTTTAATGATGATCCTATAAGAGTTCCTAAAATTATATCTGTGATTATTAAGCTCTTTAATAGTGGAACTTCTATTAGGTCCTTTTCTGATAGTTACAACTAAAATGAGAACTCTGCCAGTCTCCCAAGAGTCACCAGTTAATTGCTCTTAGATGGCAATCAGACTTTCTCCTACTCAGCACATTCCAAGAGGTTGTAAAACAGTTAACCTGCCTGCTGGTTGTGGTGTACACATGCCTGAAATCCCAGCACTTGGGAGGCAGAGGCAGGCAGATTTCTGAGTTCGAGGCCAGCCTGGTCTACAAAGTGAGTCCAGGACAGCCAGGTCTACACAGAGAAACCCGGTCTCGAAAAAACAAACAAAACAAAACAAAACAAAAAACAGTTAACCAAAGGTCATGAAAAGGGAAGTTGGATATATAATAGGTGTTAGAAGATAAAATATTGACTGGGTTTATCTATACAAAACTTCACTTATAATGTAGAGAAGACAAATAATAGATGTCTAGCTAGATAATTACTCCTAATGGATATGCATGTAAATATTCTCTGTTGTAAACTTCTATTTCAATTTATGATGGTATTTTGAGTGAACTTGTGATGAACTTTATAACATGTGTTCATGTATTCTGAAAGATGTTTAAGGGCTGAGGACAAGAGAAGTCAGGGCAGAAGAGTTTAGGAGAGGAACAGAGCTGAGAGAAGAACTGAACTAAGGAGAAGTTTTTAGTCAGAAGAGAACAAGATTAGGTGAATCCAGAGTGGAATAACTTAGAAACTATAGGTAACGTAAATAACTAAGAGAACAATGTGTAGGATGCAGAGGGAAAGAGGAAAAAAGATGTTGCGGAAAGCAGAAGGAACAGGCAGTCTTCTTACCGTGGGACAGGACAGGTCCCATTAAGAGAAACAAAGCCTTTTTCTTACAAATATGGATTTGATTCATTTAGCATTGAAAAGGTGGAAACTTTTTCTTTCTCGATGTAATAAATACTGGAGTCCATTTTTCATCCAGAATGAGTGAGTTCTTTCTGCACTGGTGCTGGTCTTTTGCTCCATATGCATATGTAAGTATGGATGTGTGTGTAAGTATGTAATTGTGAGAATGTATGCATGTATGTGTATAAGTATGAATTGTGAGAATGCATGCAAGCTGGGCCCAGATTACTTCATGAAAATATGTATGGAGCTGTATGTATGAATTTCTGTGAGATTATGCATATTCACTTATGTAAAAGTTTTTCTTTCTGCAAGTGTTATTCTCTTCTCCTGGCTCAATAGAAGTT